>NC_067461.1:12941425-13686425 GCF_025434085.1 Hippocampus zosterae | reverse complement strand
CAACTACTGTACAAAAGATATTGTGATCCGGGCCCTCACGTTCAACATGACCTCTAACCTCAACGATGGGCAATCCGTCACACTCTTCCCAAGAGAGTGGAAGTCATTATAGCGACCAATTTGGTCGATCCGCTCGGTGATTTTTTTTCCCCCAGTGCAACGAGTCCCAATATCTATGGCTATGTATCATATTATTTTATGAGTGCTACGAGCGCAAGTTGTACTCACTGAGAGTGCAAGAAGGGCCGCTCCAGCCTGGTACACAAAAACATTCATAACCGTGACTGGTTTCTGAGCATCTTCCGCCATTTGAGCAGGGATTGGACAAACAGGCATGCTCCGCTAGAAAGCAAAAAAACAGGTTATACATTCTCACACGAGCGAAATACACCTGTGTGACTCATTCCGCCCCACCTCCAATTTAGCTTTTATTTTCTGTAATTACATCTCTTTGAATGCGACCATGCAATTCAAAACATCAGATGGGAAACCATCTGCATAGTTCTTGCCAGTGACTCTCCTGACTAACAACACCTTCACTAATCACAAACTCTCACTGCAAATCTCACACTCATTAACCGCCCGACTTGGGGGGGGGGGGGGTCACTGCCAGGAAATCATCTTTCATGCTAAATTAACCTGACCAGCGCACTGTGACTTTGCACTGACTGGCCGCCAATCATTTCCTGAGTGGGAGGGAGAACAAAGCGGAGGGTGTGGGGGTTGTGGGAGAGTAGAGGGGAAAATAAAGTGGGGGTGGGAGCGTTGGGGGAAGGAGGGGGGGGGGGCATCTGCCCGAGTTACTTCATTATGAGCGAGTTTGGGATGAGCAAGAATCTCAAATGAATGATTTACTCAGGGGAAGGCGAGGCAATCAAGCTGATCAGTGGACGAGGAGGGAAGAGGACATCCTCTCTGCTCCAACATGTCGACAGCGCCTCCTCCGCTGCACACCTCCGGCCGCGGAGGGCACCGTTTCCTGACATGTCTGCAGTTAAGCTGTCAGCACCCTGCAAGGCTCACTTTTAATGAGCAAAGAACCATCATCTCCATGGTAAGGCTTTGCAGCAGCTGAACATTACCATTACCGTCTGCTTCGAAAGGGCACGGGAAAGCGACCACACTGTGCATGACCAGATTTTTTTTGTTTTGTTTTGAGGGGAAGGCACTTGTGCAGAATTGGACACAGATTACTGCAAACTCACAGTTATCTGATTGTACTCTCTGATCGTCTCAGTTCTGAAGTCGGCGCAAACTTCTCACAGCTACATGAGATGAAATCATCCATCCACTTCACCAGGGAACAAACAGTTTCATTGCCGTTGCTTGTTTGCTATTAGAATTACACAAAAACTCCGGCCTTCCAATGTGGAGTTTGCATGTTCTGCCCTGCGTGGTTATGCTCCGGGTACTGCGGTTTCCTCTCATATTCCCAAAACATGCACGACAGGTCAATGGAAAGCTCTAAATTGTCCCTAGGTGTGAGTGTGAATGGTTGTTCGTCCATGTGTGCCCTGCGATTGGCTGGCAACCAGTTCATGGTGTTGGCCATTCAATAGACCTGTCGCTACTGACACAAAAAAAGAGCATCTTCTGACATTGAATAATGAACAAATAATAACAGAAGACAAGAGTCTGGCAAAATAGGACAGTTTGCTTTTCATAAACACTTTCATTCCTCAGTTCCAAATGTTCGTTGATTATGGTTTCTCTCTGTAAGCCAATCATGTCAAGAAACGTAGCAACGCCACTTCATTCCTCCGCCACTATGTTACAAAAGTGTTCCGACTTGTGAAAATGTTACCATTTGATTTGGTGGAGATTCTCAAACAGTTCACTCATGCTTTCATAAGGAGCATCACACAAGAGTTTCCTACAGCATGAGCAGGAATGTCAATACAAGCAACAGGAATAGAAAGATTTCAATATTTTGACTGAAACTATCAAACGAGATCAGGCAGAGTCTACCGTTATTGCAACAAACAACAAAGATAATTATTGCACCTTTCATACTTTCAAATGTCAGGTCAAACACCGCACCCTCACTTTCTCGCCAAGTAGTCAGAATTACCACAATTAGGACATGAAAGAAACCCTCCAAAAGGTTTTTGTAATGCACCTTCCTTTCATGTGGAATTTAAGAAATTAAAATAGAATGCTGCCTTGGTTTATGGGTTGAATTGGTTCTGTGACCACTCTTGTAACCGCATTTATTCAATATCCTGTCATTTTCTCATTGAGATATCATTATTCTATTCCAGTCCCCGCCCCCAAAAAGACACCTCTGTCTGTTTGGGGGCGGGGACCACCCAAAAAAAAAAAACACCCATGGTTTTATTGAAGCCAAATAACAATGAATTAGAATTTGAATAGAAACACCAAAGCAAAATATATGAGAGAATGTCAAAAAAATTACCTGGTTTTATCAAGCGTAACTATCGTAAATGAAGGAATTGTTACGTTTTGCCAACTGCAGCTCCTTGCGAATGTTCTCATTTTGTATTTGTTTGTTTGACTCTCTGGTTCAATAAACAGCTTAAGGGTGCATCCTTGACTGTGAGGTCTCTCTTTTTCTTTTTTACTTGACTCAAGTTGCCGTTTGTAACTCAAAGTTTGGCTTTCAATACGCACTGGTAAAAATAATGAACAAAAAAATATATAACAATAATAATAATCTTCGATAGGTTATAACACAAAAGGACGTTGCAACACACCAATTAAAGTGCCATTGAGGGAAGGAGCACCTTTTTGTGATGCAGACTTTCGACGAGAAAACTAACTTAAAGTGAGCATTGCCTCTGCAAAGGCAAAAAAAAAATGTGGAGGCTGTAACTGGAGAAGTTGGACTCAATATCGCCAGACAATGTTTCAAGCTTAATATGACACCGCCAAACACATTTTGGATCTTACGCAACACTCAAACCCCATCTGAAAAGCACTTTTCATTATGGTCAGTAATCTTGTGGCACTCACCTCTCTCACAGTTGGCTCCAGAGTAGCCCTCGACACACGAACACTGGTACTTGTCCGGTCCCGTGTTGATGCAAGTCCCTCCGTTCATGCACGGCTGGTGAGTGCCGCAGTAATTCAGATCTGCAATATGAAGGAGTTCACAGGTATTTAATTTGCTCTGGCAAAAAAAAAAAAAAACTAAACATCTTCTAATTCTGGCTGTTGTAATCCAAAATGTGAACCTTTGTCGCAAAGATGTCCGCCCCAGTTGGTGTCGCAGAGACACTGCCAGGGCTCCACACAGGTGCCATGTACACAGCCGGGGTGGGGGATACACTTGTCGCAGTATTGGCCTTGCCAACCATACAAACACCTGCAAGAAACAAAAAAATGCCGTCACCATCATATGCACACACGCTGTGTCTAAAAACCGGAGACTAATCGTTTGTTTAGTCCCCATTACTAAACGAGCAAAATTAATCTGGATTTAACTTGTGCTGCACAGCAAACAAAGAGGCATTCCCCCCGCCCCCCGTCTTGACTGCTGCATCTTAAAAGGCCACACATGCAACTTAAATGAAACGCCGCTTATGCAACAACGCTGTTTTGCAATAACGCTTCGGTCCAAACACTAAATTCCACTTCCAAAGACCTTTGCCATGGCTAACATTAGCATCGGAACACACATCTTCCTGACCAACAGTGTGCTTGCGGCTTGGCAGGAGAGCCAGAGAACAGCGTGGATCCCGCCGGGCTCTTCACAGTCTTGGTTCCCATGAGTCATGTGTTAAGCTTTTGCCTCAGGCCAGAGGAGGAGGGGGAAAGCTCTCTTTCGTGCTGACCGCCGACATGTCCAGGTCCATAATTACACAGATACCGTTGCACTCTTTTTCTTCCCGGGAAGATAGGTGCGCTCCCTCAAAAGGTGACTGAGTGGTGACAGGGCCGCTTATATGGCAACGGGCAGCAAACGGAGCGACCTTTCTGGGAGAGCCGCATGGCCATTAGGTCCCAGGAATGGACTGTAAAATAAACCTGTGGTTAAGCAAACCTCACTCTGTGATTAATTTAAAGAGGCTATTCTTAAAGGTGTGCTAATCTTCTCTCAATGGGCACAGGTGGAGGATTCCCCAGCGAGCTCCCAAATTATTTTGTTATTACGCAGCTAAATTAGTGGGGTGCGCAAGCAGCGCTTTGCTCAGCACTTCTGACGCACACGACTCAACAAGGAAACCCGGGCCACTTCAATGTGTCGAGACGATGCTTTGCAAAACACAAGTTCACAGGTAGACTGTAACCAACCCATTTAGTGACTACATTCGATTCCCACAGTGTCGGCAGCAGTTGGGGCTGTCCCTGCCTCAAGGCAGGTCTAATATAAGGTATGATGAGAAACATAAGCGAGTCAGATCCAAATACAGCCACACCTGTGTGGGAAAACATTTTTCAGCCAGTGGCCACACAAGGACTTACAAGAAACTCGAATGAGTTCAAAAGCTACAGGAAAAACAACAACAACAACGCTTATGCAAAAAGTGAACCAATCCCACACTCCCTGTGCTTGATTTGGAGCCAAAGCAGACAATGAAGAAAGCAACTAATGTCTGACTGTGAGGAGAGCGGGACAGAGCAGGGTGCTTCGTACAGGATGATGCACACAATGCTTGTGCACCGATACCCATCTGTGGCTGGCTCTTCCTCTGGCTGTGTGCAAAAACAGCATTAGGAAGCCATTAGCTGCACAAACAATATGCGTTTAAAAAGCCCACCCCAAATGTTACACATGATTTGACTGATAACGCCGGCCTAATTAGAGTCGGGATGGAGGGGGGTGGGGCATTTCCAACATGGATGCTGAGCAGTTAGCCCTGCATTTCCTCAAACAGGCTGCTCCCATTGAGGAGGGAGTAGCTCAACCTTGTGTTTTTTAGAAACGACACTTAATGACGGGCTAAGATGCCAGTTCACTTCCCACACACTTACCGGAGCAAGGCACACGATTTCCCTACGACACAGACAACACCTGCGCAATCAAGATGACTTCAGTGTTTACCAGGGATATTTAGACAGTCATATTACCGCAGTGCTGCATGATATTGTTTGTCAAATTTGCCCCGCCATGTCGAGAAATAATGTGACTAAAACCCCTCAGTATGTTGCACGACAACCTCAATAATAAGCGGATGGGTCAAGCCCTGTGACCTGCAGTATATCAACGCAGTTGACAAAATATCGGTCACGCCATACGAAATGGTACAGGGCAGCTTGGATCACTTACGTGCAACCACCTGGCTCCTGACATGATCCATGCTCGGTGCTGCAGCCTTGTCGGCATATTGCTAGAAGAGAGGGGAGAAAGTTCATGTTGGTTGCCGAGCAACTACACGCAAACTTATCAGCTTTAGCTTGGCTACGGTGTATGTTTAGCACTTTAGTATCAGAGCATGAATACGCATATGTATTCTCCATGAGATCAGCCACACGGCAACTCAGAAAGCTGTGTCAAAAATTAGGACGAGTTTATTCAGTCATGCTGATGACAACATTTGAATGGAAACCGAAAGGGGGGTGAGAGTATTTATATAAACAAAGTCATCCATTGAGTAGCAATGACCCAGCATGTATCAGCATGACTCACACTGTAGTCTAGCTGTTTTTTTTTCACAACACATAAATAATTTAGCCTTTCTCAAGCTTCGGCGAATATGTCGTGCAGTGATGTCACTCATGAGCCCACATGGACAATTCACGACTTCTTACCAGTGTTGCACTCTGGTCCCGACCAGCCTTCCAGGCAAGTCTTGTTCCCATTGTAGTCGCACGTGTAATGCCCAAAGAACTCGTCCCTGGGTCGACAGAACTTGTTGCAGCCGAAGCCATAGTAGTGCTCATCGCAGCTGACCCGAATCTGGTACTCAAACTGAGCAACGGGGCCATTGTGAGTCAGCTTCTGCCAGTGCGGGCTTGGGTTGATCATCCCAGAGTGCGAAGATTTCTCGATGGCCTTCCCGTCCGCACCTTGAACACGACAACAAGTGAGAGGATCAACACCAGCTGCAATGTTCTCGGCTCCAAGGAATCCATTTCGGTGCGAGCGCGCTATAATGTAACCGTGCCTTTCAAAGCGCACAAGACGGACCTCGCGGTGGCTAACCGAAGATGCTTGCGCACAAATCGCAGAAGATAGCTGATTATATGTAATCAAAGCAACTATGTGTACTGGTGAGCGAGAGTAGTTACAGGAAATGCAAAAGAGAGAAGGCGGCTTTTAATAAGCACGTTAAACTGCTTTTTTTGCCCTCACTCACACTCCCTTACCAACTGTCCCAAGTCGGTTTCCAACTCAGGTTTACAGCTTCATGCTGCCCTTTCGCATCTGCTTGGGCCAGGACAGAACCGCAGTCGCCATAAATTATAGTGTGAAGACACCAACGCCGCATTCAGTGCTGGAGCGAAAGCTATTGTGCCCCTCAGCACTTTTTCCCCCCAAGCTCACATAACATTTTTTAAAATTGTCTCAAGTCAACCTTCCCCCCCCCCCCCCCCCCCTCAATATTCTCTAACAAGTCTCTGACCATGTTGTTTACAACATTAGACCGATACCACACACAGACTTTCAGTTCAAACATGGAAGGGGGGAGGCGTGGGGGGTCATGGCTCTGTCGAGAGGACAAGGACTAAGGTAGACCACTGGACACACACGCACACAGAGTAAACAATTCAAAGTGAGCCACTGGCGCTCAGCACAGAGACTTCACTGTACGGCACGTACAAGACACGCACACAAAACAATTTTCGTGAATCTTTCACCTGGGAGAGAATGAAAAATGTGTCAGAGAGGTTATTTACTGCACACAGGGGCCAGGGGGGGTTGACCAGTGGGTTGAGTCGCTCCTCTGTGTAGTATGATGCAACGAAGCTGAACCAGAGTGAAAAGGGTGGCTTGCTGTCATTTATTTACCATGTTAGTGGTGCGCATGGGATGGCAGCAGGGCGATGTTTGAGTACTGGAATCGCATTGAGTGGCAACATTTCGCAGGGAACTGGAATCTAGTGCTTCAGCTATGTGGCACATCTCTACCGAGCAGCGGCCCGCAGTGTTGGGGGTAGCACCTCCCCGCTAAGTGTTGCCCCGCTCGAGGCAGAGCGTGAAATAGACAAGACAAATTTACACAGGCCACACACCGACCCAACAAGACATCACGGCACTAAGAAGATATTAACTTTTCAAAGCAGAAAGGCCGGACTTTTCCACATACTTCATTGAAATATATCTGAAGAGTGGCAATGAAATATCGAAGTACTTGCGACTAGGTATAATGTTGGAAAAGCTCTTGCTTGCAGAGGGGCTTCACCAGCATTGAGTGTACATTCAAGGGGCTCTTCACACCAGTGCCCTAATGGTTCTCCGGGAAGCGCCAAATACGGCAGAAAAGACCGAAACCTTGTTGACCTCATCCAAAGAGACTTGCACAAACAAGCCGGGCTCAAAACTGCGACCGCCGAGCACGCCGTTGCCAATGAGTATCGTTAACGGTCAGGACAATAAATCACATCGGAAGGGGACGCTTCGCTGCATATACACCTTCTGAGGCCTACCTTGACTAACAAGCTGGTAATACAGATCAAGACAACCACCTGCTCCTTCTGTTCTGAGTGAGCATGCTGGCGGCAAGGGCGGCCCAGGGGGTGGCCGGATGAACGCGGCGTTTCACGCCCCGGTGACAGTGAGACTGCGTGACCCAGACCCTGGCGGGCAGCACCTGCCATCAGTCATCGGGGCAGAATGCAAACATTTTCACTTCGATTCTTCTTCTTCTTCCTTCTCTTCCCCCCACTTGCTTTCCCACCTCTTGCTCTCGCGCCTTGCATCCACCTGTCAACACACTTTCTTCTTTCAGACACGTGATCGCCCAGGAGACCGTATGGAAAGTGGTTTGGGGGGGGGGGGGTTGCGGGGATGGGGGGGCACTTCCTTTCCTGACCTTCCAGATGCCATTAAGGACGAGAGAGGAAAAAAGGAAATGAGGGGCTCAACCTCTTACTCACCGCTCGTTTCATTGTTGAAGTCCAAAGCTTCGATAATCAAAGTGTAGGATCTCTGTAGAAAAAAGAGAAAATTAGATCGTTAGACTTTTTTTTTAAAGAAAATCTGTATGTGCACAATTTGTCACAATTGTTCAGTAGCAATGCTCAAAATAAGGGTTACGCAAACCACACAAATAAACTTGGTTCAGCTTCACCTCACATTGAGAGTACCCACCTTTGGATCTAACAACAGCAGTTTTGTTGATCTGATTAAGGGAGGATATGCTTGCATTTTTGAGGGGAAAAGGTGGGGGTGGGGGGCATAACGGACGAAAGCAGACAAACTCTGCAGGAGGGAGTCTGACGCACCGCAACCGAAGCGCCCCCCCCCCGCCCCCCCGCCCCCCCGCCCCAATGACCCAGCCGGATGACACGACACAGACGCTACAGTAATGACTTCAACAAGTCATAATAAAATAAAAAGTACACAAAGAGGGATAATACAGACGGCCATGCCAAAAATGCGTCTTCATCTCAGCCACAGAAACCCGATTCCCCCCAAATAAAGTTTTCCACATGTTTACAAAACGTGGCCAGATACGTCAGCGGATGACTTCCAAAGTTCTGAGGAAGCAGGAGGTCTGTTTTGCCGCCGATATGCATTTCATGCCAATTTAAAACATGGGCGCTACGAAGGCTGGGAACCTTCCGCGCTTGACGCTTGTTTTTGTTTTTTTTTTTAAGATGAGCATCACAAAAAGACAGGCAGACAAAATAAGAACAACGAGGATGATAACTAAAGGAGGCATATGGAAAAACAGAAAGAATGATGCGTCCTGGCGGGTTGGTCTGCGCTCCTGAAGCGCGACGACTGATCAGTGTCGGTAGCACTGGCGTAAATATCAGCTTACACTTTCTCACGAGTCGCCACATTCACGAGGGAGCCCACCACACGTCTGCGAGCGCACGAAACAGTGTCCCTCTCACATCCACAAAGGCATGTTTCACCGTCACATTTTCACCCCGACGACTCTTCTCGGAGGCGCACGCCATCGCTGCGATGACCTCATGGTAGTACACACCTGCTCTGAGGGAAACCCCCGATCGGCTCTGAGCGAGGGCAGAGTGGCAATGAGTCACCCCCCGCAACCCCCCCACCCCTCTTTTTTTTCTTTTTTTTTTTTTTACTGCTTTGCCCTATTTTGTCAGCCATTAAACTTTCCATCTCTCCGGGAGACATTTGTCTCATCTTGTGCCAGCGTGTCCTGCAATCAGTGGATATTATTTGTAACACAGCGCTCATCATCACCATGCGTGGCAGACTTTGACTCACAACTTGGCTGCAAGCACAACACACGCAGACCAAGTAACAATGGAAATCCAAGACCTAATCAACAAGAATCACCGCCCAGCATGCGGCTACATTATTAGAAAGAAGGTTCCACAAGATGCCTTTCTCTCCCCACTCTCACATTTAACAGCGTTGTTACTTTGGTGTTCCCCTCATGTGTTCTCACTTAGCCTCCTGGACTACAACTTTTTTTTTTTTTTGTCATCACGGGAGACATTCGGCATCAATTTTCGACTCAACAACTCTGTTCTCGCGTTTATGCAGCAGCGCATTCTGTGTTAAATCTTGCCCACTCGGCATCCATTGCAGCCTGGTCATCCCGGAAGGGGAATCCCCCCAATCTGTGGTCTCTTCAGGGTTTTTTAAATTATTATTATTATTTTTTTTGCTTTTCACCATCCTCTGTGGGGTTTAGATCAGGAGATGTCATTCATATTTGTCAACTGTGGGCTTCTGTAGCAATGAGCATTGAAGCAATGCTTCTATACAAAGAAACAATGGATTCATAAATCAAGGTACTCGGGATGGGCGTTTAAAAGTCCTTGATGACCATGGAGATTCAATTTTTTTATGTGACAGGTGAATATTTACCAGTTCTGAATCTCTGCTTTGATGTAAATGTCAACGCTGCCTGGAGGTGTTGAATTTCAGCGGAGGTTTGACTTGATTACACCCTACTTCCTATTGGTGACTCCCAAACACCTCTGTTGGAGGCATCCAATTATTGCACTAAATTTTTTTTCCCAATAGCGTCAAAGATGAATGAACAATTCTTAATGATCACTATAGAGAAAACAACAAGCCTTATCAGAAACTGTTACCATTTGTGTTGAGGTGCAGACAATGGAACATGTTCACTTTACTTATCCTATTCTACATTCCTAAATGTATCCCTTTTTGTTCACAATTGGGATACAGCTTTGTCAATGCGAGCATCCTTCTCTCAAAAACAGGAAACTCAAATCGACATAAAACCCACAAAGATCGCTCATGTCCCAAAAACATCAACATCAGTCACGGTTGCAACATCACCATTGACGTAGCTGTGGGTGATATGACAAACCGGGAATGATTGATGGATTTTCTGTACTCGATCTTAAAAGCAGTTCTGAAAAAAATCTTTGGATCTGGTTGTGAAGGACTATCATGTTCCCGAAGCACAACAAAGGCACAATTCGAATCGTTTGGTCCTGAGGGTGTAGGAAATGCACCCCACACAGAAATCTCATCCAAACAAAAACAAAACAACACTAAAGGGGGATTGTCATCAGGGTGCATGTTTAATGTTTAACAGGCAAATTCCTGTATAAGGCCAATCTCCAACACACCCTTTGCTTTCAGGTCTAAGGACTTGCCCCGACATGGAGGCAAGAGAGCTGTGCCACCATACATTTATCCCATTTCCACACGTGAGTCCTCCGGGGGCCTTGTACAAACAAGAAACAAACCTGCAAAATTAGGCTCCATATTCACCTCATCACTGTTAAGATTTGTTCAGACACACTCTCTAAAAATCGCTTCAACTGGATCCAAAACTTTGATGTAATACAACAATGGGTCCTAACAGAGTGTTGGAAATAGGCTGACGCCAGGTAACGTTATGAATTAAAAACAGATGCCTTTATAAACTGATCTGCTCTTTGCCAAAGACGTACTGGGACGATCCAACAGCTCTCACACTAAGACAGAAAAAAAAAACCACACAAGTCAACATTTTGTGAGGTGTTGTATTTGAGAAGCAACTTGATGGGAATTTGTTTTTCCATTACTATTGTTTTCTTTTGATTTCCATACAGTTTTATAGGGCTGCGCTGACCAATGAAAAGCATGTCTAAAACTGAGTTTTTTGTTCCAAAATTTTCAGCCAAATTCACAATTTGTGATTTTCTTCTTTCCCGGCGATACTTTCCAGTGGACAGCAATGATAATATGGATACAAACATGAGCAAGGTTCAGTGTGAACAACGTCAGCAGTAAGTTAATCTTAAGTAGCTTTGCCATTAATGTGGTTCCAGACCAAATAAACGCTTGCTGAAACCAAGATAGGGACCGGGCCCTTACTCCATCACACCATAACCTCGAGGCCGTTATCAGCTTGTCTGCCATTGCCAGGTTCACTTTTCCCAGACTCCCAGCTGACTCCCAGCTTGTCTTTGAACTGCAGCGTGCATGCTCTCAAGCAAAGTGAGTGAGTGCGGCCATGTTATCTTTTCTGGCCAAACAGCCACAAGTTACATACCATAAGCAGCCAAGAACACTCCAGTTCAAATCGCAAAAATAACACTGGTCGCACCAAGAAGGGAATTTTTTGCTAAACACCAACACTGTTCTTGGAACTCGCGGACGTACCCTCCCAAGGTAGTTTATTGACATCTAAATGACAAAATAAAGGCAAGGCACAACAGATTAAACAAGTACGGCTTCATTGGAAGTGCAATCGGTTGTGACAAAGACATGTTGACCTCCTCTACCAGTTTTCCTGAGTTGATCACTTCGGGAGCATCGACCCGAGATCAAACCACTGATAGAGGCCATTGAGCAACGCACAGCGTTTGGAAATTACATTTCAGGCTCAGTCACAATAAGGCAACTCCGAGAATCGCCCACTAAGCCGACGATGGCACTGATGGCCTGGCGGGAAGGAATGTGTTGTTTGCAAACGAGATTTTCATCACAACAAGGACTTGGGAGGAAGGCAATGTTGTCCAATCAGCAGCTTACTCCACATCCTGCCAAGGTATGTCAACTGGCATTGGAGAATGAAGAATCTCTCCTTGTGCCAATGAAAACAAAAATGTTGCACAAGGGACTCCAAAGGCCATCCAGCCCTGAACCCAGGAGCAGGAATGAAAGCCATACAAACGATTGAAGCAAAACAAGCGGCGTGGCCCTTGGTCCTCTTTGAGGGTCACTCGGCTTATAGGGAAACAAAAACAGCTGAACCCAATTAAACATGTTGTTTTCTATGCATGTTTCCATGCAGTTTCAAGCCACCCTATAAAGCGACGATGATGTCACTGTCACAACACCGCAAGCGCGCTTTAAAAACGGCCCGGCTAAAAGAAAGATTTTTCTCTTATACTTAAGCCATTTGCACTTGAGCACCACATCAGAGCAGCCTATAGAAAACAAACATATCATTACCCCTCCCAACCCCCCCACTGCCAGAGGTGGTCACCCTCAAGGCTGAGCCCATTATTGACTGACTAGTCCCACTTCATCAATCACTGAAATGCCAAAACAAGACTGAGAGACATTGTGATACAGCAGAAAATACCGCTATAACTAAAAGCATGATTGCGCAATCAAATCCGCTGAACAGCTTTGCAACCTCGTCTTCCAAGCTCTCTCGTGGATGAATGAAAAATATCCTATGTTTGCACTAAACTCTCATGTTTATTTCACAAAGTGTCGTGGCAACATATCGGGTTATTTGGGTAACATCCATACTAGGGATGAGCATATCAATCCCCTCAATTATTCTTGGCAGAAAATAAACTGGAGGTCCGGTATAGTAATGTTTGACCCGAGCAGGGTCAAACATTGGCCTTTACCTACATCACATCATGTAGGTAAAGCCTTTCAAACCGACCATTTGAACACCTGCACTCATCTAACCCAATTTGAAAGGTCTTCTTTACTGTACTGTATATATGGGCCAACGTGCCGAAGAGATTTGAGAGTCAAGGTTCCAGTTCGCGTGGGAGCCAACATCATCACTGCTGAGTCCACTACAACTGCTTCCTGTTGCTTGTCCTGCACTGCTGCCATTGTGCTCAGTAATCCTCACTGTAGTCACCGAGGGCACACCATTGTCACCCCAGCCATACACACAGCGAGGGTCCGGCTGGCTGAGCTCACCCGCTGAATGAAGGTGCGGCGTAAAACGCTCGAATCAACACCGGGCAGCACGACAACTCTCGGTGAAAGACGTCCGGCCGATGGCATGCAGCTGGATGCTTGGCTCTCACCCTACCTGATCTAAGCACATGTGTGCAGCCTCATTAAGTGCAGCAGTTGCTGTGGGTGGCAAGGTTAAAGTGATGAAATGCCTGAGGTCCAACCGAGCGTGACTTAAACAAAGACCCTGCTCGGACGAGAGGCCGACTTCAGGCAGCTCTGTGAGAAAACGAAGAGGGTGGAGGGGCAGACTTCATTAACCCGAGGTTCCCTACAACCAGACCGCACCACACCGCTACTCGTTCACAGCGGCCAATCAACTGATGAAAAGTGTGATATCGAACCTCGGCTGACAACTGTTGATGTGCACCGGGGGAAAGCATTTTTTCAAGTGATGGATGAGAGAAGCTATCACTCGCTTATCTTTTAAATGGTTCCTCCAGAAAAATGCATCTATTCCCAAAAGTGCTTCATTCGAACAGGAAGGGCACTGGAATTCAAACCATTTATGGCCTCGATTTGAATACAGAACCAAAACGATCGCTTGGACTTTTGCCTTTGTTCGCACGCATCTCAATGCTCCTCCAATTGAAAAAGAATCTCGAATACAATACGAATCTGGCACTAAGACGCCCGTTACAACGGTGTTCCCATAAAAGGAAACTAAACAGAGACAGACATTTGTCTTTTTATCTTCAGGATTCCCCACTTGGAAAAAAAGAAATGTCACTAAGGCCACTAAAATCTACCAACTACTTTCATGTTGATTTTAAATCAGCCATACTTATGTCAATTAACATAAACGATGATTGTGAAATCTATCAGCCTAGAATTTCATGAAGAACAATCTGGAAGGAAAAAAAAAAGCAGGACGGCTTCCTCAAGCTCAAGAGGTAGATTCAACTTGAAGATAAGTCACTTGGTGGTTTTAGTACTTGGTGGTTAGATTGTGTCATCTATCTGCCAAATTCAGTCGAAGGGTACTAGACTAAAGCGAAGGCGAAAGGATTGGGGGGAAAAAAAGTGTAATGCACTGAGAGATATTGAATAGCACGTAACCCTGCTGAGAGCATTGTTTAACTGACTATTAGGTCAGAGAAAATGTTTCTTTCTGCCTTCAAGTAATAACTCGCTGCTGAAACAGGCATTAAAGAAAAAAGCATTTGAAAGCTAACCACGCAGTCTTCCATTTCACTCACAATTGGCTCTTCGTGTGCCAATGACATGAGCGGTACTCGACACGCCAAACACAACAAAAAAACACAATTTTGATTGCGACAAAAATAGTTTTGATGTAATTGGACACATACACAGATCCACTGGTCCTTTCACCCATCAGGCCGTGTGTGAGTGTGTGTGCGTGCGTCTGCGGTTGTTTGCGGGCCAAGCTGTGGGGCCAGTCAGTCTGTGCAGTCAACATTCAAATGCACTCCAGCATGGCAAATCATCTTGCACAAAGCTACAACATTCCCACAGGCCGAACTGTGAGAAAGAGCTGACACTTGAGGAAACCAGGAATTGAGGTTTTACTGTTTTGAACATGACCAGCTTCCAGGGAGGCAGAGGATCGACACGGCACTGGAAAACCAATGTTGTTCTTTTAACTACAAATTGCATGTGATTGCTGAGAAATGCTATCCTGCGGCCAAAATACCAGACAAAGAAAGTGCTCGTTACACGTTGCAGTATATTATAGCAACCGGCAGATTATTATTTTTTTTTTCATTGTTCATTCGTTTCATTGGGACTATAAGTGAATACGTCACAGCACAGTGATTTCCGATCGGCATGTGCTCGGCGGGGAATTATCCAACTCCACTTATTTGGTCTGAAATTGATTTCAACCATCTATGCCAGTGACATATCGTGACAGAGAAAACACTTCCATTCTCTGCCACTAGATGGCAGAATACATAACCCATGTATCGACTTTTAACGACATTTTTGTTAGGTGGTGTGTCTGGGACTTCTTCGAACGCAAATACGTGCCTTGGCTCAAAGGCCGAGACACAACATATAAGCACTATCCGAGCATCTTATAAAACGAAGTGAGATCTGGCGATGGCACTGCTTCTAAGCCTCATCATTGCATTTTTTTTTTTTGCAAGAAAACAAAAGTGCCTCAGAAGCAGCCCTAAATTACAACACCTTTAATCATCCTTAAAATCAAGTGAAAGAAGAATTCTGAGAGCACGTCGACACTTTTAAGGCCCAACGCCATTAGTCTGAAATAATAATTTATGGCGATCTAAAATGATCCTCGATGCAGCACGCTGTCAGCTTCTGCCCTGGAGAAAAATACCGCCGCACCTGGTTAATTGCTGCAAATAATGGGACCAGGGGGTCCTTCCTCACCACACTCACATCGGTGTGCTTTCTTGAGAAGCAAGTGATTGACAGACAGTAATTATAGACAATTGCCTTGTAAACAATACACCCCCCACCCGCCATAGTTTATTTCCCCCTTCAACTCACCGGCCAGGCGAAGCTGAAGGGCAAAACTATCCTGGCCTTGTCATTCCTGGCCGAGCTCCTAAAAGAAAAGGTATTTCCTCCGAGGACAGGCGTAGATCCCATTCCGAAACTGCACAGCCCCGCCGCCAAGACCCTCGACTGGTATTCCTTGAGGCAAACTTTAAAAAAGGTACGACACTCTCCCCGTGTGCATTTGGTGTCCGCCGTGCTCCGTGTGCCGCGGCAGCACCCGCCGCTCAACAACTCTCCGTTCGCGTTGTGAGTAGACAAGATTTGCAACTCGAACTGTCCCGATCCATCTGACACCTGTTGACAGCAGAGCAGCGCCATATTAGAGAAGTGCGAGAAAACACTCAAAAGGTACAAGGTTGTTTTTAAACTTTTTCCCCCCCTGCGCGCTGCATGTTATGTTAGCATAGCAACATTAAAGCGACAATCGAAGTATAATGAACGCAGCTTGAACCGCGTGACCCTTCCCCATGCATACATGCCCCCCGACCAAAACAAGGAGCTCCACACTGCAATTACGTACCTTTAGGAGAAAAGGGAGTAAAAAGGCAGCAAGGACGGCGACCCGTCTCCCAGTCATGCCTGCGCACTAAGGTGGCCGCTGCTGCTCGAACTATTCGTCTGGCCGACACTCGGCACCACGGCACTCCGATTTAAACATGCACGACACGCCAGAAACACGTCACGATTCAAGCCGAGCACCGGATTCCTCTTCCCGAGTCGTATCCCGCGATTTGTCCTTCCTCGTCGGATGAGACAAGATTCCACTTGTTAGTGAGGAAAGTTCGCATAAATACGAGCCATGCGGCGGTGCGCGTTTGCTGACTGCCCGACTGACGCACTGACTGACTTGACTGAAAGGTGGTGAGAGGAGCGAGGCAGCCTGCACAAGTTCAACCGAGAGGGAGTGTCTGAGTGCGTGTGTGTGTGTGCATAACACGGCCTTCCTCCACCCTCAACATATTCATGAGCAACATGCAAGCCCCGCCCATCACCTTTAAGACGACCGAGCTTGCAAACCGCCCAGGTTGGCTTTTGGAAACTAACACCCCGCCACAATGTTGCGTTTTAATTCATCAGAGGTGTGTGCAGCAGCCAACATGCACTCAAGACTACTGTTATTTAATATCATAACGTACGTAAAAGTCAAAAGTTATCCTCCAAACAACTAATGTAAGCGTGCTCACTGAAAAAAATTACTCAGGTACTGAGTAACTGGTGGGTAACTCCTGACCATTTTTTAAAATCAGAGCAAGAACGTGCAATTTCAGGTATTGCCCAACAGTGTCACTTGACACAACAATAAATCATCTGCATTATACAACATAGTTCAGGCACATTCATTCATTTTCCGAACCGCTTTGTCCTCACAAGGGGGGGGGGGGGGGCTATCCCAGCCGTCTTCAGGCAGTAGGCAGGGGACACCCTGAACCGTTTGTCAGCCAATCACAGGGCACACAGAGATGAACAACCATCCACGCTCACACTCACGCCTAGGGACAATTTATAGTGTTCAATCAGCCTGCCATGCATATTTTTGGAATGTGGGAGGAAACCAGAGAAAACCCACACAGGCACGGCAAGAACATGCAAACTCCACACAGGAAGGCTGGAGCCGCGATTGAATGCGTCATTTCTGCGTGAGGTCAACGCACAAACCACTTGGCCACCAGACCGCCCTAAGGCACTTTGAGCCACAATAAATTGTCTTTCTTTATTCTCAAGAAACAGGACAATAGGCCAACCAGGCAGAGATTAAATTGAAAACCGTATTTTTTTTTCTCAAGTTCAAAGTGGAGTTCTTGGAGGCTAAAATGTTCATATTTTTAGGTAGACGGATAATTACCAACACCACCGCCACTTTCAATACCAGTTATCCTGGTAGTTATCCTGAAGAGGCACACGGTGGGTGCTGGAGCATATCCCAACTAACCTCAGACTATACCCTGAACTGGTCGCCAGTCAGTCGCAGGGCACATACAGAGACAAACAATCAACCACACGCACATCCACACCGTCACTGAGTGGGAACCGATCCCACGCTGCCCGCTCACAAGTCAGGCGGGAGTCCCACTACACCATCAGCGACCAAATTGTTTTTTATAATGATCCGTATAGTGTGGGCTGGTGGAAGCTGCACAGTGCCAGATCAGACACAAAACAAATCATTTACACAATTGCTTCAAGGTCCCGATAGTGATAATAATCTGATACTGGTGTGCCAATATAACGTATTTAATTTCATTCTAATTTAGTTACTATTTAATTCTACAAAATAATCATCTTTTCTGTAATGTATTACTTTACTCTCATAAGATTACAACTTTGAGCTGCTCGTGTTTTTTTTTTCAGGCTAATACTCCTTCGTAACCAAAATGACCTACATTGCAAAAGCAATCAGCATCAAGCCGGTGTGTGTAAAAGTTTTTTTTCTAACAAATGAAGATGATCTTTTTCATCTGCTTGTGTACTACAATCCTTGGAGTTAATGCACTGAATCCCATGAATGAAATAATCAAAACGCCTACTTAATTCTTGCGCAAGTTCTTCTTGGAAAGGGAAAAACAAGCTGGGTGCGAATGTTCATTGCTTGTTCCACAGTCCAAACATCATGGAATATCTTTTACAGCACAAAATTGGAGGCATTTGCCGTTTTTCAGTCGAAAAACAATTGGCAAAAGATATTAATGCCTCTTTATATTTTCCTGGAAGCCCTTTTATAAAAGGGCAATTGTGGCCAGGTGTATCTTTTGGAGAGAGCCGTGCAGACAAGAAGATGGGAACCCCCCCTCTCACTCTGTGGTTAGTGATTTGTGTGAGGCAATTACACAGGTCAGTCAATGGGTCACAAAAAAAACGGAAATGCAGTTGGGAGCTAAGCTGGACTGTATCAATCAGTAACCATGTCGAGTTTCACCATCACACTTTACTGCTCTCTCGGAGGGAGTCACACATCGCCTTTGTACATTTCTCCCACAGAACCTCCAAACCACCTCCAGAACCACATTATTGCGTGAATAATGTGTGCACTAATGCACTGAAGCCTTTTCTTGAAATCATATCATATCGCTTAAACATACAAAAATATTTTTTTTGGGGGGGGGGAGGAACAACTGAACAAAAAACAAAAACAACACTAAACAATGCCATGTGTATCATATTTGATACATACATTTTCATTATGTAACTCATTCTTTATATTACATTAAATCATCTGTATCAAATTTGATACTGCAGGTTTAAAATATGATTTTACTCAAATTATATTTTCAGATGTAATGTGATTTTTATGGCTATTCCTTGATGGGCCAGGCATTACAAGGTAACAGCAGCTTTATGTTTGATTGTGCTGAAAGGAAAATTAAATGTTGGACTTTTGGACTGTTTTTGCAAGAACATGAAAGGTGGGACAGAGTCATGATGGCATTGCCTCAAAGCAGGTACACAGCATTCAAAAAGGTTGTTCTGATGCACGCCAAGTTTACAGATCAAACTGGGCACAGTTGTATGCTGCAATGCAATTACTTGCATTATTTTGTTGTTGTTGTTGTTTTATTTACTTCAGTACTTTGACAACATAAATAAAATGCATTTTTTCTTAACAAATTAAGTCATGCATAACATTAGGATTGTTATGACTTGTTGTGTAATGTTGTTCTATTCTTTTTCCGCTCAGTGAAAGCACTGCCAAAAAAATGAAAAATGGGATACGTTGTGATACACTTGAAATATGGTCATGGTCAAAAAATGGTCATAGCACAGGTTGAGTGAAACCTATGTGAATTCAAAAGGCAGCTCATTCCATCATTTTAAATCACTGCTGTCAATATCTAAATGCCACATTTCCTGTGGTTGAACTTCAAGATGAAAGGTATCGCTTCCTCACCGCCCCGCCTGAGATGATAGACATCTCAGGTTACAGGCCTCATTGAAACACTCCGTCTGGGTAATTAGGGTTAATTGGAGAAGTTTTTTACCCGGGGGGATCCCCCCCCCCCCCCCCTTCCCCTTGACGGCAAAAAGCAAATTTAAGTCTAGAATGTGTGTGTGCATGTGTGTTACGGTCCCATGACCTGCCCGGTGGTGTTGCTTATGTTGGAATGGAGATGACGTGATATATGTTTGGAGATCAATGTGGAAAAAATCTATCAAGGAAAAAATTGTAGTGATTCAAAAATGGCACAGATGTGAAAAAAAAAATGTTTAAAAAAATCCAGATTATTAAAATTAACTTGCTACTTTTTTATTGGATTTTTTTTGGGGGGGGAGGGGGGGATTCCATCTACTTGCAATATGGTAGCCAAGCAGTGTTTTCGGTGTCCTGTTAAGCATGGTTGAAAGCAGGGTTTCTCCTCTGAGGCCATGGTGCTAATCTCCTGCAGCCTTAATGTGATTATGGTAATGATCACACAAATGACCCCTGGGCTTTGGGATGACGGGGTGAGGGGGATCGCTGGTTCACGCATCCTCACACAGGCACTGTGGCCCGGGCCACGCAGGAGAGACCACCAGACTGATCCCGTCGTGGTGGCCTTCTCTGGTCCTTCTGGCCGCGCTGTGCTTGGAAGAGGAGTGTGAATGAGCAAATGCATTCCAGCCGCCAACAAAAGAGCTGAACAACCACGAGGGAGATGGATATCCTTTGTTGTCTGACACTCAATGCCGTATTCCAATCCAATTACCTCAGCCTTTTGCAATCCGTCCCGTCGCCATGCCAAGCACTGAAGCCTGTCTGAACTTAGACTCGGAACCTGAACAAAAGTTCGGTGGATTAGCTACTCAGAGAATGTTCCCCCTCCCCTACTTTGACCAATATTGCTGTTCCTGTTCACCAAATGTTCACCATTTTCTGTCTTTAATCCAAGTTTTATCAGGGCTGCATAATATCAGTTAGACAGCTTTTATTTTCCAAAACAAAATGAGCAATCAGAAATCTCAGTCTCCAAAGCTAAACGATGGTCTGTACTTTACATGCCATGTGAACAATCTGTCAGGTTGATCTCAAATCACTCATTCTAATAAGAATATTCAATCTTTGTCAATAATTTGGTGATCCACATATTCTATGCTCAAATTGAATATTTTGTGCAGTGCTTGCGCAAACATTGCAGCAGATAAAATGATGAGATAACAACATGGGAAAAAAATGGTGTCCATTAAATTATGAACTTTGTGTGCATGTGTGAACAACCTTCATGATGGGTTTACAGCTACAGGATAGTTTGAGAGCAGAAGATTAGATGTTTGTTGGTTTAAAGTGAAATGCTGTGAGGATGATGCTGCTGACTCACTTTATGTTTCTTCGAGTTGGCTTTTCCTTTTTTGTAATTTTTTTTATCATGTTTTGTGCAAAAGCAGTGGAGGCGGGGTGTACCGAACAAAATTTACAAACAAAAACACTTGCCGGGGAGTTCCGGAAAAACTAATTCGAAAGCAACAACTAAACAACTAAGTCTTGAAAAGACCAAAAAGTCAAAGTAACAATAAAACACCAGAAAATAAAACGCACCACTACAAGAAACTAAACAACACACAATGATCTGACCGCAAGTGGTCGGCCGGTGTGGCTCTCCAACAGCAGACAGGTAATGATGATGACGAACAGGTGCGGCGCTGGAGGAAACGCACTCAGATCCTGCCAACTTAGAGAACAAACAAACAAACAGAACCATGACAGTATCCCCGCCTCAACGGATGTCCAGACGTCAAAAGTCAACGAGCGGCGGCCACAGGACGTGCAGCGCCAGAACTGGGATGGGCGGCGGCGCACCTCGTTCGGCACCGAAGCAGGAATGGATGGTGGCTGCAGAACGTGCACCGCCGGAAAAGAAATAGGTGGTGCCCGTAGAACGTAAGCGGCCCGTAGGACGTGTGCTGCCCGTAGGACGTGTGTCACCCGCAAGATGGAACAGAGAAGGGTGGCGGTTGCAGACCGGGCACTGCCAATACTCAAAGTTGCAACAACCCACCAGGAAAGATCACACACCATTACAAGAAACAAACTGACATTAAAGCAATTGAAATGACATTACAGTAGCATAGCAATCTGACTACAAGTGATCGGAATTGCAGTCCTTAATTAGGCAGGTAATGATGATGATGAATAGGTGCGGCGCTGGAGGAAACAACTTCCATTCCTTCCTACTCAGAGAGCAAACAAACAGAACCATTACTTTTTGTTCCCAAATGGTCAGCATTTATGTAATTTGGGCTACGTCCACACTTAAATGAATATTTTTACAAAACACATTTTCCCACACCAGTGTAGAACAAAATAGTTACACAATTATCCTGGAACCCAGGCAAACAAACAAGTGGCACAATAGTTCCTAAAAACAAGGCAGTTGTTGCCGGTCAGATGCCAGAAGAAAGTATTTTTTGGAAAATGCATATGAACGACAAGAGCATTTTGAGCAAAACGGGACTGATAACGCGTAAAGCCCCCATCAATCTAAATGTCACTTAAACCAACATGATCTCTCGCCTTGAACTGTTTCAAATTAACTAGATTAGTTTACTCATAGGACTGTCCAAATCTGATATATCAGATATTGGTCGGCCAAA
The DNA here is from genome assembly GCF_025434085.1 of Hippocampus zosterae. NCBI lineage: Eukaryota > Metazoa > Chordata > Actinopteri > Syngnathiformes > Syngnathidae > Hippocampus > Hippocampus zosterae. The sequence goes on along the minus strand of NC_067461.1, from coordinate 13,664,146 downwards.
AAAAATAATGGATGATACTGGATTGCATCCAAAATCACTTATCTATGCATTCCAATACTGAGATTCCAGTACTAATATTGGGCAGCGTCCGGATCGTGCATCCAAGCCCACATGATTCACAACAAGGGCATGTGCTCCGTAGCTAATATATGAGCAAGGAAGAGGAGTTATGTCAGCCGTGTGGCAGTACTTCTCACGAAAGTCCAAAAAAGGCGTTGCCTCTGAGTGCATAATTTTGTGATACACAAATTTCCTGCGGTAGAGCAAAACTGGTGAAGTGTTACGTGACCGACTTCATCCCGCATTGAAGCAACATCACCAAAAAAAACAGCATGAGAATTTTCACAAGACAACGGAGGTTAAGAAACAAACCTCTTGCTCTTCCAAACAACCAACACTCTGCAAAACATTTGAAAAGCAAAAAGGCGGTGGCGTGATCATTAATTGAGTACCCCGACCCTCACTACATTCTTCTTATTCTCCACCATATCACTGTCAATGAAACCCAACACATACTGTAGTGAGAGTAATAACTGGTGTGAACTTGAATTGTTATTAAATGTATTTATTTATTCTACTCAATCGAATAATATGCTTGCACTGTTAAATTATTATTATTTTGTACTTTAAGAAATGTGTATATATACTGTATATATATATATATATATATATATATATATATATATATATATAGAAGTCAGATATATATGTGAAAGTTACACACACACACATATATATATATATATATAGGTATATTTGTTTTTTATTGGATTTATTTCCGTTATTGTTCAGGATTTTGTAATTTCTTATTAATTAATTAACAGCATGTATTGTATTGTATTGTAATTTATTTTCTTACATTGTAATGTATTCATAGCCAAGATCGCCTCTGATCTGATGACATTTTGATTGGACGTAGGCTACGTCTGGGCCTCCACCTCACCACCCCTACACCGCCCTGTGATTCTAGTCTAACGTTTTTATTCTGTTTTGAAGAACAGCCATTGGGGCAAAAGAAGACAAATTCTTCAGAAGATATTATATATATTTAGATTATATATATATATATATATATATATATATATATATATATATATATATATATATATATAAAACACACAAAATAAAATTTTTAGTCTACGAATAGGAAACAAGGGGACCATTGCAAGGTAAAATATTTTATTTCGGCTACGTCATTTTTTGGGTGCACCAGCACGGCAATGCCGGTTGACACGAAACATAAATGATAAAATATAGCAAGATGTTTGAGGAGCTGATAGGCTTAATCACTTAAGCACTTAAACAATGCGCTACCTACATTTATTATGCAATAGTCAAAAGTGCCCTTGGTTGTCTGATTATTGCTATTTATTGTTTTATTAGTTTATATTTATGTCTTAATATCTTTTTATGCAATTCAGTTTTACTGCCCTTATTTTTAGCTGTGTGTGTTTCAATGCACTGCATGTTTGCGCTGTGGTTGAGAGACGAAAGTAATTTAATCTGTGCTGTATGTTGCGCATAAAGCATATTTGACAATAAAGCTTGACTTGACTTGACTTGACATATTAATCAGCATTGTGTCATCTTCCCAAATATTGGGTTGGGTGAAAATGACATGAAACAACATGAAAGTTACACATTGCATGCAGTTTTTAAGGTTAGATGAGTTTGAACCTGTTTTGGAAGCAGAGGCCTGGCCGGGGTTTCCAAATTGCATTATCCCTGTCTACCAATCACGGGAATCAATTCCAAGTTGCCAACAACGCTTCATTCACCAAGACCATGTGATCATGTGATTAAAAAAAACAACTTGTGTGTGTGTGCCTCTGTGTGGACTTATGTGTTCGTGTATAGGTCAAAATACAAGAGGCAAATGCGACAATATTTCAAATGGGAGGATACAGCCAGTTCAAACGAAGGGATTAGAGGCATCCCACTATCTGAGTGAGATGAGCCATCATATGTTACTCTGAGGTTCAGTGATGAGAACAGTGCTCTCTTCAAACAGGATATTGACTTAACGTGACTACAGTCAATTACCCAAACTTCCTATCTGGAGGAGGTGACACTGATAAAAGTCTTCCTCTCTTTTGTCCCCAATTGTTGGTCACAGTTCACTGCGGATAATGCAGCCCCGTGTCAACAACACATTGAACTCGGGATAAAAAGGACAACACAACAACAACAACAACTAGTCTTCCCTTTTCAAACTCAAATGTGTGGCCAATGGATTTTTTGGGGGAAGAACTAGAACATGCACTCAAATCCTGTCAACTATCACTTCCAGCCCCCGAGGAAAATATTAATGCTGGCGACGTCTGACGTCCTCTGCACTATGACGTCGTGGTTTTTCCATGACACATTTCAAGATTGCTTCCAAATGGGCCTGTCACTTTGAATATAGCGGGACCGACGCGTTTCACTTTTTTTCTAAAGTAAATAAGATTTGCTGGTTCTCCCACACATAGCTAGAAAGTGGGCTCATGGACCCGGAATAAGTCATGAGATAGAACAGGAATTTGCTTGCTGAAATGTGTTTTCATGTCCAATCATCTCGGTGTTGAGTGAGCAGGTCAGACTGATGTTATTCTTGGGGAAGTTTGCAAATAGAAAGCCACAATGGCACAAGGGAAAGTGATTGTATTGCCATCATACACATCAGGCTATACCATTACTACCAGCTTTTATTAGTGTGGTCGTAGTTTGCAGCAGTGTAGGTCTTCATTGCTATCATACTGCGAGCTGCAATCTGTCTAATAAGATTACACGTTCAATGAATCATTCTCTGACCGTCAATCCAAATGCCGAAATCTGAATGGTGTAGCAATTGTATTTAATCTCATTAGATTGCGCGAGCGGTCATAAAGTTGCGCCTTTTTGCGTGTAATATGAGTCACTGAAAAATGAATTTAACTTCATTAGAAAATGTGGACTCACATCAGCAGAAGTCAGATGAATGTCGACTGTTACTGTGAAACAAATTGGCTAAATTTTAGACAGATTTACTGAGTCATCACACAGACGGTTAAATTATCAACCGCGGCATAGAAAATGTTCAGTTTGTGTGGCAGAGAAGCAGAACCATCCCAAACATGAATCAATGCGGCAAAAAAAAAAAAAAAAAACTAACCAACCCCCCCAACAACTCAAGAAACAAGCCGAAGCTGAGAATCCACCTCACTCAAGCGTGTCACCTACCTGTTAATGTTAAACTAATGAGCCCATTTCCATCCTCATTGTGGTCGGGCAGTTAGTTTAAGGCTCCGGCGCATGATGTAAATCACCAGTGAATGTTGGCATTCCTTAAAATAACCTCATGATGTTCGTTTTCTTTGCCTGCTGAGTGATGGATGAGGATGTCAGCGCAAATGTTGGCAGGAAAGAAAACTTTGAGCTAAAAGGACCCTTTCTCAGGATGTTCAATTGTTTACAAAGTACTTTCAAGCAGCGGAACTAATATATTGTTTGTGTGTGCGTGTGTGTGTGTGTGTGTGCGTGCATGCGTGTGTGTGTGTGTGTGTGTGTGTGAGTGAGTGAGTGAGTGAGTGAGTGAGTGAGTGAGTGAGTGAGTGAGTGAGTGAGTGTAAAATGTACTCTTCAAAACATATTACTGTAGTACACATTACTATTATTTTCTTATGAAAACCTGATGCGAGAGTTAAAAAAACAAGTGCAGATTGCAATCAGCGCAAAAAAAGAAAAGTTTAGTTGCATCTGTTGAACAAGACCTCAAAGTATTCAACTCGAATCAATTCAGAAAATTAAGCATATCAAAGCTGTGTATACAAAGCAGTTGTTAAACATTCACTAGAGCACCAGAGTATACCTTAGTTATCTGACATGATTTACATGATTTTTGTGTGTGTGTGTGTGTGTGTGTGTGTGTGTGTGTAGTTGGTATCAAATAATGAGCAATTATGCTTTTAGTTTGGTGTTTAGCATGGCAGCCACAAGTCGCACGCCACGTCAGTGACTGTGTCCAAATTCACAGGGCGTATGAGATCGCCTTTGTGTATTCAAAAGAATAAAGGTTGAAAAGATTTGCAGATTATTGTATTCTGCTTTATTCACATTTTACATATATTTGGTTGAGTTCAAAGAGACTGACAATTGATCATAAATGTAAGCATTTCACAGTTGATTCATGTGCTAAAAGGGGGTTTCACCTCTTTTTTTGTCTTTGCCACGAGTTTAAAAAGCAGCATCATTTAGTTGTAAATCTGTCAGTTGCTGCAATATTTTCCACACAGCATGACAAATAGTAGACAGTCAGTGCACAAGTGGGTGTCGTACATACCTCAACATAACACAGTGTGTAATTATTTTGGAAAATGTCTGTTTGGCTCCTCAGATTATAGTCGGAGCACCGCGTACTCTGCTTTGGTAGCTGAAAAGAAAAATAATGACATGAAATCTTGTTGACTCAACATAATTTGATTTTATTTAAAACCAAATGTGATCACACAAGAAAAGTAGGATGTGAACTATTTCAAATAGCAAATAATAGTACCAATAATAATACCCTCGCAAAGTGCTGTATGATAAACTTGCAATGTTGTTGCCAATGTTTCGGATCAAAACTTGGGAAACAACTACAAATGTCCCACTTATGTGCAGATGACCACGTTGGCCACATCATCCTATTTTTAAGGGTACATGTTTTCAATGCTATTCATTATGTTTTCCACTACACTACATCTTAAAATTGTGTAAATGACCACATTTAACACTTAAAGCTTTAAATGTGAGAATGAGAGAGTTTGGGCTTGTGAGGAAAGGTTTGAAAAAGAAAATTCTGCATGGCTGCCTCACGTACCTTTGAAGGAGTGTCATTTTAAAGCAAACTGGCACCGCTTCTTGGATTAAAAGTCTCCTGGTTACGAAAGACCTAATTGATGAAAGGTTTCGGCACGCAAAAGCGATCGCAGACGTAATTGTGGAAGCCGCTTCTATTGTCTGGGCGCACCCAGGACTGTGTGTGGCAAATGTGTGCAGTCATTAAGTGCATTCTAGGAGTTGTACATGCAAATAATTTCTCTTGGACAAGGTGATTCCCAGAAATGAGCACTTAACCCTATTTTGCCGGTCCGTCCTCCCTCTGCGACTTTAGGTACCCTTCCGTCATCGTCCCTCCGCACTTATTCACATAATAAGCATAATCCATTCCCGTCCGTTCTCGTCCTATTAAAGTGCTTCTGTCCCAGTCTACCCCTGACACCCTCCACAAAAAATAATTAAAAACAACTTCCTTGTATGACGCCGTGGGAGAGAGGCAAACGGGAGAGCAACATGAAATGCATGGTGGAGCAAATACACTTCAGACGAGACAGCACTGACTTTATTCCATACATTTGCGGAGTACTGTCATTCCCATCTAGAATTGCACCTTTTGTGACAACCACAAGCAAGTCTTCTTATAGACAACATTGACATTACATATCCAACATCCAAAGACGCCTTCTGGAGTATGTCGATGCCGCAGCAGTTATAGATGTGGCAAAGTGAAGCAAATTGTGAGTATGCTTCCTCCTTGGAGATCTGTCACCAAGCAAACACTGACTGGATTAATTAAATGAATCAAAACAGAATTACTGCTTTTGATTGTAAATCCATGATTGGCTGTTGCAGATAAGATTGGCCATCAATCAAAACAACACAAGAAAAGCTACTATGATAAACTCAAATAAGAATGACAAAAACTTTACTTGAAGAAATCTGTGCTTCAAAGTGGGCGGGCACCAAGAGACATACAACACAGCCAGCTTTCTTAACCGGCTTTTGGTCATTCGTGAACTGTGTGTCTGTAGATACTTTGTTATGTTCTCTGACAGTACACTAGGTGGCTGTGTTGCTATAAAAATAACGTTGAAATGATAACAGTTGTGCTGTTAATCGCTTTGGCTAAACTCCGACCTTGTTATTTTGCCTCCCGACACCACATACATTAACCCATTTAGGGACGATTAAAAAAACCCACTTCCGTCCTTGCTTAGTTCGTACTTTTCTAAAAAATCTTGTCGTCTTCTGTCCTCCATCCCAAAAATGGGTTACGTCCAGGAGTACCTATTTCTGGTGATTTCATCAAAAGAATTACGATGTATGATTTGCGTTTTTAAAGGCAGGTGAAAAACAGCTCCGATGTCAGGCAGGCAACATGAAATGAGGCCACATGAAAGGCCACAAGAATTTGAGGAATATATTGTCGATTTACCATGCAATTTTATCACCTTTGCAATGAGGGCTGACTTGGAGCCAATCATAAGAAGTCATGCCATATCACTGATGGGGAAAAAAAATCAGTTATTTTGAACACACATTTAAGCACCACTTTTTGAAGATCTTAGTAACTCAGGCCTTAAATGTCCGAGATCACGTGTACAATATCAATCCAGCAAAGTAAAAAAAAAAAAATCCATAAAATATGATGCCTTTGTTGATATATAGCACACTAGCAGACATATAAAAACAGATAAATCCAATCAATCGTAACAGTTAATTTGTGGAAAAAGGCATTTTAGATTTGTCACACTGATGGTTCAGAAACACGTTTACCACTAAGGTTCTCTCACCCCTAACACAATCTCATTTGGAGATGAAGGAGGCAAGCCCTGGCCTACACAACATTGTGGCTACTGGATGTCATTAGTTTGTCCGGCTAATTGGAATTGTCACAACTTGGTTCAGAGTACCGGGTAAGTTCTTTTGTTAAATGTCATTAATTTGTGCAAGTGTACAAATATTTGGCCAGTGCATGCATGGATTAAAGTGATGCCTGGGCAGTTATTTACATTTATACCATAAGTACCATGTGCTGGGATGAATCAGTGTACATGTCAGCGATACATGGGGTGAGAATGTAACTGTGGCTGACTGCCTGCTGTCTGAGGTTGCCGCAGACTGGCAGAAGCAGACAATGTTTTGACATGAGGGTGCCTGTCTGTCACTGGCTAACTCAACTTGTGCTGAAAGAAGCCGGACTGCTGGAAAGTCTCACAATAAGTACAAATGAGGAGGGTCTGCAGTAGTTGCAGAAGAGACTTGGTATGATGCTAAGCAAAATTTTGGCTGTGATGCTGCCTGAACAAAACAATGTCCAAACGTGGCAATTTTAAAATTTTGAGTCGGGCTCTTTTGTGTCACATTCCTTTGTGCAAAGTTAAGGGCTCGTTTTGAAAACTTTTTTTGTGCACATGTAGTTTGCGCATGTTCATTGTGGACTGCTTGTGAATGAAAATATTTTTGCAAAGGAATTGAAAGTCATTAGCAGACTCACAATGTGCCCCAACCTTTTAATCACGTGTGCCTTGCAAAAAAAAAAAAAAGGAAAAAAAAACATCTAATTAATGCAGGGCACCAGGAACATTTAGTCATGGTTACTGGACATTACTACTTTGTTTCTATGTCAACCAAAAACGAAAAAGTTCACATTAAGTCTGGCTCAATTAATTCAGGGTGCATTCACGTTAACCAGCAATCATAACGCTCCAGTGATCTAAGGACCATTGTCGCAGAGGCACTTGAAGCAGTCTTTTGTGCAACAGAAGAATGGCCGAGTGACCCCCGGCCGTGCAGAGCAAGACCAAGGAGACGTGCGTCTCTTTGGCCCCTCCACCCGCTCCTCTCAACAGCCCCGGGTAAAATTTCAATGTCCAAGTGGCCATGAGCATTGCTGAGTGATAGGTGGAAAGCCCAAACCCAATAGCTTTGATGATGGAAACAAAACACAGAATCCCTCTAGACTTCTGCAGTTCACCGACTACAGTAGGGATACTTGTATGAGGGTCATAGTTGGCATTATTCACACTGTATGTGTGTCAATGAGAGCATGCTATCAACTCTCCCCAGAGGCTTCGAAAAAGACAGACTTTTCTGTTTGCTGGTTGACACTCAGTGCTCACAGTGCGGGCCGGGCTTGGCTCTGACATACAATAAGGAGGGCCGAAGGTCCATCTGATTGGTCACCATTCTTCGGACCCTTTTGAAATATGCAGTTAGTATTTTTTCCAGTCGACTGCAATAAGAGATACTTCAATCCAGTAATTTCTGTGAGGTTTTCGCGGTTCACTTCCAGGCAGACCACAGGGGAGTTTTGGGGGTGGTTCGCCTGCTGAGTCTGCCACATGCCGGTGGCTTTAATAAAGCACTTGAAGTCAAAACTTCACCTGCATGGTTTGACAGTCAACTCTTCACGACCTTAACAAAGATTAAACAGCAACCATAAAATGATTAATCTTGACTTATGTTATGTAATCATCTTGTTTATTTTTGAGAATATATATATATATATATTTTGTATTATCCAAATGTTATTTGTCATACTGTTTTCTAAAATGGATGTCTGGATTGATACCATGGATGGATGGGTGAATAGCGAGAGAGGAGGGAGAGATGGAGGGAGGGGGGAGATAGATAGATAGATAGATAGATAGATAGATAGATAGATAGATAGATAGATAGATAGATAGATAGATAGATAGATAGATAGATAGATAGATAGATAGATAGATAGATAGATAGATAGATAGATAGATAGATAGGTAGTTGTTAAATACATGAATGCTCAAGAAAGGGCATGTGTTGTCTTTAAAAGCACTCAAGAGTCTGGGACTTTCACTTTCCAGCACATGTGGTATGGGAGCACAAAACACTGTGATGTTGAAGGGTTCCAGGTTCATGGACTGTGTCTAAAGCTGTTGATGTTGCTCAATCAAAGAGCAGATAGTGGCTCCTGCTCATTTTATTGCCCCGTAGAAACATACCCAGGGTATTATGTTATCAAGTCGGGGAAAGGGAGGGAGCGCACAGACGGCTGAACAAAGGCAAGGTTAGCAGCTGTGCCAGTGTAAACAGCGGTTAGATTATTGGGGAGTGCAACGTTAAGCGACTCTCACTAACAGAGAGCATACGATACAGAAATTTTCTTTTCTACACATCTTAGTGAGATTAATTTGGATGATGTTCATAAACTGCTTTTGTCCCCTTGATATTTGTCTTTTGCAACACGTGTGTACATTTTTGGCCATGGGTATCAACATTTACAGTACGTCGGAGTTCAATAATTCTCCTTATGTAATGTATTTGTCAGTGACGGTATTTACCTGACCCACTTTTAATATGACCACTACAATTACAGACACCATCATTACCTAATACTTAATAAATAAAAAAACAATATAGCAATTGACTAGAAAGATGGATTATTAACATTCTTATTATTAAATTATTAATGTGCGCAGATGTTTTGAATGAGTCAAAGTTGGCTCGCTGTCACCAAGTAATCAGAGGACAGAAATTGTTGATGTTATTTTGGGCTAGCCAGATCTCCCATTTGAAATCCGAGTATTTGAAGAAACAGTCCCATTGCTAATGTAATTTATGTTACATCGGCCAGCACTACTGATTCTGAAGCCCCTCCCCCCCAGGCAGATAAGATTGGCGTGGAGCACATTGGGGCAAAAAAAACAAAAAAACAACGTCCACACACTGGAAGCAGTGTAACCAAGAGAAACTAAACGGCATGAAGATAAGACAATTGTCATTCAATTAACAGACTTTCACTGAACAAATATTAGAATTTAAGTTATCAATGTACTGCTGATCAGTGCTTCTTGTCGTGTTTGGGCCAGCAAAGGTTTTGCTGGCACTGTCTATAGGCTGTGCTTTGAGGGACAAACACTCAGCGTATGATTATTTGTCTACTCGACTCATTAAAAAAAAAAAAAAAAAGGGGAAAAAAAGCGTCTTTTCTCTTCAAATGGATGTTTCTCAGACTCCAGTTTCCCACTTGAGGTGGCTGCAGAAGGAGGAGTGTTGATACAGCTGATCTCTGTTATTCCAAGTGAAATATATTGCCCTGTTTGTTTTAAGAGACAGAACAAGTTCATATTTATCCATAAGTTCATATTTATCTATTGAGGCAAATATTCCACAGTTTGTGCTTTTTAAAGTGTCTTCTCGTCCTGAAACAAATGGTGTGTCTTTGCTACATGCTAAAAACAAAATAATTGCTACATGGCAAATGAAAAGGGATGTGACAAATGGGATGTTGGATGACTCTTCCTGCTTTGCTCGTATTATTGAGCCCAGAAATGGTCCACCGCAACCACAATTATGCCCAATTAAATTCATGTTAACTCTTTATTATGAGAGGTGTTGGCTTTTTATTGGCCTTTTTTACAACATATACGAACATCTTTAAAGGCCTGCCGTGTTTTCGACCAAAAGAGGTACAGCGTGTACCAGGGAGTATGGAGAGCAGTCATTTCAAACTTGCGTGCAAGCGATACCTCGTGGAACTGCTGCACACCCATGTGACGGATTTCCCCTCGAGAATTTTGGATCCGTATCTGCTCTGACTCAATGCATTGTGCGCCACTCATGACAAGAGATAAGGTAATTTGTTCTTTTGACTCTCTAGAGGCTGTTGCTCCAATCTGACAAACTATTTTTACATTGCATTCAGGGCAACTTTTTAACCCAGGTTCAGAGACAAAAGTACTATAGAGAGACTTATTTTTCCTTTCCTTTCAGACAACCTATTGTATTGTTCTAATTGTTTGAAATAAAGCTTATATTCAAAAGCATCAAACGGAAATCTAATTTCATTCATTCATTCATTTTCTACCTCTCATACTGTTCAATATCACATTGACATGGAGCATTTGCCACTTGACCTGACTTTGGGCAAGACACTGGGTTCACCCTGCACTGGTAACCAGACGCATACAAATAGTGTGTCGCTGGAAAACAACCATTCACACGCACTTTTCCATCTCTGGGCAATTTACAGTCTCTGTTTCAACTAATAGGCAAAGGCTCAATTTTTCGATGTCTCCAAGACATTCTAACCGGTTACCCTGTGTTGTGGAGTATGTTAGAAGTAGGCCGCCTTACCTGGGCTGAAAAAGCCCAGGTGCCAATCGTACTCAACGGCCTATCAGAAAAACAAACAAACAAACAAACAAACAAACACAAATATTGTTGATTATCCTGTCAATGACTTTATATTCTCGGCATGAATTGATCAACCCATAGGTGATTCTGTGCCGTGCCATAATCATTATTATAGTGCATAAAAGTCCTGATAGTTTCATATTAATCTGCTAATTGTTGGACATTCTGTAAAATTGGACAAAGAAGCCTTCTCTATCGGGCCGATAGCTTAATGCCAATAGGGTTTATACGAGGGCATGAAATTCCAAATTATTCTGCCATTTGTTTATTTATCAATAATAGCATTGCAACATCCATGGACTAATCACACACCCGTATGACTTCGGACATCACGTGCATTTGTTTGTGCACCTAAGCTGATAGGATCATAGCGGTGACTGTTTATCAGTTAATATTCTGTCCAAGTTAACATACATAATATAATTTAAAGAGACTGCAAGACCATATATAAAGCGCAACGGATTATAAGGCACACTGTCGGCTTTGGAGCAAATTGAATGCTTTTAGGTGCGCCTTATAGCGCGGAAAATACGGTACCTCTAATGTCATTTTACCATGCTTAATTTCTGGTGGCATTTTCGATAGCCCGCACGTGGAAGGAAAATACGAAGTGAAGCCGATACACTAAAAAGCGAAGCCATTTGTAGTGTTATTGGTCATCAGTCCGCGAATGCCTAGTTTGGTAATAAAGGTCCTTATAAGGACAGCTGTCCATTAAATTGACACACTGGAAGCAGTTGCTGAAAGTAGATTTGCATAAGAACTGAAGTGCATCGGCGGGAAAGACGACCGGAAAACACAGACTCCTCAGATACATTTTCAAAACCAGACTTTTATTCCGTGACAAGAGCTATCACAACTTGTTTTGCTCTGTTTTCCACTGTGCCTTGTTGGCATTTTGGCGCAGTGCATTTTGGGATGTGTGACACCAATGTCCGGAGATCTATCTTGTTTTGTACGTTTTAGTACATATTACGTTGTAGTTATTACTTTTTAAATCACATTTTGAAGTGTATGTAGTTGTTTGTTATATGAGTTCAATACTATTAAAAAATATTTTTTATTCATATTCATCATTCATTATTCGACAGATTGAAAAAAGACATGATTGGTTTACAAAAAGGAGAGAGTGTGTCAACCTATTGTTTGGTGGCTATTCTATTTGTTCCATTTGATGAAATGCATAACTATGCGTGCTGATCTGTTTCTCAGTGTTGAAACTTGACTTGAGCATCTCAGTTGGGGTTGGAGGAGTGGAGGGGGGCTATATTGAATGGTTAGCCCCGGGACCGAGCGGTAAGGGAATTCTTCTACCTCATAGCTGGCTATGGCCATGATTGCATGATGCCCTCAAAACAGTAATATGAAATTCATGATTGTCCTCCTATTTGGTTTGCAAATAAACATTTCTACACACTGTCTGCCCTCAAACTCGATGCTGTGCACTTATAGGACAGTTTTGGTTTGACTTTGCAGTATTTGGTTGAAGTCATATTATTACCTCAGTGGTGCATGAGGCAATACAGTATCCCTCTATGTCTTTGGAGGAAATGGGAAGTCCCCACGTCTACGTGCTGTTTGACTGGACTGGTTGAGTAATGCAGCCTGGGATTAGGTGGAGTAGCCTCACAGCAGCAAAACTTCCCTCACACTGGACTGTGAGGACCCATATGATCGGAACCTCTGGATCAGGACCGCAGCTGGCTTATGTCTTTCCACTGTCAAACCTCTTACTCTGCAAAATGCAATGTTTTGTTAGTAACATCTCAAAAGACCGAAATAATGCATGAATAAAATACAAATATTTGGAAATAAGCAAATAGGGAATGAAATATATTTTCATCCCTGACCAACTGCCATAGCATTTGTTGGATGCCTCTGACATTTGTTCGCTGAAAAGTGGGTCTGGATGGTATTTGCGAAGTTTTGTGGTACAAATTATACACATCCTGTGGTTGTACATTCTGCGGGTGTGGTCCACTTTGTGGTTGCAGTGGTATAAAACAGCACCATACCCAAGTTTTCTATCCATGAACTGGGATGCTGGATGTTGATTTGAGTGACAGCTTATTAAGAAAAGTAACCTAAGAAAGTGGGGCCAACATACTGTACAATATTTAAAATAAGGCTCTTGTTCTGTACCTTGTTCAGGAGTACCAATTACATATACAGTATATATATATATATATATATCTATATATATCTATATATATATATATATATATATATATATATATATATATATATATCTATATATATATATATATATATATATATCTATCTATATATATATATATATATATATATATATATATATATATAAAAATTGGTAAGTTATACATTTGATTTTTTAACACTCTTAGTTGGCAGGATGAAACCTGCAGTCACAGGAAACAGTCTCCTGCTGACTCATGGCTTGATATGATGAGCAAACATGACTCAATATCATGTCTGTTTTTCATATTTGCTCTGGTAAAACAAAAGCTCCTCTGTTTGGATGGACATGTGCAGAAATTCAATTTAATGTTCTTTTATCAGCTGTAATATTTTGACAAACACTTATTTGGTGGAAATCAATTGGAATCTCTTATTTCATTAGCGTTTACCAGTGGCAGGAAAACCAGTGCAGTGTGGCACATGACGACATTAAATCATGTAACAGATGTTCTGGATGGAACTACGGCTTTAAAATGATTGATGCTTTCACATGACAAGAGTGAGAATTCATGACCATGACAGAAGGGCTGAAATAATTACAGTCACTCATCAAAAAACAGAAGATAAAAATGTGCCGCCTCCTCCTTGCAGCCGTTTAATGCAACGCAAATCAACATGCAATTGGCAAATGATGCAGTTCAAAAGTCTTGTTAAAAAGAAAAAAAAAGAAAAAAAAAAGCAATTACTGGACCAGAGCAAATTGACACAGGGGAAACAAGTGAGTCTAAAAAAAGGTTATTGGTTGCGACACTAAAAAAGTATATTGTGCAAAAGTCATTGACCTTATTCTTTCACACACTTTGCCGTGGGCTAAACAGTCAGCAATTAATCCACTACTCGAAAGCTTATTTTTTTCTACAGAGAAGACCAGGACAATGTTTTAGTGGTTTGGATAGCTGCCTCACAGTTCTGTGGTTTGGAGAATCTTGGCTTCCCAAGCTTGCATTGTTTTTCTCCATCCATCTCCCAAAATCCCCCAAAATACTTGTTGATCGAAGACTCTAAACTGCTCATAGGTGTGAATGTGAGTTGAAATGGTTGCTTGTCTCAAACAGTCTGTGCCTTGTGACTGGACGGTGACCAGGTTGATGAGGGTGACTCTATTGGGATTGATTCAAGCGGCGCAGAGGAGGAGCTCCTCGTCCTGCAACAACAATAAAAAAAGTTTGAACATTGCAAGTCTTTCTTGTGACCCGTGGTTGCGTAGAATCCTAAATCTTGATTCACCATTCAGAAAGCTTGTTCCTTTTTTAGGTCATCCCGGCTGGTAAAGAAAGCATGCTGTGTTGTATCCTTTTTGGTCCCACAGACCGCACTGACATTGTCCAATATTGTTTTATTTCACCAGTGTGTGTGTGTGTGTGTGTGTGTATACGTGTGTGTTTGTGTCTTTCTCTCTGTCTGTTTTTTAAAAGCTTTATTTACTTGTGTTTGCTCATGCTGCGGCGGCCCGGTGGTCCAGTGGTGAGCATGTCGACCTCACAGCGCAGAGGTATCGGGTCAATTCAGGCTCCGGCCTCCCAGCGTGGAGTTTACATGTTCACCCCGGGCCAGCGTGGGTTTTCTCCGGGTACTCCGGTTTCCTCCCACATTCTAAAAAAAAAAAACATGCATGGCAGGCTGATTGAACACTCGAAATTGTCCCTAGGTGTGAGTATGAGCATGGATGGTTATTCACCTCTGTGTGGCATGCTATTGGCTGGCAACCAGTTCAGGGTGTCCCCCGCCTCCTGCCCGAAGAAGGCTGGGATAGGCTGCAGCACCCCCCGCGATCCTTGTGAGGATAAGCGGATCGGAAAATGGATGGATCCTCATACTGCACCTGCGTGTGACAGAATAAGTGCGTTCCTGACGCCAATTGGCCGTTGCCGCAACATCACTGACAAAAGTTCACTTCAGCCCATCACGGCGAAATGGCCGAAGGAGCAAAATAAGCAGTGTCAAACTGTAGTTTAGACGGAAGCACGGTTAAAATAATAATGACGGAGTTACGGACTGATGACTAACGGACTCATTGGCCACATTTCCAAAGAGATCTTACTTACTGCGGGATAGCATTGACTGATGACAAAAGAGTGACTTTGACTCGTGTTTTACCAAATAAAATTTGGTTTGTTTGATTAAATTGCTACTTTACAACATATTGGGAGCTTATAAATCAGTTTGCCCATTAGCTGTCACTTCATTCCTCACATTTGTATGAGAGTGCTGTGTCCAAACCCAAACCTGAATTACATAATATTTCTCAAGTCTTAATTGAACCTCACACAATATCTGCATCCCGGTTTCCTCCATCTTAAAGGCACCAACCTGACAATCATTCAGCACCCAATGAACAGCAAAGGTGTCCTCTCTCTCGTCCCAGCTTTTGTTGTCATTGTGATTGTCCCCTTGGGTGAAATTGAAACTTTGGAATTTGGTCACTAGCAAATATTCGGATGGACTGTGCTTTGTTTATAGCACCTCAACAGGGGGGGTGAGACGAGGATTTTTATATATATTAAAAAAAAAAATCCTCATCTCACCCCTCGGGTGGTGTCCGTCCCTCATTCAGCTCGGGTCCTCTACCAGAGGCCAGGAAGCTTGAGGGTTCTGCGCAGTATCCTTGCTGTTCCCAGCACTGCACATTTCTGGACTGAGATGTCCGATGTTGTTCCCGGGATCTGTTGCAACCACTCATCTAGTTTGGGGGTCACTGCCCCAAGTGCTCCGACCACCACAGGCACGACTGTCACGTTTACCTTCCAGGCTCTCTCCAGCTCCTCTTTGAGCCCTGAACCAACCAGATATCGTGATCATAGATAAAGGGCAGAGGAAAGCCGTTGTAGTGGATGTAGCGGTCCCAAGTGATGGAAACATCAGGAAGAAGGAACATGAGAAACTCGAGAAATACCAAGGGCTCAGAGAGGAGCTGGAGAGAGCCTGGAAGGTAAAGGTGACAGTCGTGCCTGTGGTGGTCGGAGCACTCGGGGCAGTGACCCCCAAACTAGATGAGTGGTTGCAACAGATCCCTGGAACAACATCGGACATTTCAGTCCAGAAATGTGCAGTGCTGGGAACAGCAAGGATACTGCGCAGAACCCTCAAGCTTCCTGGCCTCTGGTAGAGGACCCGAGCTGAATGAGGGACGGACACCACCCGAGGGGTGAGATGAGGATTTATATATATATATATATATATATATATATATATATATATATATATATATATATATATATATATATATATATATATATATATATATATATATATATATATATATATATAGTGTGTGTGTGTGTGTGTGTGTGTGTATATATACTGTATATATAGATAGATATATTTTAGAGCAGTGGTCACCAACATGGGCACCAGGTAGCCCGTGAAGACCACTTGAGTAGCCCGCCAGTGCCTGGACATTGTGATTTGCTAGTAGAAATTATGATTTAAAAATGCAAACATTGGCAGTACTGTGAGACATTTCGAAACACGATCAAAGTCTGACAATTTAAATCATCAAGTATTAAAAATAACACATCCTCATATTATTGAAGGTATTTTGGACAAATATGTTATTTCAGACGTGTATCAATTTGGTAGCCCTTCACACAATCGGTACACATGAAGTTGCTCTCACCCTCAAAAATGTTGGTGACACCTGTTTTAGAGCTTCTGGAAATCCTCTCTGGTTAACAGCGAGGCAAGAGGGCGATATGCTTGTTGTGTCCTAGAAGTCACGCCATCTGATGGTCCATCTGTTGAGCAGGTATTATTAGGATGGGTTACAGGTGACCCACAGATGGTAAATGAGAGTAAGTATTTGTTCACCTAGAACTACATGGCCCTGGACATTCTGCCGGAAGATTGCTTTTATTCCTCTGTGTCAAGCGATCACTGTACTCATTGAAATTCATGCTATGGGCTATTGATGACATTAAAATACAATTATATACTATATGAATACTTCTATGAACAATCAAATAATTCCATATATTATTATTTTTTATGGGTTTATTGCACAAATATAATGATTAATAAGTTAATTATTTTTCATTAATCATTTTTTGAAAGAAAATATAAGTCATCTTTTTGTATTTCAACACACAGTATAGTTAAGTCCTTGACAAACTATAACAATCGGGAATGTTACACATTGAGATGTGTGAGGCATATCTGTGTTGCGAGTCAGTCATTAGGCCTTCATATAACTGAGTGCTTTATTGTTTTTATATTTCCAGTGATTAACTTGATTTTACATTTACATGACCAGAAAAACTGTTATAGTGTTTCTTAAAAAAAAGAAATGCCTGTACGGTTGATATGACAAAGAGTGTTTAAGCCCGCAATGGAACATCCTTATTTCCTTTTGGAAAGGTTGTAAATTCCCAATGACCTTGATCAGCACAGGCAGAATGTGTAGAAAGTTGTCCAATACATAATTGTCTTCATTATAGTCGATGATCTTATAAATGTCATAGTTTGAACATTTGCCGCTATTTGATCATTTCTTTTTTAACGCTACAAAGGACATAGATTTCACAGAAACTTCTCAAAAAATTTGAAGGTTGTCCACATTTCGGCCTATGTTTATTTGAGTTCAGCTCAACAACAAAAGCCTCGTCATCTGACTTTCAATGGAGATTTGGGGTGTGCTGTCCGGAAAATGCAACCACTTATTAAAGTCTAGACGCAACATAAAACCATCAGAGGTCTAACAGTAAGCACTCAAAAGGCTCTCGTCTACTGAAGAGTCAGTGTGTGCCCAACCACTGAGCACCGTTGGGAGCGTTTTGTGCGCAAATATCAGTGCATCCAGTCAAATGGATGGTGTCAGAGAAAAAGGAAGTCCCATCACTTTTAAGCCCATAAAGACAATAACATACCAAAATCAAGGTCCACCAAAATGATTCCTCTGAAGAAAACGAATGTTCGTTTTTCTTGGCTATGATGAAATATTTACCACAGCGCCTAACAGCGCTGCCAAGACATTCCTTGTCATTTTCAAGATCCTATCTGGTCTTGTAGAGTACCATTGGAGTTGGGTGAAACTCACTACACACTCAATCCCACAGATGGTAAATGAGAGTGGTATATGAAAGTCTTTAACCTCTACATTCAAAGCATCCATCAGTCCATTTTGTGTCCTTTTCACCAGTGGATCAAGGACGTCGTGCTCAAAATGTGCACTTGTCTGCTACAAGCTAAGTTTGAAAGCAACAAGAAGCTGTAGCGTCCATTCATGAAAAAGAGATTGTCTCTCATCTCCTGTCGCATGTAAATCCACTTCAATTCCAAGCTGCGACTCCAAGTTCCAAATAGGCATCGTCTCTTCGCTGACTCTCCTTTCTTCTCATCGTCGTCTCCTCAAGTCATGCATCCATCCAGCCGCAGACCGTACAACAGCACCCACCTTTCCGCTGGACAAAGCGGAGCTGTGAAAATGCTGCTCATTACAGGCGCAAAACACAAGTGCCCCGGGGCTGTCCAGCAACGACAGTCAAATGGCGCCGACATTCCTCCCAATCAAAATCAGTGCTGGTACACGCGTTCTGCCGAGAAGGCGCAACCACCAAGCACAGATTCTTCTTCTTTGAGGAATGTTGTGGGCAAAAATGCTGAAAACCATCCACATCAAGTCCACATGACGTAACAACAACAACATGTGACAAAACAAA
This sequence comes from Hippocampus zosterae, assembly GCF_025434085.1. Classification (NCBI taxonomy): domain Eukaryota; kingdom Metazoa; phylum Chordata; class Actinopteri; order Syngnathiformes; family Syngnathidae; genus Hippocampus; species Hippocampus zosterae. The sequence goes on along the minus strand of NC_067461.1, from coordinate 13,645,319 downwards.
AGACAAAAACAACAAAAAACACAAGGCTCTTGAAGAGCACTTGCCGACGGCCGCCTACTCGGGTGCCATCTTGGAAAAAATAATAATAATTCAAAGTTATGGTGAGTTATATGTTTTCATGCATGTTACATTTGTTCTGTGGTGCCTTATGTTGGCTCATTTCAAGAGGAGTGTTTGGTCTGTAAAGTGGATGGATTTTCAGATTTTCTCGAAATCTCTTCTCCTAAATGCAAATCCAATATGAAATTCTTTTAATTTCCAACTTGTAAAACAAATGGACATCGGCCATTGTTAATTTACATTCTAATGCAATGGTTTTAAATGATTATTATTTACAAGAACATAAGAAACAACAAAAACAACAACGATTTTTTTTAAAAACAACAAAAAAAAAATCCTCAAAGTTGAAAAAAACAAAACGGTGTTATATATACTACAGGTAAGGACAGAGCGCACCACACAACATATTCTCAGAAATCATTAATTTAAACAGAATTATAATTAGAATCAAGCAGGCAAGCAGGAACGCAATTCAGAGGCTCAGGAGTACAGTTCGTGCATGTGCTTCTTATATAAACAAAATACTTTATTTTGACTCTCGCACACCGCAACCTGAAGTTCACCCTGCACTACAGCGATGTCATGACAGTACATGTTAGGAAAACCCACTACGTTGGCAAGAATTGTTTCAGCGCATGATAGCATGCCGCATTTACAACCGTTACATTACATGAGCAGCGGGGTTGTTTGAGCTAGCCTCATTTGGATTCTTCACATTCAAACAAAACTCAGGAACGCTTGTGGAATGAAAGAATTTGTCTAATCTTGAAGCAAGACATTGAGATAGAGGAGACTGCAAGGTGAAAGAAACAAGGCTGATGTGTACACTGTGCACAAGAACATGTCTGAGGAGTCCGGAGGTCTGGCCCGCTCTTCAAATGGCATAGTGTTTGTTGGGGAATGTGCAATTATGGAGGCCAGGCCTTTGATCCAGGTTTTCCATCAGGGCTAAATTGTCCTCACATTGCGAACTGCAGTGTATCCTTGGGCACTCCGTTATATTCTGCTACTCTTTCATGTGCACCCTTGTGGAACTCAAAGCACGCTCCCTTGAAAAGTGAGATCGGGCCTGTCCATGCTCTTCTGTGTACAGGCAAAAATGGATCGTGTGCAAATGACCATACAAGCATGTGGCTATCCATCTTTGTCAATCACTGCACACTCTAAGAAGTCACATGTGAGGATAATACAATAGCTAACACATGCTGTATACCCTCCGTGTGTTTGGATAGTGTTTTCAAATGCATACAGAATGTATATCAAATATATGCCTCGATATATACTGTATATTTACAGAAATACACTGATTATGGAAAGTCATTCATAGCACAAATATGCTTGATAAGAATAATAAAAATGCAAGAGTGGTCTACAACCATAGAAAAGTGTGACGGGGATCACGTTGGACCGGTCAGGGCTTTTCGAATTGTTTTTTTTCCGCTCAAATTTATGGTCTGAACCCAGAATGGGTTGAGCATAAATTTGGATTGGGTTGGAGTAAAATGTTTTACTGCTCATCATACATGCATACAATTCATTGTTTAATTCATGCTTGTAGTAAATGCTTGTCTTTTTTTTCTTTTCTTTTTTTCATAATTTGCTCAGGTACAGTGCATCTTGATGTTAAAGCAACACACTTCTGTGTTTTCATATGTTTGGATCCCGAGAGGAATTTGGGTTCTTGAATGGAAAAGTTGGGGGAAAAACTTAATAACTTTGGCAGTGACCACCAAGATGCACTAAAAAACTTTAAAAGATGATATCACTTAGAGTGTCTGACAACCAATTTAGGATGGATGGATATGAACTATTACCTCTGAACTGTTGTAACCCACATTTTCTTTTGTTGCCTTGTCACAACTCACTTTTACAGGATTTAGGAGCAAAAGGTCTTGTTGAACAATATCCTTTGAAAACATGCATTTTTCAACAGAACCAAACGTTAACATTCTCAAAGTGCCTTTCAGAGCACCTTATTAGGAAGCAGAGGGTTAATGTGTCAACTGCATGCCCAGAATTAAACATCTTGGTTTTGCGAGCATAACAATTTTAACAGTCTCTATTACACCAGTCGCAAATTTTAAGCGAGCTACTGTTTAAATGGCGCTAAAAGAAGTTGCATTCACAATAAAGTAACAATGTTTCTAATCCAGAGCCATTTTCCAAAATGAAGGAGAATCCAGGATGCATGTGAAATATTTCACTCCTCCCTCAGCCTGATGTAGCCTGAATTTGTATGCAAGATGGATTGCACCTTGGTCTTTCGCTAATCTGTGCTAGTGTAGTACTAATATCATAATTACAGTAATCATTTGTATGAAAAACACTTCCAGGCCCAAAATAATAAAATTATTCCAGTAAATATGGTTATATGTGTGCCTTCTTGTTCAATGTAAAGACTGTACTGTACTACTATGCCATCTGTAACCTCGAAATGTTTTATGTCTGTGCAATCGTAAACTGAGGAACCCCTGTCGTTTTTTACCGCCTGCGTTGCACCAAAAATAGCTCTGAGACCCACCAGTTGATATGAACAATAGTTATCTGTTTGTCATGGTCCTAAAACACGCCTGCAGTTGGACAATTAAAATTCATAGAAATGGCAGTTTTGACCCTTTTAGCAATGCTGCCAAAATGTATGAGGTTCAAAGTCAGAGCTGCAATTCTTTCTCCAAAAAAAGAAAACAAAACAAAAAAAGAAAAAATACAGTTACTAGCTAAACATGCTCATCAGTCATATATTTTCATTACATTCGGCTGGAAAGCTTTGAGTGTCAAACTTAGCAGCTCCAGATGGGATATTTTCCAACTCTCCGAAATGCATCAACAGATTCAACAAGATGCTGAAAACATTATTCACAGATTTGCTAGCATCGCACATATGCAGCTTAAATTTCGGCAACACATCAATGATGCGAATCTCCCCCTTCCACCACATCACATTGATTACATTTTTTATGTGGGATACATGTTTTTGACAGGAGGTGTGTGGGCTTGTACTTGCTTGTGATTGTGATTCTTTCCACATGCTCCCACGTGTTATCTGTCCTCATAATAACCACCACATCTGTACCAAAGGGACTCTCAATGTTTTTACTGTATTTTCTGTTGGAGCCCACATAAAGATCTTTTTCCCCCAACATCAAGGTTATATGCTTCATGTTCGAGCCTTCACATAATCCTGTCTGATAAAGGGTTGTGCAGTAAATGTACTGTGCATGTGTATATATTATCTGAGCGTCGAAAAACACGGCGGGGCCTCCTTAGATCGTTAGAGTGGTTAACAAATGAGAAGCGAATGCGTCCTCATGAGACTCTGCGTCCAACTTGACACCTCTAGCAAGGCTCTAGAAGACCTCACATTAAGACCAGATGTTTATCAGATGTACACAGGGAGGTAAATTAGCACTGCAAATAATGTGTTGTGTTCAGATGGTGTGCGTTTTCATTGACACACTTTCATTGCTGGGGCTGTGGAGGGAATCTTGAGGCAATCTAGTGTACTTTGTAGGCGTAAACGTCGGCCTCAAATCACTTCAGTTAAACATCGTCCAAAAACACATTTCCTAATAATCGGTAGTATCCAATTTCCCACACAGGATTAACAAAGTTTGTTTATCGAGCTAACCTTTTTCCCCGTTGAATATGAACTGCACAATCTCGATCATAAATATCAGATGGCATGAACCCTGAGACCTTGAGGCTCTTGGTAGAACATTTTAATTGCTATATGGCTCACGATCAACATAATTTAAAACTGCACATTATATACATAATGGATGTATTCCAATAAAAGCTACTTGAACAACATTATTTGGCTTTGCTCTTTGTATGTTCAGTAGCTGCAATGTAGGTGCTAAAGATATACAGTAATTTACTTTGGCACAAACGCTCTCGGGCACCATGTGCTTACCTTTGCGATTCTAAGCTTGCACCGGTAAGTGTGAGCCGGAGGGGCAGTTTACAGAGTTAGTTATTACAGTCATTTGAATGTATTCTGCTCTGCAGTATCATTAGATTATAGCCACCCTAAGAGCAATTTTCTGTGCCCTTTATCCTTTTCAAGTATGTTTTACCCAGTGCACTTGTCCCATGTTTAGGAAGGAAAAAAAAAGCTAGACAAACAATCAACCACACACACACACACACACACGCATTTGGATACAAAAATTCTTAAGTCTTAAGAGACGTATACACAAATCAACTTTTTAAACATTTGATCTACTTTTAACGTAAAACATCATGTGTGACAAGAAAAAAAACATCTTGTATGTAGTTACTGCTCTCATCGTGTGGTGTACTCCAGATGACCAATTATGGGCCACCACGTACATAACAATCGTAAATTTCAAGTCACAAGACTAGAAAAAAAACCTAGTGACCAGCTTATCTGGAACCTACATGACATGTGTTTTCCATCCATCCATCCATTCATTCTCGACCGCTTATTTAGGGTTGGATTGCGGGGAAAAGAGCATTAGCAGGAAAGCCCAAACTTCCCTCTCCACAGCCACTTCTTCCAGCTCTTCCAGAGGGATCCTAAGGTGTTCCCAGGCCAGCCGGGAGACAAAGTTTCTCCAGCATGTCCTGGGGCTAATATGATGGCCACATCTAATATGATGGAGGCGTGGGTATATCACACAGAAAGGGCCACCTGCCAAGGTGGTGTCAGCAGCAGAGATAAAAAAGGAAACTGAATATAATATAGTACATTATAAATTTGGTCTAGAAGTGTGATGTTTTATGCTTGACATGCCTCTTCCTCATCGTCACTGTAAGTGACAATTGGTTCTCAGCTGACCGAGCAGTTTAAATAAAGGCTAATTTAAAATAAAATAAAAAAATTACTCCAGTATAGCATTGTATATTTGTATTTTACTGACCAGGAATGAAAAACATACAGCATAAGAGACCAGTGACACCACATTGACACATCATATGCTTTAGGTGTGAGATCGTACCTTACGGTTCCGATGTCATGCACATTGCAGCTGTTTTGCAATGTAGGTTCCAAATCAACACCCTTTGTATCGTCATGTCCATACATACAGGAAAGTTGACTCCTACAATCAACCCGTCAACCCTTCCAAAATAAGATGACAAGATACACATTTGAAGATTAGCAATCAGTTTTGGTTGTGTTCGGTCTTTGCATTCATCAATGGGGAAAGAAAGAGCCCTGAGGCATCTGAACATGAAATCACTCAAGATGTTTTGAAACATCTCAATAAAGTGTCTGAAAAATAAACATGTAAAAAAGAAAAAAAAATACGAGACGAAAAGCTCCGCAGAAGGTTGAGTGAAATGACCAAGTATCATATTTCACCCATTTCCTGTGATTAAGGTAATAGCTTAATCCCACCAGCCCCCCATGCTGTATCAGCCCTCTGCACACTGACCCCAACTAGTTCAACCATGCTTTGGAGACCTCAGCTGTTGAACTGCTGTGTTAAATATACGAAATAATGCGTTTAAAGTGGTTTTTGCGTTTGGGTTGAGGCAACACATTTAAGATCTTCTCTTCTGGCCGGATGCCAGGCTCTGCCACAGCTAGTGGCTCCCATCTAAGGGCAACGGTGTGTGTGTGTGTGCGTGTGTGTGTGTGTGTGTGTGTGTGTACGTGCGCACAACTGCTGTCAGTGCCCTTCGCTTGTGGACCTATGTGGTAAGGATAGCTCTGACGTGATGTCTCTTGGAAATAATATCAGAGGGGCCTTATGATGTGTTCACTGTCACTAATTTCCAAAATAAACATGTATCTATGTTACATTAATGGACTTTTACTGCTTCATGCAACCTCATCACTCACTGTCCTTTCCAACAGAGATGGCAAATTTAATGTTTCATGTCAGAGGGTAATAAAACTTGAGAATTAAATAAAAAGAAATGAGCATCCCGCAAATGTCGGGTTACTTTGAGATGGCCTCATCTTGTTTGGATCTCCAAGTGGGAAATAAATCCTCCATCTCTTTGTTGTTGCGTTAAGGGATTGAGGAAGCGTGAGAAGAAGGGGATATTTCAATCCAAAGTGACACATTCCCTTCTGATAAAAACGCATTACCACAGAAAAAGACATTACCACAGACGCTTGTAGAATTATATCTGACTGGGACTGGTGCCGGTGGGAGCTTGGCTGGCTGCCTTGGAAAGCCACACATAAGAGCATTTAATTTGCCAGACAGACCAGAATAATTCTTCCATAATCTGAATTTATACAGTCACTTAAGTGGGTGTTGGGTATGGAGACAGAATAGAGACGGCAGAGGCGCGGAAGGATAGAGTGGCTTTTGTTAAATTGAAGGTCCTCATCACTGTCGTAGAAGCTGTAAGAGGCGTGAACAATCTCTCCTTCAGAGCTGACAGACAGTTTTAAGAGGACGGAGAAATGTCACTTAGCTTTGGATAGAGCATACTTGTCTTAGGTTATCTTGTGAAATGCAGACATCCAAGGGCGACACTCATTCATTCATTCCACCCCCGCTGTCCCACGTGAGAGTTTTTTTGTTTTGTTTTTTTTCACGTTCGGGCTTGTGTTTGTTCGCCAAGGTGGCATCATCTCCGCTGAGTGATGCATACCTCCACTAAGGTCAAGACCCCACACCGCCAACCGTCCTTGTGTTTTCCCTTGACCCTTCCAAGAAGGTCGGCCTGCCCTGTTGCATCTCTCCCACTCTGGAGACACTCAAGGAGAGCGAGTGCTTTTTAAGAGGAAAGGGGGGCAAGGCTGGGCTTCTTCTCTAGTGGCCATCTTTCATGCATGCATGCTTTTGCCCTTGAAGAGCGGTGAAGGATTACCCTGTGTGGTCCCGACTTTGCCTGACTACATGTCAATCAATGCTCCTATTTTAGCCATTCATTTCTATTTTAATCCATTGGAGGACCCATGACCTGCAGCTGAGACCAAGCTTGGCACAATTCGGTCCGGAAACCTTGATAGTCTTGACATTACGCGATGCACATATTCAAGACAACTTGTGCAAGAGGTAGCAAAGCAGCCCCAGATCATAACAGATCCTCCTCCATGTCTCACGGCGGCGAAAGTATTACGTTCTTTCTTTGTAAGCTTCATTTTTGTCTCTGGAGCTGATGTGACTTGATAAACAGTTCTGGTTTTTTCTCATTTGTCCAAAGGACATTCTCCCAGAAGGTTTGTGGCTTGTCAATATGCATTTTTGCAAATTCCAGGCTTGTCAGTTTCAAGTTACTTCAGTGACTATTGTCTTTCTTTAATGGAAGGGGACCAACAATGTTCTTAAACCAAACAAAAGAACGATTACAGGAAAACAGCAGTGAAACAGAGCAAACCTCGACAGACTGCACGACTGTACTTAATAGTATGCAGGGAACTCATTTACTGACAGGCAGCTAGCTGGTGGTGCTGCTTAATCATAGTTTTTGTGAGACTGTTTTATGCCACTTTAATTCGTCTTCTTTTGAGTAGGTTAATTTGCATGACCTTTGTTTTGTTATTGTTTTGTTATTGTTTGCAACGGCCTTTCTTCCCTCCATCCAGCTTCAGTTTCGCGCCATCAATCCGCGTGGTGCGTTAACTTTAAGTCTGATGCGAAGGGTAGCACGCACAAGCACGTGGTCGGAGCCGCTCTTGCCTCCCGTGTCTGCTTCACGGTACGCCCGCGCAGCGAGGACTGAACTCGCCCAATGTGACCGAACCAGTATGTAGTCAATCTGGTTAGTCAACCCATCGTTCGAGTACCAGACTAGCTGATGTTGGGGGTGTTGGAAGCGTGTATTCATCATGACTAGGCGATTTGAGGCGGCGAAGTTAACGAGCCGTTCGCCATTGTCGTAGCGTCTTCCCAGAGCAAAACGCCCCAGCACTCGTCAAGTGGTGTCAGTCGCCGGTCCGGGCGCGCATTCCAGTCTGCTGCGACCACCATGATGTCATTGGAGGGGATGCTATCGACAGTCGTAGAACTGCTGAACAGAACTGCTCCTTGTCCACGTCAGCAGCGTTCAATATGGTATACTGTCACGACAGAGATGTTGGCAATGGCACCCCTCAAGAGTACCTTGGCAAGGCGGGGGGAGATGGGTTCCCACCCCAGCAGTGCAGCCTGTGCCTCGGGAGCAAGGGCGATTGCAACGCCGTGCCGGCCGCTGTTGTCCGTCACTCCACTATGGTAGAGGTTGTAGACCACATCGACACCAGGGACCTTCAGTTCTCGCTGCCCGACATCAGGGAGGCGTACTTCCGAAAGGCATGCCACACTGACGCCGTAGTTGTAAAGTGACCTCATGGTGAGGGCCTGGGTCCCTTCGTCGCGGAGAGTCCGGATGTTCAAGCAAGCAATTTTGAGGCGCTCACGGCGTCGGAGCAGGTGATGGTGGAGGGGGTAGTGGTGCCCGACTTGCACATTTATCACTTGCCCCGTCGAGCTGAGGGCAGGCGCGTCGGTTCCCGCGGACGCCGTAGCTCGAGTCGTAATTACAGTCTGTCGTGAAGTCATGAAGAAGTTTCGTGGGAATTTATTGAAAAGCCGGGTCCCCAGCCCTGCTTCTACCAGAGCCTTCTTTTGGCCGGGTAGATTACCCGTTCACCCCACCACCACGATGAGGTCGAAGGTTGGAATTTAAGGGGGGGGGGGATCCATCCGGATTGTTTTTCCATCGTGTTTATGCCAATCATGAAATTTTTGCTCTTAATAATAAATAATAATAATACATTTTATTTGAAAGCGCTTTTCATCTCACTCAAAGACACTTTACAAGAGCATAAAAACACAGGATAAAAATGTGCATTTAAAACAAGCATACATAATTTACAAAAGTTCATTTGGATGAACAAAAGAAAAATTGGTAAAAAAAGATTAAAAGGTATTAAAAGCATAGCGGAACAGGTGAGTTTTTAGGGATGATTTGAAGGATTGGAGGTCAGTACAGTTGCGGATGTGTTGTGGTAGAGCGTTCCAGAGGGTGGGGGCGGCGACAGAGAAGGCTCGGTCCCCCCAGGTTTTGAGCTTGGTCACAGGGATGGCGAGGAGGTTTGTGTTTGAGGAGCGGAGATTGCGGGAAGGAGTGTATTGGTAAAGAAGCTCGGAAAGATAGGAGGGTGCCTGATTGTGAAGGGCTTTATAGGTGAGTATGAGCAGTTTAAATTGAATACGCTGGGGAACAGGGAGCCAGTGGAGGTTTTTAAGGACGGGGGTGATGTGATCACGAGTGCGGGTGTGGGTGAGTAGGCGGGCGGTGGCATTCTGGATGTACTGTAGTTTATTGAGGAGTTGAACTTGAGTTTTTGGAACCCATGGCCAAATGTGGTCATCTGGAAATAACATAGGAGTCCATCTGCTGGCTCCATCCAGTCCGCGCACGGCATTGATTTTTATTTTCCAAACGAGGTGGATGCGCTTTGAGTTTTGAGGCAATCTGATGATTTTTTTTTTGTTGACTGAGCAAATGTACAGGTATTTTCTCCTTGACCATGGACTATGTTCTCATCCATATCTCCTCTCCCTGGGTAGAAGGGTTCTACCCAAGTGAGCAATAGGTCTTTAGTTTGACGAAGCAAGCAGGCATGCAGATACCGGCCCCCACATACAATCTTTGGTACTAATCTGTCCCTTGAGCATTTGTCCTAAACTGAGTTTGTTATGGAACCTGGCCCATCTGCAGAAAAATCCTGTCCAGAGGCATTAATTGATGGTGTGTGACCACTGATGTTCAGCCTTTCCAATAGAAATTCATTTAGCTCACCATCAGGCAATTCCATGCAGTGAAAGACCAGCTTGCCAGCTCAAAAACAAACTCAATTGCACACTCACAATCTTAGAACCCCCCCACCCCCCACGAAACGACATTCACAACATTGAACGCACTAAATAAAATTTCAGACTTTTATTGGGGCTCGCCATGAAATTGCAAACTGTAAAAAAAGAATTTTCCAGAGTTGTACATCTACATGATGAATGCTGCTGACACACACAATAGCTTTGCTCGTGGAAACTTGAGGCCTCGCTTGTGGAGTGACGGGCTGGACGCTGCAGAGGAACCCCCTGCTTGGAAGTGTTTAGGTTAAAGAGAGATGTCCACTAAATCATCTGAGGAGGCTCGCAAGAACAGAGAAATTGAGCTTTTCGGTTATTTATACTGAAATACAGCTACATTTCTATTCTTGGATACTGTACATAAAACAAAGTTTTACTGCATTGTGTCTGCGGCAGTCGTCATGTCTAAAGCAGGGGGCGCAAATCTGTGAGACCAATAACCTCTGCTTGCCGAATTAAAAGAAAGCACAGACAAGCGACAACCGCATTCAAAGCAAGAAACAACATATAGAAGGTTGTTGGAATTCTTTTAATCACAGTAATTTGGATGAAGAATTACATGTGGCCAATGTACTGTGGGTGAAATGTATTGTACACACTCAGGGGCAAGTCTATCATTACTGAATGTGTGGGAGGACTGTGACTGCATAAGGCTGACCTCACACTATAATCAAAATGATCCATAGTTTAATATTCACTTGCTTTTTGCGATGTAAAGGTCTTATTGTTAAAGACATTTTTAATAGTTTTGTTCCAGCCCTATTATATCGTGTGCTTGTGTTTAACCTCGGTCGCGTGATCTTGGACCAGACAAATAAAGCAGGGCATCTTGCTTGTAGGAGGACACAAAACGAGGAAGGGGAAGAGAGGTGGGGAGAATTCTACAGCGAGGGAGGGGAAAGGGAGGGATAAAAGCAGGAGGCCCAGACAGGCCAGAACAAGACAGCAAAAAAAAAAAAAGTCTAATTGGAATCAAGTGTCCTGACAGTGCGTGGGCTGACTGGATTCCGTAAAATGTGCTGCTTTTCCACTTCCAAAAAACAAACACACGCAAGAGAAGAAGGATTAAAAGAAAAAAAAAACCCTCACATTTCTTTTTTTTCTGCCTCTCTTTCTTTTCAAGATGGATTTGGTGAAGACAAATGACAGAAGGGCGTGGAAGACAAAAACAACATTTCACTTTCAAACTGTTTTGTGTTATGTTTAAGGCTGTGTCAGAACACACACTAGACAGTATTTGAAACATTTTCTTCCATTTCTGGTTCAACATATTCTCTTCACTCACTTGTTATTTTCTTGTTTCAGCCCACATGAAAGTTGTCAAGTGCATGCCAAAGCAAAAGGTGGTACCGTGACCCAAAACAGCAATACCAGTTTAGCTGACGCAAATGAACATAACCATAAATGTGGGCTGGTAATAACATCGAAGCATTCTCACTTTAATTGAAGTGAACGCAACCCTTTGTAATAAACCGACCATACAATAGGTTGTGTGTGGGTTACATTTGGAGAACACATAGAATTACAAAACATAGGAATTAGATGAGACCATGTGATGTGGCTTGATTAAGAGGAAATGCTTCTCAATGACAATCTTAAACCAATTATTGCATTTCCATTTTCCAATGAGTACCAATCGCTAATGAGTCAAAGAAGTATGTTTGCTTTGTACGTCTCGAAGTGTGCTCCTGTGACAGGATGGTGGAGGGGTTAAAGGGCATGGCCACCATTTAAGGGGTCAGTATTGACGGAGTCTTCTCTGTTTCAATAGTGCTCTGTTCATCTGGACTAATGGAAAGTGTTCACATGGATGTCGTCCACGGGTACTGCATGAAAGTTAGCAGCTATACTCAACATTTTCTGCAAGCCCGCCCCCTATTTTAAAAGATCATCAAGAGCGTGGAGAAAATGATTTAGCCAAACGGAAGATTTCTTTCTTTCCAAGGTCATAACATCTGCCCAAACAATCCATCTCCACACACCCCTCTCACAACAGGAGCACAACAATTAGTTTTGAACTGGACATCACAAAGGAAACTAAGAATTTAAGCTTGTTGAGATACAGTGAGTCGAAGCAAACCTCTTTCCTTGGAAACGTGCATTTTTTGGAACTGGAAAGGGGGATTTTAAAACCATTCGGGATTTTATTACTTCAGTCAACACACATTCTTAGGCCATGCTATAGATTCTAACACTCCTATTTAGGTTCCGTTTTCTTGTGGGAGGGACAGACCTTTTTGGATGCAGATATACCTTATTCATAGGGCTTGGACATAATTTATTCCTCCATTTGCTGAATTCTGCAATTCATCAGACATCCATTTACATCCACATGCACACGTTCACTCACTCAACGGGAATTTATAAGATGAGATACATGAAAGTCATTGACTTTGATGGGCATAATCATCCGGAAGTTTTATTTTTTTATTTCTCATAGCTTATTATTAGGAATTGACCACTGATTATTGCGCACTACAAAGTGCGATAATTTAAAGACCAATTTGATGTCGAGGCAGTTACAGACCCCTTGGTGGCACAAGTCTCCATGCAGTATGAATCTGCTGAAGATGACGCACACTGCTCTTTGTTTTCAAATCTCTGAATAATCTCGCGCCACCTTACCTCTCTGAGCTCATCCGCCCCTACACACCTGCCCGGCGCCTCAGGTCTGTGGACAAGTCTTTGTTAGAGGTACCAAGAGCTAAACTGAGGCTCAGAGGGGATCGAGCCTTTTCTGTTGCTGGTCCCTCTCTCTGGAATGACCTCCCACTGAACATTCGGCAAGCCTCCTCGCTGCCCATCTTTAAAGCCCTCCTCAAAACTCACGTGTATTCTTTGGCGTTCGACTCAGCATGATTTATCCTTGATTTTACTGTTTGGTGCTTTCCACCGCCTTTATTACCGATTCGTCTTACTGTTTATTGTGTATCTTAAATCGCTCCATGTACAGCACTTTGTATGCAGCGATGGCTGTTCGAAAGTGTTCTATAAATACTATTGACTTGACTTGACTTGACTTGACTTGACTGCTCTCAGAACACAAGTTCAGACTATTACGAATGATTATATAACAATTACTACCATCCATCCATCCATCCATCCATCATCTACCGCTTATCCGGGGCCGGGTCGCGGGGGCAACAGCTTTAGCAGGGAAGCCCAGACTTCCCTCTCCCTAGCTACTTCTTCCAGCTCTCCCCGGGGGATCCCGAGACGTTCCCAGGCCAGCTGGGTGACATAGTCTCTCCAGCGTGTCCTGGGTCTTCCCCGGGGTCTCCTCCCAGTGGGACATGCCCGGAACACCTCACCAGGGAGGCGCTCAGGAGGCATCCGAATCAGATGCCCAAGCCACCTCATCTGGCTCCTCTCGATGTGGAGGAGAAGCGGCTCGACTCTGAGCCCCTCCCAGATGACCGAGCTTCAGACCTTATCTCTAAGGGAGAGCCCGGACACCCTGCGGAGAAAACTCATTTCGGCCGCTTGTATCCGGGATCTCGTTCTTTCGGTCACGACCCATAGCTCGTGACCATAGATGAGGGTTGGGACGTAGATCGACCGGTAAATTGAGAGCTTCGCCCTTTGGCTCAGCTCCTTCTTTACCACGACAGACCGATACAACGTCCGCATCACAGCAGATGCTGCACCGATCCGCCTGTCGATCTCCCGCTCCCCCTTGCCCCCACTCGTGAACAAGACCCCAAGATACTTGAACTCCTCCACTTGGGGCAAGATCTCCTCCCCGACCCGGAGGGGGCACTCCACCCTTTTCCGACTGAGGACCATGGTTTCAGATTTGGAGGTGCTGATCTTCATCCCAACCGCTTCACACTCGGCTGCGAAACGCTCCAGTGAGAGTTGGAGAGCCCCGTTTGAAGGAGCCAACAGCACCACAGCATCCGCAAAAAGCAGGGATGCAATACTGAGGCCCCCAAAACGGACCCCCTCAACGCTTCGGCTGCGCCTAGAAATTCTGTCCATAAAAGTTATGAACAGAATCGGCGACGAAGGGCAGCCTTGGCGGAGTCCTACCCCCACTGGAAACGATTCAGACTTACTGCCGGCAATGCGAACCAAACTCTGACATCGGTGGTATAGTGACCGAACAGCCCGTATCAGGGGGTTCGGTACCCCAACAATTACTACATTCTAAAAAAAATTACATTAATCGTATATATATATATATATATATATATATATATATATATATATATATATATACAGTATATATATATATATATATATATATATATACAGTATATATAGTGCAAATTTTCTCCGCAAACAATCAAAGAACTTTAATGTACAGTATACGAAATATGTTTGAGCTTTCATTGCTGTTGTTAATGGTCTTCAACAAGAAGTGACAATCAGTATTGCTTTCCCCTCACACTATACTCCATTTCTAGTCTTGCTGTGTGGGCCTCCTCACACAATTCCCCAAAACACATAATGGAATGTATAGGAGTGTCACTTGTGGAAGAATGTGGGTGGGGTTCAATATTCATAATACAGTATTGTGTACCCCACTGGACCACCTACCATCCCCCCGCAACGGCCCTCCTTCCCTTCTAGACCAATGCCAAGCACACCAGAACAAAAAAGCGAAGCAGCTATATATATTCAATTCCATTATATTTGAAGAACTTTTTTTGCAAACATGCTTGTCAAACTTTTATGTTCACAGTGAAAATGTGCTACACGCATTATTGCGACACAACTGTATTCTTTGGTTATGCTACATGATAATTAGTGTTATTTCTGATGAAGGGCTTGGTTTCTTTTGTGGTCCACACAGCACAGACATTGTTAGTCTGGCGTCACATCTGTAACTGGATGACATTCCAAACAAATATGGCTTGGGTTTTTCTGTCCTCTCTTGGTGCTTATATAGAACAAGGGATTTGCACTCCACCCCACCACCTGTGTTCGAGGGGGGTGGTTGGTTTGGGACCAATTGGAGGGTGTAATTAAAACTTAGGGCTCACTTTGCAATGGACACGGTATTTAAGAGTCACTGGCCAAGAGAGAAACTTGACACCGGCCATTGTTCGTTGTGCTACCATCATCAAGGAAACACCCTTTAGCACCCATAATGTTAAAGAGTAAATACTCGATGACGGATATTCCGCTGGCAAGATATATTATGTGCAGATCTGTTTGTAGTAATATTGGTTCACTGGAAAAAAAGAGTGGACTGGAAATCTGATGTGTGAATTCTCTTTGGGGTCAGTGACTGGGGGACATTTTTCATGAGCACTGCTGTTGTTGTTGCATTGTTCAAAATCCATCCACACTTGACATTCAAATCTTGCCAAGGGGCAGTGTGCACCCCCCATTCTCTCAAAGAATCTGAGTCATACACCCATCCTGACACACCCTCCAAACATAAACATACGGCCAAGCCAAGGTAATGGCCAGGCAGTCCCCATATCCTTCACAGGTCAGTCATCCTGTTCAGGCAAAGGTCAAAGGAACGCTCTTGGAGGCCGCTCGGAGAGTGTTATTTCAGAAAAGGGTTTGCCTTGAAGTGACTGGGGGGGGGGGGGTTTAATATGTTTTCTGAACCATCAAGGATTTGTGTTGCGCTTGATCACGTGATATGTAAACTTATTTATTCATTTATTTGTTTTGTTTTTGGGCCAGGGCCTAAACAGGTTTAAATTTGAATTTACTGTATGCTCGATGTTCGACCTAGCAAATGGAATTCATGGGGACTCTAATTTCTGTTTTCGCAATACCCGGCCCAGCATACTCGAGCGTGCCCTGATTTTGATGCAAAATAGGAATGCCGGGAAGATTGGTCAGGAAAGCCCTACGTTCCATCCCACACTGGTGCACAAAGGCAACAAGAGTCAACCCAATCCCCTACCTTCATTCCCATTATATATTGAGTAGCTTTGTTTGCATCAAGGGGTATCCGGTGCAATTGCAAGTTCTGTAGTTGTAATTACTTGGCTCATTTCTACCACTACAGTGTGAAGTTATCTACCAATGCTTAATGACGATATTTTTAATACCTACGTGTTAGGCATTTTGTGTTATTCAGGCTAATATAATATGTTGAAATGTAAAGTATTACGGGTATATGAAAAACAGGACACACACTCAAATGTTTGTCTAGTTGTGTGAGCCAAAGGTTAAATGATGTGTGCCACCATGTTTCACGAACGGTTGACTTTCCCTGAAGTATATCTGTTATGTGGATCTACGCAGTGAAACAACAGCAAGCGCGGACGTGCGATGCCACTGCTCCTCTGCGGCGTCCAGGAACTTGTTACCCTGCAAGCTAGCTGGTGGCTTTTGCTCCATTTTTTTCAGTTGGGCTCAGTGGGACATATTCCAGCCACCACAGGCTTAAAGAGGAAATATTTTTGCAGCTCAATCGTATAGAGATCTTGAGGTATAAAAAAGGTCATAGACACATAAACATATTTGGCTGACAGTTTACAGTTGAGTCGGGCTCTGTTTCAGCACACTCCATTTGAGGTCAGAAACAGTGGCGTCAATTTTTCATGATTTTGAAGCCTCATTTTATACACGTGGAAACTTACTCATCCTTGAAATTTGGCAGGGTTGTTCACAATATTAGTAGTATGTAACTTTTACAAGACACTTTTATTTTCACTTCATCGCGCACTTTACAGTAAATGCGCAGGTCCTTAACTTAGATTCTGAAATGAGCCGTTCTTTCAGTCTTGTGGTATATTAAGTATGCTGTACCTTAACTGCTGCTTATCGATCCGACAGCTACAATACTCTGTATTGTACTCACTTGGAGAGGTCAAAAATATCACACAGGTTATTCTACTTCAGTGGCCATCCTGTGTGAACTAAAGGAACATATCTTGTTAAGTGCACTTTTCACAACAACAACAAAAAAGTCTGGATTTTGTTAAAGCCCATTCTTTTTTTCTTTCAATTGTCTAATTTGAGAGTATAAAACACAGAGCTAATCTCTCACCAATTATCTTTATTAAATCCATAATGGAAATGGAATCACTGAAGCCGAAAAGATTATACACCGGTAACTGTGAAATTACAGAATGTTGTCAAAGGAAAGGCACCGAAGGACCCCTCATATTTATTTCAGGCATTGAACTCGGAAAGGCTCAGCTTTAACACAGGTGTTGGGTGATATGTGCCTCAGGCCGAAGTAATCTATTTTCAACAGCATACATGTCATGACATATTTTTTAGTACATGGCTGGTTGGGTGACTACGTAGGAGGGCAGTTCCAGGTGTATGTGCACCATGTGTAGGTGGGCCATATAATATTATCTCAGGGAAGAGAAGGGTGCAAAACCAAGATGAAACGAGAGAGGAAAAGTGAGAGCTCAACACGGTTTCCTGCAGATGGTTATTGTTTAGAAATTCAGGGTCATGATCTTATGCTGCGCTCGCCTTTCTACCGCACAGATCCTGTAGGCTACGAATTAATCAAACGAAACACGAGTCTTTATATTCCAAGTCTTCTCCTATCCGCTTACTGCTGTCAACTGAGTTCGATTACTTAAGCAATGGGCGGAGACACTTCTGATTATAGTTGTTGCCAAAAGTGCTGTGGAAACCAGACCTGGCAATCTATAGGGGAAGTAATCTTTCACACACTGAAGGACATCTGAAAGCAGCCCACCTTGAATCCGACAGAGGTAGGCTTCCTTCTCCTCTCTCTCTCACTCGACTGTTTGTTCTGCTGTCCACCCAGAGGGACATCCTGCCGGCACATGCTCGTTTTGTTTTTGCCTGGCCTCCTCAGTCAATCCTAGTCTCGAGCGCAGTGAGGATTTCGCTTGATGATAGATAATGCTCCCAAAAAGTCCCTTTGTTTGCATAAAATGACCCGTAAAAATGAGCTAACGTATTCCTGCCTGTCACCCAACACCTCACACCTCCCTCCTCCTCCCTGTGTGTGCGTGTGTGTGTGATGTGAATGTACAGTACATCAATTTGGGCTCAAGTATGAAGCAGCAGTCTATGAGCCGTCTGCGGGCAAACGAGCCACAGAGGCCCCATTACTTTCCCTGCCTGTCAGGAAGGAGTTAACCTCAAGGAGGGGGAGGCCAAACATTAGGCTCAGTGGTCACTGAGTGTCTAATTAATGCTGCAATGTGTCCAGTCCCCAGGACCCCCTCAACCTCGAGACCCTTTCTCATACTCTGGAAGAGAGGGAGAGGTCAGCGCGGCGGAGAGGGGGCATCCGGAACCCCCCCCACCACCCTCTCATGCCACTACATCTGTCCACCAAGGGGATCAAGTCTCTGATGGTGCCTTAGGCGAATGACCCTTGTCATCCGCCAAGTTATGGGAGACAACAGATTAGTCTCCAGTGACGGATGTGTGGAATAGAAACGGTTTCATGGTCTCATGATTTACATGCACACTTTCATAAAGCTATTGACATTTGGTTGAGATTTTAAAAGCTAAACCACAACATAAGTGACTCAACTGAATCACTTTGGAGACTGTTTTTTTTTGGGGGGTTAGTTTAATGAATTACTGTCAAGACATACCCATTCCAGTCCAGGCGTGTGACTTCATGCCAGTCTTTAACGATTTCCGATTCAGCACAGCCATTTCAGGGACAAGCACTTTTTGAGAACCCCAATTTCCCTACCATTATGACTAATGGATCCACATCAATAATTTGCCATAGTTATTTGATTTTTATCTGCCCGTGGGTGCAGTATTATAATTACGGATGTCATTAACATTGCACCATTAATCACAGTTTGTGTTTTTCTGCTAGAAGACACTCAATTGAATGCTTGGCCATAACACCAGCAAGATGTAAAAGCACAGCTACATAATCTTTAAATACTTTGGGAAGACTTTTGTACAAGGTCTATGTCTGGGAATTTTTATTGATTCATTTCCAATCATTCCTTGCTTTGTGCATCAACTGAAGATGTCTTCCCCAACCACAAATATGAACGCATAGAATTGTCTGTATCATCCAAGAGAATAACCCAGAAAATTAGTTTGAATTAAGATTAACAGCCCCTGATTAGTTATGTCAATTATGAGGTGTGTCACACATGTTACTCTGTGACAACAGTGTGACTGACTTGGATACATTAGATCCTCTTTTAGCTTTAGTCTTGCCAATATTGTCAACTCTGAACCACATAAGAACGCAAACTCAAAGCATTTTTACATTCAGTCTGGTCACTTGGACAACGTGGAAGTCTGGAAAACGAGATGTTGCAGTGTTCTTTTAAACAGGAAGTTTGACTTATTGTTTTCCTCATTAGCAGAAATGAAAACATTTCGCTCCAAGCATATAAACAATCATTTCAGGTTGGCTGTCGAACCAAATGCACACCATACCTGAATGGACACACTTCCACCTTTATCACAAGCGCAAGAGCCCCGCACTCACACCAAATACCTGTCCCAGGCTATGCCGGTAACAAAACAAATTGATGAGGACTCACGTTGTGTTATTTGGGGTAGATAAACGGAAGAGAGTGCAGATAGCAGTAGTATGCATCAGTTATTTCATGTTCAGAGAGCCCTGTGCTACTCGACATTTATTTAAATGAATAATCTTCTAGTTCAAGGAACTCTGTTCTTATCTCATATTTTATTTGGCATTGGACTCAAATTCCTAAACTTCTTTTAATTTTCAAATCCTCCTCTATGGGCCAAGATAGTTTTATCTGAGTTAACTTTGGCCTTGCGGAGGCTGTTTTATTGTTTTATAAATAAATATGCAAAAACATTCGCACAGTTATAATTTATCTGAGAAATGTTGCCGTCTGCCATCCCGTTCCATGTTTGTTTCGGATGCTGCTATTTTGGTGCATATTTGTCCTTTGCTGAGATCTGTCAGCCTGTAAACTTTCGTGTGATTGGTCGCTTTGTGAGTGTGTGGAGTAAACAAATACCACACTTCAGCAAGAGGCTCGCGCCAGAAAAGACGCTGGCATGGACAACCACGGCGTCATGTAGCTCGCCACCAGGAATCCTGTTGACCAAAAGCCACCTCACTCCCTCGTCAATGGTGGTGAGAGCCACCAGGCCACATGTGAGCATTCCTGGGGCAACACGGCCTCGCCGCGAGCTCGTATTTATCGTGTGTGTGGTTAAAATGCCACAGAGGAGCCTGTACAGCCAACGCATAGCTGAAGGCGCACATACACAAGAGTGTACATTCACTCCGCATTGTCGCTCCTCTCCACTGTGGCCAGAAGCTGAAATATTGTCAATGTCAGCAGTAAGTTGGACTGCTGTAAACCAAGTATGCGCCGGAGTCTGGCGCTCACAAAGTCATGCATATAAGCAGCCAACCATCACTTTGCTTTCAGGGTGACCTACCAAGCTGTAATTACTGCTCTTCGATATCTTTTGTATTCTAATTAACCCACAGTTAATGGCGTTTAATCACCAGCAGCAAAAAAAGAGGGGATATAACGACTGTCAGATCAATTTTGTGTGACACACACACAGGCCATTAGTAGCTGGTGAGAGGTGCAGGGAGTCCTTCTTCAAGTCCTTTGATTGTGGACTGTCTTAGTAGTTTTAGTGCTGTTCGCCTATTATCATCCTCCAAGGTAACATAGGAAAGGGCTTTTATGTCTTGCCTGAACTTTGGACTCAGCTGGATGTGTTTAGATCTTTTGTAATGTAACAGAGGTTCAAAAGATTTCACTACCTTCCATTTAGCTCTCCTGCTGACAGTGTTGGGCCACTTTAATATGCTTCCACACTAAGTCTGGATCTCATCAAGGCCATATGAAGGAAGAGAGAAAGGTGGGTGGGTTGCCATGGGGATTGCTTTACATGGAGACTCACTGGGATGAAGTGTGGATCCATTAGGTTCAGTGGTGCTGAAGCCTGACAGATGCGAACTGGCTCGTGGGCTGACACGGAGTGACATTATACACTGCAACTTTGGGCATCGACTGTGGTCCAAACCTTTATTTAAATTGCACTTTAGCAGCTTAAATAGGCCAATAATTGCTCCAACTTTCTAAACTATGGCGTCATTTTCCCTCTTCCTGCATGGGAGAGCGTGGTGGGACACTGCCAAACTTTACTAGGGGAAGCCATGGTGGTATCTGCGCCAAGCTGCTGCGGCAAGCATAAATAAATAACTTACCTGCGCACCCCGAACAAATTCCCTCATTTCAACTGGCCCGCTGGAAGGACTGAACATATAGTGCACTTTCTACTCTTGTCTTTATCCTCTAAAAACATCCTTGTTAAACTTTTCTAACCCCCCACTGATAACACCACATAAAATAGACCTAAATAGAAACAGGTCAACAGTGGTAAAGATCTAGGCTGTTTGAGTGGTTGAGATGCTAGCCTGAAAACCACAAACATCTGGCGTTCAAAAATGTTCATTTTTCATTGTGCCGAGTTATCAAAGCGGGCATTACATATACAGTAAGTGACAGTAAAAATTGTTACTTTTGTATGTTAAGTACATTTCAGAGTCAAATCAGTACTTTTACTTTTTCAAGAATCTTCTTAACACAGATATTGATACTTCTATATCAGGGGTCTCAAACTCAGGTCCTGGAGGGCCGCTGCCCTGCATGTTTTCCAAGTCTCCCCTGTTGCAACACACCTGATTCAAATGATCAGATCATCAGCAAGCTCTGCGGAAGCCTGACATTGAACCTGTTCATTTGAATCAGGTGTGTTGCAACAGGGAGACTTGGAAAACATGCAGGACAGCGGCCCTCCAGGACCTGAGTTTGAGACCCCTGTTCTATATGGAGTCTGACGACTTTTTCCAAGTCTTCCATTCACACATACTGGCAAAAATGACTGAAAGGCTTTATTATGGCTATAGGCTATGCTAAATATGTATTATTATATGGTGAAATCCATATCCATGCAAACACACACATGCATACTTCAAAACGCCGTTGTGCAAATGACTGGCTCAAAGAACACTCTCTTCAATATGTTCAAGTCATCAAATGGCAAAAACAACAAAGTTGTCCCGTTCCCTCGGACCTAATGAATATGGCAAGCTTGTGCTCCATACTGAACAAGTCCATTCTAACCAGGGTGTTCTTCTTCACTTTGTTTAACAGGCGAGGGTTAAGTCACTAACAAGTAGAAGGAATAATGTGGAATAAGTTGGTGAACCATAGTGATGTAGGCGTGGGTGAGGGCGGCTTACGGCATGTAAATGTATTTCAGGTGGGAC
This sequence comes from Hippocampus zosterae, assembly GCF_025434085.1. Classification (NCBI taxonomy): domain Eukaryota; kingdom Metazoa; phylum Chordata; class Actinopteri; order Syngnathiformes; family Syngnathidae; genus Hippocampus; species Hippocampus zosterae. The sequence goes on along the minus strand of NC_067461.1, from coordinate 13,623,305 downwards.
ATGAATAGACCATTTCCTGCTCTTGGCAGCCTAAGCGTGTTGAAAATGTGATGCGTGTGTGGTTGGAAGCCCCATATTAATCTGCTGGATAGGTTGGCATACTGTACATTGGGCAAGAAGCTGAGGCTGAGCTAATCAGAACTGATACAAACAGCGTTCTGCTTGAGGGCAAATTCCAGTGCAGACGAGCAATGCCGCCTTGTCACCCTCTTGAGGTAATGCAAAATGCACGGCACTACGTATGAGAGGACAGTGCCAGTGAACATGTGACCGATCTGCAGTTTCACATGAGGCTTGTGAGACAGAACAGGATAAAGATTAAAGACAATGTTTAGCTATTGCGCATTGAGAGCCAGAGTGAACAGGACCGGAGCTGTGTGTTTACCCAGGTGTGTGCTGTAGCTTGCCAGCTGCTCTGGTACAATATTAAAAGCAGACCGAAAGCTTCGCTGTATGTACAAATGGGAGCGGGCCTTAAGAAGTGGTTTGGTTTATTTTTTTTATTTGGAAGGCAAAACAAGGCAAAGTTCTCCTTCACCCTTTCACTGCCTTTGTATGGCAATCCGTTACAGGACTAATGGAGTCATGTTTTGCTCCTCAAACTGACAGTGTTTTCCTCATCAAATCAGAAAAACAGTTCTGCACTATTTCCTGCATAAACCGGTCTATTTTTCAGAACTGAGCTGCAACATACTTCAGAATCATGTCTGACATGCTGCTCAAGCGCTGCACTAAAAACCCTTCTGGCTCCAAAACAATACGTACTGTAATGATTAGAAATGGATTTCATTTAGAACATATTACTAAGAATAGACTTGGTTCAAGACAAGCCCACGCCGAAAAAGTCAGCTCTGTTGATGTACACATCATAAAAGAAATGTGATATAGTAGAAGAAATGTGTATGCCAAATTCATATTCAAAAAATAGTTGTTACATTGCAGACAAAACCAATCTAATCAATTCAGTGAGGTCTTTCCAACAAGGCCACTGTTTCCAATTACAGTAGACCACGCAGTCATCATCTATTTTCTCTTTCTTTATCTGTCCGCCATCGGCCTCATATGGTGGCAATTTGCATTAATTCATAAGTGCACCACATTTGTGTTTTTCGGCTTCAGAACTTTCATCTCTTGCCCCATCACAACAGAAAGGTATGTTCCGGAGGTGTTTGCTGGCCGTAGGTACTGGTCGTGTTTTCACAAATTTACATGATGCAGACACAGATGCGAGCATTCCGATTTCTTGCAGTAATTGGACGCCAGCATACAAAGTGGAGTCGCTACGACTTTTAGTTGACCAGACAGTGAGTGCACTTTATAGTATCATAACATATTTACCAAATTGCCTTCCTTTCCAAAATTGTAAATCAATTCATTTCATTTAGAACAATTATAAATAGCTAAACACCGGACATCGCACAAGTTTTGTCGCTGCCACGACACTTGTGCTATATTTAGACTCACAATAGAGCAAAATTTTAAATCACCAAAGCCACACTATAATACTTGTTACAGGACCATAAAAAAAGGTTTTCTCCTGCGAGAAACCTGTAAAAACCTAGTCATGTAGTTTTAAAGAAAAAGGAGCACATGTTTGTGGTTGTCGGGGTTTTGACAGCTGCACACGTGGAAGGCAGCCATCTGCACTCCAAAAATCAATGTGACTTACAAAGACAGATTGCACACAGTATCTACACGATGACATTTTATAGCACCGTATCTACATCATATATTTTTTCTGAAGGAGATTTGGGATCATAATTCTGAATCAGACCGGTTCCACTCTGTACATTGTCCCTGTGTACTGTTTCTGCACTAGTGTCAAGACAAATTGTAATGCATGTTATTGTCTTGGAAAATATCTCTGTATGCCAAAAGTGAATGTTTTTGCATTGTCAGGATTATACGCATTGTAGAACAATTCAATTGATTCCTCTCTTACTATGGTCCAATAAAAAGCAGCAATTAATGTTTTGCGGAGTCAATGCGGCGCTACATGTTTGCAAATGTGACAAATTGGCTTTTGTAGACAGTACGGTTTTCAACAAAGCTGATCAGACATGACATTTGAGGGTATTCCTCCCTCGGTGGGGGCTGTGGGCTAGATAATGGCTGCCATATTACATCAACATGGTGCCATGCCAACAGCTTTAACAGCTCACACATGCCATGATGCATAGCTTTAATGTGCTTCCCGTCAGAGGTTGTCACATAGCTCTCTCAAGTCGATGACAGCCAAGAGGGAATTCTAGATGCTTTGTACAGGAATTTTCATTGTGTGATTATTGAAATAACAACAGTATGTTGTTTACGTGAAGCGTTCATTGATTAGCGTTGCAAAAAAATAAAATAAAGCAATTGATCGAGAACAAATGTGCTGATTCAAATATGCACAAATGTGATCTCGGAGTCCAGTTCAATATGGTTTGTGATATAAGAGCAATAATCCGCAAGTCGAAATCTTGACAAGGCAAGCATCATGCAAGAGCGCCGAACATGAACTTGTATTGCTGTTTCAAATCTTGTAGAAAATGAAAATTGTTCTTGTCCAGAAAAAGGAGAATAGTGCCTTCAACAGGCCAAAAATATGACCAGCTCCCCACATGGAATGCAAATATTTTACAATATGTTGATATCAAAACTGGTCAAAAGACATTTTGAAATTTCATTGTTTGAGATGGAAAAGCATCCAAAACAACAAATATAAAGTTCGTGATTTTATGTTTGTTCCTAAACCTGGGAATTCCCACCGTCATATTTTGCTTCAGAAGTGTGACTCACCACAAACTGCCCCACCAGTAGACAATTAAGAATTAGCATGGTGATTTAAGATCCTACCACTCCTAGAAATGTGACTAGAAAGAGCTGATTTATTTAAAAGGTTGCCATTGCCCTTATGAGTATGTTATCGTTTTCTACTTCTACATGTCAGGTCATTTAGAGATCAAGAAGAACAGCAGCGAGGAACACAGGAGCAAAGCGATCCTTCCTTGTAACAGCAAACACATGTTCATCCCTTAGGCGAGAATCGAAGATTTCTGTTATTCTTGCTGTACATGTGGTCATTGACCCACCCCAGAGACGATTCAATTCTCTTGACCACCTTTGCTGACATTTACATGATGGAATTTTCCGACCGCATGCTATCTTTTTATCAGGATTTAGCCTCTCTTGTAAAGCTGAACGCCTTTGATTGCTCAGTAACTCTCACACTCAAGATAATGGTGTTAGGTCCTGACTCTTTCAATCCGCATTCCCCTTACGTGTGCCTTTTTATTGGACATAACACAAAATTGTCAGGTGTGGGTGGGCTTGGCTGCTTTTTCATTTTGCGTTGAGCCTCAGAGAGGATGGCTTTGCCAGTTAAACGTTGCACTGAGCCAAAGCAAGCTGGTGGTCTCCATTTCCACAAATCAAAGCAGATAGTTAGAAATCGTGATCATCACTTCCTTTTTTTTTCCAAGGAAAGCATCTTGGAGATGATTCAACCAGACTCCAGGGAAATGTCGTTTGGCTCTACCTATCTGCATGGAACACATTGCACAAGAAATGGCAAGAACCTGGTCCGAGTACCATCATCAGGGCCATGTTACAATTCAAACTAGTTAGACAAGGATATGGATGGATCTTAAATTCAAGATAGGAACTTTTATGCCGCTTTGCATCCAGATAAATAAAGCTATATAGTGTGTTTATGTGCCGGTTATCAGAAGCTAACACTGATAATGCTGTTTGATAACACTGATCTCCCCGAACACATGACCATTGCAGCTCTGCATAGCTTTTGTCTTTGACATAGTAGACATTCCCTATAGGCTGGGCATCGCTAGAAAATAGAATGGCACGTCTTTGCGCAGGGGACCGCAAAATCATTGGCGGTCTTGGTGACATGAAATCACCAACTACTGCCTTTTACAGAAAGCCGAATACAGCATTTCCATCTTTTCCCCAGGCCCCTGTAAACAAGAAAAATTTTGAGAACATTGTTGTCTGTATGTCAAGACTTTTAAAGCCCCAGAGTGACAGTGCTATACGGTTGCATTGACCAATTTTTTATTATTATTTTTTTAGATTTGCCGTATCTTGCAGACTACGTGCTCAGTGGTCCTGGGAAGAAGCCACTCCGTGGTTAATTAACAGACGGTGATTTGGTCCCAAGAGGGCCCACTAGTGAGCTCACTTCCCCTCATCTTCACACATGCACGGCGGCCACTACCCAGCTATGACTCAGCCCATGGAGGGGGGGATGGGAGGTCAAGACGGAGAATGGGAAACAGGAAGTTGCTTTACCCGCATCTCTCATCCCATCATGATTACAGGCAAACTGATTAAACCAAAACATAGCCCGGTAAAACACACACACACACACACACACGCAGGGTTGAAGCAGGATGTTTGAGTCGTATCCCGAACGTGATCATTTTAGACTCTAATGGCATCCTGATGGAACACAGGTGCCTCCTAAGTCGCAGACGTGGAAAACGTCTACTCGAAATGACTCAGTGCCCATGTTCTTGGTTTAATCATTTAATGACTCCGATGGAGTGCGCTTATATGTCTTTTGGTATTTCCTCATGCTAAGGAGCTTCAGTGTGAACTCTTCCAAAACAATATCAAAGACTAGATAGCAGGATGATGAGAGCCCAAGTCTCTGTAGCAACCAAACAAACATGACTTTTAAAGGATTTCTCTGAGATTTCGGATGCAGGTGTTGTGCCAAGATCAAAGCGACAACATGCAACCTCTTCGTTTCAGAACTCCACGAGACTGCCAGCTAATGATGTAGTATTCCTTTGGACTAGTTAAGCCCGATGATGCATCGGTGACTGTAATAGAAACAACCCCCGAGAATACTGTATGTTGATTACATGTGGTTTAATTCCTAACGGCTGAGCACAGACACGCCACTGATGTGGCGTGTTAATCGAATAGCTTGAATTGTTGTCTCGCATTTTCTTCCACATATACAGTGCATCATGTGGAACACATGGCTTTGATTATGGGTTATGTGGTACTCATGCATGGGTGCATTCCAGTGCCTATCACAGTCATGTGCTCCGGGCTGGGGGAATTCAGCTTTTTTGGAAAGTCAAAGGAATGCACCCAGAATGCAGAAATAACACATACTTTCTGAGCCTTTTCTTTTTTTTTAAATTCATTTTGGTCTCTAGTGGTTTTGCCACATCAGTTACAGCATGATGTTTTTTAACATGTCTGAATGAACTCTAGCCTGGAGAATTGGGTCAGAACATGGACTTGATCCAAAACACAGTAACATTTGCTGTTCGCTCATCAAATCCACCAAACATGAGCTCAAACGCAGGCAGAAAAAACACTGAGTATCTAACAAATGGGGCTTTCTCTGTCGTCCATTGCCATGGAAAAATGGATGTTTAACTGTGGAAATTAGTCGTAATGAAATATAATTCGGTTGGTTAATACAAGTCCACTGTACTGCGGCAGGACCGGGCAGGAAAAGGGCACGGAAAGCCAGCAGTGTACACAATCAAGCAAGAAGCTTAACCCCAAAATGAGACCTATTGCATCAGCAGAGGTAATACACTAGACAGTATTAGACAGAAAATGGCTTTTTATTCAAAATAATCCTTTAATAAACCCTTTCATGTACCCTGTAACCTGATAACATGATACGCTGTCCACCTCAAAAACCACTGTCCCTGAAAGGGTGAAATTCATTTTCATTTGACTGATTATTAAATGTCCTGTTGGGATTAAAAAAAATCAGTTGTCTGTCTCTTTTATAAATTTTTAAATAATCTCAAACAAAGTTGTGAATGGTATAACCTGCTTTTTGACCATTTTGTGTGGCTATTTACAGTACGGGTTAAAATGACCCGCAACATAATCAATGTGATTCTTTTTTCCAACATAATATGAGGGTTAAAGGTGTATGAAATGTACTGATGGAAAAAAGTAACAATACTGCAGTGGAAATTTTGTTTGCATCAACGCATTAAACATTTGATTACAGTCCCTTACGTTCAAAAGAGAATTACGATTGTGCATCACCCTTTTCAAGCTTGACGGTTTTGAAAGCTCTTGAACAGTCTTCTCATTCACCGACGGATGACACAGGATCAGGAGAAAAGTGAGGGATCAGTATCTTGGCCATAGATAGACATGGCCATAAATTTCGAGTTGGGAGTCAACCACTCGACCGACCGACCGACCCCTGCGTTGCTGATTGGCTGACGAGTTGCATGATTATATTGCAATACATGTACGAATGTAACCGGAATATGAGGTAAATTTTACTCCATCCATCCAAGCAAAGTTTTTAATGAAGGTTATCTTTACTAAATAGTATGATCTATTACCGAAATAAAGCAGCTACAAATTGTTACCCTACATTTATTGAGTAGATTCTAAAAGTAGTTTTTTTTTAAAGTGGTAAATTTATTACATTTTTCTATGTTATGCATGCTATAAAATGGGGTATTTGTTACCTCTAATTTGTATACGCCTAATTCCTTTAAAACCTAAAATAATCAGGTAAATTTTACAAGATTTTCATAGATCATATTTACCACTGCCAAATCGTTTTTTTTGCAGTGAGTCAATTGAAACTGAGTATTATTTTTGTAAACACACATTAGAACAACAATGATCCAACTTAGACTTAGCATATTCTGTACATCAGGGGTGTCACACTTATTTTTGTCACGGGCCACCTTATAGCTACGTTTTCCCTCGGAGAGCTGTTACGTCTGTGACCCCATATAAATGTATGATCTCCTGATGTGATCACTTTTACAAAGCAAATTGATGGATAACTAGTTTTGATATCAGAACCCCGTCAATTGTTTTCCTCAACTGTTTTTCAGTTTATTTGAAGGGGGTAATGGTAAGACAAAAATCTTGCTGTATCTCAGATGTCAGTGTTGTGAAGTGAAGATAATTTGCAAGAACCATGAAGTCAACGGTCATGATTTGCCTACGCGGGCCACATAAAAAGGATTTCTCTGAGATTGACATCAGTGCTGTACATTATGTGCAAATATACTTTCAAACCAATGTTTCCTAGCTACTCAAAACACGTGTTGAAAAAGACTCATTTGAAATTTTGCAAACCTGTTTTTCATTCTTTCTAAAACTTTGATCTCTGCACTTTGTTTTGGAAGACAAAGCCTTTTTTTAACTGCTTTTTTGTCACCACAGCCATTAATTATATTTTTATTCGAATGACTTCATCATGGATACCTTTAAAAATACAAACATGCAATGTTTAATCAGTGGCATGTGTAACGGAGTGATATATTTATTAAATTATGATGGAAGTGACGCAACAGCGCACAGTATGGCACCAGCTTCCCGCCGTAGTTCAGGCAGAGCTACCAGGGAAGTCACAGGGTAAGTCAGGTTTCATTGACGGTCCGGATTCATTTCTAGTTTAATTACAATATTTCACTTTGTTTTCCCTTTTTCTACGGCGCTGTGCATTTAATTAGTTCCCTGATTTGTTCCGAGTCCACATTGCTTTTTGTGTCGTCATTTAATTTAAGTTTTGTCGAATGAAAGTTTTTATCCATTGAGTTAATGGGTGTTTTTTTTGGTTGCGCAGTTATTTTTTAGACTGAAAAGCCCCATGACTTCACCTATCTTCTTGCCATACTGTGTTACAGGTAATGCTTCTTTCCTTTTGATTGTACTGTATATAGTTTTTCGTGTCATTTTTCATTTGGCTATTAGTGTGGCTGGCGTGTACCCGCGTGGTTCGTCGCGGCCACCATGATTGTGCATTGTGCAGCAGTTCTGCTGCGTGTGATGCGTCCAGCGGCATCACGTAGAAATCAGTGGAAGTGTGTTTTTTTTTTCCTTTTCTTTGTAAATAGTTAATAGATGATCACCTATGTTGTATATTTTGTTTTGTTGTGCATTTGGTTTTCTTATGGATGATGTTTAGTTCAGGCAGAGCTACCAGGGAAGTCACAGGTTATTTTTTAGACTGAAAAGCCCCGTGACTTCACCTATCTTCTTGCCATACTGTGTTGCAGACAATAAAAAAAAAGGGAAAAGCCACATCCTAGTGTCTGGTATTCTTGAGGTGGCAGCGAAGTTGAGCTCGAGACCATCATAGTTGTGACCCCTGTCACACATGTACAAACTCATATCGAGTCACGCACACAGCCGCGCAAGCATTCATTTACTTTCACCTGTATGTTCTCCACCCATGCTACGCTTCAGTCACTGTGCACATAAATCTGGATACACCCTCCTTGGAACGCCTGCATGGTCCTGATAATGAAGCTGGAGAGATTCCAGCAGCTCTTCCCTTTCCACAATGTGGGACATTGTACTCAGCCTGTATAGAGCACAAAGATCACAGACCTAAATACTGCAAACATAAATGCGATCGGTCTCTATGGGTGACACAAAACCAGTCATTACAGAACTGTAGGATCAGAGTTTTGGCCTTGTTCCCTTGTCAGTGTGTTTTACGGCTGAAATCCTCAAGATGCTTTTAGATGAAGGCGCGTCATTACCATGCAGTCCCGTATCATGTCAGCATACCGCATCGAATGGTCATCGTAAAGATGAGTGCCTTTCTGCCTGGTTTGTCCCCAATTCAGCTTCGTGTCATGGTTTGTGTGGCCGCTTGAGTGGATGTTTTACATACATCCTCACTGGGAGTTGACGCAGGACGACATGAGAACCAGTTCACGGCAACTTGTATTTCAAGTCGAGGGCAAGCTAAAGGTGAAGTGAAACCAGGAGCGAAAAGAGCAAATACAGAAAACAAAGCTGCAGCTCAGAGTACAAATATTCGACAGGGAGGAGGAAAGGAGGCTTTTAGGGATCATTACTGGACTGAAATTCTTGTTTTGACTTGCACAAAGTGATACACAAGCCATGAGGGCAACAAAGGGTGCAGAGATAAAGCGCCTCCTCACAATGTGGGTTCCCCTGAGTACACAGTCATCAATCCTGCACTGAGTACCATGGTTTTGGGTTGAGATCACAGTAAAGTGGGAATATGAAACAGGATTCATTGATTTGTTTTCTTCTGTAAAGAAGTGAAAGAGGTAAAGTCAATTTACGGCACAAAGTGAAAGTGCACTGCTATCTCTTTACACAAAATAGGACTCCTGTCTCTAACTGGCGGTGCACAAAATTAAATGAATTCTGGTTCGGTTCCTAGTTTGGTTCTTAACATCTCAGGAAGTCGTTAACAATGTTGATCATTGTTTGCGAACGTATACGCAATTATTTTATTTTCATTTAACGCTAAGACAGTCCCGCTTTCATGGAGGGCAACACAAATCGGATAATGTTAACTGTCGACAAGCTGAAAATCTGAACAGTTTGACTTTTTTCAAAAAGTGTCTAGATATCTAAACAATTCATTTATAATAAAAACACAATTACCAATTCATTGGATAAGTACTTAGTTGCGGATTAATCGATTAATCATTGCACCGGCCCTGGAGACTTTTGAAAGCTGTGGTCTACCCAGTGTTGCTATATGGACATCAAACACTGAGTACTCAAGTAACAAAGTCATTCTAAACTAATTAGCTTTGCACTCATGCTGCGTTATTACACATTTACATTGGTGAATAAATTCTGTTTTCAAGTGGAATACTTTGCAAAAAGAATTAGCTCTGAGGAAAGAAGGTGAACATCCACATCCCTGAAATCCCGGCTCAAAGTAGCAACAAAATCCAAGAAATGCATCAGCACTCAATTCACATGATACCAATTCAGATTTAAAAAAAAAACAGCAGGCGAGTTATTCAAAGCTTCAACTACGGGTCCATACATTAAATATGTAGAAAATAACTTTTGAATGATGAACTCTTGGAAACAGTGGCTATCATATGTGGTTGTTGCTTTCGAGGATCACGGTGGACACCATCAACGGATCAGCTGTTTGCATCAAAAATAGAAAATGCTTGCGGTTGAATTACGCACCCTTCAAATCCTGCTGTTTCACACACACACACACACACACACACACACACACACACACACACACACACACACACACACACACACATACAGTGTCAAGTCAAGTCAAGTCAACAGTATTTATAGAGCACTTTCAAACAGCCATCGCTGCATACAAAGTGCTGTACATGGAGCGATTTAACATGCACAATAAACAGTAAGACAAATCGGTAATAAAGGCGGTAGAAAGCACCAAACAGTAAAATCAAGAACAAATCTAAGTCATGCTGAGTCGAACTCCAAAGAATACAAGTGAGTTTTGAGGAGGGCTTTGAAGATGGGCAGCGAGGAGGCTTGCCGAATGTTCAGTGGGAGGTCATTCCAGAGAGAGGGACCAGCAACAGAAAAGGCTCGATCCCCTCTGAGCCTCAGTTTAGTTCTTGGTACTTCTAACAAAGACTGGTCCACAGACCTGAGGCGCCGGGCAGGTGTGTAGGGGCGGATGAGCTCAGAGAGGTAAGGTGGCGTGACAATATTCAGAGATTTGAAAACAAAGAGGAGGATCTTGAAAATAACTCTAAAATTAATGGGCAGCCAGTGAAGGGATGCCAGAGTAGGAGTTATATGCATACACACACACAAACACACACACACACACACACACAAATAAATCGTGTGACAAGCATGAACGACGCATCCCTCAATTTAATTGTACGGGCACTTCCACAAACACAAAACAGGGACTTGAATTAATTTTATCTGATTGTGCCTTTAACAGATTCTGTACATATAGCTTATAAATATCTACATTTGTGCATACACAGGTGTACACATAAATGTAAATGCCATGGCCTTTTGGAATACACATGGTATCTGTGTTAACCTGCGTAACTGTTAGGGAGGGGCCAGCCAGGCAGCCTCCTAAGCCAGGGTGCTCTGCACCTCACACCTGAGATTCGTCAGCTCATCACCCACCAGTTGCCTATCTGCTCGTTTGGACTGGTACAAATTGACTCACAGACTATTCCTCAGTGCAAGTTTGTGCCGTCACTACGCCCAGTGGACTCTGTTGCCATCTCCTGCAGCTTCTTGTCCTCTGTGTGGACATTTCCTTGTGGACTCCTCGTGCTTCCCCCTGAGTGACTTTGCTAAGACTCTTCAATAAACTACGGCTACGCCAAGTGTTGGCTTCAACGATACCTGCCTGTTGTCGTGCTATTGGGGTCACATCCAAACCCTAACAATAACGATTATGAGGGGTCCTTGGGAAGGGGGCTGTGGACTCAAAAAGTTTGGGAAGCCAGGATCTCGATCACTCACAGCTAGTTAGCTGGACTGCAGTGCACATAATATATATATATATATATATGTATGTGTGTATATTTCAAGGCTGCTTTTGACCTTATTGGCTTGTAGTCTGATGGTGTATGATGAGTCCAGAACCAATAACTAAAGGGGTTGATCTTGACGACCGGCTAATTTGTAGTCTAATGGTCATTACTGAGAGACAGCAGCCAGCTGTCATGACATGCTTCTCATGTGGAGTTAAAGATAAGTAACAGGGGGCTAATATACATAGATTTCCTCACTAACAAAACATCTACTGACACTCCCTAGTTTGCTACTTTGTGGTTAGTTAGATAAATCCTCTGTCACTCCTTTGAAAACCCTCCTACACTTTATTTTTTCTGCTAAACATTCCTTCTCCCTCCTCCACTTTAAACTCACAAGGAAGAGAGCATCTACTGGGGACCCATTCTCTTTCTTGGCTTTGTTGTGGGAAGGTTAACAGTTAACAGAGGAACGGTTAATACTGGAAAGTCTCACCCTGAAGAGGAGACACCCACATAGAACACACACACACACACACACACAGGCACAAATATGAGCATGTGACAGTGTTTTAGGCTACGTTCACATTGCGGGAAGTGATGCCCAATTACGATGTTTTGTTAAAACTCTTTACGCACTCGTTCATATTACAAAAACAAATCATAGACTTTTAATGTGAACAAAATGCATCCCTTATATGACCCATAAAACAGACAAAAGACAATGTCATGCAGCACATACAGTAGTTTATGGAATTAAATACGGTTTTGCGTGTCGAGCACGGACTTATATATAATGGACTAACAATCTCGCCCTTGCGACTAAAGCCAGAGAGCAATCATCTTATATTGCATTTTCCTCATACGGAGTAATGAGAGCCTCTCAAAGAACAAACATCACTGTTTGCATTGACCATTCTGCAGTGACAATGTCAACATAACCTAGAATGGGAGGACGAGTCCCGCATGTCTGCAATGTAAGGATATTATAGTTAACGAAAACCCAACAAATTAGCAAAACTAAAATTGGGAAAAAAAAAAAACATTTTTGGCCACAAAATAAAATAAAAACATGAGAGTATATTTAAAAAATGATCACAACTTAAACTATGTTTTTAAATTTACAAAACTAATTAAAATTAACTCTAATATTATCTGTCAGATCTTCTTCAAATTTCCATTCCCTCTCGCTCACTCAGGTCCTCATCCTCCCTCCACCTTTTTCTACCCTCTGCCCGTCTCAGGACAATGGGGTGCAGAGCCTTCAGTCACTCTGCCCCCAAACTCTGGAACTCACTTCCTCCCAACATTCGTAATATTGACTCTCTTTCCATATTCAAAACCCAGCTCAAAACCCACCTATTCAGACTTGCTTATCCACCTTAAATCTTTATTTCTTTATTATTTTATCTGTGGTTTTATTATTGCTCTTGGTTGTAAAGTGTCCTTGAGTGTTGTGAAAGGTGCTTGCAAATGTAATGCATTATTATTATTGGTCAACAATTTTTTTGTCTGATTCCGAATTTGCTTTGGTTCTTCTCTAGCACATCCGGTTTTCATTCTATAACTACTACTACTACCAATACTGTAATACGTGATATATTAAGATATGTTTTTTCTGTTTTTATGATTTAAAGGTTAGGTTCAGCAATAGGTGGAATTCTCTTCTGAAACGTCATAGCTTCAAATTACAAACCACCGGACAACCCATATTGCGCAAGCTTTCATAGGTCAAACTTAAAAGCAGAAAAAAAGAAAATATCATAAAAACTTCATGTGCTGGAAAAAATAAGCATCAAACAAAGACAATATTTGCTTTAGAATCAGAATCATCTTTATTGGCCAAGTATGTAGAACACACAAGGAATTTGTCTCCGGCATAACACGCTGCATTAGTATTATCGTAAACAAGGACATGACAAATAGGTATGCAAGGACATTTCGTAATGTAAGTGAACCGTAGTGCCGTAGACCAATATAATTATTGCAAAAATGTCCTTCATTTCCATCTTTGTCAATTATATCAATAAGGTTCATTTGAGGGGTATTTTAATACTGCACGGCTGATGGCTGCAAAGCAGTTGAACAGTTGCTAGACCAGATCTGAGCTTTACTGAGGACATTAACCACAATACATTTTTCTTGAGAAGCACGATTATGTACCGCACTTAATGCACTTCGAAGTCTGCGGACTGAGTATGTGCATTTTATTTGTGGATGGTTGTGTTTAAACTGTTTTAAAAATATTTTAAGTTGACTTTTTGCTGCACAGTTCTTCCATTGATGTTTTTTTTTTAAATCTTGCACACAAACAATGCACTCCCACCTCAAAATTATACTAAAACGAATGAAAACCATTATAAAATGAGTGATTTCAGCCATATCTTATTTAAAGTGAATAAAAAACTGCCCTGAAATCTGACAAAAACTAACAAAATTAATAAAATAATCAATAAAAGAGCAAAACTCAAAAAGCACTAAAAACTATTCATCCATCCATACATTTTCCGATTCGCTTTATCCTCACAAGGGTCGCGGGGCATGCTGGAGCCTATCCCAGCTGTCATGCGGCAGAAGGCGGGGCACACCCTGAACCGGTTTGCCAGCCAATCGCAAGATAAAAACTAATGCTAATAATATATCCAAAACTATTATAACCCTGCTCCAAAAAGGATCATGTGACCCCCTGATCATGGAACTCAGGTGATAGAGGCGAAAATGAGAGAGGAATAGCCCAAGGAGACATGGCGCTTGTCTGGCTTGCTTCCCGGCCTCCCGTGTTGGAGCATGAAAAGGAGTCAGTCGTTTACACCTCAGCGAAAAAAAGCCTCCACAGCCACAACAGCACCTGGTTGTCATTTAACCTAATGGACTTGGGGCTTCCTCAATAGTTATCAACTTGGGCGAGCTTTTGGTTATGATTCGTGCTCCGACTTCCGCACCATTCTTCATCAAACACTATTCTCTCCATGACTTCCTTCCTGGTCTTATCACTCTCCACCCTTGTCTTTCTTCCTCTTCCCTGTTTATTTTGTTTTGTGGAGAGCTGTGTTATGACAAAGCCTTCACTCCCCGGATGTATGCAGTCAGTTCTTGTGTCATGCCCTTATGAGGGCCCTCGCAGCTCTATGCCAGCCGCACCCAGGCTGCCCTTCCCAGACGCAGAGTATGGGAGGAGGGGCAGAAAGGAGGGTGGATGACTCTTGTCCACACACCCTATCCTGTTCTTGGTGGCATTGATGTAAACGTCAAACGTGCAAAGTATTATTACTGTATTGTAATATGTTTTTGATCTCACTGTCAAGTTGAAGGTGCTGACTTGCCTGTTCCCACACAGTTGTCTTTCCTGTCTCATTGTGTCGACTTTATGCTTTTATCGTCATCCATCTGTCAGAGAACAGAGTTTTTAAACCAAGAAATGAATGTCTGATAGTCACACAGAAATGCCCGAAACGTCAATGCTATAGGGTTCCCACGGGTCCTTAAAGTTAATGAGAATCCATAAAAAAAGAAGTTATAAAATTATGTTCTTAATTGTCCTTAATTTTGAGGGAAAGCTTCTAAAATCAATTAAAATCCTTAATATCAACCTGTGGTGTTCATTTAATTTCGCGCCAATTTGACAGTATGTGAAATAAAGGGTTAGCTGATTGCCCCTAAAGATAAAGATGTGCCCTTTCTTTGGCAGCAATGATTTGAACACCAGCTCAGTGATATGTGGCTTTCTGTTCATTAAATCCACCGTGAATCCCCTGTTGAATGGAGAAAAAGTCCTTTAAAAATTGCTAAATTAGCCCTCAAAAGTCCTTAAAAGGCCCCTAAATAAAAAGCATGTGGAAAAGGGGAACCCTGTTACTTATTTCCCTTGATTATTAGCAATCATTCATGAGTTTTTATTATTTAGGTTTCTTCTTTCCTGTAGTAATAAGAAATTGTACACCCTGAGGTACAATTTTGCTTTTTCTGAGTCTACTGAAAACAGTTTACCTTAAGTAAGACTCTGTTCAGTAAATAAAGCAGCTGTTCTTTTTTCTTAGTGTACACAAGTTGCTATCACGGTCAGCCCATCTGCCTCAGAGTCATGAGATCCATGTACTAATCTCCGTCTGTGTGTTTGTTTTGCAAATTCTCCCTATTTTCTCCAGGCACTCAGGTTTACGCTCACGTTGCCAAAACATGCTCTAAAGTTAATTTGAAACTCTAAATTGCTCATATGTGTGAATGAGAGTGTAACAGGTGATTGTCTTTACGTGCACCGTGACTGGCTGGAGACCAGACCAGGGTGTAGTCCGAGCCCGCCAATTGCCGGAGTCACTCTGATAGAGTCCAGTTACACAGTGATCCTAACGGGACGAGCCCAACAGTGGGTACGGATGACCCTATAACTTCAAATAAAAACTAGAGTTCACGTATCAGTGCCATCTGATCTGTGCAAATATTCTCAATCTTCAAAGAGCTATTTTACATGAACAACATGATTTACCTGAAAAATAAACTCCTACAGTTACAACACCATAAATGTCTGTTCATTCATTTCAAACAGCTTGAGTGAGCCATAAGCAAAATGCTGCGTTTGTCTGTTTCCGTTTGTTAATTTTCACCACACTGTCTGAAATGTTTTAAGAGGTGCAACCTAATATTGTTTGAACTCCCAGACCTACCACAAAGATCTCGGATAAATGGGTGGGAAGGAAATGCACAGACAGGAGGACGGGCGTGGATGGAAAAGTGCGCAGTAACTTGGCTGCATTGCACCCTTAAGTAACAACATGTGACAAAGGAGGATTTCCATGTTCCGACTCAACACAGGCCACAAGGCTGCTGAAGGTCCGGGCTGCTCACGCCCAGTGGACGCTGGGGTCCGAATGGGAAACTGATAAGACTCTGCCATACCTAATTCCTTTCCATGTTCTCATCCAGGGTCGACATCACAATGGGCATGATTCATGGGGGTAATTCCGCCAGCTACTGACTTGGCTCCTGCTTGCATTTGCAAAGAATGTGACCTCACAATGTGCTTCTTTCAGCTCTGTCTGACTTGGTGCAGCCTCTCCTTGAAGCCCTCTTCTGTTTGAGACTGCAGAGTGAGGACAGCAGAATTCAGCCGAAATGCAAGGGAGAGATGCGATGGAAGAAAAGGCTGGGAAAAACTCTCCTCGTGCCCCATCCTTTCTTTTGCCTACATCACTCCCACCGCCGTGTCGCTCCCACCAATAAATAAATGAAGCATAGGGAGGAGGAGATTGAACTTGAATGTTAACCACCGTAGACACCGCAGAGACAAACCCTGATTGCACAGGGAGAAGTCGTAGGTGTGATGCCTGTCGTGGCTTTCCGTTCATGAGCCACGTAGACAAGTCTTTGCTAGGCGATGGTTCAAGCGCGCACATAACTGCGTTTTGTAATGCCAGTCTCAAACAAACTGCAATCAGAGATGTTCATGATTGAGCCGCGTTAGGCCATTTGAAGCCCAGTTAATACCTGGTTACATTCCATCTGTCACAAACACAAAGACCCTCATCTTTATCTGCATTCCGTGCTGAAATGGAAATTGGGCTTGTGGGCTAATTTGGCCAAAGTAGGTTTAAAACTGAATGGACATAAAATAAAGTAATCAACATCAGTGCCAACTGTAGATTAAGGCAACATGTGGCCCTGGGATAATAACAATATAAGATTTCATGACGAAAGGTGCCATTTAAAGGACAGATATTTATTTTTCTTGTGAATGTAAAAATCATGAAATCTGACATGAAACAGGCTAGCGTGGTCTTTCATTTAACATCCCACCTCAGAGAATATGGCTTCGGTTCTGTAGGCCATTTGACTTCACTACAGAGGAAAATGACTTTAGGGAAAATGTAGAGCTATCTAGCACAGAACACAGGCCCATAAACACTCACGATATGAAACAACTTATGGCACACGCACTCTCACACCATACACATTAAAAGGGCGTTGACACGTTAGCAAGCAGAGGTGATTTCGTCATGTCACCCTCCTTAACAATCTGCCATTGGAGGAGAACAAATGATGATGTCATCACTGGGACAGCGTGGGTGTCTGAAAACTTTTCTTGCAACCTCCTCAATTGAATGAAAGGCAGACATTACGCACACAGAGCGGAGGCCATATGATCACAAAAGCAATTTTACATTTATTTTTTTTAATTGAGGTCAATCACTAACAACACAAATAATGTTAGCGGTAAAAAAAACAAAAACTCACAGGAAGTGAATACCTGTTAATTTAAGTCTTGAAATGAAGTACTCAGTTGAAAAAATATTATTATTTGCACGCTTATTTAAAATAGCACATTCGTTTGATGTGTGGACCTCGCAATATTATGGTATATTTTCTTTGCTTCCCTTTATATGCTTCAGTTCAAACTGCTAGTGTGACATTTACATTCGAGTACGAGTCACGTGTACCTGCAAGTATCTAAATGTAAATCAGACTGGAGCGTTATCGCAGCCACCCTCATTGCTATATCAACATTCCCAGTCTGGCTGACAGGTCAATTGAACTGTGAAGTCACAGGACGGAAGAGGCCTTGTTTCACTCATGAGAAAGTACAATGATCCTGTGGGCAGGATGTAGCTGACAACACAGCTAAATTCATTCAGTGTGTCTATTTTGGTGCAACGTCTAGACATGAAAATATTTTACTTGCCACCCGAAAAAACTAAAACATAAACAAACCCCCCCCCCGAAAAAATAAAAATAAAATGACCACTGTAAGACACCATATGAGACACCACAGTTTGAAGACGAGGTGTGGCGTGCAACTCATTTCCTGCCAAGCACCGTATAAGGTGCATATGTATGTCTAGCGATAAATTGTATTGAATGTGATCATGAGTTTATGCCTTCTAATGTTTTTCTGATGGTATAATAATGTGTTGGTTTTGTAACACTGTTTTTACATCCGTGTATTTTCAGCGATGGGCACTTTACCTTATTTTGCCCGTGCGTCCTCCGTCCTCCATCCGTGACCGACCTGGGTACACTTCCGTCATCGTCCCTCCGTCCTTACTCATATACCGTATTTTTCGGATTATAAGTCACAGTTTTTTTTCATAGTTTGGTGCGATTTATACTCTGGTGCGACCTGTGTGTGAAATTATTAACACATTATTACAAAATTTCGCATTTTTTTTTCACACTGAACCGCGAGAGGGCACTCTAGGCCTGTGTTGATAAGTGGACAATGAATGACGTAAGCGATGTAGAATAGGAAGCGCCACATCTTCTACCTCCAGAGTTGGCAGACTTGTTTCAAACAGACACAGAGGATGAAAATTTCATTGGATTTAGTGATTTGGAGAGACACTGATGGTTTGGCAAACTTGTTAGCATGTTCTTTTGCAATAGTTATCTGAATAAGTCTTAATATGCTAGGTGAATATACCAGGCACGTTTGTTGTTTGTATGTCATGTAAAGTTAGCTTGTAACATACTTATTCAGCCTGTTGTTCCCTATATTTATTTTTATTTGCCTTTCAAGATGACATGTCTGTTCTTGGGATTGGATTTTATCACATACATTTTCCCAGGAATAGTCCAGTGTGACTTATGTATGGTTTTTTTCTTCTTTATTATGCATTTTATGGCTGGTGCGACTTGTACTAAGGAGCGACATATTGTCTGTAAAATACGGTAATCCGTCCTCCTCCTTGTAAAGCCCTTCCATCCCAGTCCCAGGCACGATTAAAGAGATGGACGAAAATCCACTTTGGTCCTTGCTTATTCCGTTTTATACAGTCTTTGAAACAACTGTATTTCTGTGATCTGCCCATGCATGATACAGAGGATGACATTTCTAAAATCCATTAATACACACCTATAATTCCAAACGCCCACATTTTAGTTAGGTAATTGTTAAATTAGGCCTCTTTGGCACACATACTTAGACAGGTGACTTGAGTTGGGCCTTTACATAACTGTGACCTTTCTACAAGCTTCTACTTGGCCTTCCTTATATTTGGCATTCTTAGCACACTTTCTTGCTGAATGCAGTTCAAAGCGCCAAGCACCACATTGTCACATGGCCTCAGCAAAGTCACCCCCTTATTTAAAATAGTACAAGAACAAGCAACCATTTTAGAATTAACAGACCTTCTTTGGCATGGCCGAAAACTCTCTGTGGCCGTGTCTCAATCTTTTTGACATGCTTTAAATAGTCTTCTGATATTTAAAAAGTAATATAACGAGCAATACACAGTAGATACACGGATCAGCAAAAATTTCCTTTCCAGTTCATTTCAGACAAAAAAACAATTAGAAAATAGAAAACTGCACGAACTACAAAAATGTAATTGTTCTATTCAACATGCATCAATACATTGCCACTTTGTGCATTATGTGACCAATATCTGATGCTCAAATAACTGTAGTTGTTTGGATGTTTTGACTGATCATTTGCTGTTATGTTGGGGACATTTAGCCAAATGCTCATATTAGTGGGGGAGCATGTAAAAAGTCCTCTGAAAAATGGATGATACTATAGCTGCAAAGGCGAAACCACTGTCCTTGTTTTAATTCACAATGATGGGCATCATCACCATCGTCATCATCATAATTTTAGAACGATATAATAATCTCCATGAACATGGATAAAATAATTGATTGACAGGATGCTGAAAGTTTAAAATTACCCACATCATTATCACTCATAATCCTGTGGTTTAGGCCAAAATCATTGACTGGCTAACACTTTTTTTTAGCTGAAAGTAAAAAAGGAATAAAAAAAGACAGAGAGAGAGAAAAAAGCAACATATCCGACCCACACTATGGTGTTCTATCGGGTTAAACAGTCACATAGCCAAGATTAAACTTTAAGCACAAATTTCAGTGAAAAACAAGACATTTTTCATGTTGACGGTCAGATGCATGGAAATGGAAAACATGCTGCATACTTATGGATTCTCCTCAGATAGTGCGTGACTAAGAAGGAAAACGTTTGACTGATTTATATCGCTGTCACGTCTAAGCGGCACTTCCGCTGTTCTTTTAAAACCCCGTTTTACAGGTTAAATTGTTTTCCTTTTTAATTCTGTAAAATAAGCAGGCCCTCCCATTGTTGTCCGGAATGAGGGCTTGGGGGCATGGGAGAATGAAGAAAAATAACTGACTGTGTTTTTTGACTAATTTCTTTCCTTCTGTTCAAAGAATAGTTTTCGTTCTAATCTTGAGGAAACATATTGGTGCGAACACCCTGGTTCAGCCCAACGTTAATCACTGAGAGTCCTGCCTTGATTAAAAAAAGACTAACCGGAGCTGAACCTTGATGCTGTAAGTGGGAACAAGAGCACAAAGAGTCGCCCGGAAGAAGAACCCCCCATTAACTCAGTCTCTGGAGCATCTGATACATTAGTAGTTCCAATAAAACTGCAAATTTTACACCATTGAGGCCTCTCCGTGAGCCGTCACCTTACCGTGGTGGAGGGGTTTGTGTGTCCCAATGATCGTAGGAGCTAAGTTGTCTGGGGCTTTATGCCCCTGGCAGGGTCACCCATGGCAAACAGGTCCTTGGTGAGGGACCAGACAAAGCACGGCTCACAAAGCCCCTTAATGACAAATAAAATCGATGGTATCCAGTTTCCCTTGCCCGGACGCGGGTCACCGGGGCCCCCCTCTGGAGCCAGGCCTGGAGGTGGGGCTCGTTGGCGAGCGCCTGGTGGCCGGGCCTACACCCATGGGGCCCGGCCGGGCTCAGCCCGAAGAGGGACCCCCCTTCTCATGGTCTCACCACCCGTGGGAGGGGTCAAAGGGGTCGGGTGCAATGCGAGCTGGGCGGCAGCCAAAGGCGGGGACCCTGGCGGTCCGATCCTCGGCTGCAGGAGCTAGCTCTTGGGACATGGAATGTCACCTCTCTGGCAGGGAAGGAGCCCAAACTGGTGTGTGAGGCAGAGAAGTTCCGACTGGATATAGTCGGACTTGCCTCCACACACAGCCGAGGTTCTGGTACCAGTCCTCTCGAGAGGGGTTGGACTCTCTTTCACTCTGGAGTTGCTCACGGTGAGAGGCGCAGAGCAGGTGTGGGCATACTTATTGCCCCCCGGCTCAGTGCCTGTACATTGGGGTTCACACCAGTGGACGAGAGGGTTGCATCCCTCCGCCTGCGGGTGGTGGGACGGGTCCTGACTGTTGTTTGTGCATATGCACCAAACAGCAGCTCAGCATACCCACCCTTTTTGGAGTCCTTGGAGGGTGTGCGGGAGAGTACTCCTGCTGGGGACTCCCTTGTTCTACTGGGGGACTTCAATGCTCACGTGGGCAATGACAGTGAGACCTGGAGGGGCGTGATTGGGAGGAACGGCCCCCCCGATCAGAACTCGAGTGGTGTTTTGTTATTGGACTTCTGTGCTCGTCACGGACTGTCCATAACGAACACCTTGTTCAAACATAAGGGTGTCCACATGTGCACTTGGCACCAGGACACCCTAGGCCGTAGTTCCATGATCGACCTTGTGGTCGTGTCATTGGATTTGCGGCCGCATGTTCTGGACACTCGGGCGAAGAGGGGGGCGGAGCTGTCAACTGATCACCACCTGGTGGTGAGTAGGCTCCGATGGTGGGGGAAGATGCCGGTCCGTCCTGGCAGACCCAAACGTATTGTGAGGGTCTGTTGGGAGCGTCTGGCAGAATCCCCTGTCAGAAGGAGTTTCAACCCCCACCTCCGACAGAGCTTTTCCCATGTTCCGGGTGAGACGGGGGACATTGAGTCCGAGTGGACCATGTTCCGTGCCTCTATTGTTGAGGCGGCCAATCTGAGTTGTGGCCGTAAGGTGGTTGGTGCCTGTCGTGTGGGCAACCCTCGTACTCGCTGGTGGACACCAGCAGTAAGGGATGCCGTCAAGCTGAAGAAGGAGTCCTATCGAGCCTTTATGGCCTGTGGGACCCCAGAGGCAGCTGACGGGTATCGACTGGCCATGCGGAACGCAGCTTTGGTGGTCGCCGAGGCAAAAACCAGAGCATGGGAAGAGTTCGCTGAGGCCATGGAAGCCGACTTCCGAACGGCTTCGAGGAAATTCTGGTCCACCATCCGACGTCTCAGGAGGGGGAAGCAGTGCACCACGAACACTGTGGACAGTGGGGATGGGGCGCTGCTGACTTCAACTCGGGACGTTGTGAACAAGTGGGCAGAATACTTCGAAGACCTCCTCAACTCCACCAACACGCCTTCCTTGGAGGGAGCAGAGCCTGGGGACTCTGAGGTGGGCTCTCCTATCTCTGTGGTTGAAGTCACCGATGTTCCTCAAGGCTCTGGATGTTGTGGGGCTGTCCTGGTTGACACGCCTCTGCAACATCGCGTGGTCAACAGGGAGAGTGCCTCTGGATTGGCAGACCGGGGTGGTAGTCCCTCTTTTTAAAAAGGGGGACCGGAGGGTGTGTTCCAACTACAGAGGGATCACACTCCTCAGCCTCCCTGGTAAGGTCTATTCAGGGGTGCTGGAGAGGAGGGTCCGTCAGGAAGTCGAGCCTCAGATTCAGGAGGAGCAGTGTGGTTTTCGTCCCGGCCGTGTAACAGTGGACCAGCTCTACACCCTTAGCAGGGTTCTCGAGGGTATGTGGGAATTCGCCCAACCAGTCTACATGTGTTTTGTGGACTTGGAGAAGGCGTTTGACCGTGTCCCTCGGGGAGTTCTGTGGGGGGTGCTTCGTAGGTATGGAGTACCAAACCCCCTGATACGGGCTGTTCGGTCACTATACCACCGATGTCAGAGTTTGGTCCGCATTGCCGGCAGTAAGTCGGAATCGTTTCCAGTGAGGGTAGGACTCCGCCAAGGCTGCCCTTTGTCACCGATTCTGTTCATAACCTTAATGGACAGAATCTCTAGGCGCAGCCGAAGCGTTGAGGGGGTCCGTTTTGGTGGCCTCAGTATTGCATCCCTGCTTTTTGCAGATGATGTGGTGCTGTTGGCTCCTTCAAACAGGGCTCTCCAACTCTCACTGGAGCGTTTCGCAGCCGAGTGTGAAGCGGTTGGGATGCAAATCAGCACCTCCAAATCTGAAACCATGGTCCTCAGTCGGAAAAGGGTGGAGTGCCCCCTCCGGGTCGGGGAGGAGATCTTGCCCCAAGTGGAGGAGTTCAAGTATCTTGGGGTCTTGTTCACGAGTGGGGGCAAGGGGGAGCGGGAGATCGACAGGCGGATCGGTGCAGCGTCTGCTGTGATGCGGACGTTGTATCGGTCTGTCGTGGTGAAGAAGGAGCTGAGCCAAAGGGCGAAGCTCTCAATTTACCGGTCGATCTACGTTCCAACCCTCATCTATGGTCACGAGCTATGGGTCCTGACCGAAAGAACGAGATCCCGGATACAAGCGGCCGAAATGAGTTTTCTCCGCAGGGTGTCCGGGCTCTCCCTTAGAGATAAGGTGAGAAGCTCGGTCATCCGGGAGGGGCTCCGAGTCGAGCCGCTTCTCCTCCACATCGAGAGGAGCCAGATGAGGTGGCTTGGGCATCTGATTCGGATGCCTCCTGAACGCCTCCCTGGTGAGGTGTTCCGGGCATGTCCCACCGGGAGGAGACCCCGAGGAAGACCCAGGACACGCTGGAGAGACTATGTCACCCAGCTGGCCTGGGAACGCCTCGGTATCCCCCGGGGAGAGCTGGATGAAGTAGCTAGGGAGAGGGAAGTCTGGGCTTCCTTGCCAAAACTGTTGCCCCCGCGACCCGGCCCCGGATAAGCGGTAGAAGATGGATGGATGGATGGATGGATGGAGGCTGTGTTGGTTGTAATAAAATGTCCTCTCTTAATATTGTGCCTGCGTGACACAATAAGCACTATTGTAGCTTTGGTCGTAGGAGAGGTCGTAATAATAGTCATAATAAACTTCAGAATCATTTTTTCTTCATGACCACATTTGTCTAATACTGTGGTGGTTTTATCATACACACAATATACTCAATGTGGCCCTAAAACGGCTTCTTAAGACATCATTCAACGGTGGGTACCATCAAAAGGAATGAAGTACATACATTGATTCCACATTTTTTCACAAAATTTAATCTGGCATAAAGTAGAGGTGACCCACTTTGTCGCTCTTTGTTCTCCATGCACACAGATGTACGTGTGTGTGTTTGTGTGCACGCGTGCCGGAGGGTGCCATTGCACTGACTGAGGTCCATCTGGTCCTCTATAATCAGCTTTTAACAACAAATCAAAAACAAAGAAGCACATGTGCAAGGCCAGTCACGCTGCCACGGTCACAAACATCCCAGTGCGTATTTTTTATGGTGATTCAACATACTTGACAACAAGGTGTCATACTGGGATGACAACGGCTAGCGTCGGATCACGCTGTTGCATTTCTAGAGCAGTGTGTCAGTGTGTATGAAAGCATGTGCATGTGGCCTGCATCTGGATGCTGTTAATTCTACTTAATCCTTTTTTTGCTGTCAGCCAGCCAGCCTTGTGTTCATGCACATGTAGTGTGTCACTCATCTTCTAACAGAATGCAAACCCATAATGTTTTGTTAATGTGGAATGATCACAAATGCTGCTCGTGTTAAGGTAAGATGACTTCTTTTTAAATGCCATTTTCAGGACAACAGCAAGGTGCAGAAGTGACAATGCAGAATAATTGCGCATTAGGAGGGGAACCAAATCCTTTGTTTCAAAAGCAAGTGAACCTTTGCTTACAAATACTTGTATAATGTGGATTCAGTGGACCGTTTTCGCAGACAGAATGGTTTGGGGACTTGCACCCCCCGTTTAACATGCGTCAAATGAAGATGATTGCCGTGAGGATGTCAATGAATTTACTAAAGTGATTTTTTGATAAGAGGTTTTGAGGCTCATTCTTTTGTGAGACCTGAAAACAGAGTCGGGCATTTAGTCTGTGATTTGCTGTACCGCGAGACTGTTTTGGTGCGTGAAGTCTTGCATCGCCATGCTAGTTTACGCAGAAAAGCAGTACTGATGGATTTGGGTTACATTGCTCAATCAACTGGGCTCCCAGCGAACTTTTATGATCCATTACGCACAGGGGGATACTTTTGCCAGGGTGCCCTTGCCAGCTGGCTAAAACAATTGAAGCCATAGCGATAATCGCTTGAGGTTTGCACAGTTTCTCCTGTTCACTCTTGCTGAACACATACATGTTGTTTTGTCATTATAAAGCCTCCTTGCAGTCCTGTCTTATGGAAATGCTTGATGGAATCAGGGCACATGCGGCGTGCGCAATATGTCTGCAGACAGCTCAGGCAGAGAAAATGTGCAGCGGTTAGAGCTTGGGTGGAGACGGCAACATTTACCGTAGAACTGCAGACAAATATGCATGAGCTCCACCCTCGGTGAGCAATCAACTTCTCTGTGTCATCACGGTCTTTATCATGCAGACAGCGATTGATACCAAAAGTTCAAATCCTTAATGATGATTACACTGGTGCCCCCCAGCCCCCACCCCAAGTACTGTGCTCTATGTGGAAACGAGACATGGAAGTTGGCAGACTTCCCGAATCTGCGTCTCAAATCCAATCCAGTTTTACAAGTGGCCTCTCCTTGAGAGATGTCTGTGCAATTCTTGTATGGCAAAACTGCCTTACGAAATTGATGTCTTCTTCAGCCACCATCTAATTAATTTGACCAAAGTTTCTCCTGAGCACACTTCTGTTTGAGCTCCATGTGGATGACTAATATTTCAGGGCCAATGATTTTCTTGGGTCGGGAGAGGCAAGGAAAAGAAACAAAGGATCTAAAAGAGGACTATATCCAGAAAGATTAAGAATATTTACCTTTTTTTTGCAACACAAGCAATAATCTAAATTCATAACATCTCATTTGTAATTTCTTACTCTGGAGTAAACATTATCCACCAGCATAGATTCAAAGAGGCACTCATGTCGGAAATACCAGGCTTTTAGTGGATTACTGCATCCGTACGGCTGTTAACAAATGCCATGTCCTTATTTAAGTAGAAGGTATCTAAGTTGGACGCTCATTGAAAAAGTGTCACTTTCACTCCGGCAGAAGGCAAACCGTGCACCGGGAAGCGAAGTGGGTCACCGGCACTGGGCAGGAGTAATAGATGGGAAGAGAGGAAAGACAATGGTTCAAAGCATCGTCATTGGTATTTGATCTATTGTCCTCGCTGGTCTTTAAAGACCACCACTAACAAGGCATCATCTTACTCAAATTGACTGAGTTTTGTGGAGCTAAGATCTCTTATGAGATTAAGTTCAGGTAGCTAAAGGGGTTAAGATTGAGGAGGAGGAGGGATGTCTACTCCAAGCACTATATTTTGTGGGGGCACGGAATTTCAAAAGAAGGAAAAAAGATACGGCATCTATAGCCGTAGCAGTACAAGGAGTAGTGTTCATGCGTCACATTTGCCTACCACCACCTTGCTTTGGGCCCCGCTGCTGCTACCCGTTCGTCATGGTCAGAGGCAGATAAGAGAACTTGAAGCTCTAAGATGTTAGCTATTTTTTTTTCCTTTCCCAATGCAATTTTGCATTATGGAACGATGTAAACAGAGTGATGCATGGTTTTGTTTGTCATGCATGCTGACATGCTTGCTTCTGCATTCTCGAGCACTAGCCGTTTTCATCAATTTGCCAACACAAAATGAATGAACAGCAAGAAAACAAAGTTATAAGGGGCCTTTTATCTCACTTTTTTTAAAATATCTTAATCTTCTTGATTGGTTGCAATAGTTCACAACAGTTTTCTCTTCAGACAGAAGGCATAAAACCAGTCAAATCAGTTTCATCATCAACATCAGTTTAGGCATTTGAAATGTTAGTTTTGACTTTCCATTGCAGCCAATTTACTCATATACTTTGAGATAGATTTGAAAATAACTTTTTGAAAACTATCGTGTGTGTGCCCAGGATTAGGCGGCACAAATATGGATTTGCTCCAGATACTGGCAACCCATGCTACCTACCGGGGGTAGAGAACTGCGTTTCCTCGAGAGCCATATCCTTCCTGTTTAGAGCACTCCCTACTCCAACACACCTGATTCAATCGATCATGATCGCTTCAGGCCTCTACAGAGCTTGCTGGTGAGCCGATCGTTTGAATCAGGTGTGCTGGAGTAGGGAGTGATCTAAAACAGGCAAGATATGGCTCTCGAGGAACCAGAGTTCCCTACCCCTGCTATATTTCAGGCATCCATGGATACCAATGTTATGGTTAAAGTAAATAAAATATTGCCAAAGAGAGTGCAAATTCTTGTTTTGTTCGGTAGTAGAAAAAAGAAACAGTCTGTCCTATTATAATTCATGAATTATAACTACCGGTACATCCTTTTTTTATTCTTGAGCAGATTTATGCCCCCTTGTAATTACCATTCCTCTCCATTCTGTCACAGAATGGATGGACTATGTTGAGAGAAATGCAAGAAAAAGCCAAGCAGGATCACAGCTCAGA
Organism: Hippocampus zosterae; assembly: GCF_025434085.1. Taxonomy (NCBI): domain Eukaryota; kingdom Metazoa; phylum Chordata; class Actinopteri; order Syngnathiformes; family Syngnathidae; genus Hippocampus; species Hippocampus zosterae. The sequence goes on along the minus strand of NC_067461.1, from coordinate 13,595,686 downwards.
GTGAAACCACAATGGAAGAGACGTTGAGAATGCTCATTAAACAACATGATTTACACTAACAAAACATGCACTGTTAACAGTGCCAAACGCTTGGTTTCTTGGAAAATGTACCACTTGGTCAACACTCTTCCATTTAGTTCTATTTTGCAATTAGTTGACAATCTGGGGAAGAGTGAAGACATTGAATTCTACACGGTTGCATGAGCAGACCTGCATGTTGTCCATTTTTTTTAAACGTTACCTCTCTTCCTAATAACCATTAATCGCTGATGTTTGAAATCAAAGCTCAAGATCCTCATCACTTTCTTACACCCCGTGAAAGTCACTGCATTCCAAGACATCGCTGACAGTTTCACAACTTTAACCTTCTGTGGCTTAAACTGATTTGATCATGATAATGATGAGACGTCACGGAATACCTCCCCAGCTTCGCAGCACAGGTCTTTGGGTTGCTTCGTGAATGGATGGGCCAGAGATGTTATCTGGCCTTAGGGAGGATGTTTGGGGAGTGGGAGTGGAAGGGCTGTGGGGCTTCGGTGTGTTAATGCAGCTAACAGCCAGGAAGGCAGAGTGTTGACTCTGCAGATTTAAACCCGCTACTGATGGCTGTGGGGCTAAATACTGACCCCATGGACTAATAAAGAAAATCACCTCAGGCACGAGCCGCGGGGGTCAGAGGTAACAGTGTGGCTGGGAAAAACACAGGCCACGGATTTCTATCACTACGCTGCCTAATTGAAATGACAGTTAAAGACCGATGAGGGTAACAGTGTTTATTTGCTTCTTTGTTACGCGGTGAGCAAGCACAAAGATATGCCTAGCTGGGCCAGGGGTGACATCGCTCCTGTATGCTGTCTGGCTCCGGGATCTCGGCACTAGTACAATAAGGACTTCCTGTCTGCCGTCAGATTCCGATGAATTCCATTGAAGCCCGGGATAGGGCAAGGGGTCTGTGTGACGTGATTGTGTTAATAAGGGCTTGTGTGTCCAAATCCTACTCATGCTAACAACATGGCCGTGTTCGCTTATTTTACTATCAGCCAAAGTCGGAAGAGCTGGTGCTTAGCACACTGGATCATTGGGAATAGCACCACACCAGATTCAGCAATCTAAGCTATTTTTGTGTCCTTCTAATATATATTTGATAGCATATCAGAGGACTGTTATTGTTCCTAATTTGTCATCCAAGCAGCCTATGTGTAATAAGCAAGTTGCAAATGCGTTGGCATATTTATGCATTATGTAGAATTGTTTGGTGTTTTCAACATTATAAATTGCTTTAAAAAAAAAAGATCGAAATGTGTGAAGCATTAGATTTACCAACCATCAACCAGTTTTCTGAAATAGCAAGTGAAGATAATCATTGTAATTCCTACAATATTGCATGTAGAATTTTCACTCAGGAGAATATCCCATGTTCATAGTTGTATTATTATTATTATTATATATATATATATTTTTTATTACCGGTAGTTGTCTTGGTAATATGCAGTTGGTGTTTTCCTTTCTGTATCACAATGAATATGCTTTGCTCAAGAATAAATTCCAGTACATGCAGTAAAACGTGCTGAATATGTCTGTGGAATCATATTTCAGAATCTTTTTCCGAAGACCACAAAAACGTTAAGTTTGTTCAACCACTAACATTGCATCATAAAAGACAAGACTTGTCAAGAGTTTTTGAACACAAGAGGATGTCCATTCATCCGCTACTGGCGCAAAACGGATGTATCCAGTGATGTTTTCACTCTTACAGCGAGTGTGCAACTTGGGGATCGAACCCAAACTGGCGGCTTAGTGGCGTAGAGCACTAACCCTTAAAGGCCGGGCTGCCACCTCGCATTATAAGCATATTAGAAGGTACAAAAATAGTTTTTACACCAGGCTGGAATTTGTTATACATAACCCGAGGGCCATAAGGGCTTAAGCGACTTGTTAGAGCAGCAATAATGCCCTCATCGACAAGGACTCGGAATGGAGGAAAAGAGCACACATATTCCATCACAGATGACAAATAACATCATTTGTATGTAGTGTCACTCAACAACCACAAATTATATAAACTAGAAGCCCTAAAATGACATCAAAACAATTTATTTGTCCCCAAGATTATTGGTCCAACACTAACACAAGCTGTTTCCGACTGGATTGTGAATCAGCCGTGCCAGATGTAATAGTTTTGCTCCCAAGAGAAAAATTCCTTGCTCAAAACAAAAATAACATTGTGTGTGAGGGTACTGCAAAATGTTTAAGTGGTAACTTATACATTTTAGGAGCTGTTGCGGGCAGCTTTCTCTGGACTGTTTTTCTGATATGTTTTGTATTTTTTAATGGTACTGAAAGACACAGCAAAACATTTTATGAAATACTTTCATATGAATTGAATGAAATGTTGGGGTGGTGTACTCCAGCATTTCCAAATAATGACTTATTTCATTCTGCCATGTTGTGAATCAAATTCTAAAGACTATTGTCCTCTAAGACATATCAAAAGGTAAACATTTGAGTTATTATTATTATTTTTTTTTACTTTGACCCCAAAAATGGCTATAGTGGGACAAGCTCTTGACAAGCATTTCACAATGACGGTATTAACAATAAACTGTGTGTTGCATAATACATTTAAAATCAATCACGCAGCCGTACGAATTGAAACATGTTGGGCTGTATTAAAGAATGTCAGAGCCTGGTTTATGACACATTCAAATATTTTTGATGAACCTCCAATATATAAATATCACATCTGAAAAGAGACGTAAAAGCATGTTTGTACAAAAAGTTGAGAGATGTTAGGAAACAAAGTGCCCTCTATAATCATTGTATTAGAAGCAGTTGGCATACGTTTTTTTTTTAAATATATTGCTGTGATTGTGATCAATTATTTTCAAAATTTAGTTGAGATGTCTTAAACATTGTTCGCCTTTTTTGTCAGTATTGCATGTTGGAGCTAGAATTTACTCAAGCAGTAAAATTGTTTATTAAAATTGTGTAAAATCGTACAATGTTTACATAGATTTATGAGCATCTACTTTTACACATTTATGACAAAGTTGAGGAACATGTGGCTTGAACATGATCAAGATATATTTATGATATATCTTGATATATTTATGATAATTGTGACCATTATAGAAAATATTACTGTTGCGCTTTGTTAACAGTTCAATGAAAACTCACGAAGCTACGGTAAATTTGCCCCAAAGAAAAGACGTCCCTGAACAGAGCCAATCGTGTTGAGGCCCGTGACCATTGTTACCATCTGCTCACTATTTCCTCTCCAGCAGATGATAATTGAAGCTGAAATCACTTTTCTTTCTTGCTTGAAGAAAGAGAGAAAGGGTCTGTCACTGAAGTCTTCGCCACAATAGTTAAGGCCCGTGTTTGTATTCTTTCTAGAGCTATTTGCCCTGCTTGGCTCTTGAAACATCTGCACCGCAGATCAATACGGACCATCTAATCACCTGACACACTTAATTAAAATCTCACAAGAGGCATCAAAGGGGAAATGGGGGAATGTAGATGAGCCGCCAGTGGTGTGCTTTGCAGGGCCTTACGTACACAATAGAGGATGCTAAAAATCCTTCCTCATCTTTTGGTGAAAATAGGTCACTCTTGGCAGCTGAGGCTAATGTGTCCCAGGTCTGGCCTGTTGTCAAGCGTGCTGCTCATCGAATTTAACACCCTTTTGTGCCAGTGTCTCGGCACTAATCTGTCTTTTCACTGAGTGTTAAAATTAATTTGCAGTGATTTCTTTGAAAGCACACGCACCTCTTCAGAGACCTCAAGCGGACGAGATGCCATTTGGAAGCCTTTGTCCTTGATCTTGCCCGCTCTAAACTCTCGTGACAGGAGCTTTGAGATGCCTGCCCGATGAGGCATCGCAGTGACCACCCTTGTCTGCCTGTGAAAAACATCCCATGACAAAACACCAACCTAGGCCAACAAACAATACCACGCACTAAATTCCGAATCTCCTCGAGTTAGAGTCCAGCTAACGTTGCTCAGTGATGCGCAGTGACGATAATCAGAGTTGGCTCAGAATTGACAGATAAAAACATAATTTGATTTCACATTATCTGCTCTCCGCTAGTCTCAAAAGGGCATATCCGGAAAGGGGAACATGAGCAAAGTGAGATAACTTTATCAGAGTGTTTGGCAAAGACACAAAATGGTGTTCCCATGGGAAAAGTGGAAACACAAGTGTTATTGAGAGAAAAATGAGTCGCGGAGCGCCCTGGGGGAAGTCGCATCTCGTAAGGCAGGTTTCTAGTTGCCTTTTGCAGTGGAGGCTGTGTACTGTCCAAGCAAGCTTCTCCCTTCCTTGGATTACATCCCTTGTCTTTTCATTCTTTCGGCCCCTTTTATCTTGCTTTATTTAATCTCTCCGTCTGTGTATATCTCGCTCACCCACTCAAACATAAACCATTTGCGCTGTTTTGCCTGTGGCCCTGAAACAAGAGCGGAGAAATGATGACATTTGTGACGGCTGATTGGCGACCGGGCCGTAAAAAAGAGATAAACTTAGAAATTTAATGGTGAGAGGCTGCAAAATAAGAGATGGAAAGCGTGGTTAAAAAAAAAGGTAAAAACGAGAGAAAAACAGTTGACCGTGGGTGTGGTATAAGAGTTCCTCTCATCCAATTAAACATCAATCACTTAGATCCAAGCGAGACAATCAGCCAATCTTAAACAAGTGACTTTGTTGAGCTTTGTAGCCACACCGACCGTGAGAACAGCTCTCATTCTCACAGTCAGAAAAAACCCTAAATGATTCGGTAATGGGTTGGTCTCCTGTCAGTAAACAATATTTGGTATCTGCTTATGTGTGTCCAAATTACTGTAAGACGTTTTCTTTTTATTGTCACTGATAAATACAACTGTTCAAGGCTCATTTCAATGTTTCACTTTTCCCATGCTAGTTTAGATCAAAGCAGTTTGAGAGACTTCTTCCCAACCCTCTTCCCCTAACCCCCACTCCTGTGCCCCCTCCTCACACTTCAACCCCCTAAACCACGTCTGCCCTGCTCCCGCTAATCATTGGTGGTCTCCTGACTGCTAACAGTAATTGATTAGGGAGCGGAGTACTGGTGGGGAAATAGAGGGGAAAGTTCAAACCACGAGTTCTCAAGGTCACTGCCCTCTTCTTCCCTCCACTAAACTCCTTTTCTCATGCTATTAAATGTCAGCCACAAGGGAAGCTGCAAATATCTGGCACACTCTTGAAGTCTGACTTCCACGAATGTTTCTATGGTGGAAAACCAAAAGATATGCTCATAAATAAGAGCCTGTTATGATTGGAAGACACTGAAGTCGGAATTCTGACTGTCCAAGGCAAGATCGTATTGGCTGCACACATGTCCGGACTTTCCGGATCTTGATGGTGAAGGAAAGTTGACTGTCACAGCAAGTGTAGAACATGTCTCCCACATGGAGAGAGGTGAGGGTGTTCTCCTGTTAAGAGGTAATGACCAGAGTGTTGATGTTGGCTTAATGGTTTTTTGGGGGCCATCCAGACTCACTTAAAGAAGACTTGGACACTCCAGGACCTATGTGTGAGCATTTAGAGCAGCTCAGCAAAAAAAAAAAAAAAAAAAAAAACATGACGTCCATTAAGGCAGAATCCAAGGAGAGAATCAAACAAATCCCGTTGAGGGTTAAACAAATGATTGGGATTGTTTGAAATTTACATCGTCACTGTGGGAGTAGAGACTAATGGCTTTCTGTGTCTGTCTCACTCATTTCTCCGAGAAGTGGCCCCAGGCAAGAGCAGCTGTGTTGCATTCATCTTTGTGTGCTGTATCTGTCTCATAGCATTTCTCATAAGGATCTCAGTTTTCATAAATTTGTCAGTTTGGTCGCTTGATTTTCAGTTGATTTCAAACATTAGCCATAAAACGAGGATGGAGACATTAATCTTACATACATCTCTTTAGTTTCTTTACCCCTTGGATATATTAAAACAGCATGTAAAAAGGATTATGACAAAACTTGATACATTTTCAAATAGTGGATCAAGATATCATGAAAGCCGGCTTTAAAGGGCTGCGAATGAAAAGCACTTGTGTGGTTTAACTCTATACAGACTTGTGAATACCAGAGGAGGTGGTTCTAAGTAGTGGTGGGCTCTGGTTTATGTTTCTTCCTGTGAGTGTTGGAAGCCTGCTCTCTTCTGCCCTCCTCAGCTGGGCATGCAGTATTGATTGCTTGTATAGATTCAATCTAAATTCCTTCATATATGGTGCGATCTATTTCTAACTGCCTCATATTTGGTAAAATAGCTTTGATCTGATCCCTGGTTGCAACATTCCTTACAGCACCAATTGTGCTTTGACCGCTGTGAAGTTCTTCCGTTTCTTTGCTTTCTTGTGGTATATTCTAATGTGAGGCAAACTGAACACACATAGTTTCACATTAGCATCAGAGATGTTATGGGAGGAAAGCCACCCAGTCTCTGGACTAATGCTGGTATCTCCCTGAAAATACCGACATGTGCTGCAAGTAAAATAAACAAGTTACCCATCTCATGTTATGGTAGAAAATAAATCAATACATATGATACTATATTATGTTATAATAATTCCTGTAATTGCCAAACAAAACTGAATACAGTTATATTGGCCAGTGCATGAATTACTACCACAGGGCAGATTTTTGTTTTTAGTACCGCGCCTACTGCATGAACATCCTCATCTCACCCCTCGGGTGGTGTCCGTCCCTCATTCAGCTCGGGTCCTCTACCAGAGGCCAGGAAGCTTGAGGGTTCTGCGCAGTATCCTTGCTGTTCCCAGCACTGCACATTTCTGGACTGAGATGTCCGATGTTGTTCCCGGGATCTGTTGCAACCACTCATCTAGTTTGGGGGTCACTGCCCCGAGTGCTCCGACCACCACAGGCACGACTGTCACCTTTACCTTCCAGGCTCTCTCCAGCTCCTCTCTGAGCCCTTGGTATTTCTCGAGTTTCTCATGTTCCTTCTTCCTGATGTTTCCATCACTTGGGACCGCTACATCCACTACAACGGCTTTCCGCTGCCCTTTATCTATGATCACGATATCTGGTTGGTTCGCCATTACCATCTTGTCAGTCTGGATCTGGAAGTCCCACAGGATCTTCGCTCTGTCATTCTCCACCACCTTCGGAGGTGTTTCCCATTTTGACCTTGGGGTTTCCAGTCCATACTCCGCACAGATGTTTCGGTAGACTATGCCAGCCACCTGGTTATGGCGTTCCATGTAGGCTTTCCCTGCCAGCATCTTACACCCTGCAGTTATGTGTTGGATCGTCTCAGGTGCCTCTTTGCACAACCTACACCTTGGGTCTTGTCTGGTGTGGTATATCTGGGCCTCGATGGCTCTGGTGCTCATGGCCTGCTCCTGAGCAGCCAGGATGAGTGCCTCTGTGCTGTCCTTCAGGCCAGCCCTCTCTAGCCACTGATAGGACTTCTTGAGATCAGCCACTTCAGTTATGGTCCGGTGGTACATCCCGTGTAGGGGCTTGTCCTCCCATGATGGTCCCTCTTCCAGCGCCTCATCTTCTGTTCCCCATTGTCTGAGACATTCTCTGAGTACGTCATCCGTTGGAGCCTTCTCCTTGATGTATTCATGGAGCTTGGATGTTTCATCCTGGACAGTGGCTCTCACACTCACTAGTCCCCGGCCTCCTTCCTTTCGGCTTGCGTACAGTCTCAGGGTGCTGGATTTGGGATGGAACCCTCCATGCATGGTTAGGAGCTTTCGGGTCTTAACGTCCGTGGTCTGAATCTCTTCCTTTGGCCACCTTATTATTCCTGCAGGGTATCTGATCACTGGCAGGGCATAGCTGTTTATTGCCCGGGTCTTATTCTTGCCATTGAGCTGGCTTCTTAGGACTTGCCTCACTCGCTGGAGGTATTTGGCCGTAGCCGCTTTCCTTGTTGCCAGTTCGAGGTTGCCATTGGCTTGTGGTATACCAAGGTACTTGTAGCTGTCCTCAATGTCTGCTATTGTTCCTTCAGGGAGTGAGACCCCTTCAGTGCGGACTACCTCTCCTCTCTTAGTCACCATCCGACTACATTTCTCAAGCCCGAATTACATCCCGATGTCGCTGCTGTAGATCCTGGTTGTGTGGATCAGGGAATCTATGTCCCTTTCGCTCTTAGCATACAGCTTTATGTCATCCATGTAGAGGAGGTGACTGATTGTAGCTCCATTTCGGAGGCGGTATCCATAGCCTGTCTTGGTGATTACTTGGCTTAGGGGGTTCAGTCCTATGCAGAACAGCAGTGGGGAGAGTGCATCACCTTGGTATATGCCACATTTGATGGACACTTGGGTAAGTGGCCTGCCATTGGCTTCAAGTGTGGTTTTCCACATCCTCATCGAGTTCGCAACGAAGGCTCTAAGGGTCCTGTTCACCTTATACAACTCCAAGTGATTATACAATTCAGTGATCCATGTATGTGGCATCGAGTCATAGGCTTTCTTGTAATCAATCCAAGCTGTGCACAGGTTGGTACGTCGGGACCTGCAGTCTTGTGCGACTGTTCTGTCAACCAGGAGCTGATGTTTGGCTCCTCTGGTATCTCTACCAATGCCCTTCTGCGCTTCGTTCATGTATTGATCCATGTGTCCACTTATCTTAGCCGCAATGATGCCTGACATGAGCTTCCATGTTGTGGAGAGACAGGTTATTGGCCGATAGTTGGATGGGACTGCACCCTTCGAGGGATCCTTCATGATCAGGATCGTTCGCCCTTTGGTTAGCCATTCTGGGTGAGTCCCATCCCTCAGCAGCTGGTTCATTTGTACTGCTAGGCGCCCATGGAGTGTTGTGAGTTTCTTTAGCCAGTAGGTGTGGACCATGTCCGGGCCTGGTGCTGTCCAGTTCTTCATATCTGAGACTCTTTCCTGTATGTCTGCCACTGTTATGGTAACTGGGTTCTGTTCAGGGAGGTGTCTGTGCTCCTCTCTCAGGGTCACCAGCCATTGTGCACTGCTGTTATGTGCAACCTCCTTCTCCCATATGCCTTTCCAGTACCTTTCAGTTTCCAGTCTTGGTGGGTCAGCTCTGTTGTTAGGACCCTGCCACTGAGCGTACACTTTCGCAGGTAGTGTTGCGAACAGCCTGTTTATTCGTCTGGCCTCATTCTCTTTCGTGTACCGCTTTAGGCGACTGGACAAGGCTTGGAGCCTTTGTTTGGCAGTTTCGAGTGCTTCAGGTATGGTCATCTGGATGTACCTCTCGGGTATCGGCCTTTTCATCACACCTCTCTGGGCCTCCGTCAATTGACTCACATCTTTCCGGGCCTCCTTGATCTTAGCCTCCAACCGTCTTTTCCATGGTGGGTAACGTATCTCATGGCTTCCATGGTTGCTCTTATAGCCCAGAGTCTCCAGGATCACTGATGCTGAAGCGTATATCAGCTCATTGGTTTCTGTGATCGTTACGGTAGGGATCGCCCTCAGTGCTGCATTAACACTTTCTATGAGACTTTCAGATGGTACTTCACATAGCCGTTGTAATCGGTTTCTAGGTTGCCCAGCTTTCATTCTCGCCATGATCTTAGCTTTCATGTAAGTTGCTGCCTCGCTCAGCATTTCATTCATTGGGGCTGGCCACCCAAACTCATCATCTGCATTCTTTGGGGCTTGCCTCCCAATCTCTTGTATGACCTCTTCCTCTGATCTGGCAGCCTGGGGCCCTTCACCATGGAACCTGCGTTGTACCTCATCAATCTCAAGTTGTGACAGCAGTTGCCGTTTGTGGATGTTGGAACACTGAGCTACTAGTTGTTTCGTGGTCAACCGTGACTGTGGGTTTCGAAGTAACCATTTAGCCCACATTCTCTGCATGTAACCCCTCTGACTAGGGTTGCTTGAGTAGTAGCATTCCAACAGAGCCATGTTATCGCATCTCGCCCATCTCCGCTTTGTTCCAGTAGCCCATTTTTCATCAAGGTGCTCTGGTTCCCCAGCACCTGACGCAGACCTTGTTTGGCCGGGCGACGTCTGAGCCGGCATGTCATTCGTTTTATTGTCCCTCATCATTGTATGAGGTAGGCATTAGTGTGAAGGATCTTGCCTAAGGACCCACACTGGATGGTGTTATGTGCTCATTTTTGCCCCAAGCGGGATTCGAACCACCGTCTCCCGTATGCCAAACCGATGCCTTACCAACTGAGCTATCCAGCCGCTATATATATAATATATATCGATGAAATGGCAGGCCAGTGTGCTCTCAGCTAACAATTCTGAGGAGTAAAAAAAAATAAAAAATACAGCAACTGGTTCATGAGGCAAATCTGAAGCTTCATTATCCCATCACTTTCATCGCCTTGCATGAAAAGTAGCCACAGGGATGGCAAAGACAGAATGGTACATGGTTTGGCAAATAGAAGACAAAAGACACAAAGATGGGAACACCAGATATTTATCAAACTTTCCAGTATTGCGCCATTTCTCAAACAATATCTCAAAATGGGCTCTTGGAGGTACACTTCAAACTGCTACTTGTTTTCAGTTGGCACAGACAGACAAATAGTGTTACGCGCATACATGTTGTTGGATGCATTTGATAGGCGTAAAGTGGCTTATCATACAGCAGACAACAGGATTGGGCATGTATAGGATCTGGAGCCATAAGGGTTCTTCAGCCAAGCAACCGCCGGCCCATATTCTCACACTGTTAAACTGCCAGTGAATGACCCATGGGTAAACTGAACACTCCCTGGTAAGAGTAGTCACCTCACAATTCCACACAAGACAATAAAACATTTGCTCAAAATGAATCAAACCCCATTGCAAATGTCGCAGAGGTAACAAACTTGCAAGACTCAAAAAATTTCGAAATTTCTCACTAGAACTTAACTGCAGCCATTCGTTTGTAAAATGTATTTAAAGTTATACATTTCAAAGATTTACAATTTCATCTATTGCTTTGCATTTTGCAGCCCTTTGAAAGACATGTTGCCCACATGATGATGATGCTTAACATATCAAAGGACACTTATGAGACCCTCCATTTATTTCAAGTGCTCACCTGGCCAGTAGTGTGTAAAATGTTTTCCCTTAGCAACCCATGTTGCAAATGAGTATTTGGTTTGCTGATGCTTCATCTTCCCAGAGAGAATTTTATCCCGCTGTGCAGGGTCGGGAATTTTCTCAGGGGTCTGTTAAACTGTTAAGCAACCAGCTTAGCGTTCGGGAGTCATTGTCATGGAAAGTCCAGTTGTTAATTCCAAGTTACGGCAGACTCGTTGGTTTCCAAGGAGAACTCAGCATCTTTCTCATAGGGTCTTCTGTTGTTCATGCTTGCAAGGTGAAGAGCGGGATCAGTCGCAGGAACAGGAGATGATAAATGGTGACACTCTACATGTGGATCAAAAGGGATCGGGAAATCGGGAGACTATCCACATTACAGTGGAGGATCTGGGGATAGTTAACACCAGTTTTGGTATGTTTGAGGAAGAGCCCGTGACTATGAGAAGCAACATGGGACGCTCGGCTAGCTCTGTGTCAGCCTGCCCAAGGGTGCGAAAGAAGAAACCGCTGCAGCATCTCTCGTCTCTGCCCCTTCAGCCTCGAGCGAGACAAAATCACTCTCCTAACAGCTGGGAAGAGAATGAAGATGAAGAAGAGGACCACTTTCTGTTTGGAAGTGGCAATGACAGCACCCCTGCTTCTGGGAGCCTCTCGGTGCACTGCGAGATCAATTTGATTCCACCAACTCCATCTGATGTTATTGATGAGGATCAGTTCTTTGATATGAATTCAGAGGAGAGTGTGGTCTACACTGCAGAGAGTGATGGTTGCTTTGCTGCCAGAGACAACGAGGAGAATGAGGCGACGCTGGGAGTGACAATGACTGAGAGTGAGATGATTGTTGTGGATTCCGAGGAGGACAAATTCGGTCAGTTGGCAGAAGAGTGGGAGACAATAAAAGATAAAGATGGGGATGAACAAAAAACAAAGGCAAATTTGTTTCATGTTTATCAGGTGGATCCACTACCCGTGCTCCCCCAGAAACGTGAGTTTAACTCTGTTAACAACTCCGGTGATTTTCAAGAGTAGAGCAAATATGATTCAAGTTCTATGTATGTCTTTATAATGAGGCAGCACTGTGAATTTTAGCCAAACCACAACACGAAGCACGAAACCTATAAAGGGAGCCTGTATTAAAGCCATAGCAGTAAGTTACCTTTGCTTTTTACACGCAAGTTAGAAAAAGTGCGTTATTATTACACCTGCATATTCTGATCATCACGGCACATTCCACAAAACAGAATTCAAAATTTAGCTTGACAGTTGTACAGCATTGTGATTATTTCCAGTCATGCAGAACTGCACAACATAGTGGGAGGTCTTTATTCAACGACACGATAATATAGTTAAATAACACCCCCACTTAGGTTCGGTTGTCATTGTGCAAAATGACACAAAAAAAACTTCCGTAACATTTTGCAATGTGCTAAAGCAGACTACATCTTGATAGCGCGCTTTCATAACAGATGCCGCTGTAACATAGCTCTTTACAGAGCATTTAGCATGAAAAAAAGAAAAGGAATAAACTTTTGGGTATCTTAAGATCCAATATAATTTATAATTGGTTAGTCATTGCAATTTCTTTGTGAATAATGCATAAAATTAATTTTACTGTCGATTGTATCGAGGGGTGGGATCTATAGGATGCCAATTCAAATCAGGGTTGTTCAGTTTGAAAGGAAGTCTGTACTCAAATCTTTGTCGCAAAAAAAAAAGTAATCAGCACAAATGTTTACGAAGAGACACTAGACATATGACAAGCGCAGCAGACTGCGTTTTTGTTCACTGTACAGGGTTACAAGCAGAGCAGATGTCATGTAGCAGATGGTGGAAGGCTGAGGTTACAACCATTAGAGACTTGACTTGAAGATTGTATCGAAAGAACATCACCAATAAGAATTTTAGTAATAGTAGCAGTGGGTTTCATTTGAACCAGGCTGAACATTTCTGTATAATTTTTTTTAATGTCTTTCAGGCAACTTCAATAGTGGAATACAACTTTTGCCTTTCACTGAGCTCAACTTGGGTGAGTTTTTTTTTGGACACATGTACTAAGTAAGTATTTGTATTCAAATTTAAAAGGTCTGTTTCCATTTGGAACAAGAGAGGCGAGGTAAACGGCACCAGATGATGGTCGACATCATCCAGCTGTTGAGCTGCGTTCCCCATTCAGATGAAATTGCAGTCATTATGGGACATCACTACGTTGCCTCCAACACCTCCTTTGGGAGTAGCAGAAGTTCCCCTTTGTTTGAATCCCATTTTAGCTATTGTGCGTGTAGTCTCAATGCTTGGCTCGACCGATGGTTCCCAGGTTTTGAGTTCCTGTGACTCAGCATGCTCTCCTCCCTTAGTTGTCACTCAATGAGCGCTTTCTTTTCTCTCAAATCAGCGGAGGGTAATGATACTGAAAGAAAGCCATCATCCACTAACAGGGATTCTCCATCATCAGGGAATAAGTGACTCTATTGCATGGCATAGTAACGGCACAGAAATGGCAAATATCAATCACACAACCATATTAAAAATTTAAAAAAAAGATTTAGATTAGGGCGGCCCAGTGTCCGAGTGGTTAGTGCGTCGACCTCACAGTGCAGAGGTACCGGGTTCAATTCCAGCACCGGCCTCCCTGTGTGGAATTTGCACGTTCTCCCCCCCGGGCGTGCGTGGGTTTCCTCCGGGTACTCAGGTTTTCTCCCACATTCCAAAGACATGATTGAACACTCTAAATTGTCCTTCGGTGTGGCTGTGAGCGCGGATGGTTGTTCATCTCTGTGTGCCCTACGATTGGCTGGCAACTGGTTGTCTCCTGCCTACTGCCCGAAGATGGCTGGGATAGGCTCCACCACCCCCCGTGACCCTTGTGAGGATTAAGCAGATCAGAAAATGGATGGATGGATGGATGTAGGTAAAAAAAAGAGGATGCAAAATGATTTTACCCATAATTTCAAATGCAACATTTGAAGCATTTCCACAAACACCAACAAATAGGCATTGAATTTCTAAATTAAGATTGCATATATATTTTAGGATGAGCTGTATATTGTAGATTTTGCAATCAGTATTCCGTTGCCATGTACAGTATAGTATTGTCGTCGGCATGTGCTTGTTTGTCAGAAGGATGATGCAAAAATTGCTGCTTTACTAAAGTATTTGTATAAAACCGTTGCAATTGTCAATAATACACCACCTGATATACATTCAACATTAACTTCTCAGGGGATAATCATATGGCTCACTTCAGGCTCCTATATTACAAAGATGGGTATTTATTACACTTTGGTGCTGATCCATTAACTGCATCAACCAAAGTGTTGAGTGTGTTTGGATGGATGACATATCATACAGCTCAATGTGTCTGTGTGTATTGGCAAGCAAGGACACAATGCTGACTCGTTTTGGGAGTCAGACTTCATCCCTGCTTTTCACATGTTCTGACGGAGTCTGCACCGTCTGGGAACAACAGCCATCTCTCCTTTGCTACAAATTTCACCCTATAAGGCAACAACGAACTCTGTCGCTGAGCCTGCCCAAAATGTTCTGTCCTCTTGTTTTAGTTGGACCCACACAAGATAGAGACTGTGTGAAGTCTGTGCATGACTGTGGTAGGGCTATGGGTGGATAGCTACCCTCCATTTGCTATTCTCCATCGTGAGATCATTGTGCAATGCTTGGTGAAAAGAAGTCATAGAGCAAGACAGGAAAGGGAGTTTCAAAGAATTTTTCATCCAGTCTGGTCTGAGGTGCCCAACAGAGGAGAGAAGGCATTTTCTTGGCTGTCGATTTGTCGTTTTGACCTTGCTTACGGACTCCCAGGCCAGCCAGGTGATGAAGAGAGTGCCCCCTCCTCCTCTTCCTCCTGTCTCTCCTGGACCCAGACCAGATTCCTTCGCTGACACACATAAACCCATTAAGTGTCTTATCTGATGCTAACCACAACTGCCCTTCTACCTACGTCAAACTAGCCTTTCAAGAATCCTGAAATTGAAAACGCGTTCCGTAAATTAGGCGGAATAAATTGTTATGTAAACAATTTAAAAGGCTACTGTTCACTAAGTTCTAAAAGTTGGACTCTCACTTCTTCAAGGAAATTAAATAACATTTCAGCTTGGAATCATATTGGCATATTATCTTCGTTGGCAGAATTGATTTCTTTTCTTTTGACAATTACTGTATATGCTCTGTGGCAATAATTGGGCGCAGACCATTTTCTGTTTTAGCACGACTGTGCCCAGTGCACAATGGAAAGTCCACAAAGATATGCTCGCAAAAGTTTAGTGTTCAAAAAAAGTACCCCAAAATCATCACATGCCGTTCGAATGAATAACAACAGAGATTGTGAGCCAAAACACCCTCAGTGAACTTTGTCCTCAAAAACGTTCCTCTGGATGAATGTATTCAAAATCCCATGGACACGCAATCTTACAGTAATTTGTTGCTAGTTAGGGCTCAATATTTGTTAAATATAAGCAGACGTTGGCAAACCTGCCAACGTGATGTCATATAATAAACGGCTATCCAAAAACTAAAGTGTAGTGCAACATTAGAGGCACAATTTTCAGGAAAAGTCATGACATCACATATTGTATCATTATGCACTAGAATGTTTCATTTTTTGGATTATGTTTTGGGGGAAAAGACACGTTAGCCCTTGAAAGGTTTATTGACCTGAAAAATGTTGGTTGGACTTTTGGTTGTTTTGGTAGCAGACAAATATGAAACTTGCAAGTTGACCATGTGGTATTTGCAAAATGAAGGAACGTACAGTTCTCTGGGAAGGAATTTGAGTTGTCAAAAAAGTACGTCATCAGCTAGACGTTATTTTCTGACTTGCTGCCAAGCAATCCCATCAAGTGTTGTCTCTCGGCGGCAATGGATTTTCTAAAAACAATATAAAACAAGGGGGAAAAAAGACACAAAACACACAAAATATATATATAATATGTATATAAGCATATACTTGCTTTCTCCCTCATGTTTTTCTTAACTGACTAATCAGACTGCATTTATTAATGAAAATGTTTGTTTGTACTTCGACATAGATGAGTTGAGCAACGGTGATGTGAGCTGCTCTGGCATGCTGAAGACTGCTGTTGGCCTGCCTCCTCTTAAGGCTCCCACAATGGATGCGTTTACTCACCAGAGGGTATGAAGCCCAAGCACTGCATCTCTTTACCCATAACGTCACATGTTCTCTGTACAGACCCACGCATGTTTCGCTAATCGTACTTGTCATTGGGACAGCCAGGTCACATTTGCACAACTTGGCCAGACAAGCAAACTCATCTTTGTTCTGGGCTCCCAACACCAACAAGGCTCCACGTGGTAGTGTTTGCAAATAATCACAAAACCTCTTTTTCTCGTGGATTAATTGCCTGCTAAACCTTGCTCTGATACTTGATGAAAACCCTGCTGAAATCTGCCTTCTTTTACCCCTACTTGTTAGTACACACTTAATCAATCAGTGCTTTAGAAGAAATAGGAGACAATTCAATTAATATTCTGTACTAGTTTCATTACACTCACTCATTTGTTGCCAATGGCTTTGCCTCCTCCTCTAGCCAAAAGCATGTGCAACTGAATGTCATTGTGAGGTAGTTAAGTCATCAAGTTAACTAGTCTGTACAACCCTTGTCTGTTTTGTTACTGTTGTAGAAGCCAATGACTCGCTCCTGCAGTTTAGCGGACACACAAACTGGGAGTGCCACTTTTCACACATTAACCCAGACGTCAGACCAGCAACAGCAAGAGAAGAGGTCGCCACGGCAACGACGTAAAACCGTTGGTGGGTCTTTCGTGGTTTTATTAAAGACCAAATATTTCATGACACCATGTTTAAACCGTGGCACTGTGTGTTCTTTCAGCATCATGTGTTCCCAAATCTAAGGACCAGAATGGAAAATTCCCTGAGAAGGTACTGTGTACCATCAGTGCAGGGCCTTCAGGGTGGCATCAGCACCCGATCCACTGCAATTACAGATTATGTTCTGTTTATATTTCCCACCTCTCTGGAGCTCTCAAAGCAACGGCTCTGAAAATAGTGTCAGTATTTCAATCTTACTGTCTAAGTAGGTTTTGGAGAGTACTGGTACGATTTTCTGCATCAGCAAGATGTGCGCACAAATTTTAAATACTCTCTGCAAATTTTATCTCAAGTCATGATCACCACCTGCATGTGATTTATGATAGCTGAGTGGGGTGTGTTTATTTTGTTCTTCTTATAATTATTATCCATCCATTTTCCGATCCACTTATCCTCACAAGGATCACGGAGGGTGCTGGAGCCTATCCCAGCTGTCTTCGGGCAGTAGGTGGGGGACACCCTGAACCAGTTGCCAGCCAATCGCAGGGAACACAAAAATGCACAAACATCCACGCTCACACCGAAGGACCTTAGAGTTTAGAGTGTTTATAGTGTTCAATCAGCCTGCCATGTGTGTTTTGTGAATGTTGGAGGAAACCGGAGTACCCAGAGAAAACCCACGGGGAGAACATGTAAACTCCACACAGGGAGGGCTGAGCTGGAATTGAACTGGGTATATCTGCACTGTGAGGTAGACGCTCTAACCATTGGACCACTGGGCCGCCCATTATTAGTATTGTTATTATTATTGTTTTTATTATATTTATTATTACATTTATTTACATTTGGATCAAAAACACAACCGTTTCTTCACACAAGCATTTTTTATGTGAGTGAAAGTTTTGGAACATGTGAATAACAGGTGTGTGTCCTATTACGATAATTATTCAAACAATACTTAACACGCTCAGTCTCAGACTCAGGCTCTGCCCGTAAAAAAAAAAGAATGTATCCAAGTTAAAGGTGTAACCACCAAAGCGCAGTGCTGTTTATTGATGAAAATGTGCAAAATAATTGTGAAGCAGAAGGGAAGATGGAAACTCAATCAGAGCCATTTCACAAACATTTGGAATGTCCTGAAAAAACCCTACTGGGGTACTAACAGATGTCAAATGAGTATACAATGGAAAACAACAGTGGTTTATGATAGAAACAATGGGAAAGCCGTAAATGAGGGCCCAAAACATGGACTGACATCAGTAACAACTGCCAAAGGGCAGGAGTGTAGTTGTTACCATCTAAGGTTTGCAGAAGACGTCATGAACAATAGCAGGCTAAAGCACAAGACGCAAAGAAGAGGTGGAAAGCCAGCTGGAATTTGACCAACGCAAAAGTAAAGAGATAAGTATTAGAAAAATCTGAAGGAAAGTTGTGTGGACTGATGAGACAAAGATGAACCCTTACCAAAGTGACAAGAAGTTTTGATGAACAAAAGGATCTGTTTTTGAACCAAAATATCAACAACCAATCTGTGAAATTTGGTGCAGATAATGTTATGCCTCGTGCTTGTCGAGCTTCTTGAGCCACCTTAATCATAAATCATCAATGATGCTTGGACTTGCTTGCACAAAATTGAGATACGAGTGCTCTATCGTGGTGAACTCAACTCACTTCACAATAAGCGGCCTTTTGGGCAAATAATGAACAATTCTTCAAGATGGTATGTAAGCCTCACATTAGTTTTCCTTTAAAACTAAGCATAACACAATGGGAATTACAAATGGTGCATTTAAAACAAAGCATTTATAGATCCATAGATCCAGATGGAAATACCTGGAAATGAAGGCTGAGCTGTTGATCTCGTTTATCATTCATCTTTTGACGTGAAACACAAAGATTTTCAGTCACCAGCCAAATAGCCTGATACTTTTGCACTGTATTGTTGATACAGCCATCTGTATTCCTCAAACAGTCGCAATTCATCTCACAAATTCACAAAGCAAACGGGCCATTGAATGGAATGACAACTATGCAATCATTTTAACTGTGTTGGA
Source organism: Hippocampus zosterae (assembly GCF_025434085.1). Taxonomy (NCBI): domain Eukaryota; kingdom Metazoa; phylum Chordata; class Actinopteri; order Syngnathiformes; family Syngnathidae; genus Hippocampus; species Hippocampus zosterae. The sequence continues at coordinate 13,576,811 of NC_067461.1, read as the reverse complement.
CATTATCCACAGGTCGGAAAGCACATTAGTCATGAGTCGCAGGTATGAACACTCTCCTCTTCACCCTCCAGTATGTGAACAGGCAGGAGGCCAAATCTCTCAGGGAGCGAAACACAAATGAGATGTGCCAGTGGTTCACAAACATTGGACTGCAAAAATGTCTCCCCTTCATCCAAGGTAAGACGCGAGCCTCAGTGGTCTGACGCCCCTACCGACTACTGTGGCTGAAAAACAAAGCCAGAGAGTGAAATAACTTCTTCAAAGAAAAGCTCTGGTGTGATAGATTTAGATTTATTAGAGCGTTTACATCATGCAACCAAAACTTGAATTCCTGAATATCAACTCATCCAAGCCTTTGTGACGATACAATAGATTTGCTCCAGTTGATTTTCCTTCCAATTGAAAATCTGATGCCACAGTATATTAATATAGTTACATTTATTATTAGAAAAATATCACATTGCAAAATGTTTTTCGGGAGACTGGAACCGATTAAAATTCATTTCCAAAGATTTTATGGTACGAGCCACAGAATGAACAATATATATCAACTATTAAATTATATTTTATGACAAAACAATGATTCTATTGAAGTAAAGCTAGCATATTTTAAAACCAGATCACAATGACATTTCATTCCATGGAAATGGATCAAAGATATGTTTGCTTTTAGGCATTTAATCAAAGGAGTATTGATTCATGCTTAAAATATTGACGAAATGGAATGGAGCATTGCATTTCATCCTCATGTGCATTGCATAAAACGTATGTCTTGCAGAGGCAAATTTGTGTGGAGCAGACATAGCAGCAATAAATGTCGACATCCTGGACACCCTTCACATCAACACACTAAAAGACAAGGAGCAGCTCCTGTCTGCCATATATAATGAGCTGCACCCACCCAGCAATTCTGGTACGCTTCCAACACAACACGATTAATGTTTCAACACATTTCAAGTGTACTGAAGGTTTACTTCCCGGCAGAATTCTTTGGTTATAATCATGTAGAAACGTTCATGCCAATGATCAAATCCAAGTCCGCCCCACACGTCAACTGTCTGAGCATGAACCGACCGTCACTTAAGATAAGGTACAGTCCGTCTCATTAACCCCAATGCACATTTACATTGTCAACCTATTTCTATATACAGTGTATTTTTTTTATCCCACTCCCAGACACAACAACCAAAACTCCATGGCACAAAGGTTACAGTTGATCGAGGTGACTATTAATGGTAAGTAATGGATGGGGTTGGAAGTCTTAGCTGATGAAATTGAAAAGATTGGAAATTGCAGACCTTTTGAGCCTTGATATATGATGTATATCAAGGGTATATTATATATATATATATATATATATATATTTTTTTTTTCTTCTTTCTTTTATATATATACAACTATCTCTGGGTTGGGAAATGACCAATCTCCCACCGAGCCATGCGAGCAAATTTTCTTCAATATAAAAATGTATGTTGGTTGTTGATAACGTGTTTCCAATTTTTGTTTGGTGGAACCCCTAAGATAACCTTGGCCACTCCATGGCTCCTCCCTAAGGATAAAAGTCTAGCTCCGCCACTGCCTGGCCCCTTGAGTCATACACTGATTCTGAAAGCACCCCCATTTCTGAGAGTGTACATTAAATGTTAAACTGGGATATTGTTATGGATATCATACAGAATCCCAATTTGTAGAGAGCTGACAAGAAAAATGGCATTGTATTCATTGTGATTGTGTGATTCAGGAGGACAATATTCTCTGTCGATATGGATTGTAATTAAAGGAAACAGCGTGGTAGATTAGTGGTTAGCATGTCCGCCTCACAGTGAAGTTTAGAGTTCGAATCTCGTCTCTGGACTTCCTGGGTGGAGTTTGCGTGCTCCCCCGGTGCTGGTGTGGGATTTTTCAGAGTACACTGGCTTTGTTCCACATTCTGAAATATGCATGCAATTTATTTGAAATCATCCTGTGTGGTAATGCAAATGTGAGTAGTTCAGTGTCTGCATTGGCCATGCGACTGGCTGGTGACCGGGCCAGGCTGCAACCCACCCGTCCTCCAAAGACAAACGCATTGTGCTCGAGTAAACTTGTTGTGTGTCGTAGCATCGGAGCGAATATTGCACCTCAGAACGCCAAAAGAAACAACAGTGGGCAAAATAATGGACTCCTGTCTCAGAATGTTGGGAATGACCGATGACAGAAGCCTTTTTTCACTGAAAGAGCAGAGAGGTACCAATAAAGAGCTCACAACACATTAGAGTTTCATCACAACATCATGAAGATATCATTCGCACATCTGCTTTCATTTCCAGAATCCATGGCTGAGCTCTCCCAGGATCAGCAGATTGGGACTGTGCTGACATCCCTGTCTGACAGGCAGCTGGAGCTACATTTGTCAAAAAGGGTAAGGTGTATTTATTTTTTTGGCACCATCAAGTGTGTTATTAAAACAAAACAAAAAAAAAAATTGTCAATGGTTTTCCACTGCAGAATACCACTACCCAAAAGAGCCCAGAAGCCAAAAGCTCTACTGGAATGCCAAAGGAGGAGAGAATCAAGGAGCTGAACCTCCAGGTGGAGTCACTACAAAATGTCATCCTCCAGGTTAGGGAGATGCTCTAAATTGCATGAGTTTGTAGTCCTTGAAATATACTGTCTAAATTGAGCTCTCTTGGCCTCAAGGTGCAGGAACTCCACCTAGACCTTGTAGCATTTTGCTCGGAGTTGAAGAACTCAGACGGAGATGAGAATTTAGAAATGCTCGGTTCAGCTGAGTTGGAGCAGAAACTGGAACTGCTCCAAAGGAGACTGAGTGACAAGAAGCAAAGTCTTCAGACCCTCCGAGATCACATCAACAACCCTGCTGCTCACAGGAAGAAGTAATATCTTCTACCACGACAATTTGAATTTAAAACAGTCATTCAAACAAAGCATACACTTGAGTCGTTACGTCTAATACAAGCACCAATATGTGAGCGGTGTCAAAGATTTGACTGACATTGCCATAGAGGCAGAAATCAATCATGCATTATTATAGTTTGTGCATTTGGCCCCTTACATGTAACTAGTAAGGTCACAGAATACTAGAAAATGTACTCAGCATGATGCAGTAAAGTTGGGCATTACTGTATACTACAGAAACAAAACTATAGATATTATTGAATGAATTCTTCTCGAGTGTAATGACAATTGGGCATTACACGCTTCATTATCTTGAAGCTCTATACATGCCACAATCGGTCTCACACAATGTCGCCATGTGTTTATAACTTCTATGTGTGCATTCGCCGACCGTAGATGGATTTTATGTTTCCATCCAGACAGCTGGATGTTCGTCTTTTGGAGAAAATGAAGCTCAACTGCCAGGTGTTTAAAGAGGAAATCTCCATGGTGCATCTCAACCGACAGGTGGCACATCTCCAAAATGTCCTGCAGGACAGTTATTTGAAGGTACTTTGCTTAGATATTGAATACAGTTTTGCACCAGCCTGGATTGGCATAATGTTAACATTCAAACAAGTTCCGTAGGCAGCTTGAGAAACAGCCAGACAGTTGGAATGTGGGAAAATTGTTTCGTGTGGGAATAATAATATTTTGATTGTGCAAATCAATCTCAGAACATTTTTAGCAATCAGCTCCCAGCACATTTTTTTACCGCCACCAAGCAAGAAAAGCAAAAGAGCAAGATTTTAATTGTCGTGATCAAGTTTGAGTTAGTTAGCCGGTTGGAAAACATCAATTGAATGTATTTTTACATTTTTGCCTCTTTGAGTCTCTTATACTGTATTTCACCCCGTGAACAAAATGGAAATGGCACAGTCTAGTCGAAACATTCACTTCTTCTAGCTTCCAGCACACATTGAACATCGAGTTTTCATCAATATGCCATCAACGGATTCATTCAAAGTGTCCAGAATCAAGAACTGCATCCCTGTTCATATGTAGCTTTTTACGTCGTTCTCCATGTAGCAAGAAGTGCTAACTCACAAACAGATGGACAAAAAAAAAAAACGCAAAGAGGTTTGATTTTTGAAATAATTTTTGTGTTAAAGGCTAACAGTGATGGAGACTGAGTTGAAACCATTCTAGTTTAACATTGTGAAGGTCTCGTATTGTCCTTTCGGTAACAATAGATCTGAGACATGGAAAGTATAAATGACTTCCTGGTGTCAAGGTCAGTGACCCTTTTATGACCATCATCTTTGATCCCATCACATCCGTTCTTGTGAGGGGCAACACAATGCCACATTAACTTCACTGCACTGTTGGCTATGGCTGTGCAGGGTGTCCTGTTGTGGGTATGGGCACGCACAAGCCAGAAAGTTCTGGATGGTCATGCACTCGGTCTGAGAAAATAGTTGTTTTAGCACTGGCGCTGACACCCGAGAGCCTGTGACCATACCAACAATGGAATGTGTGCGACAAAAGGCACTGGGAGAGCGCCATGGAGAAATGGGTCAGGATGTGTAAAACTATCTCCATCTATCCCCGGAGGAGCCCACTTCTTTTTAATGTGGGCCTTTTATCCCGCTGGAGAAGGCCTAACAAGGTGCCATGAAAGGACACACGCGGCTTCGGCTTTGAATGGTGCCCCGTGTCACGTTGCTGCCCCAGGGCCACGCTTTTTTAGGTGCCGAGCTTGTGGGAAAAGTAGCAGCGTTAATGTTTATCATATGACCTAATCAGAGTTAACACACAGGTCAGGATTGAGGAGCAGCCTGGGAACTGATGGAGCCACCGCTCTAATAAGGAGCAGACCGCCCCGTATTCGGTCTCGTAGGCTGCCCCGCATTGCAGACAATAAGGAAATATTTCATCATTGGCTGTCTAATCTCCAAGGATCTCTTCCAACTGGCGAGCATCAATAAAGCAGCCGAGAGGGAAGGGAAAGAGAAACAGAGGGAAGAGCGCAAAGGGCAGAGGGGAAACACAACAAATTGCGGAAATGATTTTAAATAAGCGTCTTAGCTTGGACAAAAACTTCAGACAGCCTCTTGAAGAGGGGAAATTGAAAGAATAACGAATACACTTGTCTGCGCTTGCTCACGGGCTTTTGTTTTGAGAGGAACTTGTGTTTACTTGCTTGTGCATAACCCTGTGGTTTGTATTTACACAATGACAGGCAAATGACACTTAAGTGGAATCTTCTGAAGGAAAATACCTCAAACGCTGTAGAATTTGTAGTCCAAACATTTCCTTTAAAAAAAATAATAATAATAATTCTACAAATTTTGTGACACTTCAGTATATTGGGCGGCAAAAGTATTATGTTCATTTCTTTGGCCAGAAATTGAATTTAATGTGACATGGGAAAAGATGCTAAAATACACTTAAGAGAATATCAGTCACAATTACATTTTTTTTAAAAATCATTGTTACCTATATATAAATAGGCTGTACCATACATGCAAGTGTCATGACCGATATCTTGCAATGGCAATCATCCTAAGGAAGGAATGAAACACACAGATGACAAATTGACAGATTATAAAAGTAAAATTGAGTGCATGAATGCAGACACAATACTTAATTAAGTTCAACAACAAGCATAAAATGCCACTGTATGCTGCTCTGTCTACACTTTCTTCTTCTGGAACCATTTTGTGTTTATGATGTTATCAGTTTGAGGCTCCAGTTCATTCTTTTACTTCACATTAGTTCATATTGCAAATATCTTTTTTTGTAAAAGTCTGCTCGAGACAACCATTTGTCCTCGGTGATTGCCTTTAGTAATATTTCAATCTTGAGTCTACGTGGCCTGTGGCTTCCCTCTCTCGGTTAGGGTTTGATCAAATCATGTGGATGAACATGAGGAAAAAATCCTTCCATTTTTGGGCGTCGGTCCAACATCGAGGGCAACTAAGAGAAAATGATGCGCATTAGCGTGTACTTTTAAAGGAGCTTCGGATGCATTTCTGTGGCTATAGCCTGTCTGGCTCTCATGTCTGAGGCGAGAGAAGCTATTGTTTTAGACCCTGGACCCCGGTGAAGCGACATCAATTGCTGTAACGCATTCACACGACGAACAGAGAAAGGGCGGGGGTAGGACGCCAAGAAGTTGGAAAAGGGAACTGAGGAATTCAGCGGTCAGGCTCACAAGTTATTTTCTGATCCCCACAAGCTACTTGTGGTGTGATGTCCTCAAACGCTAATCATCACGTCTTGGTGGTCTGCAAGCTTTGACGCACACTTACTCTTATCTTCCGGGGACCTCACCACAGCTGTAGTCTGCCTCTCAGAACGTAAAGTTGCGTATCCAGGGAAATTACGTACATGAGAGATATAAATCACAACCTTTTGACAATGTTCACATTTGATGACGTGATTTAAAGCATGTGCAGTGTTTTTTGCATATGCACTTGCGTTATTTTGCAAGCGTGACCATATACGAACCAGTGTCAGGCTAAAGATGTGCACTTTATTGTCCATTGAAAAGAAAAAAAGGGAGCATCCAAATAATGTTCTGATATATCTTTAGCTTTGATGTATTGCATTACAAGGAAAGTTTGAATACAACTACATTCTAAATGGAAAATGTGATTTACCTATGGCATGCATGTTTACACTCATCCTCCGTTTTATTCTATAAAATTGCATACTACAATACAAAAGCAGTATACGGTTGGTTTTAAACAATCTGTTTATTATTATTGTAGTGGGCAGCTCAGCGGAGTAGTGGTTAATTTAATTTTTCTTAATATCACTTGCATTTTATTATATCTAATAGTGTATATATGTCATAGCATGTGAATGTTTACAATGTAAAGTGACCGTTTTTTTCTGCATTCAGGAGAAAGCCCAGAGGAAGAAAATGACCATTGGTAACTTGAGCCAGCTGGTGTCACCACAGTCTCCCGCCATGCTGCTGGTCTTCCAGGAGTGTTGCGGATCGGATGGCTGCTATGGCTTTACATGTCGCTACGCAGAAGGCAGTGGATTAGTGGTTGTCGCGGTGGAGAACTCGCAACTCTGTGTGGATGACAGGTATCGAAAGCAATACTGCTAAAGAACACCATAAAATTAAATCTTTGCAAAAAGACATTTCCGACATCACTTTCTTGAGCGTAGACGCTGTAAACCGTAACAACTAATCGGGCCAATTTTTGAAGTGAATCATAGACCAAATAGTTTTATAATGACACTACATATCTACTTCATATTGTCTTTTCCACAGACTTGTGGAGGTGAATGGATCACCAGTGGTCAACTCGACAGAAGAAGACCTGAATGACCTTCTTTTTCAGCTCACCACCGCTCAGATTATTGTGCTTCGCCAGCCCCCTTCGACCCTTACCTCACATCAACCCCCTCCTATCCCCCAGCACGTGGTTAACCCTAATCCCCTGCAAGCAGAGAGAGATGTGATTGCCATGGAAACTCCATCACTGCGCAGGCTAATGGCCATTTGATGAGATGACAATGTGACAAATTTTTGTGGATGAACACAACAAATAGTGAGACGATCAAACTCAAAACTGATGAAAATGGTGGAAAGATTTTATTAATTTCATCTGGATTTAATGTAGCAATTTTGGTTGATTATGTATTGACATTTCTTCTATTATGGAACAAATATTATTGCTAATTGTAGTTACAACCTAAAGGTCTTGTGATAATGTTCCAGTGTTTGGTATACTTTGTGGACTTTACTGAAAATTCCAGAATATATATATATATATATATATATACACACACACACACGCACACACATTTTAACTGATTTACCAGGTTTGTCGACCTTTCTAATGTAGTTGTACAAAAATTCTCCGTTCAAGTTCTTTTCCTCAAGCCATGACCACTTGAACGTGTTCCTAACACTCGTGTCTATTACATGTATGTCAGCTTGACTGTCTACCTGTTTGAATATTGCGCTTGGGCCGTACCTGGCCGATCACGCATGAATTAGTTTACACAAAATGCTATTCAAACACTCATCATTCAATGATTAATCTGCCTTTTGTGTGCACACGTGCACCCTTTGTGGCTTCCGTTATCGCCGAAACATCGAAATCTCAGAGATATGGCGAGGCCATGAGAATGAGAGGGTAGGGGTGTTACTGTGACTAGTGTTCATGCGTCAACATGGCTACGCTCGTGAAAGCAAAACAACAAACTGAAACGTGTGTTCGTTCAATGTTGTCTAAGATATGATAAGAAAACCTTTATTAGTCTCAATGGAGAAATTCCCAATTCACAGCAGCAAAGCAATGAAAGGAAGAAGTAGAACAACAAAATATAGGAGTTAACTAACTAATATCAGAATTAATTTTAGGCAGTTTTTCCTCAATTTTCCAGAGGAAATTTCATGAAATTTTGAAAATGTGGAGGACTTTCATCTCTAATATATTTTTTTTCCCCACAGCAAAAGCTGTGTGACTGCTATATGTAAAGAACACCTAACTTTGTACTTTAGCTTTGGTGTGCTAACTCAGTGGTTTACATCAGGCATGTCCAAAGTCCGGCCCGCGGGCCAAATCCGGCCCGCGGTCGAATTTCATCCGGCCCTCGGCCCCCCTGTCATAAAATCAGTGTCGTCTGGCCCGCAGGTTGGGCGCAATGGAACACGTGTTGCATTGAATGAGGTCTCGTAGACTGGTGAGTGATGTTTCATAGAGTACTGCTTCCCTCTAGTGGCTAAATGAGTAATAGCATTCACTAAATAAGTAATAGCATTTAGACACTAGGGGGCATCACTCACGAGTTAACAAGATATCACTCCGTGTTTATATTGACTGATATGTCATGTTTCAAATGATCCTTGCAGTTGTGGATATGTGTATTGCTTGTTCATTTCCCTGTTGTTCGAGTCAAAGGTTTTGTGACTATTGAAAAGTCATGGTGATACATTTTATGTTTCAAATCAATCAATTTGCACTCAGGAGACTTCTGTTCAAGAAAAAGTCAAGTGAATAAGCAGTTGCATGTGATATACCTGTTTCAAATGAACCAAAAGAAATTCTTAAGATTGTTGAAATTAAAATAAAAATGGAAATGTGAAACAGACTGGCTTACTAAAATTTGCTGAACAATATTGTTGTTCAATGTAAAGAATGTCAGCCAAGGTGGCCCCCCGACATTTTACCACATAAAATCTGGCCCCCTTGGCAAAAATATTCCTATTTGTGTACATTCATTATACACGGCGTTGTTCTGAGACTTATTTTGCTTCTTTGGCTGTTATCGATGTACACTACTTACACAGTGCCCCCTAGTGTTAGCCTGAAGCACCACACTGAAATACTTTGTGTTACAGGCTACAATTAAAAGAAATGTATAGCAAGACTTAGAAAAATATGCAGCTGGATGTTAAATATCGGTACTGTCATGACAAGTTGTTCAAAAAGCATTAAAACATCTGCCAACTTAAAAAAAAAGTTTGTGTTTTGAACAATAGTTTTTCACTTTCATTACAATTGCAAGATGTTCCGTCATTGTCAGACACAGCTACATGGTAGCAATAGCTGCACCCCTAATTGTCACACTAACATGCATTCATTATTCCCTTCGCTCTCATGTTTTCACATTTTATAACACATAAGAGAGCTGCGAATTAAGAATAAAAGAATACAAATCTTTAAATTAATAGACTGGTGAGGGGCATGCTTGTCTAACATCTCTCTGAGTACTGTTGTATTCCGAAGGTTGAAACAACGAATCCTTGATGCTGCACAGGGGAACTCCTGGAAGTATCAGAAAATATGTAATCTGGTTACATGCATGCCTGAATGCGGTGCACCCTATATTCTCTTTGCAGAACACACACATACATCTTTTTTTGGAAGCTGAGTCACGTTTGACTTTTTGTATATCGTAATGCAAACCTTCGGGCTGTGAGAATAAACCCTTGGCTGCAGAAATGCCTCATTTCAACCTCGTTCTCCCTCGTTAAGAGCCAATAGATCGTGCAAGCTTGACAGTGCAAACAGTACCAGCCGCTGACCAAGGCTACTACTGGGGGTCCAATGAGCCTGAGGACAAGAAACCATTTTTTCTTCATCGGCTGATGAGAAAGGTCACTGGTCACTCACCAGTATAATATAATTTGACAATAAAAAGAAATGGAGCTCGATGTCATGCGGATGGGAGGCGCTAGTTGCCAAAAAACATTCAGAAAGAGGGAGAAATATGACGCTGGCAAATCGGAGCAACTTTGGCACATACATGGGAAAATAAAGTTGACCAGGCCTCAACTTGTGAACTGACACATATAGACCATAATGTCATACCTCGGGAAGTGTTAGCTCAGTTTGGTGAGAAGTCATCCAAAACCACAAAACAATGCAATGTCAGGATGTTCAAAAAAGTATAACGACCGACAGTGATCATAATGTTTATGGTCAAGATTAGACCTAACAGGAATGGTCCACACAAACGGGTGAAGTTCAGAAAAGTAGAATAGCATTTTTAGACACGAAGGGCAGAGGAGACTGTGTGTCATGGCTGTCTTTGTGGAAATGAATTAACACTGGGGAAAATGACACACAATTCTATAAACATTGCTGCTGGCAAAAGAAGAAAGTCAGGGTGACCAACATGAACCAGAAAACACAGTTAGGAGGATATAACACTCCTGCTACGCTGCCATCCACTCCTCCGATGCCAGAATGGGAAAGTGGAGGCTATGCAAGTCAGAAAGATGAGCCATAAGACCTTGTACAGTACACCTTAGTCAGAAACATCTGTAATACATTTAAATGAACATCAGCCTCCTCTACTGCCAAGACACCTCTGGTTGACCCAGGCTGTACCTAACACGTAGTGGCACTGCGCAACCTGTACTACATCTGGTTCGCCTTAACAGCCTCAGCAACAACATCCAGCGCACACCGATAAGCTCTGATGTGAGTTCGCTATAGCTGCATTTCTTCTCTCAAACTATCAGTCGCAGCTGCTCACTCCTGAGATCCCCCATCCCACCCTGTGTCCCCCAACCCTTTCTTCTTTCACTCCTTGCACCACCTCAACTCTCATCCCGCCCCTTGACAGTTCAGGGTGCCTCACATCTGTTTGAAGTGGAAGAGAGAGCATTAGTTTTGGTTTCCTGCCCAAATCCAACACAAGCCAATAAAATGCATACAGGTCTGATTTGGGGCAAGGGAATTCCTGTCCACAAAACACTAAACATACACGCAGTCTTAAATCAGAGTAGATGGACTGTTGAAGCAGACACTGATGTTACTCATGCAAAGATTTACCGACAGAAGTTCTGGGCCCGTCTATAAAAACATAACTGTCTATTTACATGTACGTGTGAATGGCTATGTGTCAATATGCCCAGTTCTGAGTGTAAACTTTTATACAATTGGAATAACACCATCTCCATAGCTGGATAGAGAATGAGCAAATTCGATGGGCCACAGACAAGTTACTTGGACACATTAGAAGCTGTTTAAATTGTGTTTGTGTGTGTGTGGGGTGGGGGGGGGGATAATACCTCCTTTAACAGTTCATGTACCAATAATGATAACCTGTAACCTGATCACATGATAAACTGTCCACTGTAGTAACTGTTTTCCCTGAAAGGGTTAAAGGACTGGTCAAGGTCTTATGTAAATGAATTGTCTCACTATTCATCAAAGCAGTGAGGCTGCAACGTAACCATGTTGTTTTTTAAAATTAATTTAAGTAATGATTTTGTGCTGTGAAGGCGGCGGTGAGGGATGGGATGAGGTGGGGGGTGGGGGGTTGCTGTCAAATCCCAGGGGTTTTGGATTTCATTTTGCTGCGGTGGAAGTGGGACTTCTATCCTTTCCTCTGGCAAATCTCACTCTAAGTAGCTCCACTAGGTACTTAAGAAAGTCCCAGGAGATATTTATGTGTTGACCCACTCCCGGTCAGATGTACTATGATATATGACCTCTGTCCCGCCTGGATTATTCCTGCATAATGTTGCAGATCCACACAACCTGATGATATACTGCCATCTACTGGCACAATGCGCAGGCCGCCGCCCCCCCCCCCCCTCCTCCCTCCCCTTAAGGAGCACTGGCGTTCATTATGAAGGAACACTAATTCGTCTAATTTTAGAACCTCATAAATATGTTGATCTATTTGAATAGTTCCAGTAGTCAAATTGACTCAAATTAATGAAAGAAAATAATCTTGATGTAAAAGTCGGAAAGGTTTCAGGACAGGTGTACCAAAAATATTACTGCTCCAAAAAGGTGATGAAATCGAGATGCGAGCCGGAGAGAATCCTTCGAGAAATGCATAAAGGCGTGGAAAAGAAGGATGAAAATGCGTGTTTGACTCCGGGGGGATTACTTTTAAGGGGAAATCCTTTTTGACACGATTCCTGGATCTTTTTCTGACACATATCATACATGTTGTGCAATAAACTTATTTGTAGCAGATGGAGATTATTGCAAAGAATGTAACCACATACTAATATACAGTGTACATAACTAAATAAACATATACAATTAGCATCTTATTTGTTTTTCATGGTAATAACTAGTTTATAAGACAAGACCCTTTTGAAAAATCTATCCATCCATCCATCCATTGAAACTGCTGATCCTCACGAGGGTTGCAGGCATGCTGGAGGCTATTCCAGCTATTCTTTTTTCCGAATGTCACAAATCACTCCACATTTTCTCATGACAATCGCATTACAAGTCAACTTAATAGAGAAATATGACTGAATGATGGGTGCACTGTGGGCTAATCAAGGGTTTAATCAACTAAAATGAATGTAAAGTATATAGGCTTGATCAGGCATTGATATTATTTATAGCAGCCAAGTTCCACTGTGATACTCTGTGTGCAACACGGTTAGAAGGCTCATGAAAAAGCCATTAAAATTAAGTGTGAGGTGTGCTCTGTGTGTGGGATAAATACTGTATGTTGGCAAAATTTCCTTCCACTTCAATACCGACACACAATGACTGAGAAAGGTCAGCACAAGGTATTATTCACTATCCAGTACGTTGTTGATGAAATACAGAGAACAAAATGTCCCGTATCTGTGTTGATTAAAAAGCTTTCAAACAATATGAAAAACTATCCTCGCCATATTAAGAGTACCGTAGATAATTACATTGTGTCAGGATAATTTAAAATTGAGCATCAGTAACCATATGAACAAATCCATCATAAGAAGTAAAGATAAATATGAAAGATTTATGAGCTTTTTAGCAACGAAAAACACTTTTAACAGCCACATACACTACATCATGTTCCTTGATGCTGAATAGACATTACCCTGATCATTTGCGCATGACGTGAAAAAAAGCAATCCATTATATGAGTCGCTTATCCTCACGAAGGTCACAGGCGTGCTGGAGCCTATGCCAGCTAACTTCGGGAAATAGGCGGGGTACACCCTGAACTGGTTGGCAGCTAATCACAGTGTACACATAGACAAACAATCATTCACGCTTACAATCACACCTAGAGACAATTTAGAATGTTCACTTAACCTGCCATGCATGTTTTTGGAATGTTGGAGGAAATTAGAGTACCTGCAGAAAACCCACAAAGGTGCGCGGAGGACATGCAAGCTCCAGATGGGAAAGCTGGGGCCAGAATCGAACCACTGACCTCTGCACTTTGAGGCGCATGTGCTAAGCAGCCGAACACCATGCCCTACGAAACGATAATGACAATATATTGTATATTTATATGTTCTAACACACACACACACACACACACACACACACACACACACACACACAAAATATATGTGCAGACTCAAACATGCTCAAAGAATTTCAATAAATGACTTGTCGCCTTTCTGTTTTTCCCTCCAAGCCAATTTACACACTAGGTGGCAGTAAAGGACTCGGTATGTTTCCGTCAGTGGCAATTCAAATCACATGATCTCTCATTGCGGACCAATGGACCCGCCCCCCCCCCCCCCGCCTTAAAATAAATACATAAATAAATAATTCAATGTTTGTTTGGTTGTTTGTTTTTTTAAACAACCACATCCGCCTCATAGTGCAGAGGTCAATGGTTCGATTAGGGGCCCCAGCCTTCCTGTGTGGAGTCTGTGTGATCTTCCTGTGCCTGCGTGGGTTTTCTCTCGGTACTCCGGTTTCCTCCCACGTTCCAAAACTATGCATTGTTGGTTAATTGAGAACTCTAAATTGTCCCTAGGTGTGATTGTGAGTGCAAACGTTTTTTTCTGTCTGTTTCGCTAATTGTCAAAACTGATTAACATGATCGCTGTCTTCACAAAGACAAAATATTATTAACTATGAACATATCATTCAAGTTATGCGTGTGTGTGTGTGAGCTGTGCGTGTGTGTGAGCGTGTGATGGATGCCATGGAGCTTAAATCGGCATAGACGTACTGTATATAATATGTGTATGGCCTATGCGTCAATAGTCATACTGTTCAGTGGGTTGGCAGAAAAAAGAAAAAAAAACAGCCTGAGTATGTAAACTTAAGCACAACTGTACATATCAATAGTTTGTTTAGTTCTGTTTTACTTGACAATACTAAATGCAAACATGTTTTGGAATTGTATTGATTTATTTTAACTGAGGTATACATCGATTTAAAGACAAGACTATAAAGAAAGAAAGAAAGAAAGAAAGAAAGAAATACAATATGCCTCAAGAAATTTTCTCGTCTTGACCATTTTAATTTTTAGTTAAATAGCGCGACCTGCTCTCTAACCATCGGGCTCAATCTAGCACATAAATCAGAAGGAAGTGCGTCAACCGCTTTACCCAAACGTTGGTTGTGTGGAACCGCTATTATCCAACAACAACATTGAGGCTAGGGAAAATGCTGAGTGGCTCGTAACACTGGGAAACCACTGAGCAAAAAAGTTCTTATCAAGCCATTTACGAACATAAATAATCAGTGAACAAATATAAACATTGTATTTTCGTTGCAGATATGCTTATTGTTCATCTCGATTGTGTAGTTTTATGCTATCAAATTAAATGGACCACAACTACTTGGTATAGATGAGTCTCAAACAGTAGGGATGGCGGTTGCGGGATCTAACCCATTGCTGGTCTGTTCACGGTTTTGATTTCAATTCAAACCACCAAATTATTTAGGGAGGCTTGTGAATATTTTAAGGGAGCAGGAGCACCCCTAAAATGGGCCTCACGACACCACTGATTCTCCGTCAAGTCGGACAACAAACATATTCAGGTTGCTCTGAGAAGGCTAGAGGGGATGCGTTAAATCATAGGTGTCAAACTCAGGTCCTGGAGGGCCACTGCCCTGCATGTTTTCCCAAGTCTCCCTGTTGCAACACACCTGATTCAAATGATCAGATCATCAGCAAGCTCTGCACAAGTCTGACATTGAACCTGTTCATTTGAATCAGGTGCATTGCAACAGGGACACTTGGAAAACATGCAGGGCAGCGTTAAATTGTTGTGATTATTAAGATTAAGATATCCTTTACAGCTTCTGCGTTTGGTTACAATTTTGGGACTAAAACGCATTGAAAAGGCGACATGCAAAAACTCCTCTTCACTACACACCAATCAAAGTGGCTTCATGGGGAGTGGCTGAATGCGCTGTGACAAGGAGGAGATGGAAGAAGCGCACAGAGGGCACCGATTAGAGGAAATGGTGCACATGATAAGTACTGAATGGTAGGCCAGTGGGACAGAGCCTGTCAAGAGTGGCTGTTAAAGGGCTGCGACGCTAAGAGAGAGATGACTGCAGAGGACAAGAAGTAAAGACTGGGAGGAAAAACGTTTCTCAGTGCCAAAACATTCATATCCGCTTGACAAGCAATGAATTTTCTGCCTTGCGTTTCATGACCACTGTACTTTTTTCCAGAACTGCCGTGCAGCCCGAGTAGTGTGGGACAAATAAAGGATATCTTCTAGACTAATGGTCGATGATTACGTTGAAGAATTCAGAGAGGAGAAATAGGGCTTGCAGTATGGTTTAGTCAGATCATACATTGAATTCTATGTTTCAGCGCTGACTCGTTTGCAGTGAGTGTATTTATTTATTTAGTTCGTTTTGCAGAGACCCAGAAATGTCTCGGTCTGACGCTGCTGTGCTGTGCATCGTTTTCAGCTCGTGTCTTCCAGCTTTTCATCTGGAGAGTCTTGCGGAGAAACAATGATGACCCAGTTCTGGGTTTGCCTCTGTCTTACCGCCAGTTCTCTTCTGTCCTAATCACGGGCGTCCCTCAGCTCCGAAAGCTGCTGCACTATACCAAGACAAGAGTGAGAGAGGCGTGGGAGCTCAGGGGGGGTTGGTAGAGATAAAAAGAGACACAGACGCGGGAACAAAGTCAGCATGTGGAAGAGAAGAAAATGAGAGCTAATCTCAGCAGGAGGAAAAAAGAAACGTATGACGAAATATTAGGAAGGATGGATAGATGAGACTTTCAGAGAGAGAAAGCGGGGAAGTTGACGCATCGCATCTTTTCAGATTCATCCCTTAAGGAGAGCACAACGAAAGGCAGGACTGAGTCCATGACAGGCGGTTGAAGAGGGGAAACGGAGGCCTGACGTTTCGTGCATCTTCATGTGCACAGATGTCTCTTGAGATAAATGAAACCAGGTCATTCATCAGGTGTAAGGATACGTTTGCAAGGACGGAGACATACTGGCCTTATGTAATAGAAGCTACACAGGCACACATAGCCTGCAGTGTTTTTGAATCTCCTGCTCTGCTTTCCTCTATTAGATGGAATATTTTTTTCTAAAATGGCACTAAGAAGGTTGGCATAAGATTATGTGAGATTATTGTCAGCATCTGTTGTGGGAGAGCAGCATTTGTGATTGTTATAATCTGCAAAAAAAGGGTTAACTACATATTGGTAATCCAGGATCATTTCCAGAATATGTTGTGATTTAAAAAGGCCTATGAAAACCAGCATTAGGTTATATTGAGATTCATTTTAAAAATTTGATGGCAATGTACATAGATGTGTAAAAATGCATTGGTGAAGTGGTGGTTGAATTCCCAGTCAGTGCCCCAATAACCATCCAACTGGTTGGTTGTGTCATAAAGGGCATTTGATGTAAAACAAATCATGTGAGGGAGTCTTTATGATGACCTCTGATGGGACAATCTGAAAGTTGCAAGAACATCATGAATAACCTTTATTTGTCCCACACTGGGGAAATTTACAGTCTACAGCAGCAAAATTGGGAGGGGTGGGGGGCAGAAAAGAAAAAACAAAGTGTTGCATGCACAAAATAAATACATGTTTCAGAAAAAGAGCTGTGCACAGTATAGAATGCAATATAAAGATATAGATATAAGCATATATGCAACTGCATATATGAAGCATGAGGTGGCTGTGCTATTTACAATGGTTACAGGTTTTCAGGCACGTTTGTTACGTTTGCATGTAAGTTGTCACAGTATCAAATTTTTAAACATTTTATTTGAGTTTTTTTACATGAAATTTCAAACAAAACTTATTCAGTGATTTACAAATTTATTTGATAGCAATGCATCAAATAAAAATAAATTAATTTTGTGCCAGGCTACAAACCAGGTTGGGCTTATTCGAATGCAGTTATTTGTATGGGGTTCAACAATCAAGCATCATCTTCCGTATTTGTCTTTCCTTCACCGTTGTTTCCCCTAACGTTTTTCTTTAGTGCACCATATCCCGTCACTCTGTGACAGGGTCGTCATCATGGAGAATTAGCCTCCTCGCAATGATTTACCTGTCACTGTTGTTTCCTGACAGTTGTGTATTCTGTCTCTCAGGTCTCTGTGGGATTCTCCATTTTGTGTGATTATTGTTATAATTTTTTAGCTCATGAAAGGAGGTGATTTTACTAATGTCTTGTCGGTCTAAGGAGCAAGAAATTACAGTTATATTCACGCAGTCATATATGTCACATTGAGATGATATTTTTTTTCGGTCATTTTTTTCTTTCATTGCGTGAGGTTATGTTTACAATTATTGTTTGAATTTATTCACGTCATAAATTGGTTTTGTGTGTACAGCACGAAGACTCCCCGTTCACTGCAGCTTCCCTATCTCGCCCAAGGACGCCTCAAAAAAGGTTACTCTACACTACAGTTTGGGACAGGATGTGGATTTGTAGTTGATTTTCTGCTACAGTTTTCCGGCAACATCCATTTTTGCACGTTGATTAGTTGGGCCCTCAGTCACTTTCATACACATTCCTGAGCGTACTCACACTACGTGACACATTGATGGACTTCGGAAGTCTTTTGTGATTCAGGCTGGGTCCAGACAAGTCTTGAAACTTTTTTTTAAATTTTGTTTTTAATCTGTGACAGACCCCACACAAAAAGATGCTGATGAAAATCAGGTTTAACAATATCAGTCATAGTGCGCGTGGTCTGCTCCGATAATCAAACCACAGAATATCACACATACACAAACATATTTTGTTTAATTTACCAACGCCTCGTTTTTTTGTCAGTCAAGGAGCTTTTTTGATTGGCTACTTTCCATTCACATCACAGACCAGTGAGTCAAATGACCAAAGAGTAGTCATCTTTCCCCACAAACAAAGATTTAAATATTTGAACAAATGATGAAATAAGAATAAGAACTTGCCTAAATTTAAACCGAGATTCAATCTTGCCAAGAAAAAAAGTATTTTGCTACGGTGGCTCCATGCTGATGTCACTCAGGTTGACTGTCAGTGATGCAAATGGACAAGAGAGTAAACGCTGTAGAAATTGTGCATCCAGCATGAAAACATCTCCAACTCGCAGGCACCCCTGCGACTGGGTTCGTGCCAGCTGGGGACTGTAGGGATGGATTTGACCTTGCCTTTTAAACCCATATCTGGCAAACCACCAATGCACAAGAGACATATTACAAGATATTCCAATATGCTGTCTTAATGGGGTAAAATGATTTCAGGTGGCGACAATGCTGTTTCTTCCATCAACGTACCAGGATGTTTAATGGTAGTATGCCCACTGCATGAGTCTGTCCAGTCTATCTGGGGGAGGGGTTGTGTGAAAGAAACAGAGTTAATGGTCAAAGGTGCCAAATCTGGCACGGCACAGGCTTGGCAACATACAGGCAATACGCCAACACATGGGGGAAGGGGGACTTCCTTGCCTTGAAGGGTGGGCTTGTCAGAGCTGAGGGAGCACATATCAATGACTTCTAAGCTCTCTGAATTATGCTAAGACATGTCTCCTTGGGGGAGCATGGTGTGAAGTTGAAAGTCATTCAAGGACGGAGATTTAACATTGCCACATGAAGCCACTACTTCTCTTCCAATTGGGAAAAAGCTATGTTTAAATAAATTGATATGTACAACAAAATGTGACTTTGCACAGTAAGTCTTCAGTAAGTACCTGGAATGAGTATTGCGAGTAATTTGATTCTGACGACGTGATATATATCTGTGCCACGTTGAGATGAATGACACCATCGGGCCTTGTTCCCCACCCCCTTTATACAAGGTCACCTTGGGTGTACTGTAATTTACAACTGAATAACATGTTTGCTCTAAACGGTGCTGCTTAACTGCATCAACCACGCCTGTGTTGTGACATTGCTGCACAGGGTTGTTCAACTAAATGATACAATTCAATAGTTACATATACCATCGATCTACTTTGTTTTGCAGTGATACACTCGATCCAAACGGGATCAGAAACAATTCTGTTCAACGTTTTGATGAAGTATCTGCCTGTTCGCTACAGCAGTTTTGAAAGAGTGAATGTGAAAAGTAAATGCTGTCTTCATTGGTGAGAGCTGGTTTCTCATGTGGTCCAAATCACATGTGACATGGGTTGTGCCTCGTTGCTCCGCCAACCACCGGCTGATGATGTGAAATATTGATTTGCATGTCCACCCACATCAAGACGCCTTGGCTTAGCTGTCAAGTTCATTTAGAAGCGGCCCCTTTTAATAGGCCTTTGATGCCAAGCTTGTGGCAACAGCAGAGGTGCCGAAAGAGGGTGGAAGAAGTCCCGCAGGGTCGAGAGCAGAAAGCAAAGACGAGGCCAAAAATGTCAGAATGCTGCTTTCATAAAACTCTCACCGGTTTTATAATCAGCAATATGCAGGCTACATTGGGGCAAGGATCTGCACACAAGCTGCGTATGGGGCATAAACCTGCAGTCATTCATGCAATAATGATATGCTGTTGGTCCCTCATATGAGACTTTACACTGTACTTCATTTAGCCATTTCAGCATGGATACACTCTTCTGCTTCACAAAAGCAGCCAGCAGCCTTGCCTCCACACACACTCACACACACACACACACACACACACACATACGCGCGTGAGAGGAGAGTTATGTACACTCAGAGAGTAAGAGACACTGCTTTATGAGTTGGATTGGACACAGGATGGCCTTTAGAGAAAACATGAAGCAAAAGGTTACACTCCCCTTCCATTGTGAGAGTTAGTCTACCTATGAACAGATTTCAGGCTGAAAACTGATGTTGCACGTGACCACCAGAGATAACAAGGTGACCTTTTCATGTAAACGACCGAAATGGCAAATTATGTTCATGCCTTGATTCAAAACTGTTGTCGGCCCCTGAAAAAAAAAAAAGATGGATCTTGGTGTATGTTTTCTTCACAGTAATGACAAAGTCGAAGGCTTCCGCACCCCTGTCCACATTTGTTTCAAGGTGTTTGTTTTGCACTTTTTTTTTGTCTCTCAGTGAATGGTGCAGGCTGCCTCTGTCAGACAACCACAGTCCATCATGCAGTAAGAGACACCTGTGGCCTTTATTCTCATTGCCAATGTCGTTGACATTGTGTGAATGGTAGACGGAAAAGTTAATCCAGTGAGACAAGTCAGAAAGGCACAGGAAATGAGAAAAACCTTTATTACCGATTTGTCTTACTGTTTATTGTGCATGTTAAATTGCTCCATGTACAGCACTTTGTATGCAGTGGTGGCTGTTTGAAAGTGCTCTATAAATACTGTTGACTTGACTTGACTTGACTCAAAACCTGAGAAAAATGTGGTGCAACACAATAGAAGGGGAGGGTCACAGATTCGGTAGTGTGTAGACCTGTGCCAAGGTTGAACTGTTACCAAAACAAAATAAATAAATAATCCTGGAGCATCGCAATTGTGTTTTTCTCTTTGTCCATATATTAGCAGCCCATTTAGGAATTTAAGACGACAGGAGCGGCCTGTACCTTTTTGTATTCTGGGTCTGGATGGAATTAGTCAGTTTCATCTATTCTTAAAAAGCAAAATGAGCAAGATAGTAAATACAAGTGAAAACACTGTGGAGCTCTACTTGTCAGTAATTTTTTGGGGGGAGGTGCTGGGGCGAAAGCCTCACTCCTCACTAACAGGTACGAGCACGAGATTGGCACAGTACAAAACATGCCTATGTGCAGCTGGCTCAAGCTGACATTTCTCACGGCCGCTCTGCTAAATTGGTAGTCTAATTTATAATTTATTTGTGATGTAATGTTACGAGAACACCAACTGCGATTTTTTTTTTTTAAATGTACAATCAATTCAATGTCAAAATGGGGGTGGTGAACTTAGTTACCAAGCAGACGCATTGCAATTGGCTTCTGAAATCTGAGCTGCCCAGGTTTCCTGCTCTTCTTCTGTTTACTGTAGTCTTTATGCGCTGTATTGAGTTTTTTTTTTTAATATTCCAATGCTGGATTTGCCACCATAGTTTCAGCAAAGCTCCTGAAGCTCAAGTAAACGGGTGAGAGCGAGGCTGTGGATGAGCCTGCATCTTATCTCTTTGTCCCAATCTGTACTCCATGGCATCGTTTATTTGCATTCATTTTGTTGTCAGCAGGAGCTGGATGCATTGCGGTTCATGCTCTAGGAAGAAATGCTGAATTGAACGAGTTTAACTTGCTTCCCGTATTAAATTTATTATTTAGATTAATTTTAATACACTCCACTCACCTTTCTTCACCGAAAAAAAAAAACATTTGAATGGGTTAGTGTTATTCGCAATAGTTTTCATGCATCATACATTTATTGAAGGTGATTTATAGCGCCCCCTGAAGGTCACAACATGCTTAGCGAACCACCCCTTACATTAAAATAATATTTAAACAATAACAACACATTCTTTTATTTAATTGTCTCTACAAGTGGTTCAGGAAATGTATCATCAAATTGCCATCTCTATATAAGCTGCCAGAGAAGCATAAAACTCTGCCATGGCCGAAGTTATACAATTTAACAATGAGCAATGATGTATAATTTTAACATAGACATACAATTCAGTGTGTGTGTGACTGTGCACACCCACACACACACACACACACACACACACACGCAAACACACAAGAAATCAAAGACATTGCAGACTATGTGACATGCCACTTTTATATGTTGGTTTCAACAACAACCAAAGACAACAACCAAAAGAAAACTACTCAAGAGAAATGTATACACAAGCACATCCTGTAAAAGGCACAAGCTTCTTGGTGAAGGTACTGTAAGAAGGGCACAAAGTCCACCATGGCATTACAGCATGCAAGGGGAGACATTTTTTTGTTTTGCCCTGAGTGCAAATAGAGGCGAGTCACTATATGCCAGCAAAGTACCTATAAAAGAGGCCAATTCCAACAGAGCCACAAGGGGACAATATTGTGTGAGACAGGGTGAAGAGAGGAGATGAGGTGATGGTAAGTGCGACAGGACTGGTCTAGGTCTCCTTTTCCTGTGTCCCACTTCTGAAGATTTGCATCATTCCTTATTTATTTGCATGAAAAATATAGGTCAGACCATACATTTTTAATAGTTTTGCAGCTTTAATTCAAATGTCTGCGAGCAACCCCTGCGAGAAAATGTGCCTTTGACGCTGAGGAGAAATGAGATGAGGACAACACACAAAGGCACATCGGCGTGTGATGGTGCTCGGTATTAATGCCCCGGCGAATAACTCTGTGGTGTGATTAAATACAGTACATCGTCTTTTCAAACTACGTGCTATGCTATTTGAGGTGAAAAATGGACAGAAACAAATGAAGCTGACTAACAGATCTGTCATGGTTTGTTTAGGAGAGAAGATAAGCCCCAAACATAGGCTTCGGACTTCAAGTCATAATTCAAAGGTCCCCTTTGGTATCCGGCCTTAGAGTCATGTAAATGTATTTATCCGAAGACACGAGTGAAATTATACTTTGTATTTGAAATGTTTTCAAAAATGGCTGCTAATTTCATAAAATACTCAAGATTGCATGTCTTTATTTCTTTTATTGCTATCGTGAAAGAACGTGGTGTCAATTTAGACATTTTGGGCACCAATGAATGCAGTTAAAAAGTATGAAAAACTGGAATCAAATGTCTCAGAAGAGGGAAGTCGAGACATCTCCGCTAAAGATGCTGCACTCACGACACAACCCAAATTAAGTACAAGAGGATGGATGGATGGATGGTTAGATGATGTTTTAAATGGTCTGTTTTTGTCAGGCATTAAAAAAAGGGGACACAAAAGACACTTGTATATTTTACTCCAAATGTCACGGAAGGGCAAACCCATTTTATTTGGATTGCTTGACCCAAAAAATGAACCCTTTGACACCAAATTTGTCTTTATAGCTAGAACAGAAGAGAAGACTTGGGCCTCTCAAGTACAGTCTAAGACGTCTTTTAAAAATGTGCGTATTTTAGGTACAAAGTATGACCTCACTTGTGTCATAAGATACATTTGTTTTTATGACCTGAATATACTTCGATGCCAAAGGGAACCTTTGCATCATGAATCAAGTAACGCCAGTCATTGGAGGACAGCATCGGCCAAAAGGGCTTTATATCCAAGCATGAAGCATATTCTGCACCTGGACCAAAACATGTCTGACACACGCAATTTTGCATCATAAGTGCATCTTATCTGATTCATGGTTGGGTTGATAAGTCAAGCTCCATTTCTCTGAGGCGTGATGAGCCTCCAGGCTGTAACTGGCCTTTTCCATTTTTTTTAACATTTAAAAGAAAAAAGACAATGGCAAATCTGTACCACAAATATACTGTTATGACAAGACTCATGTTGATACTCAGTCTAACTGCTGCAATGGAATTTTTATTTTCTTTCGAAAACAACATGACACGTGGAATGGATTAAAGATAAATAAATCCAATTTATCTGGTTTGGCATACAAATAATGGAATTATTTGATTCATATCCTTGGTGAGCCAGTGACACCACTGTGGTGTTTGAGGATATCCTACTTCCAAATAATTCATGCTGAAATACAAGGCAGCCCGTGGAGAAGAATCCAGCTTTAAACTATGTAAACCCATCTGTGGCAGGATGAGACGTTCTGAGCCACTGCCCAACTGTGTGAGCCATAATTCAAATATAAATGTAATGTGTTTGTAGCCCTCAATGTACAGCCATATACAATGCAGACATTCTCATCATTTTGATTTTAATCGGCACTCTGACAAATATACTGAATTAGCGATAGAGCTATATTCATTGTCGGAAATAAAATATAGTGGATTTCCTTAGCTGAATATAGAGAATTAAAAAGCCAAAATCAATAATCTTGTACTATCAGGCAGCCAGCCAGACTGGGGGGATTTTTTTTTTTCACGCTCTGTCTGGAAATGAAATTGCCAAGAGAACAACATTTGAACTATTGTTAAAGGTGATAGGTAAGAAATGATTTTCTCTTCTGTCTGAAACTTTACATTCTTTGCTCGCCTCAAATAAAAATATTAGGATGTTAAAATGAGTATAGACTAGATCAAAGTGAATTTAGTTTTGAGTTGGAGAAACATCTAAACATGAAAAGTCAATTGCATAATGCTAATTAAATGCAGCATACTACACGTTCAACTATATAAAATGATATGACCACAATGGAAAATAATGTTGAATTTACTTAAAATAAAATCATTTGAAGCCAGATACATTTTTTAAAGTAGCTGTATGGTCGACCTAAAAAATGTATCTGGATCCAGACGGTTTTATTTTGTACAAAAACTTGATGAAATAAAGTTGAGTAAATTCAACACGCCATTCTTTTTTGCAGTGCGTGAAGCTTTGAAAAAATTACAAAGTAACCTGAAAAATGTAACTACTTTTTAGTTACGCTCCAACGACAACAACATTCATTCATTCATTCATTCATTCATTCATCTTCCGAACCGCTTCATCCTCACTAGGGTCGCGGGGGTGCTGGAGCCTATCCCAGCTGTCTTCGGGCAGTAGGCGGGGGACACCCCGAATTGGTAGCCAGCCAATCGCAGGGCACACAGAGACAAACAACCATGCACGCCCTCACTCACACCTAGGGACAATTTTGAGTGATCAATCAGCCTGCCATGCATGTTTTTGGAATGTGGGAGGAAACCGGAGGACCCGGAGAAAACCCACGCAGGCCCGGGGAGAACATGCAAACTCAGGACAGGGAGGCCAGAGCTGCAATTGAACCCGGTACCTCTGCACTGTGAAATCGACGTGCTAACCACTGGACTACCGGGCCGCCCACGACAACAACAATGTCGCAATATTTAAAATTGCCACGTCGTCATCATTCTACGATGTTAAAGGCAGTACAGCTCCGTCCAAAACATTTTTTTTTACCCTCTTAAGCCGAACACGGCATTGTGAACTACATAAACTATGATTTGTCACTGCTGCTATTATGCACAAAAACACAACATTGTTTTTGCTTTCAATAGCATCAGCTTTTTTTTTGTTTGACAATATCGGGTGGTTTTATGCAAGATAGTGAGATGTTTTTTTTTACCCCCGAACCTCCCCACATTATCCCGATAATTCTTGTATCATGAGGTTCATGTCTTGATAATATTGTACTGTGACGTTTGGATGCTGTCACATTGCTACTATTCAGCCCAGACTGTCACAGTTGATTTGTTTGGGATCAACAGATGGCTCTGTCGGGCTCCTCCTACAGCAGCACACCTGTTGGTCATCATGTCATTAGAAGGTTTTTTGTTAAAAGGACTCCCGGCCTGACCACTTGGAGTTGGATCACTGTTGCGCAGAGTTTATGTCACTGCTTCTGTTTGTTTACTATCACTATCACTGCTTCTGTTGGTTTGAGTTAATCTCATGATATTTTTTGCTTATGCCATTGTTCTTGTTGTTTGTTGGACTGCTTGTTTTGGATTTGGTTTTCTCAGTGCTTTGTTTAGTACATTTTGCCAAGCTCCTCCTGCTCCTCCCTCTTGCCTGCTTTTTGGGGTCCTCCATCACCCGCGCAACGTGACACAGATGTGCATATGAACCACAATTCAATACAACGTTCAAAAATACCACTGTGGGTGGAGCTTAACAATGGACTGCTGTGTTAGAAGGCTGACAATATACTGTAGCTATGCATTTATAGCCACCCAAAGAGCACGTGTGCATGATACGACAGTATATAAGTTGGCTATCAAACAACAGTGGCATGAAAAGCACTTGAGTGATTATCAATGTCAGACAACAGCAGCAAAAACAACCCAATTTGCTCTCAGAAGAATAGTTTTATGGGAATTTAATGACACATTTTGTATTTATGGAACTCTACCAGACCGCAGCATATGCCACAGTGGATGAGCATTATTTCACAACCTTTGCTGCAATTAAAGTCTGCCTTATCAAACCAATATTCTCATTTTATTTTTAGGACAAGAACAGAATGTATCTGTTTTTTTGGCCCGCATTTTGTGGCAAGTTGAAGCTATGCTTGGTGAGCAAAGTCAGATTTTGCCAGCTGGGCCCACATTTTAGTGAATAGCAGTAAAACAGCCGGATTATTACATTGTAAATTATTTGGGGCAGCTGGGAAGAGTGACGAACACTCTCAAGATGTTATGCTTCCGTGAGTCACTGATTTGATGATGTACCGTATGTGCTCAGTCTGACTGAGGAACACAGCGGAATGCTTCAAGCTTCCTTCAATTTGGTGGGATCATATTGTGGGGGTTTGGAAAGCACACTCATTGGACAAAACATTCGGTACCCCTGCACCATCTCATGCGATCAGAGAAGAGCTGAATGAAAATAAATTGCTATGATCATGCTCAATTACGATGGATCGTAAACCTGTTATACATACACACATACTAGGGAAATCTATATGAGAATTTACTAATTCATTGAAGCATATTTTTTATTTTTTTTTAATTCTGGTTACAATGGTCATACTGCATTGTACTTACAGATTTTTACATTTTTAATTTCTTAAATTCAATAAGGTGCCTCAACCAAACCACCAATATGATGCAGCTTCAAGCCACAGCCAAAAAAATGTATTCAAGATTGATTCAAGTGATTCTTCAATGTTTTACACTATTTACTGCAGTCATTTTTACTCTGAAAACAAAGCTGCAGTATGCTCGTTACGGGCCATGCCATATTGCGGCAGAACGTATCATTGTGGAACTAAATAAGGACTAATTCCAAAAGCTGTTATTTGTTTTACTGTTTGAAACATCAACAAAACAATTGTGGCCAAAAAAAGAAATGAAAAAACATCTCCTATATTACTAAACACACAATTCTCTAAAATTGGTCTGGAAGGAACTGGGGTGATAACTTCATTTCATTCAGATTGAGCAATGACTGAAATGATTCATATAATTAATATATGAATCATTTAGTATCAATATTACTTGAAGAAAAATGATGAAAACCCTAATAAATGAGAATTAGTGTGGCCAGATCAGGGAGTAATGACTCAGTGAGAAAATGTAGACCTCAACCTGGGACTAACCATCCAAACAGCCATCCTGATTTAAGAAGCGGGATTCAACCCTGACGAGTCACCAGTTAATCACAGGGAACTATAGACAAGCCATCATCGTAAAAGAAAGAAAATTCCACCCATGCAGACTTCGAACACGAAAATCGAGCCCATCATCATAAAGTGAGTATGGAAAAAAGTTAGGGATTAATTGAAACACATGCACAAGAACAAGTATTCAAAATCAAACTATTGAGGCCATATCGGAATTGTGATAAGGCATCACGTTAAGCATATGGAGAAATTGTTGTTGAATTATATAATATATATTATATAGAAAGTAAAGTTGTGCCTTACGATACTCGTACATTTGCCATTTGTTATAAATCTCATGTGTTAATCACAACTAGATCTCTTCCCTCTGACTGACTTTGAGATTTCATTTGCTGATTGTGCATGTGTGGGAGCATGCACAATCAGCGCGTGACACTGTGTGGGCAAGTTTTCAAGCAGAGCAGACAAGCTCTACATTGGACCAGGGCGGCACGTCAGGGACAGCTGGATGTTGTCATGCCCCTGTAATGCTGATTGCAGCCCACGAGAGCACCTACCAATTATAAATCAGCTTCACAGCACTCAGGGGTGAAATACAGCAGCAAAAGGAACATTTCAGTTTCACTGTACAAAAAAACGTTCTCAAATTGTGAGTGCAGTGCAGATGGTTGCTTTCAACTGTTTGAGATGTATAAACACAAAAATTGGTGGGAGGGAGGGGCCTGTTTGTATCAAAACATTTTGTCATTCGTCCATTTTTATAGTTCTTGTGCTGAGAGTCGCCGGACTGCATCCCAGGTGACTTTGGGCAAGAGGCAGGCTGCACCCTGGTCTGGTCACCAACCACTTACGGATGAGTTTGGCATATTTTATACGACTTTACGATGAGGACTTCCCTCTGAGCATATAAATATGTTTTACATCAATCACGTGTTTCATCAACATTAACCCAAAACTGAGGAGAAAAAAATGACATGCATCATAGAATTTGTGTTGTTTAGTCAGTTTAGGCTCCTCATTCAAAGGAAGTGAAGGTTAAATGGTTGAGTAGTCGGATTTTGAAGCATTACATTGATTGGCAGCTGTCCATCAGAGATTTATTTGAAACCGCAAGCATTGCTGCTGCGCAACCTCATATACAGCGTGCTGCAACAAAAATATAAACATGTCTCTTTATTTTCCGGTGAGAGAAAATCTAATCAGTAAGATGAATGCAAAGACATTTGTCTCACTGAAATAGCAAATTGTAATGCTCATAGTTGAGCTCATACACATAAAATGTGGTTCAAATCAATGGAGTGATTTAAAGCAAATCAAATAAATGGCACACTGGTTATTTTTGCACGAGCTTCCTCTAGCCTGTTTCACTCCAATTCTAATTCCTCATCTACCGTGAGTGCGAGGAACTCTTCCACGCCCACCTGTACTCGGCCATAAATAAAACAACCTCCACCGACAAGCTCATTTCTTCATCAGAGATTTCTACGCAAGAGTGGGCCCTGACAGTGCATTCTGGAGGGATGTTCTTGGGGAGCACGGTGTTGCCAAGCTCAGTGAAAATGGTCACTGCCTCGCTATTTGCCGTGAGCATCGACGGGTCGTCACTAACACCTTGTTCCAAACTCAAAAATGTTTTGCCATTGTTACATCATCCACTCATTTTCTATAGGCTTACCCTGTGGGATGTCATGGCGAAGTGGAAATGATCCCAGGGAACCTTTTGGGGGGGAATAACACTACATAACGGACATGTCACCAGTCAATCAAATGGCACAGAGAGTGATGCATACAGACCAATTGCATTTCCCATTATTGTTGTTTATTGCTACGAATTGTATTGGAATGACATGCCTTTCATCGCAGCCAACACATTATTGTGATTAGTGCCATTTTGTTTGGGTTAGATACAGTAATAAATTCAGAAAAGGTCATCCCACCCCCTATGGTGCTGAGACAATCAGGAAGCATTAACTGTGAGAAGGTTAAGCCATCGTCTTTCATTGCAACACAAGTTGATTAGTGAAAATGAATAAAAAGAGGTGTTGGTGACATAAACTGGATTGAAATTGCTGTGAACATTTTCATGTTAACACAGTGTTAGAGATTAGGCTGATGGATGGAGAAGGATGGGGAGGTTTGGCGGAGTGAGGGGGCAGGGGGGGCGTTATAGGCTTGAAATGAATTAAGAAACGTCTTTGAACGGATTGTGCTCCATAAAACCGTATCTTGCTTTTTAGCTTTACCACAGCTTTCTGTCGGGACTGTTTCCGCTCAGTTCAAAAAAAGCCAATCTCCCTCCTGACCTTCTCTTGCCCCGCAGTTTGTTGATTAACACACACACACACACACACACACACACACACACACACACACACACACACACTATATGGAATTTCATGTTCTAATATCGCACATGGTGGTCACCAGACAGTCTCCACATTGTAAAGCTTCAGCATCTGGCCAATATACCAAAGTGTCTTAACAGCAGTGTGAAATAAATCCAATCACCTAAGCTTACAAGACATTTGTTGTGCAACACATCCTGTTTTTGAAGCCTTTTAATGCGTACATAAATTGTTTTGTTCTCTGCCAGGCCCTCTCTGTGCCTTTGTTGTAATGTCATTTACAATCGATGGACAGCTGAACCACATCATTGCGAATTGTTTTTTCCTACTGCCCTGCTTTATTGAGATGATAAGGTGGTAGAATGGTGTGTTTGTGTTGCCTTCTCTTCATCTGTTATCATCTAGTCAGGATTGTCCTTTTTCTTCTTTTTTTGTTTTTAATCTTAAGAACACACAATTCTGCCAGGAATCTTGAAATACATTATTCCAGAGTACACAACTTGGTTGGCAATTGGAGGAAGTAAAGAAGTGATGAAGTGCGCTTTATGACTATGTCTCTATGTTCGCAGCTGCGTGCGATGCAGATGTGTATTCATATTACAATGTTTAATGTAGCTGACCTCCAAAATGAGTGCAAACAGGAGTAGGAGCGAAATGGGACAACACACACACACACACACACACACACACACACACACACACACACACACACACACACACCATGTTGGAAGTCGGGGTCAGTGCCAGCTGACCTGTAGTTGAAGTGTACTCACCAGGTAACCTTATAGTTTTAAAAAGAGATACCGGGTTCAATTCCAGCTCCGGCCTCCCTGTGTGGAGTTTGCATGTTGCATGGGCTTGCGTGGGTTTTCTCCGGGTGCTCCGGTTTCCTCCCACGTTCCAAAAACATGTGTGGCAGGCTGATTGAACACTCTAAATTGTCCCTAGGTGTAAGTGTGGGCGTGCATGGTTGTTTGTCTATGTGTGCCCTGCGATTGGCTGGCAACCAATTCGGTCCCCCGCCTACTGCCCGAAGACAGCTGGGATAGGCTGCAGCACCTCCCGCGACCCTAGTGAAGATGAAGCGGGTTCGGAAGATGAATTATGAATTATTCTCCATCATATAGTCACCAGCATATTTTATTGGTCACAATTGGGTTTGTTGGCAATTTTAGTCTGACAGCTGCAATACAGATCCCGTTACTGAGAACCCACTCTCTACAATGATGCACATTAATAAATACATCACGTGTTTTGGCCTTTTAAGCCACAATTTCACAAAACAAGACATATTTGCCTGTCAATTCACATGCACATGAAATGAAAATGTGTCTCTAACAGACATAATGTAAACAAGCGTTTTTTGTGAGTCACATGCACACTTAAAAGAGGGAGCTTGCAGTCTGAAAATGAAGATAGAAAGTTGTCTTCCAGTATGTACTCTGTAAAACATAACTGGTGGGTCATTAGGTAGTAACGTCCAGATAATTTTATCATTAGCTAGTTAAATAGTGATTTAAAAAAAAAATAAATGTTTCAGTCCCTATTAGAAACGCCACAGATGGACAATTTCACTGTTTTGTCAACTCCTTATGGCAGCTCAGTACCATAGAAGGTACCGTAATTTATTAGTTTTTCAGAGCATTTCTGCAACTATTGAAGGAGATGTGAGTGTGCCCGTGCGTGTGCATGAGTGTGTGTAGCTCTCTTCCGGGCCTGCATCGCAGTTCATTATCTTGTCTCATCCTTTCTCTGACAAACCTCCCAGCAGGTGTCTCAAGGCAGAAGAGTTCACGACTTCATTCCAAATGCAATTCTTTATATGGTGCACATTTGTGCTCCGTAGTTTCCTTGTCTTGTTTTGTCTTTTGTCATGTCAGTAGTGCTTTGGGTTCTATGTGGTATTCTTGGTTTGTTCCACACGTGTTTTGGATCTTGTAGTCTTTTTGAGACAAGCAATTTCATTTGCAAGCATTTTTGGTTGTTTTTCATTTTTTTCCCCTGGTTTATAGTGACCAGCGTCATTTGTTGGATTTTCTCGGCCTTGTGACCTTTCTGTATAAATAAATATTTTTTCAAAATTTTTATCAGAGTCTACGTTTGTCGAGTTCCATTCTGTCTGGAGAGATCCAGACATCTTGAAAAAAAAATCAACACGATAATATGTTGATAGAACATATTCTGCACTTTACAAAATATTACAATAATTAATGCAGAGGAATCAAATGAGTAGATTTCTCATATTGGCGTTATGACACAAAAATTCATCATGAGGACTGGATAACTGTGCTATGACACCAGAACACTGTTGGGGGAAAGAAATGCTCCCACGCAATGACAATGCGTGACTGTCACTACTGGCAGACACTGCCATTGGAGTCATCATAAAACTGTCCGTTAAAGATTATGTGGTGTCCAGCATTTGAAACAAGTGGCGCGTGTCTTGTGAAAGTAGAGACTGCAGAATTAATTGTGTATTACTGCACCATAGGCAGTTGTTGAGTGTTCTAAATGTCCGTCCTGCTGAAGCGCGTGGATGTGGTTTCCAAGGTAACATCTCCAATGGCCCGGCTTTTGAGAACACCGTGCCTTGTAATGTTGGTCCCATGTTACCATAGCAAATGTCTCTGCTCAACATCGCATACACTATCAGTGGGCTTTGTGGGCCAATGCTCCTCAATGCAGCAAACACTGAGACAGTTAATTGGGGATTATGGAAAAAAATCACAGAGTAGACAAAAAATATATTCTGTTTTAATTGCTGTTTGAGGTTTTTATTTTTTTTTGTGTTCATCCACATGAGATGGCAGGACATCAAGCCAGCATTTACAACAGCATGACTGCTTCAAAACAAAAACTTTGAAGCAAGGTCAATATTAAACATTTTAACATTGTATTATTATTATAATTATTTCAAATGATGTCCCGTATAAATATTACAACGGCAGCATTTTATACTTTCCTACCATCTCACACAAACATTTAAAACATTTTAAGTCTGCTGCTTTAAATAGAGTCCCCACCGTGCAAAGTGCCAAGTGCACGAGAGGAGGAAAAGTACATGCATTATACATTGTGCACAAGTGCATTGCCTTTATGGCTCAGTCTATTCCTCTGTAGAGATGACTTAACAAGAACAATTGTGCCCCGTCAGAGATATACTGTTTTCTTCATTCTGCCCTTCCCACACACCCAAAAGGAGGTTTCTCTTAGCTAGAAATCAAAGTGGCAAAACTCTTCGATATCGTTTTTAAAAAGAAGTCATTCTCATTGTCAATCTTATCATCATTATCATTACTATCAAGATTGGGATTTGTTTTATTGGTATTTTTTATTTTTTTTTATTTTTTTACATTGTCACAAAACATTTGGTGTTCAAAATTACTCAGACAATTAGGGGTGTGCATCGCTCCAATATAATGCAATTAAGTTACCGGTAATTGTTTTTGGCACAAGACCAATCAAACACCAAGCTAAAATTATGGTAAACTCAATTGAAATAGAAAGAACGTATGAAACCAAGTTTCTCGGATTAGTAATAGACTCAAAACTATGTTGGAAACCACATATCGATAACGTAAGTCAATTCAAGTCAACAGTATTTATAGAGTATCGCTGCATACAAAGCTGCATACAAAGTGCTGTACATGGAGCGATTTAACATACACAAAATACACGTAACATACACGTAAAAAGAAAAATAGCCAAGACCGTAGGGATCCTCTACAAATCCAAGGAAGTGCTAAATAAGAGATCTTTGTACACATTATACACTTCATTATTATTACCATATATGACCTACTGTGTGGAAATATGGGGAAATGCCTGCAAAACAAACACACTCCCTATTCTCAAACTCCAAAAAAAAGCAATTCGAATTATTAATAGATCAAAATATACGGACCCCTCCGTGAGTCGTCACCTTACCGTGGTGGAGGGGTTTGTGTGTCCCAATGATCCTAGAAACTAAGTTGTCTGGGGGTTTATGCCCCTGGCAGGGTCACCCATGGCAAACAGGTTCTAGGTGAGGGGCCAGACAAAGCACGGCTCAAAGACCCCAATGATGATTACAATAAATGGATCTAGGTTTCCCTTGCCCGGACGCGGGTCACCGGGGCCCCCCTCTGGAGGTCCGATCCTCGGCTGCAGAAGCTAGCTCTTGGGACATGGAATGTCGCCTCTCTGGCAGGGAAGGAGCCCGAGCTGGTGTGTGAGGCAGAGAATTTCCGACTGGATATAGTCGGACTTGCCTCCACACACAGCCTGGTTTCTGGTACCAGTTCTCTCGAGAGGGGTTGGACTCTCTTCCACTCTGGAGTTGCTCACGGTGAGAGGCGCAGGGCAGGTGTGGGCATACTCATTGCCCCCCGGCTCAGTGCCTGTACATTGGGGTTCACACCGGTAGACGAGAGGGTTGCCTCCCTCCGCCTTCGGGTGGGTGGACGGGTCCTGACTGTTGTTTGTGCATATGCACCAAACAGCAGCTCAGCATACCCACCCTTTTTGGAGTCCCTGGAGGATGTGCTGGAGAGTACTCCTGCTGGGGACTCCCTTGTTCTGCTGGGGGACTTCAATGCTCACGTGGGCAATGACAGTGAGACCTGGAGGGGCGTGATTGGGAGGAACGGCCCCCCCGATCAGAACCCGAGTGGTGTTTTGTTATTGGACTTCTGTGCTCGTCACGGATTGTCCATAACGAATACCTTGTTCAAACATAAGGGTGTCCATATGTGCACTTGGCACCAGGACACCCTAGGCCGTAGTTCGATGATCGACCTTGTGGTCGTGTCATCGGATTTGCGGCCGCATGTTCTGGACACTCGGGTGAAGAGAGGGGCGGAGCTGTCAACTGATCACCACCTGGTGGTGAGTAGGCTCCGATGGTAGGGGAAGATGCCGGTCTGTCCTGGCAGACCCAAACGTATAGTGAGGGTTTGTTGGGAGCGTCTGGCGGAATCCCCTGTCAGAAGGAGTTTCAACTCCCACCTCCGACAGAGCTTTTCCCATGTTCCGGGGGAGGCGGGGGACATTGAGCCCAAGTGGACCATGTTCCGTGCCTCTATTGTTGAGGCGGCCAATCTGAGTTGTGGCCGTAAGGTGGTTGGTGCCTGTCGTGGCGGCAACCCCCGTACTCGCTGGTGGACACCAGCAGTAAGGGATGCCGTCAAGCTGAAGAAGGAGTCCTATCGAGCCTTTATGGCCTGTGGGACCCCAGAGGCAGCTGACAGGTATCGATTGGCCAAGCGGGCCGCGGCTTCGGTGGTCGCCGAGGCAAAAACCAGAGCGTGGGAAGAGTTCGGTGAGGCCATGGAAGCCAACTTCCGGACGGCTTCGAGGAAATTCTGGTCCACCATCCGACGTCTCAGGAGGGGGAAGCAGTGCACCACTAACACTGTATACAGTGGGGATGGGGCGCTGCTGACTTCGACTCGGGACGTTGTGAACCGGTGGGCAGAGTACTTCGAAGACCTCCTCAACTCCACCAACACGCCTTCCTTGGAGGAAGCAGAGCCTGGGGACTCTGGGGTGGGCTCTCCTATCTCTGTGGTTGAAGTCACCGATGTGGTTAAAAAGCTCCTCGGTGGCAAGGCCCCAGGGTTAAGGTCTATTCAGGGGTGCTGGAGAGGAGGGTCCGTCAGGAAGTCGAGCCTCAGATTGAGGAGGAGCAGTGTGGTTTTCGTCCCGGCCGTGGAACAGTGGACCAGCTCTACACCCTTAGCAGGGTCCTTGAGGGTATGTGGGAATTCGCCCAACCAGTCTACATGTGTTTTGCGGACTTGGAAAAGGCGTTTGATCGTGTCCCTCGGGGAGTTCTGTGGGGGGTGCTTCGTGGGTATGGGGTACCGAACCCCCTGATACGGGCTGTTCGGTCACTATACCACCGATGTCAGAGTTTGGTTCGCATTGCCGGCAGTAAGTCAGAATCGTTTCCAGTGGGGGTAGGACTCTGCCAAGGCTGCCCTTTGTCGCTGATTCTGTTCATAACCTTTATGGACATAATTTCTAGGCGCAGGTGAAGCATTGAGGGGGTCCGTTTTGGGGGCCTCAGTATTGCATCCCTGCTTTTTGCAGATGATGTGGTGCTGTTGGCTCCTTCAAACGGGGCTCTCCAACTCTCACTGGAGCGTTTCGCAGCCGAGTGTGAAGCGGTTGGGATGAAAATCAGCACCTCCAAATCTGAAACCAAGGTCCTCAGTCGGAAAAGGGTGGAGTGCCCCCTCCGGGACAGGTAGGAGATCTTACCCCAAGTGGATGAGTTCAAGTATCTTGGGGTCTTGGTCACGAGTGGGGGTAGGAGGGAGCGGGAGATCGACAGGCGGATCGGTGCAGCGTCCGCTGTGATGCGGACGTTGTATCGGTCTGTCGTGGTGAAGAAGGAGCTGAGCCAAAAGGCGAAGCTCTCAATTTACCGGTTGATCTACGTCCCAACCCTCACCTATGTTCACGAGCTATGGGTCGTGACCGAAAGAACGAGATACAAGCGGCTGAAATGAGTTTTCTCCGCAGGGTGTCCGGGCTCTCCCTTAGAGATAAGGTGAGAAGCTCAGTCATCCGGGAGGGGCTCAGAGTCGAGCCGCTTCTCCTCCACATCAAGAGGAGCCAGATGAGGTGGCTTGGGCATCTGATTCGGATGCCTCCTGAACGCCTCCCCGGTGAGGTGTTCCAGTCATGTCCCACCGGGAGGAGACCCCGAGGAAGACCCAGGACACGCTGGAGAGACTATGTCACCCAGCTTGCCTGGGAACGACTCGGGATCCCCCGGGGAGAGCTGGAAGAAGTAGCTAGGGAGAGGGAAGTCTGGGCTTCCCTGCTAAAGCTGTTGCCCCCGCGACCCGGCCCCGGATAAGCGGTAGATGATGGATGGATGAAAATATACGGAACCCACAAATCCACTATTTATCAAATTAAATACGATGAAATTTTATGACCTGGTTGACTTTTTTAAATCGCCCAATTAATGTACAAAGCACACAATAACCTGCTCTGCCAAAACCTTCAGAAGTTTTTCGAAATTCGAGAAAGCAACTATGAATTAAGAGGTACCACCTATTTTCAAAAAACTCAAAACAAGAACAAACATCAAGTAAAGAAGTGTATCTAGTAAAGGTTTTAATCTGTGGAATAATCTCGAAACGGACCTAAAAATGAGTAAATCGCTTGCTGAATTCAAAAACAAATTCAAAAAAATAGTACAAACAACCTAAATCAATCAGAGTTAAAATGATAAATTCTAAACATTAAATATAATGATAAATCTGAACTAAGTTGATAAATAGAGAAAGGTATTGAAATATCCATTATGAATACAAGAGAAAATTGACACAAGAGTGCCAGGGTGAAGATGTATATAATCCCAATACAAACCAAAAGTTGTCAAAATATCACGGTTAAGGGTAAAGTATGAGCCTTAATGGAGACTTCTTCTTACTTTTTTCTTTTCTGATTGATATAAAAATGATTTAGTAGATATAAACACATAACGGGGTAGGACTAGTTTTTTACTTCATCCTACTCCCTTGAACATAATAACTGTGTTGAATGAAGACTGATTTCTTTCTTTTTACTTTTTTATCTACCTTATTTTCTGTCAAATTATCACTGTATATGTTTTATGTTCAATAAACAAACAAACAAACAATTCAATATTCGCTTATGACTGTAACTTTTGTCATTTTTATCAATACTTAAACAACATGTAAAAGCTCTTCAGAGACCAATCTTTCCAAATTAATCCAATTAAAAGAACCAACAAATGATCAGCAAAAGAGCTAATGATACGGAGATCAAAATTTAAGAAGAGTCAAAGTGACGGCCCTGGTAGTTGTGCTAAATGATGTGGTCGTCATCAGGCAGCTCCTTTGCACTTGGTTCAAAATACTGTTTGCTGTCCCCCCATGGCTGGTAAAACGTCATGCAGTTTAATTTGATGTGCAATGAATACGGTATCATAAATGCATTGCTGTCTATTCTCATTATTTAGCCTTATCTGGTACTCATTTTATCACACAAAAATCTCCATTTGCCAATTGTCTTTAATGGTCATCAGAGAAAATGTATTGACGTGATCCCACTGACCTGTGTGGTTGTCAACATTTCCATCGCTTATCAGAGATTTTGAAATGATCCATTTTAGGTTTTAAATTGGCCACCCTGTTCAGTCAGAATGCTCTATTTTATTTAGAAGCTAGTGAGATCCTTAGAATGCTGCAAAAGAAAGTGTTTTCTGTTAATGGCCAGAGATATGAATGATTATCACGATTTAAGGGCATACACGTATAAGTAATGCAGACATCCCCTTCTGCTTGTCCATATTAGCAATGTGAGGCAAGCTGGCGCCTTTCCCAGTTGACTGACAGGAGAGAGTGCGGGTACAACATTGACAGGTTGCAAATCAACTGAAGGGCACATATTGTACAGACCCTCACATTTTCTGTATGAGCAGTCCAGAAATCAACTTAATATGCATGTGTATAAAATTAGGGGGAAAAAAAACTCACATAAGCATGAGGAGAACATGCAAACTTCATATAGAAAATGTCATTATTATCGAAGATGAATAAGTTTGGGCATAACTGCATTTTTAAGGTAAAGCGGTTCATTCAGCAATAGCTGGAAGACAGGTATTTGTGAAGCCCTCTAATAAGTTAACAGTCAATCAGATCCAGTGACTTATCGAAGGTGTCATAACAGTGAAAGCTCTTTTGAAGGAGCGAGAAATGTCAGCGAGTTCATCAATTCATGAAAGAGCCCTTCAAGAGAGCCCCGTATTAGCCTTGCCCTTTCAAATTCTAGCCTAAACGTGATGGTTTTAGATCATACAAACAGGAAGTACATCTGAATGTGAATAGATAATTTCAGCGACAGATAGCTGCCTCTTTAATTGAGACTTTCGTAATTACATATTCAAGTATGTGCTGCACTCTCCTGCATGAGCCAATCAAGAAAGCTTTGCGCTGCCATTGGCCGCGTTATGAGTTCTGTGTGAGGGTGGTAGTGGGGGGGGGGGGTTGTGTCGAGTGGGCTGGAGCGCAGTCTCCTCTATGCTCTCCCATTTAATCACCGTAGTCAGCAGAACGAGCGGCCAGGCAGAAAGGCGCAGCATCCACCAACGCAGCATCCAGGATGACGACTGCGCTCATGGAGGAAGCAAGAGAAGGAAGTGCTGAGGAGAATGTGTAAGCGCTCCAAAGAGGAGAGCGTGCGCTGTGAAGAAGGACACAGCTGGAGTAAGAGTGGGAGACTAGAGGTATCGAGGCATCGTCGCTGTCTGTCTGAGCACCACTGCAGCAGCACTAAATCTGGGGCTGTCAGAGCAGCCCTCAGCAGAGCGACAAGGGGGGGAAAGAGGCTATTTCAAGAGCGGGTCTCATCACCCCGAATCAGCAATGGGATTCCCAAGAGTAGATCAAAGTTCACCCAGGAAGAAAGTGGATCACAAGTCCGGACATGCCGCCTCAGAGAAATAAAGAGACAAGCAAGTTTGGAAGTCTCCTAGTGGATTAGTGAGTGCTGCACTGCGTCCGAGTCGGGCAACCTGCGCTGTCATCTTCCCAGGTCCCCCATCGCAGCCGTCTGCTCCCGGTGAATGTCCTTTCTGCGCGCTCTTCCACTGCTCAGCAGTTGAACACACTCATGGTCGATGCCAAGGGAAGGAACATGAAATGTCTGACTTTCTTCTTAATGCTGCCTGAGTCAGTCAAAAGCAAGTCAAGCAAAAGCTCCAAGAAGGGGAATGCCAGTGGCAGCCCCAAGCTGCCCCCAGTCTGCTATGAGATTATCACACTGAGGAACAAGAAGAAGAAGAAGATGGCAGCGGACATGTTCCCCACCAAAAAGACGGCACCTGCCACCACAGTGCAACAGTACCAGCAAAAGAACATCAACAACAATAATACCATACATAACTGTAACTGGCAAGGTCTCTACTCTACCATCAGAGAAAGGTAGGCAACCGCAGCAGCAATACAACAGCAGACACATTTATGGTTCTGCGATAAGGAAGAAAGAAACATAATATAAAAATTCATCTGCCGGAATTATCCACGTTGACACAACCTTTCTGCCTGCAGACTTTGAGGCTCTAACAGAGGCTGGACGGGCATGAGGTGGACTTTATATGCACAACAGGCCCAGATTGTTCTTTCCTAAAATATTTACTTTGGCCGCATGGCAAAAGATTCCAGCTGTCCGGTGCAAAATGCTTTTTTTCTTTTTTTGGACTGGGCTTTGTTGTTGTCTCTCCAGAACATTTTGTTTACCTACCACAGCGCTCCTCTGCTCAATAATACATGAACACCGCTTCATTGTTGGGCCTTTTTGTTGACCGCTTTAGTTTTCTCTCATTTGTGAAACACCACACTTTGTGCAACCCTACATTTCATAGTCAAAGAAGAAGAAAATGTATAAGCAACTCCTTGTTCAAAGATATAGCAAGTCATCCCAATATTCTGGTGCTTTACTATTTTCGTCACGTTTAAATTGCCTTTTTTTTGTTTTACACTTAAGCCATACAAATTCTCTTTCAATATGTTTTCTCTCTTTTCGTGTTTTCAGAAATTCTGTAATGTACAATAATGAGCTGATGGCAGATGTTCACTTTGTGGTGGGTCAGCCTGGAAGGACCAAGCGCCTGCCGGGACACAGAGTAAGAATTTTATTTGTCAATCAAGTGGAAAACAACATCAGCATTTCATAAACCTTGCTCATCACTTCATGGAACTCAAATCTTTTGTGCTCCACTCTCACTTTGGCACCACGTGCAGTACAGTATGCTTATTCGAGAGAATCAATTATTTATGTAAATGAGTCTGAATGAGAAAAGGAAGTGGGGTTAGTCCCTATTCGTTCCGCACAAGAACATTTGACATTTTTGGGTCTCCTTTAGAATTTGTAGGGCTCAATTACTGCTTTCAACTTTAATCTAACAGTACACAGCCACAACTCAAAGCTTGCTGCAATCACATAGAGTGGATAATCAGAATATATTCTGAATTTGCAACACAATGTATTTATAAGAAGCAGTCTTTATTATAATCAAGCCTATTTTCAACTTGGATGCTCGTCGAGAATGTTTTTTTTTTTTTTTTTTTTGCCATCCGGCGTCTTAGTCTGATTCCCCTCTCAAGCCTTTGTGTTCCAAGATGTTACCATAAATGATTCATTACACATTATGTCTGGACAATGGGCATCACTGAAAAACACTATTTGAATGTAAAATTCACTTCAAGTGATAATTCTTTTTCTGTGAAAAGCACACAGCTGACTCCTCTGTATTTTCAGATGACCCCATGTGAGGTTTTTTGGGGGGGTTTCCGTGATTATATGAGACCTAGTTTCATAATCTGTAATTGCTGGCTTCAGATAACTTTGCGAAGGCAGTTGTGGAGGGACATGTTGGATGACTTGACTGCACTTAAAAGCTGAAACATTATGCCAGTTGAATTTAATGATGGTTAATGCAGCCTTTTTTTTAATCATCTTCGTCATCTTCGTTTGGCACTTAGCGCCAAAACCCAATATAGCCAAGATCATTAAAATTGACCTCGCTTTCTGGAAAAAAACCAAAAAAACTTTAGTGTATGAATATGCTCGTGTTGTAACAAAGATCGGGTTCAACTGTATTTTGCCCACTAGTATTAAGAGTACCCCCAACAGATGAGCTGAATGTGTAGCGTCGTTCATGGATTTGTTCTCATTTCTAAAATTAGTGTTAGCATGAGGTTACAGCCGATTCAGTCAAGCTGTGATTAGTCATTAATTTCAGGAAATAGAATTTTCACTATTCAATGGTGCATTTGGATTCATTTAATGTCTATCAGATGCAATCTTGTTTGTTACAAACAAGCCTCTTCATCCTGAGGGTAAATACCGCTCTATCTGGCTGAGCACTGCTCATTATAAAGGGAAACCGAACAAACTCAACCTTCAGTAATTACCACTGGGGAAATCGTTCAATAGCTGTGCCTTTAAATACATAGTAGTACAGTGTTGTATTCGAGTTAAATTACAACTCATCAAGTTTATAAGATCAAAGTGTCTCTTATTTAAACCACATTTCATGTGAACCAATTAATACGTGTCCTTTTCCATTTTCTCACAGTATGTCTTGGCTGTGGGCAGCTCAGTGTTTCACGCCATGTTTTATGGTGAACTGGCTGAGAATGATGACGAGATTCATATTCCAGATGTGGAACCAGCTGCCTTTCTGGCAATGTTAAAGTAAGGATCTTCTCTTCTGTACATTTCTACCATTGACCTTTTGTCATATGGTCTTTATGCTCATGGAATAAGATTTGAAACATTTCTCTCAGTCAACGTCACGGCTGGATTGTCTCGTTGAATCTTTCATATGTCACACTATCAAGGATTTAGTGACTAAACAGTCCTGCTGATTTAATATGGTGGTTGTATTGTACAGTCCAACAGATGGGGCACTGAATCATACGGGGAGCTGTTTAAAATATTTTAGTACTTAATTAAGCAAAGCAAATAGGATTATGAAGTTTACTGACACGAAAAGGATGTAGAGTTTTAAACCACAACAGACCACAATGATATAATCCACATATTCTTTAAATGAACAATTCTCTGACAGTTTCAATCAGTAGGCACACTCGCATAAAATTATAATGTGTATATGAACACGTCAAACCTATTGGAGTGGATGGAGTCATGAATCCAATATTTTTGCTTGTGAAGGCACAGTGGTACAAGAATTTGTGAGTTTTATTGGTTCTGTGACCTAGATTGTAACTCAAATTACTCGTAAAATGCAACCTCGACTTACGAGAGACCAGCATATGAGCTCTTCCACATTTAAGCTATTGCTTGGTGAACTTTTTGTCTTGTG
Source organism: Hippocampus zosterae (assembly GCF_025434085.1). Lineage (NCBI taxonomy): Eukaryota > Metazoa > Chordata > Actinopteri > Syngnathiformes > Syngnathidae > Hippocampus > Hippocampus zosterae. Next base: position 13,534,015 of record NC_067461.1, on the reverse strand, counting down.
TGGTGAGCAAACATTCAAGGTACGAGATCGAAATGGTGGCATCAAACTGCACAACAATCAGCAGATAGTAAACAATGTTTTTCAAGAAAGCCCAAGTGCTTCAATTAAACTGTTACTTACCATCCCAAGTTGACGTTTAAACATAATACAAAGAGAATTGCACATTGTGTATTTAATCAAACGTTGTAACTTACGAAAGTCCTCTCACCGAATCCTCAAGCACATTTCAAATGTCAGAGATAGGCTAAAGAAACTAGTATTGATGTTGTCGTAGTTATAGTTCAATGCTTTAGGAAATGCATATTTCAACACAAAAGGTACAGCAACACAGAGTAATAGGCAGATAATATAACAATACTCACAAGCATGTATTCTTTATCCTCTGTAAAAATTACCATTACTGTAGCTTCCTGAGGGGTTGAGAAACTCTTTATGTACTATGTGTGTCTGGATTTTACTGCCCCGTGGTAGCCAAGATGGGTACACTAACAGGAGCACAATGTGAATGGGCACTGAAGCTATCCAGCTACCTATCTGTTGTTTTAGAAAATACAATACTCTTGAATGTTTTTTTTTTTAGTTTTTAAAAAATCACAATTGAAAGTGTTTGATTTTTGTGGGTCCAGAACAGATTAATGTCATTTCCGTTTGTTTCATAAGAGAAAGATGACGTGAGATGCAAGTGTCGCAAAGTGGTCGAGGAACACATTAAAGTCAAATCAAGGCCCACATGTACAATCAATTTTCACCAATGGAAAAAAAAAGTAAAATGAAAGGACATTCATCTGCTGAAGCCCCCAAAAGACAGTTTTTGTTATGGAGGCAGGTTTGTTTGTTTGTTTGAGTTGCCTTTCAGTGGCACAGCCTCGTGAACGACGTGAGAAGCTAGGTGTCCGTCAGTCAAGGTGCCACTGTGGAGCTTCAGTTCTTGCTTCCAAAGTTGCATGCTTTCGAGCACAATGTAATACTGTAGTTCATCACAGCAAACTGCATGTTTGTGTCAACAGGTACATCTACTGTGACGAGATTGACCTAAGTGCTGACACAGTCTTAGCCACTCTCTACGCTGCTAAAAAGTACATTGTACCCCACCTGGCACGTGCCTGCGTGAACTTTCTGGAGACCAGCCTGAGCGCCAAGAATGCCTGCGTGCTGCTCTCCCAGAGCTGCCTGTTCGAAGAGCCCGAGCTGACCCAGCGCTGCTGGGATGTGATTGACGCCCAGGCCGAGCTGGCGCTCCGCTCCGAGGGTTTCTGCGACATCGACTCCCAGACTCTGGAGAGCATCCTTCAGCGAGAGACACTCAACGCTAAAGAGATCGTTGTCTTCGAGGCGGCACTCAGCTGGGCTGAAGCAGAGTGTCAGAGACAGGAGCTCACCTCGTCCACTGACAACAAGCGGAAGGTTTTGGGCAAGGCCATGTACCTGATACGCATCCCCACCATGGCTCTGGATGACTTTGCCAATGGGGCGGCCCAGTCGGGCGTCCTGACCCTTAATGAGACCAACGACATCTTCCTTTGGTACACAGCTGCCAAGAAGCCTGAACTTCAGTTTGCCAGTCAGCCAAGGAAGGGTCTGACGCCCCAGCGCTGCCACAGGTTCCAGTCCTGCGCCTACCGAAGCAATCAGTGGCGTTATCGGGGCCGCTGCGACAGCATCCAATTCGCTGTGGACAAAAGAGTCTTCATCGCCGGTTTCGGACTCTACGGCTCCAGCTGCGGGTCAACCGAGTATAGCGCCAAGATAGAACTCAAACGCCAAGGAGTGCTGATGGGACAAAACCTGAGCAAATACTTCTCGGATGGCTCCAGCAACACTTTCCCCGTGTGGTTTGAGTACCCGGTGCAGATCGAGCCTGATACCTTCTACACGGCCAGTGTAGTTCTTGATGGCAATGAGCTCAGCTACTTTGGACAGGAAGGCATGACAGAGGTGCAGTGTGGGAAGGTGACATTTCAATTCCAGTGCTCGTCAGATAGCACGAATGGCACAGGGGTGCAAGGAGGTCAGATTCCTGAGCTTATCTTCTACGCCTAACGTTTGCACTTGAGATGAACAACGAGGACTTTGTGTAGTGTGGCCTGGTATTTATTTTTTCTACCGCTGTTATATACTCTTTGACTTATGAAGAAAAAAATATTACGTGTGTCATGTGTAATTTAGATGACTGGTTTCCCTGATGAAGGCTAGAAATATCTCAAATGTTGGCGTGCAGAAATATACTGGAGAAAATAATGAGAAATCTATCTTGCACTTGATGGGTATGTACATATGAATATATGTAAATTGTTAAACGTTTGTGAGGGCACACTCATGTCTGAGGATGACCTCAGAAATAGCTTTTATGATGAATAGGTACAGTGCACTTCTTATTTCCATCCATGTTTGCATCTATAGCAGCGCTACATCACATTCTTCTGTATTCTCTAATAAGTATTTCATGCGATTATCTTTCTGGATTGTCAGCATTATAATAGAGGGGAATATAAATACATAGGCTTACAGTCAAAGCACTGTGTTTAATGCTCATCAAGCATTTGTATTTGAGTGGTTGTGCTGCTTTTTGGTACTTTGAATCTACTAACGATGAGAGGTCTTAGATTAGAGAGCACGATGAGACACTTGTTTCTCACTGTAGCATGTTGCTCTGCACTTACAATCACCCCTCTCACTATAACACCATCAGTGTTGTTATGCCCGCAGTAAACATACATAAATGATCATTAAAAAGTGAAGTTATCCCCATTCATGTCGTATTGCATTGCAGCCTAATGTATCCTGCTAATTGTTTTTGCACCTTAGGTTTGTTTCACAGGGACAAGATCAATAGTGGATTGGTGTGTGGCTGTGTGTGAGGCGGGTGGGGTAAGCACACGTAAAGTGTGCATACTGTGTTGCAGCATTGCACTGATGTTTTGTAACCAGAGGTTATTTTTTTTCAGTTCTCCCAGATATTTTGGGGGACTCCAATTTAAGATATGGCATAAAACAGCCACGTTGGTCTGATGAGGACGAATGATGGTGTTTACTGGCGGGGTGAATACTGAATGTGGATGATTGTTGATGAAGCAAATAAAGAACAACAAAGCTACTCATTGGGCCTCTTTGAATTCTCATTTTTGCCTAGGAAATTTTATTTACGAGCCTATCAAATTCTACAAATGTTTAGGAAAGGTGCCTGGATGTAACCTCAAATCTCACAAATCCTCGTCACCTTTCATGAAGGGCTTGTTATTTATGACATCAACAATTCTACAACAAGCTCCAGCAATACTCTCCATCACGTCAATTATGAAAAGTGACGATGGATTAGTTTGAAATAGTGCTGTCCTTTCATATGTTGGAAAAGAAGCCTTCACACATATAGTATGTGCTTCCTAAACTTCATTAAACTTGTGATTATTCCTCCCAATTTTTTTTTTTGATGTGCACCTATACTTCCACATTATTCATTCAACTCACATCATTCCGATTTAAAAATATTCCAAAAATTTACCCCGTGGTGGCTTTCCAGTCCTTTTCATAAACGACAGATGATACTCGATTGACACTTGATACTTCATGTAAACAGACTGAAGTCTTATAGTGGTAAAGTCAAGCAGCATTAATGCATTTCTCCATCCATTATCCAAACCACTTATCCTCACAAGGGTCGCCGGGGTGCTGGAGCCGCAGTAGGCGGGGTTACCACCTGAACTGGTTGCCAGCCAATTGCAGTGTGCACGACAAAACAACAACTCACACTTCAGGACAATTTAGAGTGTTCCATTAGCCTGCCTTGCATGGTTTTGGAATGTGGGAGGAAACCGGAATACCCGGAGAAAACCCACACAGGCACGTGGAGAACGTGCCTGTGCAATTCAGTTTTAGGAGTTATGGAGAACACTGGACTTTGAACACAGGCTCAATTTCACTTTTGCAACATTAATTCAAAATATTCTACATCATCGAGCTTGTGTTCTATATCTATCAACACACTTTACAGTTACCTTCAGCATAATTAAAGTCACATAACCTACAGGAAGTTCTAGTTGAACCCAGCACATGTTACTTTTCTCACACAACAATAATATGGCTTTGTGCTTATATTAAATTGTAAAAGTAGAACTGTGACATCATCTCCACCCAAGCCGGTAATTATTAAATGCAATGAGAAGAACTGACAAACAATGCTTGTGTTTTCTTTCATTGCACAAAATGTGAAAGTGTGTCATTCAGGAACCCAGTTAGAGAAAAAAAAGTCCTTACTTTAGTGGTCGGATGGCACATACTTGATGGTCAATAAATCTGGAGCACATCTGACAGAGGCAGCGAGAATGAAGCCCTTGTTGAATTGAACGAAATACGTTACAGGAGAGAAGCGTTTCAGTGTGATTTTTCATGATTGTTTGTTTATGTGCTAAGCGAGGCCATTCATTACGCTGTGGAAACAGAATATTCCAAGAGACTGAGGCAAACCTGTTCCCGTTTGGTGAGCTTGAGCTTTACATACAAAATCTACGTGCCATTCCACTCCACCTTCCCCTGGGAAAAAAAGGCCCAATCATTTGCATCAATCCAATTAGTTTCAATATATTACAATTTCAAAATGTATGTCATTTTTTTTGTCAATGCATCCATCATACACTTTCCGTGTGATTCGCCGTGGAGAATGTTTTTTTCTTACAGATCACTCAGTTGTGGTTGATGGAAATGTAATTAAATCCCACAGGGATACGAATAAAACACATGGTTAGGCACCAAAAATTAATTAGTTTGTCAGTAAAGGAAAACCCAGAGTCACCATGTGCGTATTAATGAGAAAGCCTGTGCAGATTTTGTGGCGTTTTTCTAGAAATATTGACGTAAGAAGTTGCACCCCGCTTAACTTGGCTAATCAGTCTAATATTTTTATTATTCATGAATGTGCACCATGCTTTCAATAGAAAATGGACTCAGCCGAAGGTTACACACACACACAATATACAAATTTATAAAAACTATTGATTCATAATTTTTAAAATGTATAGATATGTCTATCAAATGAATATGTCCTTTTTAGTATGTAGGTGGAGTGATGGTTTGTAATCCTTTTCACATAGATTATTGTTGCACACTAACGGCAGGGGAAAAACTAAGGTGGTATATCAAAGACAACAAAAGGTCACAAAGTTCAAAAAGCAGATGCACTCAGGCCAACGGGGGGACAAAAATGAGGCCACCTATTGCTCATTTGTCCTCAAACTGCAGTGCTAAAGAGCTACAAAATGCGAGGAGTATTATTTGCAGTAATCTCCTATCTTGGAGTTACTGCCAACCACATGAGATCGGGGGTGCAGTGCGCAAGCAGCAGCCCTGTGATTGTGTTTCTCATTTATCTATTTATTTATTCATTGCTACCACCCTGCGCTAAAACGTTTCAACAGCCTGGCCATTCAGAGACCAGCTTTTATGTAAGATTAGCCTGTTTATAGTGATGTCGCAGAGCTTTGCAGGCATCAATAGGGCTCTGTTTTCAAGGACCCAAAAGCTTTTTGTGTATGGTGAAGAAATCTGCTGGAGAAAAAAAAAGTGGAAATGCACTTTCCCTGAATAAGAGAAGTTACACGGTTGTTCAAACCGGATGGAAACACAGCACACTGTAGCGGGCATACAGAGGGTATACTAAAGTACCTTGCAGTGGTGCAGCGGTAAATATAGTGCTGTAGCTTTTTTTCCAAAATATCATGTTTGTCCAATGAGGTGTGACCTCTGCAGATATGCTAGAGGTGCACAGAACTCCATCCAGCCATTTTCTATACCATTTGTCTTCATTCACCAGTGAGAGGCAAGAGGCTGTGTACACCCAAGACTGGTTTTCACACACACTTACATTCATACCTATAGACAATATGGAGTCTTCAGTTCCCCGAACATGCGTGGCTTTCGAATGAGTGAGAGTTGCCCGATTCCACACAGGAGGGTTATATTTGAAACTCCAACTTCAGAACTGTGAGGAAGACCTACAAACCCCTAGACCAGACAGAGGGATCATGTCCAGCCTGCCCAAAGTCTCTGCCTGGTCCGAGATCATGAAGTCAAAATAAAACATAAAATACGTGATGCTTTTATTTTGAAAGTTGTACTTTTTATTTGAATCGCACACGTGTGGTACATTTGTAAAAGTGAGGTAGCAAGCAAGCGCTCCAACTTTTTTGCTGTATTGAAAGAATTTTATGACCCCTTTAGCAACTATTTTGCCCCAAAAAAGATGAAAGCAGTGATCCTAATTTTAGCAACATTGGTGGAGGGAAGATTTGGCATCAGTTATTTTATACATATATTTAAATATATACTGTATATTGAGTGGATTTTAAGTCACCACTGTATGATTGCAAATTATTGTCAATGTTATTATACTACTTGGGAATTTCTCCATTGTAAGACAAATAAAGGTTTTCCTATCTTATATTTAATGTTAGAATTTTGAATGTGTAAAGATGTAATGTAAATGACTGCTTATAATTTACTTTACCAACACATGCCATTCATTTGTATACACGTAGCTTTTTATTGAAAAAAGAGAATGTGCTTTTTCTCAATAAAATAACAATTATATAGAACAAAGCCGAGTTTAGCATACTGGCTTGGCCCTCAGCAAGTGTTCCCATTTTTCATTTCCAAAATGAATTGCACAGCCCTTAGACGATCAATCCGCAGAAGATTCATGAAAAATGAATGCCACTTTGAAGAGCTAAATTCGCTGATGTCAAAGTTTTTCTTTAATTGCACAACTATGGTCACGTTTACCTTTCAGCCACAAACGAGCGCAATGAGGTTTGATCAAAACCTTGAATGTTGACAGCTTCCTACTGTGAGAGGTGCTCAAGGTTGAGTATGCTAGTTTTTGTGTATACTCCAGAGCTGCTCCTCATGTTGTCTGAGGCAGCGTCATGGCTTTGATAATACGGAGCGAGAGGGCCTTTCTCTCCCCAGGGTCTGATATAATGAGTGAGAGCTTACTAAACATGATTTGCAGCTCTCACAAATAGGGGACTTGAAAAAGCTGGAGTCTGAGAAATAACAAGCAGTAATAATGTATTTGCAGGAATGCTATCTGTCTCAATTTGGGCTATGTCGTGTGTTTACAGCGGTAGAGCAGAGAGTGGCAAAACAGGCTGTCTTGTGCTGATTCTGAACACAAACACTGGAACAACAGCTTTCCAGTCTGTAGCATGCAGCTGCAGATTTCAAATGATTGCGTTCAAGATTTGAGCCTGGGAACAAATGCAAATAGAATTGTATTGCACGGTCCACCAGCAACACTTCCCATGGTCAGGATTTATCATGTAGAAAATCTTATCACTTGGCAGCAAACCAAAAGTGACATCAGACTACAATTAAGGTATTTCTAAGAGTCAGCAGAAATTCTTTGCTTAGTGAATACATTGTGTTTCTTACCACACATCAAGACAACAGAATTGAATCTGCTGAATGTTCATTTTTCCTCCTTTTACCCGCAACTGCACTGGCCATTGTACAGTACTTACACTCCGCAGTCCTACGAAAGTTAACTGACCTCTACCAGCCCCAATTCCAAAAGTAGAGCACCACCCTCATTTCCCCTGGAACACGTATGGCCTGCTTACTACTGGAAAAGCCTCTCTCTATTTTTAAGTAAAGAGCAGTATTCACATCCAAGCATATGCGAAACGTAGAAGCTGGCGTTAATAAATCTTTGAAGCGGAGACTCAACTCGTTCAATCAAGGAGGCGTTGAGCGAAATGCACCTTTGCTTTGATATCAGTGTCACATTTCCATATTCCATTGTGTGCATCGATATCATCACCACAGCTGCGCCATCTTGGCCTATTTGTGAAGCTGATAATGAATCTGATGTTTACAAAGCAAAAGACTCTCTTCTCATCCCACTGTTAACTCGGTCATTACTGCAGCTGCCTCAACCCACTCGATGACAAAGACTTTCAAACATATCAACTCTATCAAATCTGTTGAGGTCGAAAGAGTTGAAGAAAAACAGTTGAATATATTTCTATCTCGACTACCCCAAAAATATTCAATAGTTCTGAATGAGCTTGCTCATCATCATGAAAGAGTTTACTGTCGCTGCTGTCAGCATTCAGCCAACCTCACTAAAACTCTCGGCTCACCATTTTTTTTAGTCAATCCCCAAACCATTTCCTCACTAGTGCCCTCAATAATGGCCTCAGTTTAATCTCCACTGTGCCTTACCTTTGCCGTCTTTTCATTTCCCTTTGAGATAGCAAACCTTCTCTTACTCTGAGCTGCTGGAAACAATCAAAGAACATGAGATGAATAAGAATGTTGTATTTTGAGGAAATTTTCCATGTGTGCTTATTTTGTATTCTCCTGTAGCACATCCAGCTGTGACAAAACGTATTATAATGTTTTGTGCAAAGAAAAGCCAAAGGACATCTCTTACAAATGCACACATCTATTCTCTTTGTTGGTCAATGATTACACCATTACATGTATACAATAGCGAGTGCGCCAGCCTTTTACTCCAGATTTCTATTTTACCAAATAGCCCAGCACTCAGTGGCACTAAATTATGCTACCAGTACAGCATATATGTTCAAGACATTGGACACAGAGATGAGATGGGCATGATGCATTGACTCAGCATGGCATAAAGACATGCATGCATAAGAGGCACTTTGTTCTGGTAGCTCAATATCCATGGAATAGTTGTTATTGTCATGTTACATGACTTTTTCATTGTAGTGGTTGATGCAAAAACTGACAAATTGATTCAACATTACATTTGAGCCCTCTTTTAATATTCAATTTGTTAATATAATGCTAGTCAGGTACAAACAGGGGTGTGCTTAAGTGGTCCGCAGCGGCGGGTGAGCATTAAAAATATTAAAAGAGCTTCAAATGTGTCACTGCTTATTTGCAGATGTGGTTATCATCAGTCCGGTGAATCCGTCGGTGAGCTGCCGTGAGTATTTCAGGCCGCGGCAGTCCATCCAAGTCGTTGGCCACAGCCAATTGGCGTCGAGCACGGACATGTCATGAGTACGTCACACGCAGGCCCTGCACAAATTGAACACCCAGTCAAATATATAAAACAAAACAACACAATAAAACAGTGTTGGATACCTTTCAGTCCCACAGACTACAATGACATGTGTCCCATATTGATTGTATTTCACCAATCACCGCATTCTCTGTGTTTGTATCTGTTGTTTTTATATTACATTTTGTTCTTGAATTGGCTGTATGTCGGTTGATGTGCGTGATGTGGAAATTATGTTCTGGATGCTGATTGGCTGTCACTGACGACTTTGACGGAGCGGACCCACCTGAAATACTGACTGTAACATAATGGATGGCTCAACTCAACTCAACTGTATTTATAGAGCCCGGTGGTTTAGTCGTTAGCGTGTCGACCTCAAAGAGCAGAGGTAGCGGGTTCAATTCCAGCTCTGGCCTCCCTATGTGGAGTTTGCATGTTCTCGTAGGTTTTCTCGGGGTACTCCAGTTTCCTCCCACATTACAAAAACACGCATGGTAGGCTGATTGAACACTCTAAATCATCTCTAGGTGTGAGCGTGGATGTTTGTTCATCTCTGTGTGCCCTGCGATTGCCTGGCACCCGGTTCAGGTGCCCGAAGACGGTTGGGATAGGCTCCAGCACCCCGTGCCACCCTTGCAAGGATAAGCGGATCAGAAAATTGATGGATGGATGGGTGGATAGATGTTCCATGAATGCAATATTAATCAGAGGACTGTTTTGACTAAATTGGCATATTCAATGAGAAAAGAGACGGGTTAAGGGTAGTGTTGCGCTGTGTTGTCCGCGAATAACTTGTGGTGCAAAGAAATCTGGGGAGAATAAAGCCAAATCATCTGATCGCGCCATGCTTTACGTTTTAAGTTCATCTCGTGAGAAGGGTGGGTCATGCTCCTTTGAGAACCAGACCCAAAATGTTACATGCACCCCTGCATCTAAAAACACCAAATCTATTCGAATGCAACTCATTCTGAGCAGCCATTGTTTTTCTCTTATGAAGCAAATGCTGAATACACAAGAACATTTTTAGCTGCAGGCAAAATGTCTCCAGGCCTTGAAATATGTAAAATTATAATAAAAAATGAAATTGCTCCTTGTATTGGTTGCATCTGGAATGCCCTCGCATGAGAAATATTCCATGCAATGACAACCTGGGAGCGTGTGTAAATTTGACCCGAGCCTTTAAATCCCACATGTCATTCCAACACATTAAACGACGATTCTATTTCTTTATCACAACAAAACAACTGTGGCTTGCAGTACTTGGCGATGCACGTAAAGCATGAAACACAAACAACAATTTAGTTCAAATGGGCCAGGTCAGTAAATGTTCCTTGATAGTTTCGGCAACAAAATCGTGTGACTAATTCACATCAACACCGGGCTTGACTGTAAAGGCACGATTTCTCTTCTTGTTTGCACTTACTCCCCCACAGATTTCTCCATTTAGATAACCCTCTGAGCATCTCTCCACCACTGGCAAAGATCTATCCGTGGCAAAGAAAAGGGACATGAAATCTCAGCACCCAGCAAGATTGGAGTGCAGGTGGGTGGGGGTTGCTTCCACCATTTGGAACCGTTGCACCTCCAGCAATCCTTACGAAGAGGAGGGGCAGTTGGAATCCCATCTCTCGGTGCTGAAATTCTTTTCATCGTTCCTCATTTGCATGACAAAGGTGCATAAAACGTATTATGTATGGCAACGTGCAACTGTAAACCTCTGCAGGACTCTCAAACTGGCACGATTCCCCCGGAATAGTCACGGGTTCGTGTGCACATTGACTTGACCTGTCCCTTGGCCACAACCTTCCACCTGTCATTTGATATCATTCGAATGTTAATGTCATTCAAAAGGGCATTCGACCATGCAACTGCAAGATATTATGAAGCAAACAATTTGCTCTTCCGCGATGTCGTCCGCCCTACTGAAATGGATCCTTTTCAGTGGTAATGCTATCCAAGTGTTGTAAACCACTGACTTCGTTCTTATGGACACAATCGGAGTTCAGTGAATCACCGAGACAGAATATTAGTCTTAGATGTGACGAAGGGCCATCACCGCCGAGGAGCCATGCCAGGTGTCACTATCTTGTGGTCTGTGGCATTGTACAGTACTTCACAACCAAGACATGCAGACGCCATTTTACAAACATCTGCCTACTTGTTGCTTGGGAAGATTTGTGGATCGCTATAATGTGTGCTCCACTGGGCAATGAACAAATCAGGACATGTCAGTCATGCCCAGCAAATGGCAGACAGGTAGTCAGACAGACTCATACTAAGCAAAAAAGAGATCTACGGGGATTGGAAGACAATGTTACATGTCAATTTTTCAATTTAGTCATTGCTCGGAATCAAATATAAAATTCATATTGTTGAAAGTCCCCGTTTGCTGGATCTGGGGCACTGCCCCCTCCTGTCTCAAATGCCATGTCAACACGAAAATTCAGGGCCAAACATCTTACTCAATGAATTCAGATGTTTTATCATGTGTGTCGGGCAGGAGTAGGTTCCGAAGAACCCCTTTGATTCAGATTGTGAAATTCTGTCCTAAAATGTCTTGAAGTAAGAAAAATGTGGTGAAGGAAAACAGGAGATATTTATGTCGGTTTATCACATTTTAACCATGTCAAACTGAAAATTAAGTACTTGAGCTTGTCTCTCTCTCTCTCTCTCTCTCTCTCTCTCTCTCTCTCTCTCTCTCTCTCTCTCTCTCTCTCTCTCTCTCTCTCTCTCTCTCTCTCTCTCTCTCTCTCTCTCTCTCTCTCTCTCTCTCTCTCTCTCTCGCTTTCAAAGGAAAAGTCTCTGGTACCTAAGTGTGCCTCTTGTAACTATCTACATACAAAGTGTAGATTAAAATACAAAGTACGTATATAAACCAAGCTATCCATGTGCGCATGTGTTTCAGAGCTCACACAACTGCAAAACAGCACACTGTGAAATTAGAGAAAAGGCAAATGCTGACATGCACAGGACATAAAAGACTGCTAAATACTGCTGACTCCGTAATTGCAAAGTTCTAAGCATTTTTTGGCATGAATATCAGCACAAAACTCCTTCATGGCACAATGCCAAGTGAGGGATAAAATAGTAGTCGTAAGGCAGGAGGCCACGGTATGCGCTCTGTAACAGTGCAAACGTGTTCTGTGGAGTGACAAATGCTTCTCTAGCTACGTAAGTGTTGGGCTGATTAATGTCAGCAGAGATATATTACGGAGGTATAGGCACGGAAATGATTCCTGGGTGAAGTGAGAAGATACATCAAACTCTTCTTCTTAATGGAACGATTCTAAGATGACAACATTTTGTTCTGTTCCAGCATGACCCATAAAGGTATGCGTTTAATGTGGATGAATTTGAGAACTTTGACCTCAACCCTTTCAAAAACCTTTGCGGAACAACTAGAAAGGAGTGCTGTTTGATTGTGAGCCTTCGGATAAATTGATAACAATTCCCATAGACATTTCCCGTAAATCTTGTACCCCTTCCCGGTCTGCTGGTGGAGGTATTGAAATCCATTGACTTAAAATGAACGCCAGCTCCTCTAGGTAAAATATATCAGCCCATATAGTGTGCAGCCTGAACTGCGCTTGGATTAAGTCGGTTTACCCTTGAAAATGATAGCAAGTGAAACAATGGAGCTTTTATAGTATGTGTACAGAACACATAGGAGAGAGAGACCATGGAAAAACAAACGGGAGTCGGGGAGGCAGAGCATATGTGGAGCGTTTGCATGAGCTCTTGAAGAAAAGATATTTTAATTGCTGTCATAATTGATCCGTCAGAGTATGCCCTGCGCTACTATGAGTAACAGATCGCATTAACGTCTAATACTGCAGTTGCTTATTGGACCCAGTTAGATGAAAGCAAAAACTAACAAGGTTACGACAGACGAGGGCCGCTCTGGGCACGGTTGTCTGCAGATAAAGCAGCACAGGTTCAAATTTGCCATAATGTGGTGTCAGTGGTCACCGTAGCCATGTTTATCTTGATGGGAGGAATTGCTGACGTTGATTGAAAAATCAACCAATACAGACAGGAATGAATGCGGACACAGGCAGATGTATTACATAAATTACCGGTAAGCTTTAGCAGTAACATGCAGGTCTGTCCACTGTTCAGTACAGTACTTGATGACCTGGAGAAGATTTGCAGGATTAGAGGTTGCAAGCCGGGCTAGCTCGATATATTGATTGGCTTCACACTGAGAGCTGCATTTAATTTGCCAACAATTAGATGCACCTGAAGGTTAATATGGTAGTCTGTTAATCTGCGGTGTTTGTGCTATCTAAACCGGTGATTCCCAGCCAGGGTGCTGTTGCGCATTACTGTGCCGTGGGAAATTATCCAGTTTCACTCCATTCATCTTGCCCCGGGACTGGAGTGCAAGGGCAGGTCGAAGAATTAAGTATTCTCTTCCATGCAAGAAGGTGCAATAAACACATGCACCCAAATGCCCTTCATTCAAGAGAAAAAGTCATTGCTTCCTGCAAGTACATATATCGATTTTTTTTCTCGATTGAACAGGCCTAGATTTCACACATAGTAAGACCATTTGGGAGAACATTGAGAAAGTCATCATTATTTCAGGATTCAGACTTTTGAAGGTTGGAAAAGCATCATCTAAACTAACCGTACCAGCCCTTCACTTGTTTGATGTGTATTTTGTGCATAGAGGCACACTGATGTCACTGGTGCCATATGTTTGGCCGACAGACTGAAATCTTGGCACGGCATCCATACAGATATAATGAAGGTCATTGCGTATTTAATAATGCAAAGAAGCACGTGCATTGGAGGTATAGGCTACCTCTCATGATGTGGCCGAGTTGGGATCTGGTCTACGCAATGTTATATAAAGTAGATCTTCACTTTGACCTTGTTACGACACCAACTTCCCTCCGCGACCGCAGTATGTTTTTAATAAGGGTGCTTTTCATGCCTAGTGGCAGTTTGCTTCCAATCCAATCCTCCTGGCTGATTTTATATTCTGAGGATGTTGTTGGTCTCCTGGCCATATGAGAAGGAAATTTCTCTCCAGGGATGTGGGAAGATGTCTCTGGTGTGGCACACACTGAGCTCTGAAAGGCAGGAATGACAGGAACATTACATGGTTCAAATGAAACCCCACATTAGGCTATTTATATTCGTAAGAAGCCATGATGTGCCCCTCCTACTGTGTCTCAATACAAAGCAGCGCAATAAAAAAAGTTATGAATCGAAGTAACTGAGAAAGGTAAGGTAAACAAAAATGCAAAGTGCTAACGCATTTATTTTATGAAGCCCACGTCACTGACTTTATTCAGTTTGCTCTGTGCCCATAATGAGCGACAGAGAGAAAGAGGAGCCGAAACTGACCAACAAGGTAGGAAATGAGCTAAAGTGTTTTATTTTGTCTGCTGTTTCACAAGGAAACTGAAAAAGAAGACAATTACTGGGATGTCCTTTGTTCGTAGCTTTCATGAGAGATAATGTCTGTACTTAGAGGGACAAAGTTGCTCCAATGTTTCCAATGTACATCACACGCAAAGCAATGAGCTCGCAGTATTTCTTAACATAGAGGACATCTGTAACTGTCGATACTTTTCAACTGGTTTCATAACACAAAGGTGGCATTACATCAAGTACACTTACTAGCATACACGTTCCACTAAAGGGTGTCCTCCATAAGAATGACACAAATCTCCACTTCAATCCATTTGAAATGGTTACACAGGTGTATTATAAATTACTTTCTGCGCTCTGTTTGAGTTGTTTTCACCTTCACAAGCTCTGTCGTCACCTCTGCTATAGCTGATGCTGCACAACTGAGCGATCATATTGGTCACTTCATTGTGTGTGTGTGTGTATGTGAGAGAGAGAGAGAGAGAGAGAGAGAGAGAGAGACATAAAGAGAGAGAGAGAGAGAGGAGAGACAATCAATGCTGAAGGTGTATTGCATCGTATAGTGTATGTACCCAAAATGTTGCTAAGTGGCCAATAGTCGTTATTTTAGTCGATATTTCAATCACGTTGATCTCGATAATTTGTCATTCGTGTCCACTTCAGATAAATGATAGAAAGTCACTGAGTCATCAGAAGGTGCTCCATTTCATATCAAGCTTTTTTTAGTATCACACCATCAAGTCCATTTTTGGGAAGGCATTGAGGTGTCCCTTCGGGGTGATATCCAACAGAGGTGTGTCTACATATAATCCAGTCTGCAGTGAGGCAGTCACTGTAACATCTAATCCGATCGCCAATTGCAATGCTGATAACCTGGACCTTCCATTTTTTCCCCTGTCTCCAGCACAACCACTAATTTAAACCGTTAATTTAAGACTGTGCTGTTCTTCCACTTCTCCCCCCCCCCTCCCCCTCTGATGGAGGATGGAAAACCGGTTGGGGGTAGTGCTTCTATAATTGGAGAAACCTTCTGAAACATGCAGATGAAGCAGAGTGGGAAGGATAGAAATGAATGCGTGATATGGGCCACATTCCTAATTATGATCCCCCCTTTCTGCCACTTATATAGTCATACTGGATCGCAGAGATGCCCTCTTCGCCTGCTGGCCTCCACATAATTAGTGCTCAGTGTAGAGGGCTGAGGGTGGATTGACGCTCGCATCGAGCTTGAGTGAGGGGGCTGGGTGGCAGGGGGTTCACAGGCAAACTAAGGCTTTGATGGCAGGGTTAAGAACACTGTCAGCACACTCACTCCTCCATATGTTGCAATGAAACAAACTGTCAGCTGACACCCGAGTCCTTCGCAATGTACGCGAAACATGGAAAATGACAGGCTGAAATAAAGAAAAGAAGGCAAAGTGGAAACGAGGATCTGGGGAAACGTTACAGCACTCCTTCATATTAAAGCGTCATTTTTAATGAAGTGACGATCATTTCCTGCATGCCGAATGGATTGAGGAGGATGAAAAAAAGAAACGGACCCCTCGCATGTTAAAGGCCATGGATAGAAACCAGCCATTCCAGAGATTTAAGAAATATATTGAAAATTAAGCTTTTTAAAAATTGATACAGTAATACATTAATTATTATCCTACACATACCGTATGTTTGTAAAGTGACAAAACAGCACTGTATTATTCACTACACAATGGAAGTTAATTCTCAATGTTACGAGTTGCCGTTTTACCAACTACACCAACTACAAGCTACCACAATAATAATACCTGTCATAATATTAATCTGTGGACAGCAGTCTTATATTTGTAAAGACATCACTTATTGAGACACATTTTGCATTAGATTCATAAAATCAAGTTTAATCATTCTCTTCAGACGACATGCAGACTTGTCAAACATTATGTTCTAATACTGCGCTAAGCGTGTCTTTTACGAACACACTTTTTGAAACACGCTAAACTGGGGATGGACAAATATAAATGCTAAATGGTCCATTTATCAAGTTCATGAAATGTTTTTATTAATGTCAGTATTATGCATCGCTCGGATTGTATTTCAAAGTGTGTACACTGTCATACAACACCTGTACCTAAATGCTTGTTTTTAAATGTATATTTTTGTTGAATTTTTATGACACACTATGATGTTTTTCTTAATTTGGCACACAGCAAATACACATTAAAAAATGTATACTAAAACAAACTAAAACTTGACTAAAATGAATCATATTTATGACAACTAAAATTAATAACAGCGAACAAACCGATGTGAAAACTAATTAAAATGAACTGAAAAAAAGAATCTCAATATTTGAGAAAAAAAAAGAGACTTAGTCTGCTTAAATGGCAAATATACAAATAATCAACAAAGTAAAAACTACTAAAAGTTCTAACATAGAGACAAATATTTTTCCTCCCCGCAATTGGCTGGCAACCGGTTTGGGGTGTACCCTGACTGCTGCCTGAAGACAGCTGCGATAGGCTTCAGCACGACTGTGACCCTGGTGACAATAGGGCTGTTCACACGCCAAGATTTGGTCCGGTGCTGCGCTGGGGCTGTCGCAGTAGAGCGTTCACACGTGCAAATTACTTCCGGCGTATCCCCGGAAAAGAGCTTATACCGGACTCAGGGAGGTGGGTCAAATATTTGCTCCGGAGCAAATGCTCGTTTGCGAAGCAGCACCAGTGTAAATTTGCACGTGCGAACGCAACTGGGTTAAATTTTGCTTGTAAAAATGCTTGTAAAGAGTACGTATGGCGAGAATGCGTTGCTTTCGTGCTCTGTCGGACTTCCGTAATGTGTTTCATAACGACACAAGACTTGGCTAGTAACATCTTTCCTTTTGTAGGAGACTGGAGTGTCTCAGAGTTGTTTGTTCCTTTGTTGTTTGTTCACAACCCCCCGCCCCCCATAGAATTTATTTTGTGATTTCCTCTCTTGATTTTCTGTTTGGCGCATTAGTGTTTGCTTTTCTGAGTGTCATTGAAGTCATCGTTCATTTACGTTTTCTTGGGCGGTCACTCTCGAGCAGAAGGCACGGAGACCGAGAAGGAGAAGGAAGTGCCAGTACAGTAGTCGCTTGAGTTGTGTATATACAGTACGTTTTAAAAAGAACCAACACGATGTTTTCTGTCGTTTTGCTCCGCTGCAGAAACTGCCGTGTGAACGCAAGTGGGGCAGCTGACACGCTCAGCGGCTTTGTACGTGTGAACGCTCCACACAATTTGCTGCAGTGCAAAATATATCGCAACAAAATATATCGGTGCAGCGCCGGAGCAAATGTGTGCTGTGTGAACGGCCCTAATAAGTGACTCGGATAATGGATGGGCGGCTAGTCTCTCCTCACAATGATTGACTTTAGGCCCTTTTTTACAAGCTTACTGTATATTGTCAGTGTCACGTTGAGCCCGAGGCGATGAGAAATCGCCTCGTGCACAACAGAAAAAACGAGGTGGATCCCAGGGAAAGCAGACAACGAAAAGATCTTGTGAGAAACAAAGGGTTTTAATAAAGAACAAAAGGAGCCCGAACAGGGAAAACGGTAACAGAAAACGCTGGTCAAATAAGGACCAGGAAAATAAGGAAGACAACCGAAAACGCTCGCGAAACGATAAAGGGCGAGGAACTACCGAGATAGGAGAACCGACGATAACAATTTGGTCACAATACGAAATACGCGAAGGTAGAGGCCGTAAGGCAATAGGGCAGCGAGAAATTGTCAAGCGACGAGATTAGCGAATAGAGAGCAATGGCACGGTAAGGAATTCTCCGGCAGTGGAAGGACTGCCGGAGTCTCATTCATATAGGAGGGCAATCAGTCCGAGATTGGGAGCAGGTGCACCGAACAGGCGGAGGGAAAAATCCGCCACCTGTCGGCGAGCACGCGGCGTGACAGTACCCCCCCCTCAATGGACGCCTCCCGGCGGACTACCCGGTTTGGATGGATGAGCAGCGTGGAAGTCGCGCAGAAGGGACGGGTCAAGGATCCAGGAGCGAGGCACCCATTGCCGCTCCTCCGGCCCGTAGCCCTCCCAATCGACCAGGTACTGGAAGCCCTTGCCCCTGCGCCGAGAGTCCAGGATGGCACGAACCGTGTACACAGGGTCCCCGTCGACCACCCGCGGGGGCGGCGGCGGAGCGGGAGGGGGCGCCAAGGCGCTGGCAGACACAGGCTTGAGCAGGGAGACGTGGAACACGGGGTGGACCTTCATGGAGGCCGGCAGCCGGAGCCTGACCGCGACGGGGCTGATGACGGCCTCGACCTCGAACGGGCCAGTGAATCGGGGCCCCAGTTTGGCAGACGAGCCGGCCAGGCGAAGATCCCTCGTTGCCAGCCACACCTTCTCTCCCACCACATATGAGGGCGCCGGGCGCCGACGACGATCAGCGATCTGCCGGTTCCGGGACGCAGTGCGGGACAACGCAGCCCGGGCCTCCCTCCACACGTGATGGGCCCGCTTAAGGTGGTGCTGCACGGAAGGGACCTCCACCTGCCCCTCCTGGGACGGGAACAGCGGTGGCTGGTATCCGTAGGCCGTCATGAACGGCGATCTGCCTGTAGCGGAGGAGACGAGAGTGTTGTGTGCATATTCCACCCAGGGCAAGTGGTCGGCCCAGGATGCCGGACGGTGGAGACAAACACAGCGGAGGGCCGCCCCCAGATCCTGGTTGGCGCGCTCAGCCTGTCCATTGGACTGGGGGTGGTATCCCGAGGTCAGGCTGGCCGTAGCTCCGAGGGACCGGCAGAACCGCTTCCAGACGCGGGACACAAACTGGGGCCCCCGATCCGACACGATGTCCGCCGGAATGCCGTGGAGACGGAAGACGTGCCTGATGAGGAGGTTGGCGGTCTCCAGCGCCGACGGCAACCTGGACAAGGGCACAAAGTGAGCGGCCTTGGAGAAGCGGTCCACGATTGTGAGCACGACCGTCCGGCCCCGGGAAGGCGGTAGGCCCGTGACGAAGTCCACAGCGATGTGAGACCACGGGCGAGGAGGAATGGGCAGCGGCTGGAGCAGTCCCGCCGGAGGTTGATGTGACGACTTGCCGCAGGCGCAGGAGGTGCAGGCCTTGACGAACTCCGTCGCGTCGCGGCGGAGCTCCGGCCACCAGAAGCGCTGGGCGACGAGCTGCACAGTCCGGTTCACCCCGGGATGACACGCCACCTTGGATCCGTGTCCCCACTGCAGGACCTCCGAACGAAGGGCAGGAGGCACGAACAGCCTCCCCGCTGGGCACCCTGCCGGCACCTGCACCCCCACCAGGGCGGACTGGATCCGCTGCTCAACCTCCCACTGGACGGCCCCCACTATGCACTGGGTCGGGAGGATGGTCTCCGGGGAACGGTCCCTCCCCGCTGGTTCGTGGAGCCGGGAAAGGGCGTCAGGCTTAGTGTTCTTAGACCCGGGGGAGTAGGTGAGGACGAAGTCGAACCTGGTGAGGAAGAGGGCCCACCGGGCCTGACGGGCGTTAAGTCTCTTTGCGGAGCGGAGATATGCAAGGTTCTTATGATCCGTGTACACGGTAAAGGGTTCCTTAGCCCCCTCGAGCCAGTGCCGCCACTCCTGTAAGGCGGTCACCACAGCCAACAGTTCCCGGTTGCCCACGTCGTAGTTGGACTCGGGGGCACTGAGTCGACGGGAGAAGAAGGCGCAGGGGTGCAGCTTCTGGTCGACTGGGGAGCGTTGGGACAGCACCGCACCCACCCCTGAATCCGAGGCGTCCACCTCTACGACGAAAGGGCGGTCAGGGTCAGGATGTTGCAGTACCGGGGGACTAGTAAACGCCGCCTTAAGACGAGCGAACGCCGCATCCGCGGCAGGGTCCCACTTAAAAGGGATCTTGACCGAGGTAAGGCGGGTAAGGGGAAGTGCCATCTGGCTGTAACCCCGGATAAAGCGTCTATAGAAGTTGGCGAACCCCAAGAAACGCTGCAGTTCCTTGCGGTTGGACGGGACCGGCCAGTTAGTGACCGCACGCGTTTTAATGGGGTCCGCCCGTAGCTTGCCCTGTTCTATAATGAACCCCAGGAAGGAGATGACGGGAACATGGAACTCACACTTTTCTGCCTTGACGAAGAGCCGGTTCTCGAGCAAACGTTGTAGCACCAGCCGGACATGTTGCCGGTGCTCCTGCAGTGAACGAGAAAAAATTAAAATGTCGTCAAGATAAACGAAACAGAAGATGTTAATCATGTCCCGGAGCACGTCATTGATGAGGTTCTGGAAGACGGCAGGTGCGTTAGTGAGACCAAAAGGCATTACTAGATATTCGAAATGGCCCAGGGGGGTCTTAAATGCTGTTTTCCACTCGTCCCCCTCACGAATACGGACCAGATGGTAAGCGCTTCGTAAATCGAGTTTGGAGAATACCGTGGCAGATTGCAGTGGAGCGAAGGCGGAGTCTATCAGGGGTAAGGGGTATTTGTTCTTTATAGTGATCTCGTTCAACCCCCGATAGTCCACGCAGGGTCGTAGGGACTTATCCTTCTTCCCCACGAAGAAAAAACCCGCCCCTAACGGTGAGCGCGATGGTCTGATGAGACCTGCAGCGAGCGAGCTGTTTATATATTCCGTTAACGCCTCACGCTCGGGCCGGGATACCTGATACAGCCGCGAGGTCGGCAACGGGGCGCCCGCCTGCAGGTCTATCGCGCAATCGTAGGGGCGGTGTGGGGGCAAGGAGCGCGCGCGATCCTCGCTAAAAACCTCCCTAAGATCCCGATAGCACTCCGGCACTCCGTCAAGGCAGATCTCCTCGGGGGGCGTAACGCGTTCGTGCCTCCCGACGGCTGACTGTAGGCAGTGCTGGTAGCAATAATCGCTCCAGCTATCGATAGCGGGGCGCGCCCATGAGATCACCGGGTTATGCGTCTGCAGCCAGGGTAATCCGAGGATGATCGGGGCGTTCCGGGACCGCATAACATAAAAACGGCGATGCTCAATATGATTACCGGATAACAAAAGTTTTAGCGGCTCCGTTCGATGTGTTACCACCGCCAGGAGACGCCCATCCAGATCACGCACCCGCTTCGCAACAACCAACTCCTCTAAGAAGCACCCCAGTTCGGACGCGAGATTAGTGTCCATCAAACAGTCATCTGCTCCTGAATCTACCAGGGCCCGAACCCGTCTTGACCGGGACCCGCCGAATACCTCCGCCTCGAGCTCGAGTCTATTGGGGTGTCCTGGTCGCTTGTCGACTCGCCTAGACTCGGAGGGTGACGCGCGAGGTCGTGACTCACAGTAATCGGGAGGAGCGTGGAAAGACGATCCCGGGTAGCTGGTTGTGGCGCGGGAGGGTGGTTGTGTGCCGTCAGTTGTAGCATGGTCCCGGCGACGGCGCCTTCCTTCCTCCGCACCACCGTCCTTGCCGCCCAACTGCATCGGCTCCTCCGCGGATGTTGTCTCCCGGCCCCGGGAGCGCTCGCCGTACCCCCGATATTCCTCACGGTACGGGAAACGTCGAGACGGGTACCGATCACCTCCTCGCTCCCGGCCCCGTTCCCTCAGGCGATTGTCCATCAGGAGGGAGAGGTCGATCAGCTCCTCCAAGTCGGTGCTGTGATCGCGAGTAGCCAGCTCGTCCTTGAGTTGCGTGTTGAGACCCCGGCGAAACAGTTCACACAGGGCCCGATCGTCGTACCCGCTCTGCGCGGCCAGGATCCGGAACTCGATGGAGTAGTCAGCGACCGAACGCCTTCCCTGCTGCAGGGCGAGCAGCCGCCCCTCCGCCTCTCTGCCCCGCACGGGATGGTGGAACACCCGACGGAAGGCTGCCACGAAATCAGGATAGGAGGTGCGGAGATTCGGCTTAGCTTCACTGGTCGCGATTGCCCACGATGCCGCCGGACCTGTTAAGAGACTCATGATATAAGCCACCTTGGCGGCGTCAGTGGCGTAGGCGGACGGCTGTTGGTCAAAAATGAGCGAGCAATTGTGTAGAAAGTGTCCACACTGCCCGTGCTCACCCCCGTAACGAGGGGGATGTGGAAGCGAGGGCTCCCTCGATATAGTGGGGAACGAGGAGGGCGCCTCCGGAGTGGTAGGACGAAGACCGGAAGGGTGTCTTCGTTCCTCCACCCGTTTTAAGCGAGGTTCGAAATCATCGAACCGGTGAGCCAGCATGGAGACCGCGCCGCG
The DNA here is from genome assembly GCF_025434085.1 of Hippocampus zosterae. Classification (NCBI taxonomy): domain Eukaryota; kingdom Metazoa; phylum Chordata; class Actinopteri; order Syngnathiformes; family Syngnathidae; genus Hippocampus; species Hippocampus zosterae. The sequence goes on along the minus strand of NC_067461.1, from coordinate 13,511,449 downwards.
GAGTTCCGTAAGGGCTTGGCTGTGCTGGCTCATTTGCTGCTCTTGTCTAGCAAGAGCGGACAAGATTTTCTCGACGTCTGCGGGATCCATGGTGGCCGGAGAATTCTGTCACGTTGAGCCCGAGGCGATGAGAAATCGCCTCGTGCACAACAGAAAAAACGAGGTGGATCCCAGGGAAAGCAGACAACGAAAAGATCTTGTGAGAAACAAAGGGTTTTAATAAAGAACAAAAGGAGCCCGAACAGGGAAAACGGTAACAGAAAACGCTGGTCAAATAAGGACCAGGAAAATAAGGAAGACAACCGAAAACGCTCGCGAAACGATAAAGGGCGAGGAACTACCGAGATAGGAGAACCGACGATAACAATTTGGTCACAATACGAAATACGCGAAGGTAGAGGCCGTAAGGCAATAGGGCAGCGAGAAATTGTCAAGCGACGAGATTAGCGAATAGAGAGCAATGGCACGGTAAGGAATTCTCCGGCAGTGGATGGACTGCCGGAGTCTCATTCATATAGGAGGGCAATCAGTCCGAGATTGGGAGCAGGTGCACCGAACAGGCGGAGGGAAAAATCCGCCACCTGTCGGCGAGCATGCGGCGTGACAGTCAGGATGGAAACAAGTTCCCATTTTTTTACGCGCAGACCCAATCATAACGTAGAGTGAAGTACCCCTTTTTCAATTACTGCGCACCACCTGCCAACCTTGTGTGCAAGCCTCACACACAATGAATGAGGTCGCTGTCTGCTCACTGAGCCATGCAAAATGGAGTGTGGCTTGCGGTCAATAAGAATGTCCAATCTCATCTGATCTTAGAAAGGGCCATGACCGTTTGGGAGCCACAAATTGATGACCGGCGGCCCGAGGGCCGGCTGTTGAGTACCCTGCACTAAAGGATAAGTCCCTATAAAAGTCAGAATAAGTCATTCATATGCCATGTTTCATTCCATTCCTTCATTTGTCCATCTATCCATTTTCTGATCCGCTTATCTTCACAAGGTTCGCGGGTGTGCTGGAGCATATCCCAGCTTTCTTCAGGCAGTAGCTGGGGCACACACTGAACTGGTTGCCAGCCAATCGCATGGTACACATAGACAAACAACCATTCGCAATCATACTCCCTAAGGGATAATTTAAAGTGCTCCATTAACCTGCCATGCATGTTTTTGGAATGTGGGAAGTGACCGGAGTACCCGGAGACAACCCACTCATGCACAGGGAGAACATGCAAACTCCATACAGCATAGGTGGCAAACTCAGGTTCTGGAGGGCCACCGTCCTGCATGTCGGAACCTGAGTTTGAGACCCCTGTCTAGTCTATATCATCTACTTTCGGCATGAAATTTTTTTTTCTTGTTTCATAAATTCTATGAACTTAATATGCACTGCATAAACCAGCAACCCTTTCATGGCTTAAATGCAAAAGTGTTATGTTTCTGTCTGGTTACCTTCTGTGTTATTTCCTCATGTGCCCTTTTTGTCGCCACCTGTTCTCGTCATCAGTGTCCCTTGTGTTTAACCAATCAGCTCCCTCAATCCTCTGTGTCTTTTCCAGGTGTTTCTCACTTTGCTTGTATTTAGTTCCCTGAGTTCTGTCAGTCTTTGTTGGGTCATTGTGAGTATCTGTGTGCTCTGCTCCAGGCTGTCACATTTTGTTTTCTGTCACAGGTTTCTTTTGTTACTTTGGCTTCCTTGTGATTTCCAGGACTTTGTTTGAGAACTTTGAGTGAGTGTTTTTCTAGTGTACTTTTGTATTTTTGTTAATTCATCTTGGTCAGTTCCACCCTGCTCTTCCCTGCATCTCTGCTTATTTGGGGTCCGACAACGACCACCATGTAAAACGTGTTAAAAAGATTTATTTATTTATTGGCAATAATGCTTTCAGGCCGTCGGTATCATGCCAACAAAGTTTAGGGATTGTGTGCAGCATATTATGGAAGAGGTTAGCACATGTACGTGGCGCCAGGTTACGCATGTTCAAACTTCCATGAGGAAGGGGGGGGGGGGCTGTGCGCATAGCTGAGGGTGTCACCCGTTTTCCAAAATCCCATTCTCTCTAAGATAAGTTGAGAAACAAGAAGCTGTGTAGAAAATTCTCAGCCAAGAAAAGTCACCTACCGCAGCAAATGGAGGCTCAGCACTCCCTCTTTGCAGAGTGTCGAGCTGCTCTTATCGGCCCACCAAGGGGCCGTAGAGGGGTAATAGGATTGTGGCTCACAGAGAAAGTGGCATGCTCACTAAGCAGGGGAAGGCTGGCGCACATGTGCAGTTGTCCAGCACGATGAAAGCACAGAGGAGCAAGGAGGGGGATGCTGAGTTCTGCTCACTCTATAACTAACCCTATTAAATGGAAAACTTTGGTGGGTCAGTGGGACACTGTTCCACCAATGTATGTCTGAAGACCTGGATATAACCTCTATAATCCTGAAGCCAAGAAAATGAATAGACAGAAGTTACACAGAAATGCATTTTCTGTCAAATAGAGGATGGAAACGAAGCAGCAAAGAGAAGCGGACGGTGGTCTTAGAGTTTGTAGTCACTGCCTAAGTAGCTGAGTCTTTCCTTGGCTGGCTGAGTCCTGGCAGCAGCACAGTATCCATTTTGTGTCTGGAAAGATGAAAGCGGCGTTGGGCTACATCAGAATGGGAGGGGGTGATGAGCAATTGAGCATACACCTTGAGCTCTGCTGTCTTAAGCAAGCATTTTTAAATGTTTATAGTCTGATTCTGAAAGTACGATGTGTTTTCATCAGTGGACACTTGACCTTTAAATCCAAATTTATAGCATAGATTTGTATGCATAATAAGTAAACAATCCTTAAACGATGTTCACAATTAATTTGGCGAAATCCACAGCCAAGGATTTTTAGAGTAATCCATTTCATTTGTAGGGGTGAATCAGAACACTCAAATCATCTCTATGCAAACGAATTGGCCACAATCTTGGTAAACGACAGCAAACCAGGTTTAATCTTGATCTGATAAAAGATTACAGATTTGGCAACAATAAGAGCCAGGAAATTACCATATAACGTCTTGAGATGTTGATGCTTTCTCATACACATTCGCCTCCGAAATAAATGAAACGGTGAAGCCAATTCTTGTATTTTTGCTGTGGATTGAACATGTTTGGGATTAACATCAAACGATGACTACAAGACAAATAAGAGATCAACATATTTGCTATTATTTCCAGTTACTTACATGAGGCTGTCCCTCACAGCTTTGAAGACAGCATTTTTTAACCCACCCATTTTTCATGTGAGAAAGGTGCAACATATAACAGACAGAAATTGGTTTTATTGTCCAGGGGTGTCTGTGACTCCATCCAAAATCCGAACTGTCAAACGACTGTACATCCACACTGTCTAATTCAGGTGAATGTTTTGCCTGGGAAGGCTGCATATACACCAAATGTAACATGAAAACCATTGTGAAGATGGTACAATCAATGGCCAAGATATGTAGAACAAGGAAAACAGTCTGCAAAGATATACCTTCTCTCGATAGACTTAAAACCAATCGAGCATGTATTTTTATATTCTCCATGTGCAAAGACTGTGGACATTTAAATGGCAGTTTTGAACCTAGAGGGAATTGGTCAAAACGTGGTAGTTTTTCTTTTTGTCAGACAAAATAAATCCATATTTCTTTCTCTCAACTATTAAGACATCAAGCAAATAATGTCCAAGGGAGAGAAAGCTTCTTATCAGTTGGAGAGGATGTGAACTTGAGGTATACATCAGTGCACAGCGGGAGGAACACAACATGTGGTACGGGTCCAACAATGCTGCATGGTTTGACAGAATACAAAATGTCCCGGGGGAAAAAAATCAAGATAGTGATCTTTTGGGTTATTAATAGGAAGACATGGTGTACCTCTTCAAGATGAGTTCAGGGTGTCCATCTTCAGGATCAATAAGCAAACGCACACGGGAACGAAAAAGATTTTTCTGTGTCTGCCAACAATGCTGGATGGTTGTTTACTGTGACTTTGTACAATACAAGGAGGAGATACAGAAGCTATGATTGCAAATTATGGGCAATTTAGTATGCATCCAAACACTGACAGAGGTCTTGTGCGTTTGTAATTATACAGAAGTGCCCCCTCATCTGCATACCACAAAGCCTGTCTTATTGAGTTTGATGGATGGTACTGTTTATCGGTCACACTCCCATCTCCCGTCAGAACAGTTTCATTAATTTCACACATGCTGGATGATGACAGCCGCAAGCTGATTCCAGAGAAGTTTAATTTGATGTGTGGATATTTCATTTCCCAACATTTGGTAATTCAGAGAAAAGAAGGGAAAAAAAACGGATTCACTTTGAGATGAACAGTTCACCAGATTGGATGACCAGATGGAACGCTGTGTTTGAATTCACATGTTTTTTCTCTTGCAACACTGCTTCTAATGCGTTGTCTGTTCCAGTAAAAGGGATGGCTGGCCATAATAATCAATTAATTGATGGTAAAAATGTTCTAGATTAGGTGGAATTAATAAAGAACAAAACGGCTGTCGGGTCGAAAAATTTGAGCTAATTTAAATACACTCAGACCCTCCAGTGTGTCACAACTCGTACGGAGAACAACTCTGATTGATATGACACTGGCATGGAAACAGATTATTTCCCCCACAATCAATCAAGGTTAATTTAATCTCTATCCAATTCGAATAGTACCAACATGAAATAAATATTTTTGTAATTCTCAGGTTCATGAACACAAGGAAGCTGGAATCTATACCAGCTGACTTCAGGTAAGAGACTAAACCCTGGATTGATTCCGAGTCAGTCCACAGAAATATCGACATACACTGCTATGAAATATAATTGTCAACAACCAAAGCGTACATGTTTTGGGACTGTGGAATAAAGCCAGAATCAATTTTCAATCTGGTTGCATGTACATCACAGCAACATCACAGAATTTAATTTTTCATCGTGTAAATGACAAGAGCATCTATTTTTCACACCTGAGCTGTACATGGCGCTGTAATCAATCTCCAAATGCATGTGCATGAAATTTCACAGGCATCAATGGGGAGGCAAGATGATAATGCCAATGTCACACAGTATACTGTGCATGCTACAAAGGACACTGCTTTCGTTTACGCTGCATTTTCCATGTTCCAATTTATATCCCGACAGACCTGATGAGATAACGTGACAAGTGCTACACGATTGCTGTCAGAAAGAGAGGGGGGTCTTTCTTTGGGCCGTCACTTGGCGGCTATCAGAGATTGTGATCTGGCTGGGAGCCCCCCCCTTTACTCTGAAAGGGTCAACAGTGCGGACACTGACACGGTACAGGTTTTTGTTCCGTGAGAAACACGAGCACATATCGCAGCAATGTTTCAATGATAAAATGATTTTCATATTGTGGAGATTAAGAAAAGAGACGGGGGGGGGGGGGGGGTTCTATATTAAACTGTCATGAAAACCCACAAGGAACATAACAAACTGAGAAAAAAACTATGACAGAAACACAAAACAACATGGCAGCAACAATCCAACCAAAACGAAGACTGACAGAAACCAGGGAACTAAATACAAACAAACTGACATGACCTCAAGGAACACATGACACAAAGGGTTGAGGGAGCAGATTGGTTAACACAAGGGACCCGCATAACAACAGGTGCAAACAAAGAAGACTAACAAGCACATGAGAAGGCAAAACTATGAAACAAAACCAAATGTAATCCAAAGAAAAACAGTATCAGGACAACTTGGGTTGTAGAACAAAAAGGTTTTGATGCTATTTGTGGCACATACAGTGTTTTCTGACAATATATGTCACATCCTAAAATAAGAGGAAGGGATTTTTTAAAGCTCAAAATCTGTTGTTTGCACCGAGTCCAATGAATTCATAAAGGCATCCAAAAGCAAAACGCCATGACTATATTTTAAGACTGATGAAAGAATACCACTTCACACCTAATTTTACAACAGAGACATTTTCTATCTATTTTATGCCTCTTAGAGCAGCACTGAATGAAACTGTGTCTGAAAGACGTTCTGATCATCCAGGTCACAGCAGACTTCAACAGTCTGTCAACATTGGAATTTTTGTTCTTTGTAGTGATGTTTCCCGCTCTTTACTGTCGTATATTCTCCTCTCATCATCATCTTGTTTCTTGTGTTGTCTCTCGCTTGTCTTTTCTTTCATGGGCGTGAAGTCGACATACTGCACTTAGTCACAGGGTGAGCTTACGCTTCAAGTCATACAATCCTGTTAGGAACTGGCACAACTTTGTCCATTTGATGCCAGTCAAAATATTACAGTCTGTTCGGGAATCTAATGAGCACTGGCCGCAATGAATTCCAGAATGAGCCTGATTTATATAGCTATATTGTGCAGGGCATATTGGAGGGATGCCACAAAAATCTGTTCACCGTGTTTTGCATCTTTCATGTGGATGTGTGTTTGCGCTCTCGTTTGAAGCACAGGAGCAAGACGTGGACGACATGGTGACAAAGAAAGTTATTGGCGTGCCTAATATGAGCCAACAGCCTGATCAAGATTCAGCAGGTGTCCTGTGTATCCGAGGCTGTCGTCTGTTCAGGACCATCAATCAGAGCTAAATGGCAGATGGTCGGCTCCGTGGCCAGGCAGGAAGTGCTCTAACACAATCGCTGCAGCAACACAGCGAGCAGTCTACCTGCTGATAATCCATTTAGGCGCCGACAAAGCTACTTTAATCTGCAGTCCCCCACCCCCACCCTCCCCACCCCCATCCAAAAAACGAGGCCAGCATCCATGCTGAAGAATCACTGGTCCACTGCATGCATCACATGCATTAGAGTGAATACTTAACCACATTTACATATGGCAGAAGGCTTCTGATGTGAATTAACATACAGGACTTGATTAAAATCACATGATTGCCTCCTTGCTGGTTATATGGTGACACTTCATACAGTGGATGAATTATTAAAGTACCAGTAAGCAACCAGAAATGTCACGTATTGCAAAATAAGAAAATTTATACGGTACTTCTCTGTCCTCCTAATACCTTGTACTGTCAATGTTAATGTTGATGTGATTGCAAAAATATGTTCTCAACCCTGTCTTGATTCTACACTAAACTTTGAATGATGAAAGGAATAACAACTACTGTACGTCATAATTCCTACACATTTTGCTAAAATGCATCCCCCAGCATAATTCCTTCTTTTTAGAACAGGGTAACACTTGTGTTGCAAATGTTTTTTTCGTAATTAGAACAAATTCTAAAAGTTCACATTAGAACCAAGGATTTTAATGAAAAACACTGGACGCTGTGGCAAACTAAAAGGTGCATCTGGCCAAGACCTTCAGTTCCCACAGGGTGTCATTAGATGAGATTGAGTTTGACGGAGCCCTGTTGCCAGTATTTTTCCGCTGATTAGGCTTCAACATAGACTTATTGGAAGAGCAGTCTATGCCGCTGCAACTCTGCCCAGAGTTGCTCCCGCTCATGAACACATTTGTTTAAGAGTTTGAACGACTCGTCCCCTTTTCTCAAAGTACGGACACTGGCACTATCATGGAAAGAGGTGTCACAGCCCCAACACAAGAAGGAATATACAATTAGTGTTGACTAGTAGAGCTGTTCCACCAAGCTGAGCCAGCAGCGAGGGGGGAGCCTGCCATGAAAGAGGCCAGGTGCAATATCACATCCTTCCTGTCAGAGCTCTTAAAAGGAGAGCAGAGGAAGAGCGTTTAGCTCCAAGGGACGCATGTGGAATGCTGACCACAGGTTAAAGAATCGACTATTCAGTGTGCGTCTCTTCCATGTGCCCTATCGTGTCTGGGAGGTATCTGCCAAGTAAAAATGTTGCCAACATCTTCCGAGGTGCTTGGAATACTGACAAGCAAAGTCAGGTCTAGCGGTAGAACGCTGACCTTGATCACTAAAGCTCTGGTGGGAAGAGGCTTGAACTAAAATGTCATCTAAAATGATCAGTCGTTAAAATTTTTTTTTTTAAAAATAACAATAAATATGTTACTGTAAAATTTGGTCTTTTGAACACACCAGTACATAACCTACCAGTACTAAAATGATTATTTTTTTTAACCATTAGTCACACGTCATACATACGAAGGCCGGAGAAAAACTGCCAACACAACTGAAACAGAATGAGGTAATACAGACGTGAAAATACTGCTAATGCGTCAACAAAATATTTACTGCAAGAATTAGGTCAAAAATATTATCGTCGGGTGGCCCGTTGACCGAGTGGTTAGTGCATCGAGCTCACAGTCCAGAGGTCGTGGGTTCCATACTGGCTCCCGCCTTCCTGTGTGGAGTTTACATGTTCTCTCTGGGCCTGCGTGGGTTTTCTCCGGGTACTCCGGTTTCTCGAGGTGTGTGTGTGAGCGCGAATGGTTGTTCGTCTCTGTGTGCCCTGTGATTGACTGGCAACTGGTTCAGTGTGTCCCCCGAGCCTACAGCCCGAAGACGATTGGAATAGGCTCCACACCCCCCGTGACCCTTGTGAGGATAAAAGCGAATTGGAATGTATATTACTCTCGTCACAGTTATTCAACACCGTCTGGCTCACGGAATCCGCTGAAGTCTTTATGATTACAGTGTGAAATTGAGCGGATCTGAATACAGATCTTGTCAGGTCTATGCACATAAAAACATGAACAGTCGATACGCCAACATAGACTTCATTAAAAAACAAAAGAAAACAACAACAAAAACAAACAAAAGACAAACAGGTGACAAGATTTGGGTGAGTTAACGAGAAGCAGTGAATAGATTCCTGAATCGTGGAAATCCACAAATAAGCCCCAGCATTTACTTCATTCCATTTACTTTCAAAACAACACACAAAGAATAAGAATGACATGCCACAGAACCATCTGGATTAAATAAATAAATAAATAAAGGATGGTGGATTTGAGTTTGAAAATTCAGTGCTTGGAAGATCAAACCATGCTGACTACTCGACAGCAACGTAGAAGGAGAAAACAACTCATCTCATTCTATTCTCACAAAGAGTTAGTAGGATAACGGGATCATGACAAGTGTATTCATTATTCATTATTCCATTATTATGGAATAAAACGTGTATTTCTGTATAACTTTTATTTCCACATTGCAATCGACATTCGATCAAGTAAAATCCAATAATTGCCCGACAGAGCAAAGAACACCTCTTCAGTTCTCTGAATGGATATTTTTCCAAACGATCAATTAATTACTCGACATTTTCTTGAAAGGTTTTGATCTCCCCTAATGGAAGCGCAAAGTTTGGGAAGGAGAAAACTATGAGCACTTGATGCTCCAAATTACACCCATTAAAGTCATGTAAAGACCTCAAACAAGTTTGATCTTTGCTTGAGAAATCCCGAGAGTTTAGGTCACACTTCTCTCTATTGATCAATGCACTCGAAAGCGTAGTCTAATTGTTTGCTTGTTTATAAGCAAAAATCATATGTTGTCCTTGCTTGGTCCCTTCAGTCCCTGCTGAGAATTCTTGGTGTTTGTCCATCATTGATTAAGTGGTCAGTTAACAGCTTGCACTAATGTCTCAAATCTCCGGTGAGTCAAGTGCCACATTCAATAATCACCGACTGCTTTCGGACTGAGTGCACTCTCTTGTTCATAAAGGGAGAGGATTTTCTTTTCGTTCTTCATTGATATTTCCTAACAAAGTCAATATGAGCCATTTACTCATTCAACACAACACAGGTCTGGAGTCGAAAGAGAAGAAAATTGCAGTTCTTCTCAAAGGTTTTGCTTTTTCGCAGACAAAAAAAATAAAATAAACTGAGCCTTTACCCAAATACAATGTAATTGCCATTCCCTGGAAATATTTGAAAATACTACTTGATGAGAATAAAAAGACATGATGGTAATGCCATGAAATAATCATAAATGGATTTTCACTTGAGTAGCACTTTTCTACCTTCAAGTTTCTCAAACATCTTTTCAGTGGCAAGAGCAACAACTGGAGGAGCAACGATCATCTTTGACAAAGACAACAGTAACATATGGTTACCAAGGAAGGCATCAGGTTCAACATCTGTGAGTGTTAACGTGTTTTACTTTCCACCTGTTGGAAAGAATATTGTTGATCAGTGTAAATCAGTGTGTGTCATGATGTACAGACTTGGCACAATATTTTGGGTCATTGCAACTACCGTACATGGATGTACATAAATTATAAGGTATAGTGGAGGGCATGCAACCGAATGTATCTATTTTGGATCAATGTATTTTAAAACAGTGACAAGTGGCGACCGCAGAACGTGCGTCGCGTGAACAGAGATGGGTGGCGGAAGAGTGAGCAGCAATCCTTGGCTCCGAGACCCCTGGAGACCAAATCCTTTCAGGATCTCAGTGGTGTACGGCTGAGGGGTTCAGAGCTGGGTCTGCTGGTGGGATTATCGCACAGGTCTTACAGGGCATGTGGTTACTCCGTGACCCAAATGACCACAGTAGAGCCATGCCTCAATTTGGAAATGGCTCTCATCAGGATGCAACCAACATCCGCCAAGATGCATCGGTTTGTCCGCCGGCTCGGCTAATACCGTGGTCGGTTGGTTGTCCTGACAAGTAGGTATGTGGGTGTCATAGAGCTTTCGCCACCTGCAGTCACTGAGGGTCTTCAAAATCACTCGGGTGTGCTCCTGAGCGAGTGCCTAGTGTCTCTCCCTTATCTGGTTGTCCAGACGAATGGCCAAGTGAATGAGTTCCTCCAAGTTTGTGGCGTTGAGGAACTTAGGCCGCGACGGAATATACTGCGTAGCGCACAGTCGTCAAACCAAAACGTTATGGAGTAGTCAGCGACAGACCCACTACTCTGAGCACAATACAGTACAAGGTGTATCAAAATCGTATTCTAATAACTCATCTTTCATCCATCCATAACCTGAACCACTTTTTCCTCACAAGGACCACGGGCATGCTGGAGCCTATCCCAGCTGTCTTGGGGCAGTAGGCGGCGTACACCTTGAACTGGTTCCCAGCCAATTGCACACACATAAATGAACATTTGCACTCACACTCACGCCTATGGACGAGTGTTCAATCAGCCTGCCATGCATGTTTTTGGAACTGGGAGAACATGCAGACTCCACACAGGAAGGCCTAACTAATCTTTCCTTCAGTTAAAATTTGAATGTGGATAATGTTTTTTTTTTGTGTGTGTTATTTGAAATCTGAAAAGGTATTGCATTTTAATCTTCGGTGCTTTGTATGCAGCAATGGCTGTTTGAAAGTGCTCTATAAATACAATTGAGTTGAGTTGAGTTTATTCTGTCCATTCATCATGATTTTCTCCAAATAAATGTATCAAATTTATCAACTGGGAGTACTGCTGTCAGGAAATTCACAGTACAAAGTCAAATTTTCATTTTACTCAAATACACATAACCAAAATAAGTAACAGTAAAAGAATGAATCTTTTTTTTTTCTTTTTTCATTTCTCGAGCCCCCTAAAAATGAGGCCTTTATGCGCATCACCCGTAAAAGGGCTGAAAAACATATTCATGTCGATAAAGCAAAGGCCAACATCTTAAACCTCTTTGTTTTTCTGATTTTTGTTGTACACAAGATGCATTAATAAACCAAATGATCGCCCAAATTGGAGCAACAATAGTTTTACACAAATGTCCCTATAATTGTGACCTTTCTAAGAATACTGTAATTACCATTCGTGCAGATACAGAATCACTGCAAGCCCTGTATAAATTAATGCAGATATTGATATTCCAATAAACCCTAATACCAGTCCACATTTTTATGAAACAATTTTCTATTCTAAGAAATAAGGAGTGAAAACAATGGTTCAATATGGAAAAAGCCGTCGATTGTGCTCCTTCCACTTACAGTTTTATAAAAGTGGACTGACTCTTTAATAAGGCGGGGATGAACCATAATTAACTTTTACTCTGGCAAACAAACACACTAATGGCCATATTGACTTGAGAGTTAAAAGAACATCAAAGCTTGGCAATGGGTCATTTTTAGTTTCTGAGAAAAACCTCCAAGCGCACTAAAATGTCTGGAAGCTCAGGACGCAGTTTGTGTGTGCAGTCCAATTATTCAGCTGTCGTGACCAAGAACAAATCGAGAGCGCCTACATGCTCTTTGCAGTCGATAAATTTACTGTTGCTGCACAACCTTATTCGTGTTTAATAATTATCGAGATCTTCTGCGAAACAGTGCTGGCACGTACAATATGAGCAAACCTGAGATGAAAATCAATATGCGCCCACAGAAATATCGTTATAATGGCTCCATTGTGAATGTCATGCCATTGAGAACCGGATTTAATGAGCAGCAGAGTAAAAGAGACAATTTTTCCAGCACTACCTCACGTGAATGTTCTTGAGGGCACGCTAATGGATAAATGGTTGCCCAAATGCAGTCTGACTTCGAAACAGGCTGCTCCCTGACTCCACTGCTAAAAGCACAAAGTGAGATTAATCACTGTTGCCAAGGGAGATAATATTCTTTGTTTCTTTAAATACGAGGCCATTGTTCAACGAAGAGCAGAGGGATATTTACAGTTTTCTCCCACTTGTGATTGTAGAGCCCAAGAGGGTGCAAACAGGAATGGTTGGGCAACCACTTGCGCAATCATTGGAGGCTATATAAGCCAAGGTTCAAAGTATACAGTGACATTTCGTACCCGGGGAGCAAGGCAGTGAAACTCTCCTTGCGATTTTGAGCAGAACTCATGGGATTTTTGAATATTTCATGGCAGCTACACTGAGGCTGACAGTGGTGCTGGTCACAGTTGTTTCTTTACATCTTCGGGGGGTTAGAATTGGTAAAGTATGTATGAGCTCCAAGACATATTCACCACGGTGACATTTACAGGGTTTTTTTTACATTCAACCAAGCAAAGCTAAATTGTCAAGACTGTGTGTACCTTGGCCCTTGTCAGGAAGAGCCGATCAAACAAAGTCAAACAATCTCAAAAAACAAAAATTTGACATGCCATGCTTAAATGCCAATCTAGCTCTGTGGGTGCAGATGACATTATCACTTGTCCCCAACGCCTTTTGACTTGAATGACAAAAAGTGAAAAAGAAAATACATTTTAAAAAAGTTTGCTTCCTCAACTTCACTCAAATGTTGACCTGAATGCTGGAAAATAAATGATCTTATTACTCCACACTTGCCAGGAATGCAAACATGGCTTTGTATGTTTAGTATATTCTGCTAACGAGCAAACCAACAATCTGAAAACCGGTTGATCGTTGATGGTTACACACCGCTCCCATTTGGACTCGCATTCACCAAACTCCGGTCCACCTATTAATTTTGTCCTGGAGCTTTGTAATGGAAAAAAAGTAATGATGTTGCTACACTGCTTGATTGTTTTTAATTTGTTTATTGCATTTACAAACATATTAAAAGGTTACAAGCCTCAGTGATTACATTTCATACAGGCTTCTTTCAAGTGAAACTCCCACCTTTCATTGGCCACCACTGATGTGCACATTATTAAACATTTGTACACGATTGAAATTAGATGATTACAACGTACCAGACCATCGCAATAAATTTGTGTTCTCCTGATAATTTAACAGGGCAGCATTCAATACCAAGTGTGGAGCTGCAACCTCCCTGGAGATAGCAAATCACATAGACCTATAATAGAGGAGACAAATCAAGTGTACTAGATCCCTCCAACCTCCAGCCCTACTTTCCCAAGGTTACTTTCAAAGATAGCTCATTGTTTGATACTGTATGTGGGTTGGGTTTTAAGTAAGCCCTGCCACTAGAGATGTGGTGTAACTCTCTGCAGTGGAAGCAAGGTGATATTGAGTGGCCACAGAGAGACAAGGGAATCACTAATTGATGCCCCTGGGAGGCCTTGATGGGTGCTGTTTTGGTCTCAGCAGAATAAAGCCAGGTCACTTTAGCCCTGGCAATGTCATGCATAACATAAGAAAAGAAATGTGGACTTTTTTACGGGTCCATCCCTGGGAACTGGAGTAAGGTTTTAATTAAACAATAAAAATATGACAGGGGAGTTGTAGGTTTGCAGCTGTTGAATATTTTCATATCCTACTAGAAATCGACTATTGAAATATTCGGATACAATCTATTTTAGCTTGATAAAAGATCAATTATGAATAGAAACTGAGGTAGCAAGCATTTCATCAAGTAACATATTGTAGTGTTAGGTTTATGGCTGTGCGTTAATAAGCTTTATGACAAATATTCTTGACACTACCGTATTTTCCGGACTATAAGTCACAGTTTTTTCATAGTTTGGCCGGTGGTGCGACTTATACTCTGGAGCGTCTTATGTGTGAAATTATTAACACATGATTGTCATTTGACATGTTATTTTCACATTAAACCACAAGAGGGCGCTCTCAGCCTGTGTTTATAAATCGACGATGAGTCTGACGTACGCAACGTAGAAGAGGAAGCGGCGCATCATTTACCTCCCGAGTTGAGGGAGTTGTTTAGTGACACCAATGATTAAGATTTCATTGGATTTAGTGATTTGGAGTGAAACTGATAGTTTGGTAAACTTGTTAGAATGTTCTTTATGCTAGAGTTATCTGAATAACTCTTAATATTGTAATATCTGTTTGTTGTATTTGTGTGACGTCATAGAGAGGGGAGGAGCCAGGTTGGGGGAATATATAGTAGTTAGTCTGAGTGTGGAGTGCATGAGCGTGAGTGGTGGCGAACAGCAACTCCTTTGAATGTGTGTGTTATTGCTCTTTTTGTTATTAAAAAAATGGCATATTATGTCAGCGGCTGTGTGCATACTTCTTTCCGTATTGAAGGGCATTTTAATAGGTTACATCGTTACTGACATTACCAGGCATGTCAGTCATGTAACGTTAGTATACCGTACACTTATTCAGCCTGTTGTTCTCTATTTTATTTTTATTTTAAATGCCTTTCAAGATGACATGTATATTTTTGGTGTTGGATTTTATCAAATACATTTCCCCCAAAAATGTGACTTATACTCCAGTGCGATTTGTTTTTTCCTTATTAATTATGCATTTTTTTTGGCTGGTGTGATTTATAATCCGGAGCAACGTATAATCCGAAAAGTACGGTAATACAAATTTTGGAAGTGTTCTCACCCCTTGGACTTGTATTACATTCGTTGTGCCAACTCTGACCAAAACCTTAGCACCCATGATGTAATTATGGTCATATATGGCCACCGCATTCGTCGAAGGAAGAATCTGTGCTTTGTGGTTGCACCTTCTCGTCAGCATGCATATAACAGCACTGATTTTGATTGGCAGGAATGTCGGTGCTATTTGACTGTTGCCGTTGGACAGCCCCAGGTCACTTGTGTTTCTTGCACCTGTAATGGGCAGCATTTTTCACAGCCCCGTTTTGTTCAGCAATCATGGATGGCTTGTGGATCCGATAATGAGGAGAAAGGAACTGCGAGGCGCCGTTTGCAATTGTAGCGGATTTACATGGGACAGGAGATGTGAGCCAATCTCTTTTTTACGTCAATGGACACTACACCCTCTTGTTTCCTTTCAAACTTAGCTTGTAGCAGACGTGTGCACATTTTCAGCATGACTTCTCTGATCTGCTGGTGAAAGGACACTTTCATTCTCTCCTCTTCCATCTATAACTGCTTCAAACAACTAAGTGTATGCAGAAAACGTGGGTAAGATTGCATGACTGTCTGTGTCTTATGTTATGTTGTTATTTTATTTTATGTTCACTGTTCTGTAAAGCGCTTAGTTACAGCTGAAGCTGTTCTGAAAGCGCTATATCAATAAATCTGTAACAAGTCAAGCCAAGCCAAGTACAACTTTACTGTCAAATGAGCGTATTGTATTGTATATACTGTACTTGGTAGGCACTATCAAACCATGCAAACCACAAAACCTGTAGCCATTCAAATAGAGAGTTGATGGCAAAAGGGAAGAAACTAACTAGTTGACTCAAATATATTAGTGGCACCTTTCAATCACTTGCCGATTTTGCACAGCCCTGTGGGACAGCATTACCGCACTGATAGCACTGTAGCTTCAGCTCACTACATACTTGAACAAATGGCACTTTAAAGCGTTCAAGGACTTATTGCATAATTGCACATCCAGAGTTGGATTACAATTACTCCTACCAATCATTTGAACTGACACAACGATTATCTGCATCATCTGCACAACCGTCATAGTGTCGTAAGTACTTCAACACTGATCACTTTAATTCTGCTTTCCACATTGCCGCGCAGCTATTATTAGGCGGTACTGCTGCACAATGGTACCCTTACATGAAAGATTTTTTTTTCTATACTTTTTGGTCATGTCTTTGTGTCGGTTGCTTGTTACTGCAATACTAGTGTAACACGAGATACTGCGTATGACTTCTAGATTAGAAGAGCTATAGTAAGGGCATTCCTTTACATCAGCTTGTCCTGCCTGAGGCTAAGATCAAGAAAGATCCAGATGGCAAATCATCCTCTTTTGCTTCCTCTCTACTTTGAATCCAGCCTTTTCTCTAATGTTATTTGAGGCTTATAAGAAAATAAGAGTCACATGCACAGTTGTAAAAGTGCAGAAAATTGAGTCAATTTGTTCTAGCCATACTCTCACCCCAAGTCTGAGAGTCTTCTACTTATGTGTTCTAACTACATAATTACCATGGCCCAAGTACTCCAACTCGAAGTACATCTATGTTTCAATCTGTGCATCCCTGTGATTGATATCATAGATCAGGAGAGTCAAACTAATTTTTGTCGCAGGCCACATTGTAGTTACGGTTTCCCTTGGTGGGCCGTTATGTAAATATTTGACTTTAGCAAACATCATGGAACTTAACATGCTTGATTTGCTTTCGCGGGACACATATAATGTTGTGCCGGACCAGATCTGGTGCCTTGACTTTGACACCTGAGTACCGGTAATACAATGAATCCACGGTATCAAGGAACCATAAGAACTCTGAGGGTTTTCCTTAATGTACATAAGATATCAATTCCATAAGAAACAGACTCTTGGGCGTGTGCTGTAACTTTTCTTTGGCTTTGTGTTGGCTGTTGCTTTTTTGTTTCTATTTTTGTTGTTGTTTTTCCTTCTTGTTTTTTTAGGTGGGGGGGTGAGAAGACCACCATATTATTAAGAGTAGAAGAATTTGAAGAATATACACAAAACACAGTAAGCGGAGTAAGCGGAGACCCAGTACATTTGTCCAGCAAGTCACTTGTTAAAATATCAATGCTACCTATCCCTCCTCCCCCTCCCCAAGAAATTTGCAATTTTTTCAGCTATTTTGATTGACCTCGGAATGGATGATTTCTATTTACATTATCTACAAACACATTGGATGCCAGCAATATGTCATGTGTGACCTTAGCAGTTCAACTGAATATTTCAACATGGCAGCCCAGAGACCCTGGCTCTGATTTATTTTATTTGATTTTTTTAACATGTTCTTGATACACAAACCAAGAATGAAGTACACTTCCTTAAGGAGCAGTAAGTTGGCCGTTCTTCCACTGATAATGTATGCATAGCGCATGTTTATGAGCCCTTGCAGCAGAAATACATACTGGCCTCTTCACGTGTACAGTCCTCAATAAACAGGAGTGAGGAATCATCATCCAGGCAGTTAATTGTCGGCTGTTTACAATTACGTTGGCGTACCTCTCCTCACTTACTCCACACATCTGTAGTCCTTATTATAGCCATGGGCTTGGTGCTACATTGCGTTCGCAAATATGACCTCTCAACCTGTTCAGTTTGCAAACTGCACAAACCTGATTCACACCTCTGTGACTTTGTGCTGGTATTTGTTAAACAAAATGGAAATGTATCCGAGAAACAATTTGGGAAATTGACATTAATCTCTCTGTGTATTACTGAGACGATTAGTTTCATTGAATTACAGTTTCAAATGTCAATGTTACGATTGAATTCCAAGCAGGAAAGTTTAACTACATTAGAGTAGATAAATAGAACAAGGTGGAAGAACTCAAAATGAACTGTGATGGAAAACACAGGGGGTTGGGGGGGGGGGGTGTAGAGGGAAGAGTGATTATCACAGGAGGCTCACTGAAGGCACTAATGCGGCAGATTGAAAAGTGTGTGAAAAAGGGCGAAACAGAAAAGATATTGGCAGCAGCTTCAAGGATCAGTTTGAATAATTTTGATAGAAATGAGACAAAGACGGAGCAAAAAGACAATTAACGCCGGCTCACAAAAGGGCAACTTAAGACTGTCAATACTTCAGTAATTGGTGCTTTGATGTGACTTATGAAGGGTTTAATAGATAAAATTATGGACACAGTAACGTTTCCATTCATGATTGATTTCAGGACAGAAAACCTTCACATCACAAAGTTTACGCTCGCACCCAAAAGTAATGCAACAGTGAGGCCAATGACTTACAGGTAGAGGTACGTAGTAGACTGAAAAACAGTTTGGGTTTGACGTTTGAGATTTGGGTTATTCAGGTGAAGAATACATCAATGTATGGTTTGGGGAAAGAGAAGAGCTACTAATGATCCCAAACATACCTATTAGCACAGTGACAGAGAGTGGAGGCAATGCCATTCATTGCGCTCCGAGAGAGAGAAAGGTAATTAATTTTTCCTGTCTCTGCACACCCATTTGGCACTCTCTTCAAAACAAGAGAGGTACAAACAGTGGAGCTTGACCAAAACAGTGAAAAAGAGGGCAACTTTAAACCACTAACATTGGCTAAAACAGTAAAAAAAAAAAAAAAAAAAATTAAATTAAGGCAACGTTCAACCATCATGTTTCATAGTAACCAGTGAGATTGTACTATGGGAACATTATGTTACGTTCCGGAATAATCCGGATGGAAGTCGACCACCGGGCCGCCTCTTTGGATGTCTTTCCAATTAAATCAGAATGATATGCAGCAGACCCCTGGGAAATGACTCGTGGCAGCGGAACGTCCCCATAACAGATGACCTGCAAGGTGTGAGGTGACAGCAGAAAACCTAGTCGAAGACCACCTGCCTCGGCCAAATCATTTATAGTACGTGACGGTGTGCCTGTGTGTGTGTATGTGTGTGTGTGTGTGTGTGTGTGTGTGTGTGTGTGTGTGTGTGTGTGTGTGTGTGTGTGTGTGTGTGTGTGTGTGTGTATTTGCACCATATGAAACTAGTTTGTGTCATTGTTGCCCTGAGACTTGCTGTGTTTATATTGGCTTGTCTAATGAATTGAATTCAAACAATTTGTGCATTTCCACTTTTATGACATATCAACTCTACAGCTAACAATTTACAATTAAAGAACCCCTGCAGTTGGCAATTGTTACATTGTTCCCTTAAGGAGATAAACTCACTCAACTTTCTTTTAATTTGATAGACTGTATTTTCGAATCATTCACTGTTATGCTCACAGCATTACAATATAAATGGAGGCATGACAATATTTTCACCAGGTTGTAAATCTTACTTTAACAGACTGAAGTGGACTAGTACTGAGGGAAATTATTTTTCAACTAAAAGTGTAGTTGGTATGTTGAATTTAGCTTTCATTCAGGCCTCGCTCAAATTGATTTCCAATCGGTGACTGATGGTGTGATTGGTTGGCTGGTTGGTGTAGTTTAGGGGTAGGGAACTCCGGTTCCTCGAGAGCCATATCCTGCCTGTTTTAGACCCCTCCCTACTCCAACACACCTGGTTCAACTGTTCATGATTGTTTCAGGCTCTTCAGGGCTTGCTGATGAGCTGATGATTTTACTCAGGTGTGTTGGAGTAAGGTGGGATATTAAACAGACAGGATATGGGTCTCCAGAAATTGGAGTTCCCTACCCCTGGTGTAGTTAGTTTATTTGATAAATTGGTCAGCGTGTTGGTCGGTTGGTTGTTTCATTAGTTGGCTGTTGTGGTTGATCAGTTGGTGATCGTCGTTGGCGGGCCACTCAATTGCTGTGGTTGAAGACTGGTTGGTATGTTGGTTGGTTGGTGTTGGCTTGATCGAAAATGAGGAAAATGTGGCATTGATATACCATTGTATTGAGGTCAACACCCATTATATAAATCGAAAATGAACTGGAATTGAGAGAGTGACCCCAGGCCAACATCAATAACCTTTGACCTCAAAAGTCTGAATCAAGAGAGACAAATCTTTCAATGACACACCAAATTTGAAAGTCGTGTCACAGCTGCAAAGAAGCAGACACTCCATAATTTCACTTTCTGATCGTGAAAGAGCCAGGTGTGCCAATATTTTGTCAATATTGCATATTTAGCCGCAGGTTTGTACTTCAATTCAAGTACAAACCCATCACCATCAACTCACTGTAAGAACTTTAAGGGAACACTGTACTACTTGTATTGATTGGTGAAAGAGATTTGACCACAGAACCCAAGCTCAGCTATTACCGGTACTCACCTTGATCACACCTTCTTCCTTCTGCAGCTTTCCAATCACAGCTTGCTCCGAGCACCCAATTCCCGGCAAACACACTTGGAGGTCATGGGACTGTGAAACACTGGCTTGTGACAAATAGGGTTGAGCCTGCTCAGAAAGGTTATAGAAGACCTTCTATGATGAAGAGTGGACAGTACTGGATTTTCTATTAACAACAAGGGCATGGTAAGAATGGTAGAATACGGCATTGAACAGTCGGGCTGAAAAAGTAACATTCTAATCGCTGCTTAAGTTATTTTGTTCACATATGCTAATACTTTTTATGTTCAATTTTATTTTGGCGGGTTCCGGTACTCTTGTCTATAATTGCTACAATGTGGATTGTGTTGAATTTTTTTCCCCCCTGGTTTTTTGGCTCTCTTTGATCATGAATGCAATGTATGCACAGTTGAGAATTCTCTTGTGTAGGCTTTTGTGATTAGCATCTTTGTGCATGTCTTACCTTCAGTTCACCTCGAAACTTCCAGCGAACCAGCTCGTACGGACTGTGTCGGAGAGAGAGATGAGCAGCCCAAAGATGTTTAAAACATGAGAGGGATTTGTTGCCTATGTTTCGCTCTCAGCCATAATTAAATTCTTAATTAGAGAGCCCTCTGGAAAGAAAAAAATACTATGGATGGAATTCAATTCAGCGCTCTAACCAGTTTGTCCAGTGGTGAAGGTGAATAGAGTGAGGAGATATTGTCGAGGGAAGTAGGCAAGGCCCGAGGCAATAGATGAGCACACTGTTTTCATTTTAATTTGCTGTTTCAAGCTGTTCTTGTAAATATGCCTCTACCTTCTGCAACCTGGTGAAACTCTCGAGGGAGAATCTGTATATTTATTGCCTTCATCCAAAATAAACTCGCCATGGTGTTAAAAATTAATTTACCAGCATTATTTACTTGAGTGTTAACTTGGGCTACCACGTTTTTGCCTGGATGTTTTTTTTTGGAGGGGGGGGGGGGGGGGGGGTTCGCCCAGTACTGGAAAAAACGAAAATCTGAGAAAAAAAAACGCACTTTAGTTGATCACATTTGGCCTGTCTGTTATCCAGATCATCTCTCTTTAACCTTCAAGGTTAACCATCACGTGAAGAGGCAGTTGTGGCCTTAGGCTGGCCAATTTACTTTAACTCATCGAAGTGGGAAATGGAGAATCAATTTTTTTAAAACGTTTGCTTGAGGCTTTAGTCATGCCTGTCCTCTCCCTGTGCATGTTTGTCATGGCGGCTGCAGATTGCGGCAGCGAGGAGCCAACAAGTTCTATGAAAGTGCTGAGGCCCTTTGAAGTGTCAGCGGTACGTTAGAGGCATACCTCGGTGCAAATTTGGGGATGTGATGCAATGACGATAGGTGAGGGTGAAGAGCTGCCGGGGGCTGACTGAATGTACGCGGTCCTGCCTGCGCATCGCTCTTGCCTCCAGCTCCTTCATTTCCGCCTTGAAATTGCAGATCTTTGTGTGGACAGCCTAGGTGTGTGCATGTGGGTGGGTGCTGGTTATGCACAAGTTTGATTACACATTTAAGAATGCAATAAGAAAAGTTAGTTGTTAGTTCTTTTTCTTCTTGATTTGAGTGCTGACTCTGGAATTTAAGAGATGACTGCATGAGGGAGACACATCTGAGTGTCTACGGCAGTGGTCCCGTGCCATCTTTGCAATATTTGCTAGCCTGACACAAAATTTTACACAGAGTGGGCTTGATACACGAGACTCACCCGAAGCAATAAATCTGTATTTTAGAACTATTGATATTCTCTCAACTGCACTTTTTCTTTCGTCTCATCATTCGGACTTTTCCACTTTCTGAAGCTCTCCAAAAAAGTTTGCATTTTGCTTATTTTTGCCATCTTGTTAGCATATTTCTTTACTATGGCGCCACATGATCAAGATGACCTGATTCAAAAAATAAAACTTATTTCAGACTGCTGAAGAATACATGATTTTTGTTTCATGTACCAAATGGCTCACAGAACCGGTAGTCGTCTGCAACCTGGCGATTAGGTATTGAGAGCCCACCAATCAGCTTACACTCTTGTGAGAAGAATTTACCGGTCATGTAATTTTTAGATGAATCACAATTTTGGTTGGTCAAAATTGGTTTTTTTAAGGTTGTGTTCTGGTTGTGGTTTCTGGTTCTTCAACCAAAAACTCATGAAACCACGAGAAAAAAATACTTTGCTTTGGGCACAGGAAGGAGGCACACATATGTCCCATAATCATTACGTTTTAGCATCCGGATGCAACGGTGCGTCTGAAAACGTTCGTACCTTTCGCGTATTTGTTCTCAAAACTTTACTAGATGCTGGAGTTACAGTATATTTATAGTGAAGTGATTTTCAGATCCGAGGTGATCCAGCATACACAGAGGCAAGCTGACAAATTTACTCATGTTCTGACCTTAGCGGGGCACTGCGGTGCTCTGCTCAAGTGGAAGTAACCGACGGGCATCCAGGGAGAGCAGAGGCCTGATGGCCAGTGGACTAGAGCTGAGCATCTCATCGTACAGTCAGATGAGCTCTGCGGAGGCGAGGTTTTAGAGGCTTTAACGTGTACGCAGCACATGTAATCCCCAAACCTCGGGGTAGGACTACGTGCCAGGCAGATCCGGAGTAGTGCTGACATTCTGACGAGGAATGAAAAAAGCTCCTTTACCATACGCCATCATTTAATTCTTGATATGCGAGGACACGGAAACCTTCGAAACAAATGCCCAAAGACTCCTTGCTCTGGTGTTAATCTTTAGCTCCATCATAAAATATCCCTAAGGTGGGGGCACACTTGTGTGCTTACATTAAAAGGGTTTGCATTGTTTCATCAGCAGGTTTAATGGCTTTGTGTCTGGATCGCATGATAATCGTAGCAGGAAATGACACGTGACAAGCCGATCAGAAAATCCACGTATTAGACGCACGATTGGGAAGCAGGTATCGGATTATTGAAGCTGTGTTTCCTCACCGCGAGCTGAAAAGTGCGGTTTCCCAGCATGGGTTTTTTTGCTCTCACTTATCTCTGCCTTTGCTCTCTCTGGTCAACACCCTTCCCCTCCCTCAGATCCCACCTCCTACAGGGAAGCTGAGGAAATTGACGCATCAGCACTTCTGCAACGTACTAAAAAACACCATTTACAGAGTACTTCTGTGTTATTTTTTTTTTTTGGTCAAAAAGGCAGAAGTTGCAGAATCATACTAAACAACACCTGTTTGTTTGTGTCATTCACAAGATAATCATATGGGATTTAATATATTTAATATTTTATCCAGTTACTGGTACATGAAAATGAAGGCAATATGCACTTCGGTTCTTAACACAAGTGGGGAGACTCTGGAAATATGTACTTTTGACTTTACAATGCACTCGATTTACCCTTGAAGACAAAGTGGATTTCATCATCATGTACAACATGAATCTGGCATGCTCAGATGCTAAACGTAACAGAGTGATACTTGAAACGCAATGAATTGGACCTTAATGCATCATTATGCGCTGATGGTAATTTCCTTTTACATCTGCGCCTTTAACCATACAAATCCCCGTTAAATACCTTTGAAGAGCTTTATCTCATTGACGTAATGTCCACTTCATAGCAATACTGTGAGCAGGTGAGCAACAGATGATCTAAGTAATCGTTGCATGCCAAGGGATTCAAGCATGAGCAACAAGCATCTTTGCATGACAGAGAGCGCATACACTTATTTTCATTGTTGTTATTCAAAGTACGAAAGTTCAGAAAGTTTTCATTGGTCTTCTCAGACTATCTGCAATGTTTATATGTGGATGATCAGATAAATCAAATGGTGAGCTACTGTCACATGCACCAAAATGACTACTTTGCTCAAATGAGACATGCAGTGTGTTAAAAGGAATTAAAAATACTATTTTATTTCAAGATTTTATTTCTCTGCAGTAGAATTGGTGTTTTCAGCTGTTCCAACATTGATGATAGCAGCGATGAACAAAATACAATGTTCGTTCTTCATGGTGTCTGTAGATACAAGCGACAGTATCTACAGTGGGGAAGGGGTGGCTCACAACCACATGCCACATGCCTTGATTGATTTTCAAAAAAGAAAAAATATATACAGTATATATATTTTTAAAGGGAAGTGGAAAAATGTTTCCTCTTTGTTTCTTACAAACCCAAATAATTTTTAATCAATTACAACAACAATAATAGTTATAATACATTCAATTTGTAATGTACTTTACGTTTCAGGGAAATATAAAAAAAGTGCTAGAATTGTTT
Organism: Hippocampus zosterae; assembly: GCF_025434085.1. NCBI lineage: Eukaryota > Metazoa > Chordata > Actinopteri > Syngnathiformes > Syngnathidae > Hippocampus > Hippocampus zosterae. Next base: position 13,486,859 of record NC_067461.1, on the reverse strand, counting down.
GAAATCATGTACTGTATTCTTAAAACACATTCCAATACATTAAAAGAAAAGTGTGATCTTATGCATTGGTGAATATTATCTCATCCAGTGTGATTTGTGCACACTCATCCAGCTGTTACAATTTCTCTCTAATTCCACAGTGCAGTATTTTTTGTATCTCAGCACAGAGGATGGAAAAGTGTATTTCTCTTTGGCATCTTCATTGTAAAAAAGAAGTGAAATGCAAACCATGGTTAAGGGCAGTAAACGTTCTCGGCGAGTGAAACGAAATGTAACAATAGCAGAAGCTTCAGAATGTATCCAGCTCCTGTGACTAAACCTGCCAGCCCCAAGACAAGCTTATTCTTCCCTTCACCCGTCTACTACGTTCCTGTGAGTGCTGGCAGACTGTGCTGCCAGCCCGACATGCTGAAGGCAGCCCGTGATATCTCTTTCTATTAGAAACTTGACTTTAACACGGGGGGCAGCTCCACACAGGGCATATTGAAGGTTGCTCTTCCACGTTAAAATACCATTTCCTTCAATTCTGAGGTGGGTTAATTCTATCTAGGTCACAGTTTTTTTTAATGAGCGACAAAAATGTGTTACAATCAACACAAATGAAGAACTACGTTCTATTCACACAAACATAGACAAAACAGTTTTCTGCAAACGTGTGTGTGTGTGTGTGTGTGTGTGTGTGTGTGTGTGTGTGTGTGTGTGTGTGTGTGTGTGTGTGTGTGTGTGTGTGTGTGTGTGTGTGTGTGTGTGTGTGTGTGTGTGTGTGTGTGTGTGTGTGTATATGGTGTGCACAAACCTTTGGATGCAAGCATACCCACAATGAATCCAAAAAAAATTCTTTGAGATGCCTCCAGAGCACGTAATCTACTGGATGGATGTCACAAAACTGGGTCATCTAAAGACTTAAATGCAGTCTTTTTTGAGCAGTTTAAATTCCAAGTAAGTCTTTTAATCTTCAGCATCTTGCAGTGGCATTCGCATTTGTGTTGGAGGATGATGCTGAATTATAGTGAGGCTGCCCTACATTAGCCTCCGCAGTTCATGCATTGACCACATTCATTCCCAGTTGTTAACAGTTTAACAAAAACGGTGATAAAATCCTGCAGCCTATTCCCGATTCGTCATTTGCAATGGGGTCTATAAATGTTGACACAATTCTCGAGTTTTTGGCGCTAATCAACACCGCAGTAGATTTGAAACCAACAAGTGTGATTGAGCTGCAGAAAAAAAACAGGAGACACCATTCAAAGATATCTGAGATTTATAAGATATAAAGACATAATTTAAATTCCTCGTCTCACCCCCCCCCCCCCTCGGGTGGTGTCCGTCCCTCATTCAGCTCGGGTCCTCTACCAGAGGCCAGGAAGCTTGAGGGTTCTGCGCAGTATCCTTGCTGTTCCCAGCACTGCACATTTCTGGTCTGAGATGTCCGATGTTGTTCCCGGGATCAATTGCAACCACTCATCTAGTTTGGGGGTCACTGCCCCGAGTGCTCCGACCACCACAGGCACGACTGTCACCTTTACCTTCCAGGCTCTCTCCAGCTCCTCTCTGAGCCCTTGGTATTTCTCCAGTTTCTCGTGTTCCTTCTTTCTGATGTTTCCATCACTTGGGACCGCTACATCCACTGTAACGGCTTTCCTCTGCCCTTTATCTATGATCACGATATCTGGTTGGTTTGCCATTACCATCTTGTCAGTCTGGATCTGGAAGTCCCACAGGATCTTCGCTCTGTCATTCTCCACCACCTTCGGAGGTGTTTCCCATTTTGACCTTGGGGTTTCCAGTCCATACTCTGCACAGATGTTTCGGTAGACTATGCCAGCCACCTGGTTATGGCGTTCCATGTAGGCTTTCCCTGCCAGCATCTTACACCCTGCAGTTATGTGATGGATCGTCTCAGGTGCCTTTTTGCACAACCTACACCTTGGGTCTTGTCTGGTGTGGTATATCTGGGCCTCAATGGCTTTGGTGCTCAGGGCCTGCTCCTGAGCAGCCAGGATGAGTGCCTCTGTGCTGTCCTTCAGGCCAGCCCTCTCTAGCCACTGATAGGACTTCTTGAGATCAGCCACTTCAGTGATGGTCCAGTGGTACATCCCGTGTAGGGGCTTGTCCTCCCATGATGGTCCCTCTTCCAGCGCCTCATCTTCTGTTCCCCATTGTCTGAGACATTCTCTGAGTACGTCATCCGTTGGGGCCTTCTCCTTTAAGTATTCATGGAGCTTGGATGTTTCATCCTGGACAGTGGCTCTCACGCTCACTAGTCCACGGCCTCCTTCCTTTCGGCTTGCGTACAGTCTCAGGGTGCTGGATTTGGGATGGAACCCTCCATGCATGGTTAGGAGCTTTCGGGTCTTAACGTCCGTGGTCTGAATCTCTTCCTTTGGCCACCTTATTATTCCTGCAGGGTATCTGATCACTGGCAGGGCATAGCTGTTTATTGCCTGGGTTTTAATATATATATATATATATATATATATATACACACATATGTATGTGTGAATTACCAAATGGACCACGGCCCAGCACCGGACCGTGAGGACCACCGGTGCTGGGGCACCACTGATGAAGTGGATAGATGGAAAATCCACCAATTATACCCACCATCTTAAATTCAGAGGCTGGCTGGCCATAAGAAATTTTGAGAATGTTAATATTCCTGAATGGCCGATCTATTTACGGTCCTGGACATCACGACTAGCCCTCTTTCCCGTCAATGATTATTTTTGGGTATGTTCTGCTGCACTTTGTCCCCAACTACATGCTGATACCCGAGTCAGACCTTACTGTGAGATGTGCTTTGGATCATCGAACTAGGAAATCAGGTGCAAATGTTTAGACTTAGTTCCTCTTTGTCTTCTACTGCATCAAAAACAGTTGTGGTGTCCGATAAGCATGTTTATATTTTATGTCAAAAATGAACAATTCCACAATCCTTGATTATTATTTTTAGTTTCATTAAACTGCATCCTAAATTCCTACTATATTTACATTTTGCATCCACTTCAGTCCCTGGAGTGCTGCGTTATCAAGCTGCTGTGCTAATGTATTCTCACTGACACTGTAGATCAGCTTAAATGATGCCTTTTCATCTTATGGGATGAATGGAATGATGCATGTTAACATGCTTTAATTGAGACATTCAGGCCCTCCCAAGTGTCCCTCAATGACATTTCTAGCAGCTCAGATGAAAACACTACTTGCATATCAAACACTGCTATAAAAAAAATCTCATGTGTACTATGTTTCATATTATACTCACTCTCCTTTGTTTATGTAAAAAAATTTTCATATCATTAGAATGTGGTGATTCAAAAATCAGCGTCAAGTTCACGATTCTAGAGTTGATTATAAATAGGTTGCCACTAAGCACGGCTTTAGACGGAAATGTTCAAAAGCACGGGTGTCAAACTCAAGCCCAGGCGGCCAGATATGGTCCGCGACATAGTTTTATGTGGCCCTCGAAGGCGAATCATTGGCGACAACTTCATATTTCTTGCAAATTGTCTTCACTCTTCACAGCACTGATATGCGAAAAAAAAAATTTTGTTACCAATCCCGCCTTCAAAATGAATTGAAAAATAGTCAAGCAAACATTTAACTGGTTTCCAAGTTCAAAATTGATTACACATCAATTTGTTCTGTATATGTGATCATATAAGGTGATCATACATCAATATGGGTTCCGAGTTAATAACAATGATGGCCCTTCAAGTGCAACCATAACTACGATTTGTAACAGGATAAAAATTTAGTTTGACACTCTTGTTCGACAGTATAGTGCCATAAAGGGCAAATAACACGGTAACATTTTTTAATTAGAAAAAAAACTCAGTCTTTCTAAATAAGAATGCCAGATGAAAACATCCCATCCCCACCACTCGCCTTCATAAATAATTGAAGATTTAATCTGTGATATTTTCAAAGGTCAAACACACAACAAAGAAAGAGAAATACCATGACTTTCTCTCCTCATAAGCAGAGTTGGTAATCATTCCATACTGGGTTCATACGCTTTTCACCTCGATGCTCTATAAGTAGCTGGAGATAAAAAGAGGTGAAGAAGTCACCAAACAACATGAATGATTCATCATTTTGTCTGGATGTTGGCTGGAGGAGAATCGAGCAATTGTACTCGACGACACCCTGGCGAGGGCAGTCCCCACTTAGCCCCGTTATAGGTTCAGAGCAAGAAGCCACACTCACTTTTATGCATTAATGTCTACTTCATGCATTAAATGCATGCAGTCCTGATGGATTTCCTCTGCTGATGTATTATCAATGAGATCAGCTCTCTGCATCACTGCCCCAGCACTGGCAGAAAGGGCTCCATTTTCCTCCTCAGTGCCTCACGCAGCCTAAATCCGATGGAAATTTAAAGGCACACCTCAAGTTACTTTTTCAAGTGGTGTTGGCGAAATGGATGAGAGTTTTATACAGCACATTTTGACAATAAATATTGACATATTCATTGTATATGCCCCCTCCGTGAGTCGTCACCTTACCGTGGTGGAGGGGTTTGTGTGTCCCAATGATCCTAGAAGCTAAGTTGTCTGGGGCTTTATGCCCCTGGCAGGGTCACCCATGGCAAACAGGTTCTAGGTGAGGGGCCAGACAAAGCACGGCTCAAAAGACCCCTTATGATGAGTAAAATTAATGGATCTCAGTTTCCCTTGCCCGGACGCGGGTCACCGGGGCCCCCCTCTGGAGCCAGGCCTGGAGGTGGGGCTCGTTGGCAGGCGCCTGGTGGCCGTGCTTACACCCATGGGGCCCGGCCGGGCACAGCCCGAAGAGGCAACGTGGGTCCCCCTTCCCATGGGCTCACCACCCATGAGAGGGGCCAAAGGGGTCGGGTGCAATGTGAGCTGGGCGGCAGCCAAAGGCGGGGACCCTGGCGGTCCGATCCTCGGCTGCAGAAGCTAGCTCTTGGGACATGGAATGTCACCTCTCTGGCAGGGAAGGAGCCCGAGCTGGTATGTGAGGCAGAGAATTTCCGACTGGATATAGTCGGACTTGCCTCCACACACAGCCTGGGTTCTGGTACCAGTTCTCTCGAGAGGGGTTGGACTCTCTTCCACTCTGGAGTTGCTCACGGTGAGAGGCGCAGAGCAGGTGTGGGCATACTCATTGCCCCCCGGCTCAGTGCCTGTACATTGGGGTTCACACCGGTAGACGAGAGGGTTGCCTCCCTCTGCCTTCGGGTGGGTGGACGGGTCCTGACTGTTGTTTGTGCATATGCACCAAACAGCAGCTCAGCATACCCACCCTTTTTGGAGTCCTTGGAGGGTGTGCTGGAGAGTACTCCTGCTGGGGACTCCATTGTTCTGCTGGGGGACTTCAATGCTCACGTGGGCAATGACAGTGATACCTGGAGGGGCGTGATTGGGAGGAACGGCCCCCCCGATCAAAACCCGAGTGGTGTTTTGTTATTGGACTTCTGTGCTCGTCACGGATTGTCCATAACGAACACCTTGTTCAAACATAAGGGTGTCCATATGTGCACTTGGCACCAGGACACCCTAGGCCGCAGTTCGATGATCAACTTTGTAGTTGTATCATCGGATTTGCGGCCGCATGTTCTGGACACTCGGGTGAAGAGAGGGGCGGAGCTGGTGGTGAGTAGGCTCTGATGGTGGGGGAAGATGCCGGTCCGTCCTGGCAGACCCAAACGTATTGTGAGGGTTTGTTGGGAGCGTCTGGCGGAATCCCCTGTCAGAAGGAGTTTCAACTCCCACCTCCGACAGAGCTTTTCCCATGTTCCGGGGAGGCGGGGGACATTGAGCCCGAGTGGACCATGTTCCGTGCCTCTATTGTTGAGGCGGCCAATCGGAGTTGTGGCCGTAAGGTGGTTGGTGCCTGTCGTGGTGGCAACCCCCGTACTCGCTGGTGGACACCAGCAGTAAGGGATGCCGTCAAGCTGAAGAAGGAGTCCTATCGAGCCTTTATGGCCTGTGGGACCCCAGAGGCAGCTGACGGGTATCGATTGGCCAAGCGGGCCGCGGCTTCGGTGGTCGCCGAGGCAAAAACAAGAGCGTGGGAAGAGTTCGGTGAGGCCATGGAAGCTGACTTCCGGACGGCTTCGAGGAAATTCTGGTCCACCATCCGACGTCTCAGGAGGGGGAAGCAGTGCACCACTAACACTTTGTACAGTGGGGATGGGGCGCTGCTGACTTCGACTCGGGACGTTGTGAACCGGTGGGCAGAGTACTTCGAAGACCTCCTCAACTCCACCAACACGCCTTCCTTGGAGGAAGCAGAGCCTTGGGACTCTGAGGTGGGCTCTCCTATCTCTGTGGTTGAAGTCACCGATGTGGTTAAAAAGCTCCTCGGTGGCAAGGCCCCAGGGGTGGATGAGATCCGCCCGGAGTTCCTCAAGGCTCTGGATGTTGTGGGGCTGTCCTGGTTGACACGCCTCTGCAACATCGCGTGGACAACAGGGAGAGTGCCTCTGGATTGGCAGACCGGGGTGGTAGTCCCTCTTTTTAAAAAGGGGGACCGGAGGGTGTGTTCCAACTACAGAGGGATCACACTCCTCAGCCTCCCTGGTGAGGTCAAGTCAAGTCAAGTCAACAGTATTTATAGAGCACTTTCAAACAGCCATCGCTGCATACAAAGTGCTGTACATGGAGCGATTTAACATATACAATAAACAGTAAGATCTATTCAGGGGTGCTGGAGAGGAGGGTCCGTCAGGAAGTCGAGCCTCAGATTGAGGAGGAGCAGTGTGGTTTTCGTCCCGGCCGTGGAACAGTGGACCAGCTCTACACCCTTAGCAGGGTCCTTGAGGGTATGTGGGAATTCGCCCAACCAGTCTACATGTGTTTTGTGGACATGGAGAAGGCGTTTGACCATGTCCCTCGGGGAGTTCTGTGGGGGGTGCTTCGTGGGTATGGGGTACCGAACCCCCTGATACGGGCTGTTCGGTCACTATACCACCGATGTCAGAGTTTGGTTCGCATTGCCGGCAGTAAGTCGGAATCGTTTCCAGTGGAGGTAGGACTCCGCCAAGGCTGCCCTTTGTCGCCGATTCTGTTCATAACCTTTTTGGACAGAATTTCTAGGCGCAGCCGAAGCGTTGACGGGGTCCGTTTTGGGGGCCTCAGTATTGCATCCCTGCTTTTTGCAGATGATGTGGTGCTGTTGGCTCCTTCAAACGGGGCTCTCCAACTCTCACTGGAGCGTTTCGCAGCCGAGTGTGAAGCGGTTGGGATGAAAATCAGCACCTCCAAATCTGAAACCATGGTCCTCAGTCGGAAAAGGGTGGAGTGCCCCCTCCGGGTCGGGGAGGAGATCTTACCCCAAGTGGAGGAGTTCAAGTATCTTGGGGTCTTGTTCACGAGTGGGGGTAGGAGGGAGCGGGAGATCGACAGGCGGATCGGTGCAGCGTCTGCTGTGATGCGGACGTTGTATCGGTCTGTCGTGGTGAAGAAGGAGCTGAGCCAAAAGGCGAAGCTCTTAATTTACTGGTCGATCTACGTCCCAACCCTCACCTATGGTTACGAGCTATGGGTCGTGACCGAAAGAACGAGATCCCGGATACAAGCGGCTGAAATGAGTTTTCTCCGCAGGGTGTCCGGGCTCTCCCTTAGAGATAAGGTGAGAAGCTCAGTCATCCGGGAGGGGCTCAGAGTCGAGCCGCTTCTCCTCTACATCGAGAGGAGCCAGATGAGGTGGCTTGGGCATCTGATTCGGATGCCTCCTGAGCGCCTCCCCGGTGAGGTGTTCTGGTCATGTCCCACCGGGAGGAGACCCCGAGGAAGACCCAGGACACGCTGGAGAGACTATGTCACCCAGCTTGCCTGGGAACGACTCGGGATCCCCCGGGGAGAGCTGGAAGAAGTAGCTAGGGAGAGGGAAGTCTGGTCTTCCCTGCTAAAGCTGTTGGCCCCGCGACCCGGCCCCGGATAAGCGGGGGATGATGGATGGATGGATGGATTGTATATGCACCTACGCACCGAACCTTATTTTCAGTCATTCAATGATTGGCTGTTTGTATATAAGATTGGCCATCAATCGAACTAAAATTACATCACAGCTTCTTGAATGTCTTACCGATAAATCCCCTCAACATTAAAATATTACGATGATCAACACAAAAATAGCTACTATCATAGAATGAAACAATAATCATAAAAACAAAACACATTTTCTGCTCATCTAAAAAGTGTAAAGTTTTGACTGAATTAATATTCTCTCCTCATTGTGTCAGCCCAGTTAATGCGCTGACTCATCCAAACTGTGCCCATTCTTCTTTTCAGAAGTATGAACTTTACATGGTGCCGCTCAGTACAATCCAGCGCATTGCTGGTGCCGCAGTTTCCCGGCACTTTATGTCTACTGAAGGCAGCTCTCGCTATCTGTGTCACCCTCGCGCTTCATCGATGACACACTTATTGCCTTTGTGCTGCCTCCTGCCGGAGCGACGAAACACTGGCAGATAGACATGAAAGCCTGATTGTTTTTACCTTACAAACAGCAGACTGAAAGACTTTGATGTGATGTTGCTTGTGACTTCACTTTCAAGCTGGCACAGAGAAGCCAATATTTCCTTGCGCGGATTTAATGAGTTTATGTCAGGTAACCGCCATTTGCATAACTGCCATGCTGTCAAACTAGCACAATTGCGTAGTCATAATGTCTGTAAAATCTCAAAGTCCAAATCAAATTCAGATCTTTCTTTCATTTTTCTTATTCTTTGATTTGATCATGCAAAGCTATGGTCTTATTTTATGAAAGGAAATGACCGTGTTGCTGGTGTTTTCTCTGTTTTTTGTTTTTTTTTTCTTTTCGACGAGTGAGAAGTTCATGGTGTAGTCTGCCTTTTGCCAAGTTAGTTGGCATAGGCTCTCGATCCCTGTGACCCTGCAAAAAAAAAAAATGGTTGGATGGATTTTTGTGGGGGGATTTTCTATAGCTGGTGATGTTCCGTGTGCTCTGTATGTGGCGCCTCTGTTTTTAGCTTCCATATGCGTGTTTGTTTTCACCTAGCGGCAAAAGCAACTGGGCATGACCAAAACTGCCATCTTTAACATCAAACATTCATGATGCAAAAAGGTCATTGAGGAATGGTCAGTTTATTCGGGTACATCACCTAACATAGCAAACCGCACTGTGGATCGTAAAATAATTTTCGGACCTTTGAACCTGCATGTCTTCCTTTCTCAGTCATACTGAAAATTCCATTGATGAGTATTGGCGAGTCCTGTGAGATACTTTATGTAGTGTACACTATGCATGTTTTGAACATTAGACCAGTGAGGGTTTTAACATTCCACTTGACATTTTTTGCACAGATGATCAGGGATGGTTTGAGTAGGAGGAAACAAAAGCAGAATTTCATGCCAAACCAAGCAGAAATTTCCCATTATGCAAGCTTATCCGCATTTGTATGACTGTGTCGAAGTTGGACCATGTGAGCACAGGAGAAAATACATCAATAAACAGTTACCTGAAAAAGATCAACCCACTTTTGTCCTTTGGGTTTGCATGTGGATTTTAGTTATGAAAGCAAATTGTCTTAAGCACACCGTGCTGTTGCTGTTGAGACGGTTTAAATGGCTGTTTTTACTTTGTATTGTGCATTAACCTACTGTAGTTATTTCATCTTTTCCCGTTAAAACTCTTGAAGTCATATAGACATAATGGCCATTTGAGAGTAATCGCAAGGGGTATGATTCAATGGACTGGGAGTGGCTGCATGAAGGGCCTGCAAAACAAATCACATTACACCTCAATTAACACCGGGCGGGCCTCTGGAGCCCAGCCTGAAGTCTCAGCAATAAACCTCCTTATCTTGCACTCGATTATCCCGGAGGTATAGCTGCCATCTTTCCATCTATATACTGTACCATGAGAGTAAGAGACTGCTCACACAATATGGACATCTGGCTGAGTGGGCTTAGAAGGTTTGTCTGTGCATCATTTTAGTGGCAGAAAATGATCCAAAATATTTGAGGAGTACTCATGACGTTGCATAAAATACTATATGATTTTTTTAAATGCATGCATGAATGGAGTAGTTAAATACACATTGCTTACCTGTACCGTTAAACTTTCAGTAGTCCCAGACACAACCACCAAATTTTTCTAGGAATAGTAGCTTCCTCTTACTTTGATGTCAAATCAGAGAACATTACAACTTGCAAGCATCAAATATCAAGCAATAACGAGACCCCAGTCGCCGGTTAGCTTGAGACTTTAATTAAAAACAAGAATGTACATATCCTGCCATGACACTGTCACTTTCTATGAAACAACTAACCTCAGCTCATCCCCCAAAGATGTCACACATCCTTGCTTGACATTGATAACCTCTCACTTCATTATTAGCATAAGACTTGAAGAACCCCTTCCAATGTCTCCAAAAGGGGATCACATTCCCCATACAAACTTCTGCAGCACCCCTGATAAGCTCTCAATGCACACGAGTATGCCACTGTACCCCGGTTGAGAATAACTGATTGAACAATCTCAACAAACATTTGCCAGTCTATTAAGTATGCTCTGGGTGTTTTTTCGGTGGCTGCAGCTTTTAATTGCTTGTTTTTAAGAATGAGAGGGTTCGTGGAATCTAAGCAGGTACTCTAAGTACTCTTTGCTCGTTTGTTTGTGTGTGTTTCTTTATGTTCACATCACATGCTTGTTGAAATTGTATGTCAGTCTCCACACACCCACACGCACACGCGCACACACACACACACACACACACACACACACACACACACACACACGCACACACCAACATTGCTGTGATCTACACTATTTACATGTATGGGTGTGCATGCGTGTGTCCAGTGAGAGTGTAAAAATAGGGTGTGTGAGTAGCCCAGTGGTAACCGATGTCACCACGAATCCACCACTCAGCTCGTTACAGTGTCCCTCCCTGCTGCCTCAGTCTCAACAGGAAACTCTAATTAGTCATAGGTGTGAATGTGAATGACGGGAAATCAATGTGTCATCTCTGATTGCCTGCAAATCTATGTGGAGAAGATTTACATCGACTCTCGCCAAGTGTCAAGGATAGGTCACACCTCTCTTTGGCATTTAAAAAAATGGACCTATTTCAAAATAAATGGAGGCCTTGTTAAAATGTTTCTTTTTGAGGTCATCTGTCTCATCCTATTCCCACTAATAATACACACACATTAGTTACTTTTCAATATTTGTTTTGGACAGATGAAAAAAAAAGATAAACTTGCACTGATCCAATTTAATCTGGTTCATTAAATCTTTATTTTTACTCTCACGACATGAAAATGATTCCACCCTGCTCTGCATTTATTTTCTGTTATAGTGTAGAAAAAAACATTGTATCCATTAAAAAATAAAACGCATCATCAAAAATTAATGTGGGAGTGTGAGAATTTACACATTAAATCATTTAATGTCACATGAAAAATTATAAAAATATCTTATAAAAAACGTTATATTTGCTGCAAAAGCAAAACATGTTTTCCACAATACACAATATCGAAATTTTGAATTAAATTCAAAGTCAACTTGCAAGACATCCATAAAAATCTTAACCGATTCAAGCACAAAATCAGTGACGTCTCATGTCGTTTACCAACCAGAGAGTGAAATCAACACACAGAAAGGTATTTTGTGTTAAAATGTCATCTTGAATATGGCTACTTGAGTGTCTCATCATTCTCATCACCGCATGCTTCATCTTGCATTTGTCTCGGAGCGCATTTAGCAAAGATGATCAGGAGTGACAGGGACTTTTACATCTCGCCCTAATTAGCGACTCACCCATGTGTCCACCCCTCTCAACATTTGCGATGGAAGGAGTATTCACACATGCCCATCAGTCACTCACCTTTTTATCATACAATGGCTAACATGCCTCCACATGCACCCTCACCCCACCCTCCAGACTCACTCCGATGCCTGTTGCCACTATTGTCACAGCCATCCACCATCGTGAACATGTTTCAGTTAAATTCAGGCTTGCATCATTAATTTACCATTACAGGAAACAGGACTGTTTCGAGCATGCGCCATTGATATGTGGGAATTGTTGCAAACAGATGAATCAATTTTATAATTGTTTGCATTGGTTTAATCCTCAAAATGCTGTTTTCTGCTTTTTTTTCCTTGCAGCACACAATATTGGTGATCAGTACCCTGTGTACAGCCTTGGTTGATAGCATGTGCAGCTCCGCTGCAGGACCACAATCACTTAATTCAGTACAAAACGCTCCATTAAACATTGAAATGCTTTTAGAGGTCCAGCTTGAAAAATAACACCCAATAGTGTGACTTTTTTTTTTCTCACCGTAGCTGCGAAAACACCCACAAAGTGTCCTAATGTGATCGATTAATGAGAGCTGAGCGTGATGATCTATTAATAATGTGTCTGGGAATTGAACACATTCAGAAAGACGTAAACAACCGTATTGCAGTTTTATTTCAAAAGAACAGGCCAGACGTTTAGGAAATACTGCATTAAATGCATTATATTGATCCTAACTTAATTTGTTGGGTGAGCAGGAAATATTAACTTCCATTTTTTCTTTTGTGCATTTCCTATATCGACTCTTCCCCAGAACAAAGTTAGAGAATGAAGTGAGCTGTAGCCATAGAGGGGGAATCTTAGAAGAATTTTATTTCATACATCGTGTTCAATGAAAAATACATCAGACTATCTGTGGTTTGAAGGGAAACACTGAGCTTTGGTGATTGGTCATTACAGTAGCCTCATGAAGCTCTTTTTCAGATAAAGTACTTTGTACATTTCATAAAAATTACCCAGAAGTGACTAAATTCACATTCGTTGTCAGTCTCGGGAAATTAAAAGGTACAATTGCCAGGCTGTCACCATCCCACAAACCAAGATAAAACCTGCAGCACATTAGAAAAGACTCGGAGCCTTTGCGTGCCAAAATACGACATAATAAAAATCTGATCCAGTAGAAGTAGTAAGAATAACAAACAGTGAATGCGACTTCCAAGTACAGTAACTGTGATATTACCGTTGGAGAATGAGCTGTGCATGGTAAATGAGCACAGCCTTAGTGTGGCATAATGTGGATTGATACTCTCATAACCGTGCTCCACAAAAACGACAACAACAAAAAAGCCCCTCTGGCTCAATGTCTACATCGCTCTTTTTATTTCAATTTTACTTGCTGTACTAATGCCAATTTAACGGCATGGCAAAATGGCTCAGTTACGCTTTCTTGTGTGGACTGACATGTTGCTTTTGGTTGTGAATGGCTGAGCATAATGACCTTGGGTATACATACTTTGTCAGTGATTGATATTTTATGCAGATCGGGCCAAACGCCTCTTCTTTTGGTGTGACAAAATTGAATTGGAGTGAGGCAAATTATTCTATACAGTGTGATTATCCTATTTTCATTTTAAATGTAGAAATGGATGAATTTTTTTTTCACTCTATATCAAACTGAAGTGAGAAATGTACTTACTTACATATCTTAAACATTGGAATGACACACATGATGATGTATTTTGACATTTGAAACTATGTAGTGCTTGCGTTGAGTAACTCTATAAGTGCTCTGTGATTGAGTCAAGGGTGTAGTCCGCCTTTTGCCCAAAGTCAGTTGCGATGGGAGCGAGCTCCTCGCAACTTTGAACAGGATTCACATCGTATAAAAAATGAATGCAATATACAGTCGAACGAAGAAAATACGCCTGGTGCTTCACACACGAGGTGCAACGTAATTGTCACCAACACCTTTCTTCCACCGCAGCATCCCTTTTCGTGACAGCTCGGGTCCCATAAAGACACTCCTTCACGAGAAAATGGCAGCATGCGCCGCTGTGATTCCCATCAGCCTTACATCCACCAGACAATATTTTTTTCCACACGGTCCACAACACGGCAACCCGCCATACATCCTCCTCTGCCTGGTGTGACAGTGACTCGGGATTGGCCCGCTGAGGGGAGGAGAGATCATCCATTAAAACCAGACCGTGTTGGTCCATACATCAACCACCCCGCAGGACTTCACCTCCAGGAGGCACTGTCTGACACGTGAATGTCCCAGACACTGTCTGTATGGCTGACTTACGACATGCTGGAGTGCTGATTTAATGTGCAGTCTCACTCGAGCTGCTCGGGACTCTGGATACAAGTAGATAGGAAACGTTAATTACAGCCAGGGGGAGCCTCACTGGGAGTCAGGAGCCTTGCAGAGAGTCGGTGTCGTAAGGCCAATAGATTTGTCAGGAGGAGAACAAATGGTTGGTTCGCTGGAAACAACGGGAAAAAAGGCAGTTTTGAGCACATTTTACCTCAGGGAAAGTGTGTTTTTGGTCTCCTTAGTGATCTAATTCAGCCGTGAGGGAGTCAAGTCTTTGCGTTCGCTCACCCACTCATGAATGAAAGTTCAGGAAGACAGAATCACCTTGAATGACAACGCTAACAAAATCCTCAATTTATATAATTAATGCTTTCTATAGAAGAGGGCCAGAAGGATTCAAGTAGGATGAAAAGAGAAGGAGGGGCGGGGGGAGGGGGGCAGAAACAAGACCTTCCAGCCTCTCTAAGTGAGTCATTTTAAAAAGAACTTCAACACATCATTAAGATCCACGCCAACAATAAAGTACCAACTCTATCTCTAAATGTTCTTGCTTTATTTGTTTTATTCTCCACCGAATCCGAGTTTGGTGCATGCAACGACTCAATGCATCTTTCTCCCACATTGCAACCCAGACACTCTCTCTTACTCTGTAACCGTTCAAGCCACCATCCAGTTTCTCCCACTCTCTATAAATATCTGTCACCGAATCTGTCTTTTACCCCTTCTTCCTTCCAACGTGAACGAGGGAGAATCTTCCGGATGAGAAGACTCAAAATTGAGACGACTGCAGCGGCAAGCGGTCGAAATCATAGCCATACAAATGCCTTTTTTTTTTTCCAATTAAGGCTTGAAGAACGATGTGATGCTTCGGTTTGTTCCGTCTCCCTGAATACACAAAAACACAATGAGATACCAGGGTATGTCGACCCTGTTTATTTAACTGAGTAAAACATTCCTTGACAAAATAAATCAGTTCATCAATCAACATTTTATCCTTTCATTAAGTCTCATGGTGGTCTTAACAGACTATAAATTTGACCTAAGTCTATCTCCTTACAGCTCTACAGAAGCAGAACAGTCATAACTCCCCAAATTAAATCCCATTGCTTCCACTTTACCATCCTAATACAAGCAACCTTGTTTTACTTGTTATAAATGTATTTCGATTATGCGATCAGCATGTCTGCAAAGGGGATTGAACGTAAACGTGAGATATGCACGGATATAAATTTGAATATTCCTCTTTTTGATGTTTTTTTTCCTGTTGATGCTGTATGATGTGCATACTAAAATGAGGTCAACGGGGCGCGACGAAGAAATTACACGATTTAATGGCACCCCAGGGGAAGTTTAAATATAGCTGTGCATTACAACTGGTCTCCAACAGCACAGCTTGACACCTATAAACATCCAGATCCAGCATAAGTCAGCCTGTGAATACTGTGTGCAAATACCACCACAAGCTTAGGCCTGTGCACGCGATTGCTTCGTCAAATGCATGAAAAATTTGCCAAAAGGGGAGCTTGCTGTTTCAGATCCTGCCGCTAGGTCGCCAAATTCCCCCACACAGCACACTCACCAACAAAACATGCACACCAATGATGACAAAGGTGATGAAATTTATAATGTATTATTTCTCTGGAAAATGTCTCAATATTCATAGTCGCAGGAACATTAAACAAGGATTAGCCAACAGCCAATTTTACATGACATTAACATTAAAATGGTATTTGACTGAGATGCCCCACTAAGCACCGTGTGCATTTCCCCCATAATTGGTTCACCATTCATTTGTATTCAAGGTAGAGAATCTCTTTCATGGTGACTTTTAATTAATTTCCCCATCTCATCTTAAAAAAGGGCATGTGCATTTATTAATCTAATGGTAAATACAGGGAAGGGGAAACTGGGGCTTTGGAAATGAAATGATCAATCCTGTAAGGAAATTAAACCATCAATCAATAGCAACCAGGATATATTTTAAATGGGAAAATGAAGTCCGATCATCAAGTGCACTGAGAAACATGCTTTCTCAGTGATACGTTCATTGAAAGGCTTGTGTTTTCTTTCTTTGATAGCATTTATTTTAACACGGCGGAATATACAGTAAGACTTGTGGGGAGAATTTGAGCACAACACAGTAACTACTTTGCAGGAAAAATAAATACACACACACACATATAAATGTATGTAATGTTTTATATAGTGGCTCTGCTTTGCATTGCTGTAGAATTATTGCATTACAGTATTATATTATAGGATTATCACCATGTGGGGCTTATAATGCGTGTGTGTGTGTGTGTGTGTGTGTGTGTGTGTGTGTGTGTGTGTGTGTGTGTGTGAGGGAGGTTCATTGAATTCTGATGTCAATTGTTGTGCCTGCAATATTTTATTATTCCTTTTTGCTCATAAAGAAAAATAGATATGCTGAATCTGACTTTATCTATTTATAGCTATCCAATTCTTACTCATAACCATTTCCTATCTATCCTTTCACTATTGACACGACAAAGTTGGTGCTACTGCCTCACATGGCCCCTACGCAAGTGTCCTATGCAGCGAAATGAAAAATACATTCCTTCCAATCCTGTCGAATCAGAAGCAAAACATTTCCATTCAAGACAGCAAATGGAGGTTGGAGGATGTGAAGAATCAGATGCCTTAAATGCAGTGTACTAAGACGGGTGGTGGCCTCTCCTCATTTCATTTATTCTCTCTCTAACAGCTGGATTCTACCCAGCAGGAATGTTCCACAGCACTGTATCTTCTTTTCTGTTTTTTTCTTTAATCGAAAATTCTCCTGATCTTCCAGCGGTCCTATACTGTCTTCATTCATGTGTCAGGCTGCACCCCACCTTCCACGAGCACCCTCCCTAACAAGGGAGCTACTGGCAGCCCAGATCTGTAAATGGCAGCTGATTTTGTGCGTCATGCCACAGAACAACCCGAACATTGGCCAGTGCAGTCTCAGAAGCAATACGATTGAAATGGAGAGAACATTTCCATTGAGATAAAGAACGTGGGAAATTGTGTCAAGGATAGCCTTGTACCTCTAATAATAAATGATCCCCATTCGAAAGACATTAGACAGTAAAATTTCCCTTGCTCCAAGTTGGAGCATTATATAGTCAAATGTGCACGATCAGTATGGAGGGAAGGGTAATAGACGATACTGTGGCTCATACGACAGCTGCTTGTTTGCTTTCAAACTTAGATTGGAGCAGACGTGTGTGACATCATTCATGCTGTGATCATGACACCTCTGACCCCGTGGTGAATCTCGCCTCTTTCATCGAACCCGCTTCAAACCAAATGGCATATGTAGGAATAGTGTCCTGTTTTGTACTATTGTTTTATATCATGTGTATGTTGTATTATTGTTCCTATTTTAATGTTATATGTTCTGTAAAGCAATTTGTTCAACCCGCAGCTGTTATGAAAGTACTATGTCAATAAAAATGTATTGTATTTATGAGAGTGCGATAATCACACTTAGAGGACATGCATAATTTGTCGGAACATTATCTCTTTCTGTATCATTAACCAATTTTGACATACTGTGCAAAATCTATGTCTATTAGTAAATAATAATGATGGTATTGATGCAGTTATCTTTTACTATGTAGAAGACACACATCAGAGGCATTGAGGATCACCTTTTATATTCCTACAGATGAACAGGAACAAGTTAACAACTTTGGAGTTGCCCAAACAATAAAAAACGAAATAATTTTTTTATGACTTCAATTACATGAGAGGTTTTCTCATTTTTTGAAGAAAAGAATTTTTTGGACTGGCAAATTCGTTCGAAAGTATTTACAAAGTACATACGTACGTATTAAATGTAAAATACAGCATCCCCCCCAACCCCCCCAAAAAATGCAACAAAGGATTGACTGGTGCGTGCGCAAGTAAAATATGTGTTGTTCTTAGCATGTGACCAACATTATACCAATATTTTCTCAAAGTAAGTCAATATTGTTTAGCATTTAAATTCATGATTTTACGATGTCTGCAGTGCATCATTTCTATTCGGCATTTCATTCATATTGTCGTGCGCTTAAGGAGGGAAATTATTGTCCTGTGCTTACGCTGTCGTGGAAGTAAAAATAACAAAACAATGGGAGGCTGACACTGACGTGGTACAAGGAGGAAGTCAAGGCACCTTGATACCTGCTGAAAGTTGACAACCGACACTCTCGCCAACGTGCAGGAGGGGGGAGTATGATACGACCAGCCCCTCATGGAAACGTTAACTCACCCGGACCAAAACGGACTAAAATGCAAAGATATACACATCTGTCACAACACTACTCAGGTATGGACGTAAATACAGCTTAATAGGTGTGCAAGTGAATTTGACGTACTGTTTTGGAAGAGCTTTTAATAAAGATTATTTTATGTTTATATTCCGATACGACCCGCTAGGTGACGTAAGCAATATTTCTGCTCACCTTCTCACTATGTGGTATTTTTTTGTATTCTTAAAGAGAGTGCTGTTCATTGTTGAGCGAATCGGCATGACTTTTTGGGCACCTTCAAGTAATTCCTAAAAGCAAAGTTTGTGCGATCGGGTATGTTATTTGCACGGAAGCACGTCAGATTAAACCGTCCTAAAGTAGGAAGAGTCCCCGCCCTTGTTAGTTTACCTCCAAACCAAGGAAGGTTGGTTTTCTATGCCTGCAGGCTGTGGAAATGCAATGAGGAAGCAGCTCTGCGATGTTTGGTTGCACTGATTTTGTTCCACCTTGGGGCCTGCTTGTACTGTTTTGGGGTGAATGTGCATGTGTTTTGTAATTACCCACGTTTTGTTGTTGTCATGAATGTGGTTTGGCTACAAAAACCGTTACAACACATTTTTTGTTAACTTTTTCTTGAGAAAATCAATAAAGGTTTGGAAAAAATGTGTGACAGACAGTTGCCGTTATTATTTTGAATGCATAAATTAATCAGCACTTCATGGCTGTTGCATTTTCACAAATGACTAGCCACTTGCCAGCTAACAAAAATGTATTTGAATGCACAATCATCTGAGCAACATAGTGGTCTGAATGTCTGCTTCCCAACTGCTAAAGTTGAAGATATGAATCTCGGCTGGGACCTTTTTACAGTTTGGAGTTTGCATGTTCTTCCTGTGCTTGTATTTCTGCTCTTTCCCACATACATTCCATGAACAACCATTTGGGGTTAATTGAAGACCCCTAAATTGTCTATACAGTGGGTTTGAATGCAAGTGTGACTAGTTGGTTTTCGGCGACTAATTCAAGGTACCTCTCACCCACAGTAAGAGGGCTTAGGCTCTCGATCCCAATGTGTGTGAAGAAATTGGATGTTTATTCATTCATTCATTTTCCGATCCGCATATTCTCACAAGGGTCGCGGGGGATGCTGGAGCCTATCCCGGCTGTCTTCGGGCAGTAGGCGGGGGACACCCTGAACTGGTTGGCAGCCAATCGCAGGGCGCACAGAGACGAACAACCACGCGCGCTCACACTCACACCTTTTTTTAATTGCTGCATGTATAAAATTCCCATTTACATACAGTAATAGATTATGATCATGATGTTTTCTTGTCATTGCATTTAACACTGCTTCATCTGTGTTTTCAATCAAGCCGCACGAATGCTATTGCTGCCTCTTCTTTTAATTATAATGTCGGCTTCTTGTTGCATCGTAAAGGGTCGGAGCTGATCGCTTTCTCCAGGCAGCGCAGACTGGAATCGTCTGAACATGTGCCCATGCCCTTGGCTGTCCCTTTATACCTGCGCTCGAGTACAGCATTGTCATTCCGTTTGTCTACCTGAGAGACTTCCTCAAAACTGTAGGCTTAGGGAAGCATACTTACACCCAACAAAAAAACCCCAAAAATAAGGACAGAGGACTGACTCAAATGGTGTTGCCCTCTCTTTTCTAGGTTACAATATACTGTATTTCTGCTGATGTTGGTGTCTTGTTGTATAGATACATGTCGGGGGGCCAGGAGTCACCTCTGGCCAGCACAGACAGGAAGACTTTGAAAAGGCGCCCATGCACGTGGCTGTCCTGACATATCTGGGCTTTGGCATCGTCACCCTCTTTGGCTACTTCAGAGACTTCCTCAGAGCTGTGGGCTTAGAGAAGCGCAATCTCGCACAGGAACGAGAGGAACAGAAGGTACCTTGCTGTCATTCCTGTCATCAGCATCTTGCCTGCATACGCACGTCATGCGCAGACGCACAAACGCACAGTCGGCTGTGCGCGTGCCTAGAGTATCAACGCTTTGTTTTTTGCCCCAATTATTTTAAATGCTTGCTCTTTAGCTCTTTCTGCTTCAGGTATGTACAGTACCCCTTTACACCAATGTTGCCTGCGGTGAGACAGCACACCGGAGGGGGAATCTGCCCAGGACCAAATTAAATCTCAGAGGAGTCAAGATACCGCTATGTCTTTGTGCTTCACATGTTAGACAAGACGTGAAACTCTAACTCAGACGCGAGTTAAATGCAACTAAGAATTGGGAGGTTATGCTAACCGATTTTCTGGAATGTTATGCAGTGACTGTGGTAGTGTATATAACTTCCTATGCATGAGCAAGAACTGACGAACTAAAGACAAGAAATACTTTGTGGAATGACAATGCTAACGCGCTTAGTTTGTTCCCGCAGTCTTAATCACGTGACTACGGTAGGTTCAAGGAAGGTGTCAAATAAAAGTTGACCAAAGCTCAAGGTATGATTTTCTCTGCTTCCAGGAGTTTGTACCACTTTACCAAGACTTTGAGAACTTCTACACTCGAAACTTGTACATGAGAGTACGAGACAACTGGAACCGGCCACTATGCAGCCTGCCGGGGCCTGTCATTGACTTGATGGAGAGGGTTTCTGATGACTACAACTGGACATTTAGGTACTGACAGCTTTGACAAACTAGCCCAATCTTTCAGCCTGAATTTCAGTACAAACCGCCTGAAGACTTCAGCAAGACATTAGCGCAGTTAAAAAGAAGATAATGTGATTTATCAGCTCCAAAGGCATCTTATAGTATGTACAAAACATGCACATATTTAGCTAAAGATACTTTGGACAATTCTACTCGACTAACTTTGTGGGAAGAAGACAGAAGATATTTTGGGATGTGCAAATCAGATGTCGCAGTAACACTACTTAAAGGGATACGTGAATAATTTTTGCCATTTCCAGCAGTAAAAAGTTAATATTTTGTCTATAACGAATTTGATAACGTAAGCACGGGATCCTCTTACTTTCCATGTACTATTAATATCTTTAAAAACACATTTTGCCACTTGCTGTCAACTGAAAATGACATCACATGTTCAGGGCCCACTCACGGCCCAGTTTGCAAATATTCCATGAGCCGTTATCAAATTCATTATAGACAAAATATTAACGTATTAAGTAATTAAGTAATTGTAATTTACCTACTTAATTCACTGCTAGTTCAACTCCGCTTTAAGTATGGCTCCATTTGCTTAGGTTTGCGATAGATCAGCAGGAAACATTGCTGTTCTGGGTTCTAACATTATAAGCTACCGGTATATTGTATTTTGAATGGAGAAGATTTATAAATTCATGATGATGCTTATTATTATTATATGACTTACGTATAACCACAGCTGCTGTGAAATTGAAATATAAAGGGAGTTGAGTTACCGTAGGTTTAATGGCGAGGTTACTCCATCCCGTCCCATTCACTTGCGATGATTTTGCTCACAGCTTGAGAAAATAAGCAGCAACATGAGGAGAGGGTATGACTTATCAATCACAGAATTGGGGTAATTACTGGTTTTAATGATCATAAGTTATAGTTTTATCCTGATTTTGCAGGGATGTTGTGAATTAAAACGGAGTGAGTAAAGAGATGGTCGATTTTGTTCGACTACACTGAAAGAAGAGTGTACACTTAACCCGAATTAACTTGGTATACATTCACTCGTGCATCACTTGGACATTTATTGACTTCTGTGCTTGAAATTCAACTTCAATCTACAGCTTTAGTTCTAAATTGAGTTGTAAAGCGATTTGATTCACGCTCCAGCTGAAGAAATGGTCTTCCTTCTTTCATAAACATTTGTTGTTGCACAGCTTATGAATAAATCACCACCGGAATAATGATTTCATATTTGAAACTTCATAATTGGACATTTATATGCTTTTAATACAGTGTAATGGAACGGCTCCGTGTGCAGGGGAAACAAGTAAAATACTCATGGCTCTCCTAATGTTGAATTGCTTGCAGATTAACTGGCAGGACAATCCACAATGTTATCAACATGGGCTCCTACAACTACCTCGGCTTTGCGGAGAACACTGCCGATTACCTTGAAACGGTGGCAGACAAAGCACGCCATTACGGGGTCGGCGTTTGTAGCACACGGCAGGAAACGGGTAAGCGTCCGGTCCGTGTTGCATTTGGGATAGAAACAAAACTAAATAATGAACGTGACCACCTCTCTTGTCCTGTTGAGCTAGTTTGAGCAAGGCCATTAATCCAGATGGCAGTGTGTTCCACTGCTTCAGAAGTCATCAGCGTGCGTCTGCTTCAAAACACTGACAGAGCACGAATACGCCGAGTCGCAAACTCCAACTGAAACTCCCATTTCCCTCATCACCGATGCCATCATTTATTATCTTTCTGGTGATTTATACTGTCTGCAAGTTTAATTATCTTTCAGTAGCTGCAATGTTATATGAATTATTCACCCTTTGTTAAATTATGCACCGCCTGGGCACAAGCTGAGATCATTATAAGCTCGTCCAGCGCGATGGGGAAATTACATCTTAAAATGTTATGAAACGGCATGGACATAAGGCGGGGATGCAAAAAAGAGCACGTGTGAGAAGTGTTCGCGTGACTTGGATCAAAGCACGGGATCATCTGCAAATCTTGTCTAGTTTCTTGACGTGGTGACAGCGGCTGTGAGTGCTGGGATTTCGTGTTGTTGTATTCCAGCATTCCTGTCATGCAATCTGATGCCTGACCATCAACCCACTGCCAAAATGTAAACACGGTGCAGCAACTCACCAAACAGGTTGCATTTTGGGAAAGTTCGAGAAAACGTTAATCTCACTCACCCTCCGAGGTGAAATGACACCACTGCGTATTGTATGATTAGACGGACGTTAGCCTCATAGTATACCTGTAGGTCATTTTGAAACTTACTGTGACAATATGTTTGTGCTAAGAATGTAATTTTTTTTTCCTTCACATTAATCTGAGAATTCAAACTCCTCTTTGTTTTCAAATCTCTGAATAATCTCGCGCCACCTTACCTCTCTGAGCTCATCCGCCCCTACACACCTGCCCGGCGCCTCAGGTCTGTGGACCAGTCTTTGTTAGAGGTACCAAGAGCTAAACTGAGGCTCAGAGGGGATCGAGCCTTTTCTGTTGCTGGTCCCTCTCTCTGGTATGACCTCCCACTGAACATTCGGCAAGCCTCCTCGCTGCCCATCTTCAAAGCCCTCCTCAAAACTCACTTGTATTCTTTGGCGTTCGACTCAGCATGACTTAGATTTGTTCTTGATTTTACTGCTTGGTGCTTTCCACCGCCTTTATTACCGATTCGTCTTACTGTTTATTGTGTATGTTAAATCGCTCCATGTACAGCACTTTGTATGCAGCGATGACTGTTAGAAAGTGCTCTATAAATACTGTTGACTTGACTTGACTTGAGACGGATGAATCAAGGCAAATTATTCTCTTTTAAATTAGTTGTGCTTTTTTCTTGTTTTCCAAAAACAATCGAACATAATAATCAAATTATATTAGGCGAACGATAAGAAGGAGGAATTAAAAACATCCTGGTTGGTATTTATGGAATTTATTTTTCTGTCCGTTTTAAAATACCCTAAATATGTTATCAATAGTTCATTTCATGTATTTATTGATGTTGTTATTCCTTTCCCTCAAGACTGAGACTGAAAGGAGTTGCCAGTATTTGTTCCATAAGACCTTAGTAGGCATTCATTAGGATGAGAGTTTCTTGTCATATCTTTCCATGGAATGTAACCAACATTCTTGTCGTAACTGAATGTACCTGGACACGGTCACAAGGTGTGGCAAGGTATGGCTCAAGCGATTGTTCCTGCGTCTTAATTTTGTAGGGACTAATTTTGCCCCAAAATGTGAAAATATCTTCAGACAAATGACGGTGCTGTCCTGTGTGACAAAATCAAACAATGAAAGGAATCAATTCAAATTATTCTGGCACTCAACTGGCTCTGATTAACCCCAAATAAACGTTAGCTTTTCTAATAGGCTCTTCCTTTCACTATTGCTTAGGAATTGTATTGTTAGTGGTATCAGGCAGGAAATGTATGCAAGGGAATTTTTACGATTATTAATTATACCATAGAACACAGTGAAGACAATAATCATCAAGTGGGGAAAATACGGTTTGGCACAAAAGTGACAAGAACTCAATGTCCTTCCAAAACTGATAAAAAGATAAGAAAACTGGTCCGGGAAGCTGCCAACAGCAACGTTGAACAAATTGTGGGATAACAATCTTTTGACTTCTTTATGTCATAGCCAAGGGGTAGGATGGCAAGAAATCTGAGAAAGAAAATGAACACACCTGAGCATTTCGGAACACATTTAATTGGTAAAAATGTGGTATGGTCTGATAAAAGAGAAAATGTTTTTTGTTGTTGTCCATTGTAGCAAAATGAATCTTTGCCAAACACAACAACACTGCTTATTACACAAAGGACAAAATACCTCCAGTAAAGCAAGGTGGGGGCAGCATCATGCTTTCTTTAGAGCATTTTTTCCTTCATCAAGTTGGGGAAAATGATAAACAGTAGCAAATACCGTATTTTCCTGACTATAAGTCGCAGTTTTTTGTAGTTTGGCTGGGGATGTGACTTATAGTCTGGAGCAATTAATGGGTGAAATTATTACCACATTATTATATCATTTCACGTGTTATTTTCACATTAAATCGCAAGAGGCTGCTCTAGACCTGTGTTGATAAAACCACGATGAGTCTGATGTAAGCGACGTAGAAGAGGAAGCGCTGCATCTTCTACCTCCGTAGTTAGTGGAGTTGTTTTAAAGTGACACAGAGAATGAAGATTCCATTGGATTTAGTGATTTGGAGTGACATTGATGGTTTGGTGAACTTGTTAGCATGTTCTTTATGCTTTAGTTATCTGAATCACTCTTAATATATTACTTGAACATACCAGGCACATTCTCAGTTCGTCGTTTATCCGTCATGTAACGTTAACATATTGGGCACTTATTCAGCCTGTTGTTTTCTTTTTTTTTTTAATTGCCGATCATGATGACACGTCTGTTCTTGGGGTTGGATTTTATCACATAAATTTCCCCCCAAAATGAGACTTGTACTCCAGTGCGACTTATGTATGTTTTTTTAATGTATTTTATGGCTGGTGCGACTTATACTCAGGAGCGAGTCCGGAAAATACGGAAAATATATTTAGCATTAGAAGACCAGTCTACTAATTGTGTTATCAGTCAGACGTAGCACAAATCTGTTGGCCTTCTGCTCAAAATCCCCCAGAAAAATGCCAGGAAAAGACAACTAGAACATCTAAACTTTATTTGGCGTGGTGACTCACATTTAACGTGAGTTGGAATATGATTGGTTTATTTTGAACCCAGCCACATCGATACACTTTTGTATCTTTTTCAATTGATCTGTATACATTAGAGGTCACATTCATTGTGGAAACAGTTTAGAAATTAGTTATATGGTCTGTCTTTTTTTTTTTTAAACTTCACAAAAACCTGTTTGTTACATCATTATGCCTTTGTCACATTACTCCAAAGAGCTGTGTACTGCTCTGTCATGACGGCCTTATTTTTGAAACTCTGGTTTTATTTGGTTACCTTTCAGTTTGAAGCTACATGTTGGGTAGCAAATAAAGAACTTCCATGTACATACAAGGTCAGAAAACGTCCAGGGTTGCTGTTTCAAAAGATGTATAAAGTAAAGTCAATCACTATTAGGCTTACCCCTTCATTATGGACCAGATGACCAACAAGGAGGGTGACAAAAATATTCTGCTGTATTTGCTTCGTTCAGTGCACTAGAAGAGATGAGAGAGTTGTGGCAGAAAAACGCGTAGATGCTTCACCGTGACAACATGCCTGCTCACAATGCCCTGAGAAGCCGACAGTGCCTGGCTAAGAATATGACGTGCTAGAGCCACTTCCAAATTACTTACTTTGCACGTTAAAGGGAAATCTTGTTACGGTTCCGGAACAAAATCGGGCTCTAGAAACATGGACTCAGAAGGGTTTGAACTCTCTCTCTCTCTCTCTCTCTCTCTCTCTCTCTCTCTCTCTCTCTCTCTCTCTCTCTCTCTCTCTCTCTCTCTCTCTCTGTCTCTCTGTCTCTCTGTCTCTCTGTCTCTCTGTCTCTCTCTCTCTCTCTGTCTCTCTCTCTCTCTCTCTCTCTCTCTCTCTCTCTCTCTCTCTCTCTCTCTCTCTCTCTCTGTCTCTCTGTCTCTCTCTCTCTCTCTGTCTCTCTCTCTCTCTCTCTCTCTCTCTCTCTAGTTTATTATACAAAAATATACAAGACCAAAAGTCCCCAAAATGACACTGGTTACCAAAACCCGGAAAATTGAGTCAAACCAAAAACACTTGGAAAAGGCAAGGAAAGTAAATAGCTCATCATAAAAAAGACAAGAAATAAGCAAAACCACAACAGATACAAAACTGAGACTATATATTACACAATAAAAATATTTATGATCAAAATGCAAAAACGAGGAGAAAAAAACACGTGGAATGAATCAGAAAGACCGTTTAGAGAATTCAACACAAGAAGAAGAATCCGACGAAGGCTTGACTGCTTGATCCATGACTAATTGAGACGTGCAGTAGGTGCGCATACTGAAGGGAAAGCCCTCCTCTGCTATTTACTGGAAACAGACAAAAACAGAATCATGACACTTGTAGTTGACATTTATTTTGCAACTGTTATCAAGCCTAATGTTTTAAAAAGACAAACATGTCAAACATTTAAGGAGTTGATGAATAACTAATGGTTCGACTTATCCCACAATCATTACTTAGGTATTGATACAAACACAGATGAATGGCTAACTACAAAGAAGTCTGACAGTATAGCCGAAGAACACATTTGATCTATGTGTGGAAAAAAACAGGCTACTATATAAAGGCACTTCTTTTATGACAGTGAGTCAAGGTTGTAAATGCAAATTATTAACTCTTCTCTGGGACTTCTTTTTCGTCGTCTGGTTGTTCAAAAAAAAAAAAAACAACAACAACAATTTTCAAGCCTTCAAAGTAAACAACCAACAGAAAGACTGCAAATCTGATCGTTGGTCTGTCTGTGCTTTTCTGAGTTCTGAATGTGACCGACTGTAATGGCATTGAACAGACAACTCTATGCTACATACACACATCTCATGAGATCTCGTTCAAGGGCTTTACCCTGTCTGCCTTTACAGAGATATTAAGGCTCAATTTTGATCATGAAGAGCATTATCAAGATTGTAAAGACAATGTGCGGTATTGATGAAAAATGGTGCACTCAGCCTTGTTGATGAAACTCATAAATCAATGTGACTCGGCACAATGCTGTATGGATTCGAACGTAATGAAAATCACTGAAAAGACACAGCTGCGTTGCCATGTTAGTTTTTTTTTAAGTCCACACTTTTATATTGGCTTCCAAAATGTGCTTGCTGCACTGTTTGGTAATTTTGCTTATCGGAATAAAAGCCTACGCCATGCTTGTAAAGTAAGTGCACTCAAATTTCAGCTTTTATTATTGTTTTTTTTTTTTTTTAAACTCAAATCGTTTGCAAGTGGTCAGTGGTATCGTGTACTGGTGGAATCAATTCCCACTTTGTGATTGACTGGTAACCTCTCCAGAATGTTGCCTGCTTCTCACTGCTTGGGTCGAACAGGATGAGCAATACAGAACACGAAAAGATGGATGGATCGCAGTATGAACAATGTTATACGTCTGTTTGATTCAACTGTGTGGTATTTGTCACTTAGGTACGCTGGACATTCATGTAGAGCTTGAATATCTAGTGGCGCGCTTCCTGGGAGTGGAGTCCTCCATGGTGTTTGGGATGGGTTTTGCCACCAACTCCATGAACATTCCCGCACTTGTTGGCAAGGTATGTCACACAGTGAAAGAAAATCCAACTGTGATACTGAATACGGCAACAAAGGCGATGTAATTCATCTAATTAACCAAGCTTTTGCTGCTGTCTTGCATACGACCCAAGTGAATGAATAACAGTCAACTCAGTTCTGAACAGATCCCAACTCACCCCATTAATTAAAATAATGATAATTAAACCTAACAGTCGCCAGGAGGTTGAGGCTCTGGGTATACATACAGTAGTTGCCTTCACACACACTGACAGGGAGAGGGCACGTTTTTGTTAAGAGCACCTCTCAAGGGTATTATTAGCCATACGCTTGCCTGTCGGCGCACCAGTCAAGCTCACACAGACGCTCGCAGGTTACCGGGGGCAACGTGCAGCATGGATATCTGATTGGACCGGACACAACGAAGGGGACAGTTGAACTGACCAAAGTGTGGCAGCATTTATGCAGCTCAAGAGGTTGCAACCCCCACTGTAGCCCTGCAGGGGCAGGGAGGGTCATCAACGCTGCCAACTCCGACCTACGATGCGATGCCAAAACAGGACAGGCCTTGCATTAGAGTGACAGCTGCTGTTGGTCCAGGGACCAGGCCGGTTGGATCTGAGGCCCAAGGGAGGGTTCCTGTCACTGAGATGGTGTCAGCACACCCTCAATAAGAATTCATTTGAACGTACAGTTTGATGTCATATGCTTATTCGTGTATCGGTGTGATGCTAAAATAGTGAAGAAGGCTTTGCGGTTCGTTCAATGTTCGTTCAATGTACAATATAGACGGCCCATAAAGACTTTACTAAATGATATAAACGTGCCATTTCCCAGTGTTTGTTTATTCATTCATCTTCCGAGCCGCTTGATCCCACTAGGGTCGCGGGTCGCGGGGGGTGCTGGAGCCTATCCCAGCTGTCTTCGGGCAGCAGGCGGGGTACACCCTGAATTGGTTGCCAGCCAATCACAGGGCACACAGAGACGAACAACCATCCACGCTCACACTCACACCTAGGGACAATTTATAGTGTTCAATCAGCCTGCCATGCATGTTTTTGGAATGTGGGAGGAAACCAGAGCACCCGGAGAAAACCCACGCAGGCCCGGGGAGAACATGCAAACTCCACACAGGGAGGCCGGAGCTGGAATCCAACCCGGTACCACTGCACTGTGAAGCCGACGTGCTAACCACTGGACTACCGGGCCGCCCGTGTTTGTTTATCAGGATCTGTTTTATCAACAGGGTACTGGTAATACGCAAATTTAATGCGATTTTAAAACCTAGATAATTCAACTCAACTGTATTTATAGAGCACTTTCAGACAGCCATCACTGCATACAAAGCGCTGTACATGGAGCAACTAACATATACAATAGTAAAGCAACAAATCGGTCACAAAGACGGTAGAAAGCACCGAACAGCAAAAACTGCTGAATACATACTGATTAACGTGTCTCATCAACTGTTTTCGTACAAATCTGTGTAATTGTAAAGGTACCATGGGGAAGACACCGTAGCCGCTCTTGTGCAGCAGTTTGGCTGTTGTGATTTACTCTTTTCACTTAGGACTAATTGCGCTTCAAACTTTTCCTTCCCAGGGCTGTTTGATCCTGAGTGATGAGCTCAACCACACTTCTCTTATCTTAGGGGCTCGATTGTCGGGAGCAACCATCAAGGTGTTCAAACACAATGGTGAGTCACAGCTCGCATGGCCATTTGAGGTGATGCCCATGTGAATGTTTGGCATGAATACATTTTGATTTTCAACTTTGAAAAGAGCATCATGTGTAAATGTGTATTGATCGTAACTAAGTAAAAGACCTTTGATCATGCAAGGTTTATAAAAGCATTTATCAGTGCCCTCAACTGCAGTATCTACTTAGTATCAACTTGATTCATTAACATCTATTAATTCCAAACTATTTGTGCTTTAAGGAAAACATTACTTCTCCACATCACAGGATTTGCCTCAGGAAAGACCTACTTAACATTCTATGTTTGGATCAGCAATTGTGAAGGCTTTAATGAAAAGGGTTCACTTTACAGTCACGGCCGTGTTTATCCAGCAGCGGAAAAGCTGGATGTGTACTTAAATGAAAATGTCAATCTTGTTGCAATTCAGCCTGTTATTGAATTGTCAAAGCATGTGTATTTTTTTCCTTTTCAATAAAGGCCATAAGGATGTATTAAAGATGAAAGACAAATCATTTGCTGTCCTCAGATGAGGGAACATCGGCTGCTCTTTCAGCAGATAGGACAAACGAGACAGTCCACTAGTGCTAAATGCATTCTGACAGGTACAAGCCAAGTCAGTTATAGGTATTTTCAAGCAGGGCAAAGAGCCCTGAGGCACCTGAACAAATGACCTCTTGCTGCCTTTGTACTTCTTACACTCACTCCTCGTGCGCTCTTACGAGAGCAAGGCGCATATTTACAAAAAGGGCTATACCAGCCCACTGTGCCACACCCCAGATTAATAATTAACATTCAGTGATATTCCTTGGGTTGTCAGCACAACCGCCCTTTACAAAAAGCCAATAAACTGGTCTGTGTAGTCTCATGTCATCACAGACGTGAAGCACGTACATTCACGTTGTTGCTCTGCTAATACTGTTTGTCTAAAGTTCAGTAACATTTTCGAACATTAAGCTGAGTCAAAGAGATGTGATGGCACATGACTTCACATGGCTGGAAGAATGCTTATCCAATATGACACATGAGGCTGTGGCTTCTCTCAAATCAATAACTCATTTACTGGCAAATGGTCTTTTCCGTGACAAGTTTAATTAGTCCCCACCGTGACGACTTTGGTCAAATTAATAGTTGTAGTCTGCTCGACCGGGAAAGAAAACTATCGGAAAAGCATCTATTTCCTCGTGAGTAAGGCTGATATTGGTCTGTGACGGATTGTGAGGTCTGATGAGCAGGGCGATGAGAGGACCCTGATTATACATCTTGTAACGCCTGTTGTTTAATAGCGCCATCTGCTGGTTGATTGTCTAAGTAACATGAACAGGGTCACCATCATGAAATCAAGAGCTTTTCTTTTTTGCATGTGGTGAATTTTACGACATCAACCCATATAGCCTCCTGGGGTTTCGAAATGAGTTATTTTAGAAATGTAATGTTGAGATTCATCATTCTAGAAGTGAAAAGTTAATCACTCGTGTGAAATTTGGTGAGTGGATGAACCTTTAGTTTACAACTGTTGTAAAATCTCTGTCTGTGTGTTGTATGTGGAAGACATGGCCTATTTAGAGAAAGAGTTAAGAGACTCAATCTGCTCGGGGCAGCCTCGAACCCACAGGCCCTGGAGGAAAATCCTGATTATGGTTGAAGGCATCTATAGGTCAGTTGCTCTTACGCCACACATATTTCACTTACTACTGTACAATTTTCCCTCAGACATTTATCTGGTTTCAGTTGGTATAGTTTACTAACTAAAGGCTTCCAGGTGGTCTTAACAGAGACTTTGTGTGTCAATTTGAGAAGAGAGTTGAAAAGAGCCGTGTCTCAATGACTTCATCTGCTTAATTACTCGAGCTCCAAATCAAGGTTAAGTGGAGGTTGATTTGGCTACACTCTGAGCTCCTTTGATTCGTAGCTCGTTTTTCCTTTGCCTTTTGCGGGAGTTGCTTAGCCCCTCTGAATGATGACGTTTACTGCATGTTCATTGATTGTTGCGGCACTCGATGTTACTTAACTTACAAAAGTGTTTCCAAACTGTCGTTGCATTAAAACTTCTCTCACGAACCCCTTCCTTTGATGTTAGCATGGAAGGCTCAGTGGTACGACTACCCGAGCTGATCGCTCTGAAGAAGAGATATAAGGCATGTCTGTACCTGGATGAGGCCCACAGCATCGGTGCAGTTGGGCCGGGAGGGAGGGGAGTGACGGAGCTGTTTGGGGTCAACCCGGCAGACGTGGACGTAATGATGGGCACCTTCACCAAGAGCTTTGGGGCTGCTGGAGGCTATATTGCAGGCAAAAAGGTGAGTGTCCATTCCTATTTTTTTCTGTAAATTCAGTCTTGGTTGTGATTCTTACTTTTGCAAGCTCTCCTGTTTATACTTTATCACCATCGCCATGATGATAACTGTTTCTAAAAAAATACAGACACACAATCAATATTTAGGATATCAAAAACTAAGCTGCACTACAAAGAAATGAACTTAACATTTATACACACGAAATGCATAAAAACTGACCTTCTTATTTTCAACACACTATTCAATGTTCATGTTGATGGCAGTCATTGAAAGAACATGACACTGGATACAAGCA
This sequence comes from Hippocampus zosterae, assembly GCF_025434085.1. Lineage (NCBI taxonomy): Eukaryota > Metazoa > Chordata > Actinopteri > Syngnathiformes > Syngnathidae > Hippocampus > Hippocampus zosterae. The sequence goes on along the minus strand of NC_067461.1, from coordinate 13,454,417 downwards.
GCTTGAAAGTGTTAAGTCTACAGAGACCATCACACTTCTGTGACTCAGATTTTCTCGCCAAAGAGATTGTTAGTTACATACCATAAAACCATGTGTGAGAAGAAGTGCAGATCTCTACTCGACTGCACCAGTGTTACTATCGACACTTGAGGAACATTACATAATAGCATGCTGCTTGCTTTTAAAGTCAAGAAAAAAAATATGAATGGTGTTAATTGGGGGCGCCAGAAACTCATCTGCAAATACTTGAGTTTGTACAAGTGAAGAGTTACGTCTGGAGTTGTAGACCACTATGAATTGAAACTACGTAGTTTCAAACAAGAAACTGACTCAGCTCATGGGCACAGTCAGCGTATGGGTATTGTGCACCAGAGTACTTCTTACGTGTGAATATGTGTGGTCGGGTTGTCTGTGTGTTGTACAACCAAAATATACAGCAGAGTGTAATTTGAATTTCTATTTTAATAATTATACTATATGTCAGAAATTTGGAAATTAAGCATTTGGAAAATCATTTATTAAAAAATGATAATGATGTAGTACAACAACACAATAATTTATACTAATAGAACACTTTTTAAATCAATACGCCTCTGACCGCCACATGCTTGGTCAGTATGGAGCTGCCGAAATGGAAAAAGTATCTCTTTAGGCGGACCCATTTGTAGAAAATAGCCAAAAGTGGACCAGGTTTTATTTTGTACTAGAGGCCGAAGTAGCAGAAAATCTACACGTCAAAAATGAGAGCACTGAGAAAGTGATTAAATTAAACATCGGAAAAGTAGGATCTGATAAGTATTGAATAGAAGCAGGAGAACCAAACACATACACACACACACACACACATGCACAAATGACAATGAAGCACAGGTTCACAGTTGAAGGAGGGAGTCGATTGGGCCAACACAGGGAGGTAAATGATAACGTCGATAATAGGTAGTGTGACACTAATGACTAGATACCGGAAAACATGAACACAATCAGTAGATTAACAAAAAGTTTGATCATGGTAGAAAATCCTTCTGGGGAGGCAGAATTTGCATATTGATACCTACAATTAGTATTAAAAGATGATTTCTGGTCCGATGATGTATTTTGTCCTTTCCAGACTACCTAAAGCCAGACAAGATATATATATGTTAGCTCGGTTCTCTTGACAAGATGTTTAAGATTTACTGTACACACTTTGCCACTAACCATCAGGCTCAAAGCTCAACTTGCGTCCAACAAATCTTGCTCGGGCTTTTGTAATTTCAATTTACTCCATTAAGAAGTACATTTTAAGTACATAACCACATACATTTTTTTCTGGTGGGACTTTATTAGAATACTGCAGAGGAAGTAAACATGTTGTTTGAATTAGATCGAGAACGGAACCCTTCCTGTCCTTTCCTTATGTTGGCTCAGCCATAATAAGAAGGTACAGCTGGCAGATGGCCAGCCCCTTCTTGTGGCAGCCTTGGAACTGTGCTCCACATTTAACAACGCAGCTTTAACAGGCACGATCATGTTTGAAGTACCAACGCTGTGACTGGCTTGACAGCTGGCTGTAGTAAAGTCCAGGATGAATCGGGCTAGATAAAGCTTCTCGATACATAGGTATTTGTTTGTTGGTGAGTTCCTGGGTTGACCAGTAAAGAACTCACCACATGGCTTCTGGAAAAAAGGCGGATTGAAGCATTTCATGAGGGTAGCAAACATGAACAACCCAATGATTGGGTTCCATTTAAGGCATTTTATTTTTACACCGCTCCTACGTGTGCGGATGCACCCGGCAACATTAGCAATGGTGTTTGTGTCTGCGGGCGAAGGAGACTCTCTTAAGCTGTCGCTCCACACAACAGATGCGAGATGGATGTTGGTTCTCTGACATGTTGGCCTTATTGGTCATCTTGGGCACACCGAAATCCTGTGGTGAGAATCCCAGTCTTAAAACAAAAACAGATGGAACGTCGGTTCGGGATTTGTATCCTGCGTTTGAGCATTTCCCCTTAAATCCCTTCCCCTCACATGTGTACGAGGAAGCCGCAGCCGCCGCCCAGTGGGGATAGATGACGAGAGTGGAAGCGGTGGCCAGACATCATCACCAGCGACGTGTCATCACCCGGCACCCGCCGGTCGCCGCACATTCCGTGATGGCTTTGAGTTTGCTCCAACCTCGGAGCACTTTCCACACTCAGAGGACAGACGATCAGATAGATTTGTAGAAATCCTTCTCCTCACATCTTTGAAACCAGCAGCTCAAGTCATCTCCCGCTGACATGTGAGAAGAATGAGCATGACGGGCCCCATTCTGGCTCATTTCAGTGTTCTCCCGGAAAGTACAGACTGGGAGGTGTTCCAGAGCTCATTGACGTAGGTGATTATGGTGACGGAGAACAGTCATGCGGATTGATCTTCAGGTGGAGGGTGAACTTGGGCGTTCTCTCGTGGTTTTTGCTTGGAAGTGCATTTGTTCCATTTTCTCAGCCAGATGAACTTAGTGTATCTTTCTAATATAGTGGATCACGGATATTTGCGGTTGGGCATTCACAGTTTTTTTTTCTTTTTTACTCACCAGTGTGCTGGTTTTGTGCTCCATCTTGTGGCATCTTGGTGCCAAGACACTATGTTGGAATGAGTTGAGGACCTTCATTTTCACAAAACTAGGCCAGTGCATCTCTTGGCAATTCTAAACCTTTGGGCTCAGGCTTCGTTTAGAGGTTTCTGCCTAGATTCACCTATTCACTCATGGTTTTAGATCCTACCCTCACCAATTTGATGTAATTTGTGGTCAGCGTGTGGCAGCTTGGTGGAAAGGAACTATGTTGAAATGAGTTGAGGAGCTTCAATTTGACAACAGTAGTGCTTTGCCAAAATTGCCACCACCGTTGGCATCTTGGTACCACAAACGATGTTTAAGTCAGTTCACAAGCTCAGATAATAGTAGTGCTCAAGTCAAGTCAAATTTATTTGTACTGTAGAGCTCTCAATCACAGAAGAGTCTCGCAGGGCTTCGCAATCTCACAGTTGAGAAATATTAACGACATCCCTTGTTCATAAGCCCACAGGGGGGCAAGGAAAAACTAATAAGCCTTGAAAAGGGGCCACGGATGGGGGAATTCCTCTTTCAAGATGATCAAGCTGCGACGGGCAACATTTAACACCTGATGTGATGCGATACAATGTAATTTAGAATTGTGCGAAAGTTCGATCTCCAGCACACACACACAAACACACACACACACACACGCAACGTTTGTAAGGATTAGCAGTTCAGGTAATGGTGGATGGATTTCTTCCATAATCTTCGCCAAATGAATTTAGGTGAAAGTGTATTTTAATTGGAATGAATCCCTGCATATTCATAGCTCTGCATGTGCAAATTCATCTCTTGGCTACTTTTATATTTTGGAACCGATCCTCTGTTATTCATTGAAAACCCGCCAATCTACTGTCTTTTTACATCTTGGTGTCAGGGAACTGTGTGAATTAAGTGAACTTAGTGAATTGAGAAGCTTAATTTTGATAACAGTAATGTTTTGCGACCATATGTTAGTATAGGAGTATAGGTCGCACCAACCATAAAATGCATAATAAAGAAGGAAAAAAATATATATAAGTCGCATTTTGGGAGGAAATCCATTTGATAAATCCAACACCAATAACATACATGCCATCTTGATAGGCAATTTAAAATAAAAATAAATTGGAAAACAACACGCTGAATAAGTTATATGACGCATCAACAATGAACTGAGAACGTGCCTGGTATGTTCAAATAACATATTAAGAGTTATTCAGATAACTATAGCATAAAGAACATGCTAACAAGTTCACCAACTCATCAATGTCACTCCAAATCACTAATCAATGACATTTTCATCCTCTGTGTCACTTTAAAACAACTGCACCAACTCTGAAAGTAGAAGATGCAGCGCTTCATCTTCTACGTTTCTTACGTCAGACTCATCGTGGGTTTATCAATACAGGTTTTGAGCGACCTCTTCTGGTTTAATGTGAAAATAACATGTGAAATGATATACCGGTAATAATGTGTTAAGAATTTCACCCATAAATCACTCCAGAGTATAAGTCGCACTCCCAGCCAAACTATGAAAAAACTGTGATTTATAGTCCGGAAAATACGGTATTTATTTGGAGGCTTAAAGAACAGTGTATATTTTAAGTTTGGTAAATCCCCTATATGGGGGCATTCAATAATTCACACATTTTATGGAAACCTACCCTCTATTTGGCAACAACTTGTTGCCAAGGATCTTATTAAAGTGAGTTGAGCAGCTTCTGTTAAACAACAGTAGTGATTTGCTCCCATCTTGTGCCACCTATAGGCAATTATAAACATTTTACCATTAATTCCTTGCAGAACTTCTCTATTTACATGAGGGTTCAGACACTATACTGTGCAGCATTTGTTTCAGTGACAGAGTTGTCGTCGGCCTTTTATTACAGGAGTTGGTTGACTACCTGCGTAGCCGGTCCCACAGTGCCATGTACACCTCGAGCATGTCTCCTCCTATTGCCGAGCAGATCATACGGGCCATAAAGTGCATCACAGGACACGATGGCAGCACAGAGGGTAAGTACTGTCTCAGTACTCGTAGGCTTGAATTTGACAAATAGTATCTGTTCGTCTCTATGTAAATCTTTACACCTGCGCCTATTTTTTGATGGAAACAAAAGCAATCTGAATCCAGAGGACTCTACCAATGTTAGCATTAGGAATGAGTCCAGACCCGCGAGGGAAGACAAACAGCTGCTCGATCCGAGAATATGGTAGCAATTACAGGGGTCTGCATTGGTAGAGACAGGGAGGGCGGAGGGCGTGCAGTACCCCAGCACACGTGACCCTCACATAGAGGAAATCATTTTCACGTGTGTTTTAAGGAACCGTAGACCTCTGAATAGTTTCTGCTTTAATGGCATCGGACATGAGGGCAGGGAAGTAGTCATTAGTCGCACTACCACCAAAGAACCAGCCCCCCCACCCCCCTTCTCTACTGCGTTGTCAGGACTAGTTGAAGAACTGGGCTCGCACAGGTAGAACATAGCCCAGTTTCTGCCCCTGAATATTAAGGCCAAGTGAAAAGGTCGCAGGAATCCTGCAGGTCATTGACAGTGCACCTACAATTCTGCGGTGCTTTAATCAAGATAATAGATTAGACTGTGGAACAGGCAATCATGTTGGAGTGTCTGGCTCTCAACTAAACATGCTTTGCATCTGACGTAGCCAAAAGAAATAACTGCAGACTTGTCTTCAAGCAAACACTTGTTCACAAACAATGACTCCAGTGTCCACCTGATTACCAACAAAGTCTTCATTTATCTTTGCGCCTGCAGCAGATTAATTTCATCACTCTCCGTTTACTTCCCACCATTCTCTCCAACGTATAATTTCACACTGGAAAGCAAACTCTGGGCGAGAGCTCCGAAGCACGGAGAAACACAGAACACCTACGCGCAGTCTGACCCACTACTTACAATTGTTGTGTCATGGCATCGGGTTTTTGACATCCTTGCCCTCCACTTTTCACCCCTTCCTACTCCCTTCCACAAAAAAGGAACACTCTCCAAAATCCGGCCTGACGCCTGCATGTTTTGTGTTTTCCCCCATTTGAGATAAAGAGAGTTCCAAATGCTTTCTTCCATTCCTTCCAATCGCTCCCAGGTAACCAGAGGTAAACACAACCGTGCTCCAAGTCACAGCTGGCGCAGCCACATAGCAAGCTGGCTTGTTAGGGAGGCACCCCTGGCATATTTGATTTTGTCATGATATCTAAAATACATGTGGCGTTTTGGCATTAAATGCGCGCACTTGTGCATTTTGTATCAAATTCGTCGCAATGTGCAAGGAATGAGTCTGGCAACGTGCATGCATGCACAGCGTGCCCGTCTGTGGCCAAAACTGAACCATCTGCTGCTGCAGCTGAGTTGTAATCATCAACTTCATAGCGGAGGCTGCACGGGTCCAGATGGAGGTGCAGGCCTCACGTAGTAAGATAAGAAATCATGTCGCGTTAGTTACTGCTGACAGCTGACTCTGTCTCTGCAAGACAAAAGCATGGGGAACACGTTTTCAAACTGAAAACAAAAGTGCAGCCCTTCACCAAGGCTGACTAAATCTAAACATGTCCATCAGGCGCCATCCATCCATTCATTTTCCGTACCGCATATACTTACCGGAATGAGCTGATTCTTCCTTGTTTCACATGCCATGTGCCTACAAAGGACATCATTTTTTTGTTTGTAAAGCCACACACAAACTCCCCAACCATCAAGCAATAATCAAATCCTAACATCATCACTTCACACACGCAATGCAACTCTTTCTCTTTTTGTTTTTGTTGAAGGTATCAAACGCATCCGACAATTGGCTGAGAATACGAGATACTTCCGGGCCAAGGTGAAGAAAATGGGCTTCATTATCTACGGCAACGACGACTCTCCCGTGGTCCCCATACTGCTGTACATGCCGGGCAAAGTAGTGTAAGGATGCTCCCATTGTACCCACAGCCCTCTTTCCTGGCTGCGCTACGCTTCTTGTCAGATGAACTGTGCGCAGCCCTGTTCTCAAGCATTAAATGCTCAGTATTGTTTGTTGTCACAAGCAATTTTCAGCCACATCAGCGTGTTTCATGTTGAAGTGATTTGAACGGCCGCCACAGCCCACGTTTAAAAGTTTCCATGAATCACTCATGTGGACTGTTTGGGTTGACTCGTATCTGTGACTACTGAAGAGAAAACATCAGGTAGCTATTATGCACAGCCCACTCAGGTATAATGTGTCTTCCAGTGCCCGTTGACATGCGTGAACATTTCAATCCCTGAGAAGGAGTGGCTGCATTGTTACACGACGAGACAGGATGGATTGCTTTTGAGAAGCAAAGACTCAAATTAGAGAGGCACGCAGACAAGTCAACCAAAAATTGTGCACCCTCCCTACATATACTCCCTGAACTGTATAAGCATGACAAAAGCTTTCTTTCTATTGGCACATGTAACTAATTGATATTTTTATTTCTTCATCACTGACCAGAGCTTTTGCTCGAGAAATGCTTGAGAGGAAAATTGCCGTAGTGGTTGTCGGCTTCCCCGCTACGCCGATAACCGAAGCCCGCGCTCGCTTCTGCATGTCTGCAGCTCACACCAAAGACATGCTGGATGAGGTACGCCGCACATGTTCTCGCTCAATCACGAGCGCACCACAAGCCCTTTGCTTTGTCCTCAGGTGCTGCACCACCTGGATGAGGTGGGAGATACTCTGGGCCTGAAGTTCTCACGACGGAAATAATCCTGCTGTTATGACCTCTGTAATGAAAATGACTTTGAGCCGGATGGCGAAGGCGACTCTTGACCTCTTCACTTCACTGTCAAAACCTCACACAAGTCCACACAGAGCGAGACCACACAGGGCCAAATTCACTGAAGGATTGCCTGGCTTTTGTGTGGCGCTAATTGTAGCAAAAAGATAGCTTCTCAGTCACAAAGCACACACAGATGATCAAATGCTTGACTAACTGCGCTGCCAAGCAGATTGTGTCTATGTGCTCCGGTGCTATTTAAACCAGGCAATATGCATCTATTTGGCAGGGAAAAAAACATATTCGCTAACACCAGTGCTATAGATAGAGATGTGCACATGCATTTTGACATTGACATTGTAGCAGTTTTCTGGCCGTCCCAATCGCCCCTCCTCTTTCAGGACCCCCAGCTTGCGTCCTGAAAATGTCATCTTTCTCTTCCTAACTCCCTGCCAAAAAAAACAAAAAAACTGAAAACAACATTGACCAGCATGGTTTGGTAGTGCTGGTTTTGTTTGTGTCACCAGTTCTGTTTTTTCTTGGCGCAAAGCCAGTATTTGGACTTTTACCAAATTTGGCTTATTGCAAGCAGGTGAAATCAGGGGTAAGCCGCACCCCGCGGTCAAACTCTGTGGGCGTGTTTGTAAATGCAAAGGATGAATTAGATTGCATCCACCAGCACAATCTAATTGCATTCTGTAGAGATTGATGACACTGTCACAGATGTATGCTGACTTACCAAATATGGTTCCTTACTCTAAAAAGGAAAGAGCAAATATAAGCCAGAAATAAGTTATTATGTACTACTCGTGGGCAAAATTAGTTAGCCACTTGAATCAACTGTGACTACAAGAAGTGAAAAAATAGAGGTTCCTCAATTGGCACACGGCTAACGTGCGATGAGTGTAGACAGCTGTGTCGATTCAAATACGACGATGTGTTGCGCAAGACGTGAAAAAGGGTCCAGACTTGCAGGGTACAGTTCCAGTAAACCAGCCAAATATTGGCAAGCTTTTGTTTTCTTCTTTTTTTAACGAGAAGGTTTGGTAAAGGCTCTCTTGCCACAACTTTTTAACACCAGCCAACCAATGTGATAAATTTGTCAGCCCTAGTTTAATCAAGGCCTTTTGTTGTGGTATGGCTTGTATAATGTTGTCCTCTTTTGTATTAAACCATGTTTTAGTCCCATTTTTTTCATTGATGTTTTTATGATTATTTTTAGGACAAATCATTCTGAAATCACAATCACTCCGTCAATAGATAAAAGTACAGAGATATCAAAATGATCCTTTACATGACACTTGCCAAATTAGCTCACAGCAATAGATGACAATTCATTGCATTCCCGAAAAGAAAATAATGTCACATAGATTCTGCAAAAATTACCTCTTCTTGATAATAGCTCATTAAACATTTACTTCTTTGACGTGTGTTGATCCTTCAAAACCCTGTGTTGGGGCTTGTTTTATTGGAAGACGTCTCATATTTTTCACAGCTCTATTGTTGATGTTTTAAAGACCTGCTTGTTCCCTTTGACGCACACAAACTGCAACAGTTGTGAAGGTAAGCATGCGGGGTATGCAACACCTGAGCCAACAGAAACCTAAACCGGCAATTAACGCAATGAGCTCCAAATTCTCCTGCAATGGGGTAATCAGTTGATTAACGATTATGGATGCATGAAAAATGTGTTTTTCACAATGTGTCAGATGGGCTCCAGTCGACACTTGTTTTCCCTCGGGGGTTATCGCCGTCTTTGTTTTTTGACTCTGTGTAAACAACTTTGTGATCACATTTTGAAGAAGAAATTGGAAGACTTCTTGGATACAATGTAACACGCATGATATGCATATCCCTTCCAAGAATGTTTCTTGCCTTTTTTGAGCCAAGGCGCGTATTTTAAAATAGAAAAATGTCACGGCCCACTACCAAGCAAAGATGTCAAAAAAAGTATTCGCTGGAATGATGGAGACACATATTTAGTGGAATAGAACATAATTGCTCTGTCCGTCACTATAGTCGCTGGCATCGATAGAAAAAAAAGAAGATACATTATTTATAGATATACAGTGATCCCTCGCTCTAACGCGGTTCACTTTCCGCGGCTTCGCTGTTTCACGGATTTTTTTAGTGCAGTTTTTTAAATGCTTTTAAACAGTGAATTGCGTTCTACATCCTGATTGGCTAAGGCACTGACCGACGTGAACAGTCCAACCTCGTACTGACTATTAAAAATATTATTTTACAGGACAGTAATTCCAAAAAATCGTTATTCGTTGAAAACATTTGTTTGGGATTTTTTTGTGCCAGAAAACAGGTTTTGGTCTTTGGTTTCATTGTATACATAGTTCAGTATTGTATCATAACTAATAAAATAAAGCTCACTACTTCACGGATTTCACATATCACTGGTTCTTTATGGAACGTAACCCCGCGATAAACGAGGGATTACTCTATTCACATTTTTGTTCGAATTTAAGTGAACCTGGATCATCTCCCACAGCACACATGTTCATCCAACCATCCATTTTCTTATCCTCACAAGGGTTGTGGGCATGCCTGAAGCCTATCCCAGCTGTCTTCGGGGGACACCCTTAACCGGTTGCCAGCCAATCACAGGGCACACAGAGACGAACAACCATTCACGCTCACACTCACGCCTAGGGACAATTTGGAGTGTTCAATCAGCCTGCCATGCATGTTTTTGGAATGTGGGAGGAAACCGGAGTGCCCGGAGAAAACCCACGCAAGCACGGGGAGAAGATGCAAACCCCAAACAGGAAGGCCAGAGTCTGAATCGAACGCAGCACCTCTGCACTGTGAGGTGGACGTGCTCACCCGTCTCATCACCATGTCAAAGTCTCACAGCACAAATTGTCATGCCTCCAAAATCATCGGTACTTTTCAGGAGACCCCATGTTGTACATAATGAAATTGTACATGTGTAGCCTTTACAGTGCACCAAAGAACACCAGACAAACAAGACTGCAAAGTAAATTGTAACAGCACAAGAACAGTTGGCAAATTTGAACATGCTCACGCGATTTCAATGGGGCAAAACTTAAAAGCACACACAGTGCACTATTAATTGGCAAAGCTCTTCACATATATATGATGCAATACAGTTTAAAATGAGTAAATCGTGTGTTATGCATTACTTCTTCTGATGAAATAGCACTGTTGATCCTTTTTAATAGTGGGTATGCATTTACAAGACGCTTGGGGTGATATACTATACATATGTACATATCATTTGGTGCAAGATGCACTAGTATAACCCCAACCTTTACAAGATTCAATATTTTTTGTTCTATATATCTATAGACAACATACCAAAGGCATGAGAAGAAATTCCTTTATGAGAATATATGGGATGGTCTACATATGTTTTACATGATGACAAATTATGAATAGATGAACATTGTCATATGCATATCCTTAACAAGATGAAAATGTACCATACGCAGCGTTGCAAGATGAACTAGATTTGCCCGCATATCCGTCACAATCTGAAATGGCAGGATATGCTTTACAAGATGACGCAAGATATACATATCCTTTACCAGGTGACATTTTAGAGTCTGCATATCCATGAGAGAAACACAGAATAAAAGAGACGTGGAATAAAAAGACAGACCCCCACAGGATCAAACGGTTCGAGCGGATCACTTTGTTGTGTCAGTGAATATTCACATCTGGCTCCTATATGGGCCTGAAACCATACAAAACAGTCTCTTCGCCCCTCCATGCCGTGACGTTATGCCAATGTGCTGTTTCATATAGATCAACAGGCGATGGAGAACGGGAGGCTCATATTTCCTCTTCATATCTCTTTCTAGCTGTTTTCAGATGTGAACAGCTAAGGTGAGGCTGTACGGTCGGCTGGTGGGACACGTAACAGATCTCTTCTGCAAAAAAATGACTCAGACCATCATCGCACAAGTAGGGGTGCTAAACAATCGTCCCTATTGTGATGATGCAGAAAGTCAAACTCTGACATGCACAGACATAGCAGCTGCATTTTTGTACAAAGCACAGTGGGGGAAATGCATATTTGTTTAGGGAGCTCCGGTTTAAATCTAACCAGCTTTTGATGTCCTTGATAACCATCTTAAGGTTCATGTGATCGTAAACTCTTTGTGCGCACTTGTAAGATAATTCTGCACACCTGTAGGTGCCATTTAGCAGACTAATAATATTAGTGACATGATAAAATCCCACATGTTAGCATCTTGCGCTTCACTAGTAGTACTCTAGTAGTGCACAGATGTCAACTAATGCAGTTTTGCCACATTTGTAACATGCAGTTGTCCTATAAGTATGCAAAACTTCTCTGACTAGTGTGAAGAAATGTCATACAATAGTGGAATAAACTAATAGACCCCCGACGTTTTGGTGACGTCAAAATTTCAAGCAACTAAGATAACATTATAAGTTGATCGATTCACCAGCATATTTGTGAAAATTGGCTTTCTCCAATTTCCGAAACAGGATTGAAAGCTGACAGAAGTAGATGTGTACCTTAGTTCTATGGTTTAGTTCTCAGCAGTGCTAATAGAGCAGTGAAAATTCTTACTTGTAAGGACAAAGATCATATTCATACAGCTCTAAGATGTCAGCTCTAAGATGGCGCCCATGGATGTCAAATCAAAGCTACAAGGCTTTCCAAGAAAATATCACTGGTGCTCCAATAAAATATGCCCAACAACAAATTGTCACATTTTTGCCGCGATGAGGGTACGTGCTTGAGCAGAGCAGATGTGAATACTGATCCAAATGCTTCAATGGGGGTGGATTTTATTTAAAAAGTTAACACTTCATTGCGGGGGCTCATCGGAATGTTTATGAAAAGACAAGGCAATTTTGGTGAGTTAAAGAGAAGCTCAGAATAGACAAGAGTATTATATAGTATATACGAGTAGTATATAAGAGTATGACACTCCTAAAATCGGGGCAATAAGTAAATAAGCCACATTGTTGTTAAGATGCAGGCGTTAAAACTGAGAGGGTGAAAAAAGTCGAGTCTTATACTGTAGTTGAAATGCTATGGTGAACGGTGACCTGCGACACCTTATCAATTGAAGCTTAACTCATCAACCATATCTTGTTGAATTTGTCTGCGTGTGCTGGTGTGAAAAACAACTCCGACTCCACCCTTTATTCAAAATACAACAGCTTCGAATTGTGACTCCAATAATGTGTGCTGACTCAAAGGTGATGCGGGTAACGCTTGTGTGTGTGTGTAGCCAGACTGGCCTGCAGTCACTTGTAACTGGCCTCAGCTTCAACCCAAATGGCAAATGGTCTTGAGTGGCATTCAAAACATCTGCGCCGCCAGATGTCTGGTGGCAAGGCCCCAGCGAGCAGCCTGCACCAGCCCTCGTTTGAACTGCACATCCAAATAGACTGCACTTATTGGAATGGCATGTAGCTGCTATTCGAAAGGGGGATCCTCTGCCATGCTTTGATGTCCACCACTGTGTCCAAAGCAGCCAATGTCTTCCTCTCTGCGCTCTGTTTTCCATTTGGAGGGAGATCTTTCAATTGTGGCAAGTGATTTTTGAAGTGAAGCAGACAAAGGAGAGATTTACATGATTCAGACAGCTCCGCTGGGTCTGGCCCAAATAAGACAGCAACACAAGATTGCTGCAGTGTTGGAAGCTTCGAGGTAAAGTCAAGATTTTGTTTTCCCCTGCTTGCCAAATAGTGAGTGCGCCTTTGGATGAATTCTTAGCAATAAATGCGAGCCACTCATCATTAACTGACAAGTGATTCTTACTTATCGTTTGTGAATGGTAGCATCTCTTGGTGACTTTCGGATGGCACCGTTGGGGTTGGACTGGCCCTTGATGCGGGCCAATCTCAGCTGGGAATTGACCAGCCGTTAGGGAAACTGAATTCCTGAGGGCCACCTCACCCCTGCGACGGTATGTATACGTGAAAAACTTTGCTGATTTAAATTGTTCAGGCGGTGTCATTGCAACACAGCTATTATTGTGACGGATAAATCTCTATATCAAATGAGATTATTCCTGGGTCTGTGTTATCATTATAATGACACTTACTTACTGGGTAAAACATAAAAACAGAAAGACCCACTTGAAGGCAACCCCCATTTTAAAAATAGAAATATATGTACATTTACATTCCATATGAGGAATCGAAACATCTCCTCCTGTGACAATCCTGAATGCCAATGATCTGACTTCAAAGACAACAAATTGCTTTTGCACTCTCTGTGGCATCTTGGTGCCAGGAAACTACGCTCAAGTGAATTGAGGATCTTCGTGTACTGCTTTGCCTTGTGGCATCTGTTGTTTGTTATGAACTGTTTAAGTGGGACCATCAATCACTTGTGGAATTTTGAAATTCACAACCGGGCTCGGCCCCTATCCTCCACTCATAGCAGGGGTCCCTCTCATTCGCTTTTTAATTCTGATTGTAGTACACAGCGGAGCACAACTGCATTTTATTTTGAGCGCAATTTATTTCCCAACCATAAATCTTGTAAGAAAACACACAAAGAAAGTCGACAGATATGACGACTTTGGGTTTAACGTGTCACACTCACAGACTACAAATCAGGGCACTAGTAATTAAATATGCAATAAAAAGTGCACATTGTCAGGCGCTACATGACTACCCCACAATTATTATGCTGAAAAAAGCTGAAGCAACTACGAATGTACAAGAGAAAGAAGACAACATTTCTAAACACTTTATGCATGTGTGAAAAAGCTTAATGTTGCTTAATGCCATAAAACTGTTGTGAATCTTCACCCAAAATTCATATGCACATCTCTAAAAATACCAAAACGATCGGCACAGTATCTGGGATTTTACGGTCATTAAGCATTTTTCTCATTAAGCATGAGTACCCTTTGTTTAGGAAGATGGTAATGTTAATAAAATCCAAAATATAGGTTGGTTGATATTTTCAGGGATTGATGTGGGTCTTGTTTGAGATGTCCACACCAAGTGTTCCTCTTTTTTCCCAGAGTGAGAGAAAAAACACTCAACTCCTTAAAAATCCAAATATTAAGTGGGCATAGGTAGAGATGCGCATACGAATTTGAGTGACGATCGATTGTAGTTTTCTATCACTGCGCCGCGTTCAGCTTTTTCTCAAGTCTTGGAAAAGGCTTCATGGCTATGAAATCCATAATTCACTGCCAATTGTTTTGATATTTTCAGAGGTTCAAGAAAACACATGCATGTGAATTTGGATAATGACTGTCTTGAAGTCGTTTTCCCATTAAGCATTTTAGAATGTCCCAAAAGAAGAAGAAGAAAAACTGTGATTTCTACTTGGTTTTGAAATGAGGTTGCGTTGAGCCAAGAAGGGGCTCAAAGAGTTAACATGGGGAGGGCGCCTCGTGGAAGGCGGTGGAGGAGGGTGGGGTGTACGGTATAAAAGTCACTCAAGAGCCCTTAAGTCAAACGTGCCATGCGAGTTTGCTCTGTGTCTGAGCCCCTTCCTCCTGCTGGACACCTTGAGGTGTGAGACCCTCTTTCTACGTGCACCCCCACCCCCCTCTTCCTCACCGCGCCACCATTATGGAGGATTTTTTGAAGAGAGCGGAGCACGCGAGCGTGGACTCAAGAGGTCGAAGACATCTTTAGGAAACTTGTTTGGTTCAGATCCAAACGGCTCTCGTTGCGCGGCCGAGCCATCCTATGGCGCACGATGCGGACAAAAGCGGAAACGTTTCCTAAGTGGCATTGAGGACGAACCAAAGTGTGAATTCAGGATTTGATGCTGCAGCCAGCCGCTCGAACTGGATCCGAAGCAGCAGATGCGCACGTGTGTTTCATTCCAAGTGCCAACAAGTCATTGTTTATTGAGGGAGAAGTCCGCCAGATCTGCATTTTAACCCTTTACCCAAAGTAAACGTTGGACTTTTGGGGGACTGCGTCGATCCGTTTCCCCTCACTTTTTGCATTTCTGATTCCCGAAGTGGCTCCGAAGTGGTGTTGCGGCTCCTCGTCCCCGGCAGATCCGGAGATCGGAGCCTCTGCACCGGGCGGAGGCGGAGCCGCTGCGACCTCTGAGGCTCCAAAGGGCGGCCGCGTCAGGAGGATGTTGCGGCTGGCTGCAGAGCTCTTGCTGCTCCTGGGACTTCTCCTCCTCACCTTGCACATCACTGTGCTCCAGAGCAGCCCGTTGCCGCCGGCCAACGTCAGCCTGAGCCTGGATCAGAGCGAGGTAAGTCCGGTGATGGTGGGAGTCTTCACAGATGGGTCTGATCAAATATGAGAGTGTTGACACATGCACGGAAGTGAGGGTGTCCCCCGGGGATGGCAGTCAGTCAGTCAGTGAGCACGCAGGGTCAGGGGTCACCCCCTCCGAACCCAAGGCAGACACACCCCCTGTTGTTGTCCTGGGGGGTTAAATGCTTGCCATGGGCACGTCTCTGTCATCATGCACACATCACTGTCGTTTTGGGTGAGGAGCTAGACGGGTCAGAGTTGGACCCTAAAAATGCATCCCTCACTCCGCTTTTGTCTTGCAAACCTCCGCAGATCCAGGCAGAAATTCAACTTCAATTGGCTTCTATACGCCAAAGTATTGCACCTCAATCACTTGTGTGTGCAGCATCATTATACTGTGGGGAGAGAGAGAGAGACAGAGAGAGATGTTGCATTTGATGGAATGTGTTGTATTAAGGTAAGATAAGAAAACCTTTATTGTCTCACAATGGAGAAATTTGCAATTTACACCAGCAAAGTTTGGAGGGAAGAAAGTAGAAAAAGTAGAAAACAAGTATTTGCACGCACAAAATAAAAAAAAAAAAAAAAAAAAGAACTATCCACAGTAAAAAAAAATACAAAATATAAGATATAAGCATATATGCACTTGCGTATATGCTGCTGCATAAGGTGGCTGTGCTGTGAGTTTTTTTGTTTTGTTTTGTTTTTTAATTGAATGTGTCAATACATGATCCTGGTGTCCTATAGATGCAACTTATGATGATATGCGATGCCTTTTTATTATGTATTTCAGTAGTTAGACATTCCATTAGGTTTTCTATTGTGCTTGTCAATCTCTCGATTTTACTGCATTTAAGTGCTTTGTCTATTGCTATTTACAATGGGTGATTGGGGGGAGAGTCCAAGTTTTCAGGTGCATTTATTCAGTAGCCTGACAGCAGTCGGCAGGAACGAGCGGTGGTACCTCTCCTTCTTGTGGGTGGATCAGTCTGTCGCTGAAGGAGCTGCCGAGTGCTGTCAGGGTGGCCCGGACGGGGTGTGAGGGTCTGTCCA
This sequence comes from Hippocampus zosterae, assembly GCF_025434085.1. Taxonomy (NCBI): domain Eukaryota; kingdom Metazoa; phylum Chordata; class Actinopteri; order Syngnathiformes; family Syngnathidae; genus Hippocampus; species Hippocampus zosterae. Next base: position 13,437,852 of record NC_067461.1, on the reverse strand, counting down.
TCATAGCTGTTAGCTTAGCAAGCATCCTCCTGTTGCTCACCTCCTCCAGAGTGTCCAAGGAGCAGCCCAGGACAGAACTGGCCCTCCTGACCAGTCGCTCCAATCTCTCTCTGTCCTGGGCTGAGATGCTGCCTGACCAGCAGACTAAGCCATAATGGATGTCTGAATCCACCAGAGAGTCATAGAAAGTTTTAACATTAATTCTTATTTTTTTCTACATTTATTAAACTCAATATAATCCCATGATTAATTCTACTCACTCTTTGCTGAATATTTGTGTTGCACACTGTGAACCACATACCTGTCAACTTCTACGTTTTCCCCATATTTTATACGTTTTTTAAAAATCATTTCAAATCACGTACGGCATGTTAAAACTTTTATAGGGGGCAAAAAAAACCCCAATTGTGAAACGATATCACAAAGACCATTTTGGCTCAAATCCAGATCGTCTCACCTGCTGGTAGCCAACGACAATGCCGTTGTCGATGGCTACTATTGTCATCGCAAACCAGCAAAAGTAATCCACAGTCGTATTTTTTTTTTCATCGCTACGTACGGTCGGATTGATAAAGCATGAAGTGCACATGCGCGGTAGACCGTTTTTTGTTGCTTTGTCGTATCGTAATCATTTATAAGGGCAGATATTAGCCGAGGTTGACAGGTATGGAACCATATCACACACAAGCATGTATACATGGAGCAATGCCATAATGAATATATATAGCTATGATGTTAACCTAGCCCTTAAGTAAAAAAAAAAAATTGGAATATGTTTCATCTAGGAACTCCGATTTCCTCCCACATTCCAAAAACATGCATGGTAGAGTGATTGAATTCTCTAAATTGTCCTTAGGTGTGATTATGAGTGCGAATGGTTGTTTGTCTGTGCTTGCCCTGCAATTGGCTGGCAAACAGTTCAGAGTGTTCCCAGCCTGCCCCGCCTGCTGCCCAAAGACAGCTGGGATAAGCTCAAGCACACCCGTGTCCACAGTGAGGATAAGCAGATCAGATAATGGACGAACGACGAATGGAGACTAATGGATGCTGTTATTATTGATAAGAAAACCTGATGTGCTCGAGAAAGAAAAAAAAACTAGGGTGAATTCAGAATCAGTGCGCATAATTAATCGAGAAATAAATTATTTGTATCTCTGATTTAAAAAAAAAGTTTTGTAATTGAACACATGGTAACTTTTTGTTTGCTTTGAAGTTTAGAACATAACGACATGTCCCCATTTCACAAGGGGAACATTTGTCAACATGTCACCTCTCAAGAGATGCTCTAATCTATTTTCGCAGCAGTAGAAAGGACGCATACTCCAGTAGAACCTCCAGTCCTGACCCAGAGGTTAAGACAGGTCTGGGATTAACAGGCTTTTTCGCGAGTGTTTCGCATCCTCCAGCTACTTGTTGATATATATTTAGCGTGCAGCCGAACATTTATTTTCTTCACATCCAAATGATGGATAGGTACTTATAACCTATGGAGTGGTAACCGCCCCCACCATCACCAATAAAAGCTTACGGTAAATAGCGCTGAATGACTTAAAATAATGTTTCCTCTAATTTACGGATGGTATAACAATGCTTCACTGTTAGTACCATCACAGCAAGTCTATGTTCAGCTGGATGTGAAGACATGCATAGCTGAGGAAATATTTCAAGAATGTGTGGCATATTTGACACACGGCCAACTGTTTGATTGGGCAGGGATGGTGGAGGGAGTAGCCCCACCTTGCAAAAAAAAAAATATATATATATATATACATACAGTATATTTTTACAGTATATATACAGTATATTTTTTATATTTAAATATAGCACAAACTACTCACATCCTTGTGAAAATGTCCTTTGCTTTTTCTCCACTCTGTCATCCGTATTTTTAGCTGTGTTAAAATCAATGAATATACGAATAAAAGGGTTTATCTGCTATACTTATTATTTGGGCCCACATACATGCTCCACTGTGTGGACATGCTCCAGTGGTCCACCACAAGGGACGATGATGTAATCTTTGTAATCTTTGAGAGAGGCTTGACACAACCCAGGAGGTGCATTGTCAGTGTCAGATTGAAAATGCCATTCAGAGAAGCACCAATGACAGAATGTGGCTTACCGCACCTGTAGTATTGCCGTTTAAAATGGAGGTGTGATATTGTGGAACAAACGTTAACAGGAGGGTTAAAGACCCTCTTTCACGAGCAATCTGTTGCATCGCAACACTTCTCCCTGCCGTCAGTGACCAAATCTCGTCAAGGCGCTCACAAGTCTTGGTCAAATCTCACGCTCTTGTGAGTCTAAACAAAAGAATGGGTATCATGGCGGCGCCAGAGCTGCGTGTCTCAATGAAGAAGGCTTTGGTGACATTTTTCATGCAACAAGAAAGGACAACTTGGAGAGGAATCAAACGATTTGCACATTTGCTGAACTGCTATGAAGTTCATTGATGCTGTGGCACGGCCCAGTGCCCTTTGGCTACGGTACAGAACTCCGGCAGTGTTTCCTGATCTGTTTCTTTTTTGGAGTCAAACGTACTGTATTGCCTCAATTGTTGTATTTATAATCATCTTTAAAAAATTAATTCCAATTTTATTTTGTGTAGTTTTTTTCTAGTTGAGTACTGTATTATGCAAGTAACCAAAGAGTGACTCGTGTGATCGGGCAAGATCCTTTTGTTTTCCTCCTACGTGAGTGCAGTGTTGAGAAGCATCTGGCACAGTGTCCAACTGCCTTCATTTCCTGCCAACCTCCCGGAGGGGGGTGGGGGGATGTTGGGGGGGCGATGCCCCCCTGACTTGTTCCCAATTGAAAATGGAGTCATGCCCCTTTAAGCAGCCGTCACAAAGTGAAAAAAAGGGAAGCGGGAAAAGAACAGGAGCGAGAGTAAGGGGGTGTGCGGGAGGGTGGCTTGTGTGTGTATGTGTTCATTCATGGCTTTTGAGAGTTTGAGGGTGACACCCTGGGGGGCCCAGATGAATTGAGGGACTGTGTGTCACTTTTGATCTCCAAATTAAAGCGCACAACTCATTGAGGAGGATTGCACGAGACTGATGGCAAATGGAGTGCAGCATGAATTTTGCTTTTGTCATTTTTATTCATTTATTTCCAAACCACTTTTAATCTGCATCTGACTCTGGACTGTATTAAAAACAAATGAGAAAACAACATGTTTTTCCTCTCAATTTCCATTGAGGCTCATATGGAAAAGAGAGTAGTGCTCATTTTGACACGATCAGGAAGTGATAGAGGTTACACAACTGAGACGTAATTCTTTTCTTATGAGTAATTCGCTCATATTTTCCAACTACGGCTTTTTGGCTATTTGCTGAAATACTGAATGTGTGTATAATTTGCGGTTGGCCCATCACAGTTGTACTTGTGAATTAAACCTACTTTAGTTCCTTCAAATTGTTTACAACCCTTTTCGTTATTTAGATAAGACTGTAACACTTTTCATTCCACACCTAATCATGAAGAATGATGCATTCCAGCATGCTGTATTAACATTCGGTGTCCACCTTTTCCGGCATTGAAAAGTAGACTTTGAAAAGGTTGAAGGTAACAATTACGGTCGATTGCCAAATGCCTGAGAATGAAAACATCATACTAAAGTAAATAAAACAACGTTTTGCAAATAATTTAAGAGTTAATTTCTATTCAAGTAATCATTTGTGAATGTTGAAAGTATGAAGATATTGTCCTCGCATAATGGCGCGGTTTATTTTTTCTTTGCCCAAAATTAAACATACATTCAATATTTGTTTTTTGTGTGTGTGTTTTTTCAGAAAAAAAACACAATTTTAGAAAGGTGGCAATCAATATCAGTATAAAATACAGTACTTTCAAATTCACTGCCCGCTTCATCGATTTAACATTGAATTGTTAATGATAAAAAAAAGAGGGGGTTGTCCTTATAGAAAGTATCACTGCCACACATAGTACTCTTTCCACCAACATGGAAAAAACCAAGCACATATTTACGACATCATCTATATATATATATATATATATATATATATATATATATATATATATATATATATATATATATATGATAACTATATTCTTTATGGCGTGACATATAGATTTAGTGACAGCTTCCAGTCAGACTAGTGTATCTTTAGTTTGTACAGTAAACTAGCTAAATATTGCTTTTACTTGATGTTTTTACAGCTAGCATCAACAACTGTCAGTCTGTCCAAAATGCCCAGTTTACTGGCTGCAAAATAGTTGAGATGAGCCATGCGTAAATCGAAGGGCGTTATGGTATTAAAGCTAAACATTGGAATGACACGACTGTGACATGGGAAGTAGGGGAATACTTTAACGTCTGACATGAGATCATCTAAATTGGAAGTGGCATTAGATCATCTGTATGCCACATGTAACGCAACATCTGACAACAGAATGACGTCTGGTACCGATTACACTGGATAATGAAGGATTTAACCCACAAACACTCTTGTTTGCTTTCATGACGCAATTGTGACGCAATTTGTTTCATGAAATTACAGCAGTTGCGTCGGAAGCATAAAGTCTGCTCATGTTTAAAGAAAACAGTTAACCGCAGAACAGAAATCTTGATTCTCAAAAAGGTAGAAAAGAATACCTGTACTGTTAACGATTCTCTCTGATTTGCAAATTGTTATGAACAGTGTCTTATAAAGTACAAAAGGTTACAATGTCCATCTTAGTTATTACTGTGGGGATGGGAATGATAATTCAGGCTCACTTAAAGTCTAAAGGTCTCATCTGGATCCAATTCCAACAAATTTAGAATCTAAATGACCATGCTTACAGTATTGACAGTGATAAGAGGTTGCTCACTGGAAGTGTGGATGTACTGGATGTACTGGATGTAATTCTAATACAGTATGTTAAGGAGGACTTGTGGTTTTCCTGTCACAAAAAGGTCAAGTACTTGGACATAAAGTAAATATACGGTAAACACAGCACTATAGAGATACATATTAAGACAAAGACATTGTAACCACAAAACGTCAATCTCTTCTTGGCATCAGGTCTGTCTGCTTGAGAAGCAGCATTTTGTCCTCCGTCTGTCCATTGGAAGTTAACTGCACATTCTATAAAACAACACCAAAATATAATTGCCCAAACAATGCAATGAATTATTGCTAATCATTTGAAATCACTGGTTTTATCTGCCTCTCTTTGTAAAGTAAGCTTGGTTTAATGGATTTGAATATTTCCCTTCACAATAGAATTAAAATTACAGTACACGTACATTTATAAACATTCCATCCATGCTGTGCAAGCTCAAAGTACCTATATTGCCCAGAATGCACCTTGGTTGGACACAAATAGCTCCAACAGAGACTATTATGGCGACTACAATGCGGCCGAGCTAAAACTTTGTGTGTGACTGGCCACCGCAACCGTACAGCACTGTTGCCATGTTTTCAGGCTTCAAACTCAGTCACACAAACAGAGGGGTGGAAGAAATGAAGCATAAACAAAGATAACACGGTTAATTTGAAGGATGATTTCTTGGTGCTATTTTCTGCCACCCTTTCTGTGACCGTTTGTCCGATTAAGAAGTAATTGTTGAGGAAATGCACCTACTCCTTTGGCTCCAAGAAACCCCAAATCATGATTTTACAATGTTTGCTATGGGTTGTCTCTGCAGACACTGCAATGGAAAACCATCAGTTTCGCCCAAGTTGGTCTCTCGGCCAGCATCGGCGCATGCTATATACGTGTGCGTTGCAAATTACTGTGTTAAAATATCACCATTCTCTATGGGTTAAAACAGGATAAGCATTCACTCCAACAGACACTGAAAGCAGTTGTTAGACAGATGAATTAGGCAGATTATGTTTTGGCTGAAGCAGACTACAATTTCTGGCTCCACTGTTTGGAGCTCACACAGTTGAGAAATATTTATGGCATTGGTAATGTCCACATGAATGTCTTGTCAACATGGGAGATCAGCCTAATATTGTTGGATGTGCAGATGCCAAGTCACAAATGCTGAGGTTGTTTTTCTCACTCACACCTGACGTTTAAAGGATAGTAAAACTGTCTTGTATCAGGGCTTCACAAACCAATATAATATTTTCCTTTCTCCCCTTTGGAAGAACATCATCCACGCAAAAAGCAGCTCACTGGGCCAACTGACTCCTGAAGGCTCCTGGCGGTCTGGCGCGGAGCGTCGCTTTACCCATCGGTCCTCCGCCCTGCCGTGGGCGCCAGGCACTGGCAGTGACGTCCACAAAGATGGCCCTGGGGCTTTTATCCTGGATCTGCAGAATTTCCCTGACCTCTCCAATGCTGATATCAATGGACAGAATCCCAACATACAGGTGACCATGTGTGACTGTGCACCTGCCCCGCTGCTTTCATGCTTTCACTGACTTGTAAGACATGGCTACCCAAGCAGTCAGGACAGGAAGAGTGAGCAGGAAGATGGAGAATAGGTTGGTGCACATCACTGACCCCCCTTTCTTCCGTGCCTTCCTCTGCCTCCCCCTCTATCCCGCTTCCTGGGATGGAGTGAAGTTAAGGGTAGACTTTGAGGTCTCATGTCCATCATAATGACAACTGAAAGGCAGACATTTGCCAGCAATACCCCGCTGCTCAGCCTCATGCAAGAAGACAGCTGGCGGCTTATGTAAATTTGTGGCGAAGCCTCATCCATAAGTTCCTCTGGGTGCAGATGGCCGGCTAACCACCGCTATGTTGAAATGATTCTCCTGTTTTAATCTAGCAAGGGGGTCCCTTCATTTTCCTGTGAGCATCGCCACTAAGTCCGAGGGCGAACAAAGTGTATTAGCGTCTCAAGATGTGGGAAGAGAGAGGAGCCACCAATCGAGCAAGGGCGTGAGGCTGTGGGAGAAGAGGGGGAGGAGGCGGGGGTCTTTGATCCTGGGATTCATCTGGCTTTCATGGTCTGGAGGAGGCTGAGGGGCCCTTTGAACTGTGTGTTTAGGTGGAGAGAGCCAGTGAGGTGGGAGGGTGGCTGAGGGGCAAGGGTGCTGGTCCTAGCTCATCTGGGAGGCACATGTGTTTGTACAGAATGGGGGAGGGAAGTTGGGGATGGGGGGACATGGCGATCAGGAGGTGTCACCTCTTTGCACCCAGTTGACCCGTTTGGTCGAGGAAACTTTAATCAGATTCGCCTGAGGGTAAATTACATTTTCACCTTGGATGACATTGTGCAATCTCATTGGCGAGATCGGGGAGCGGTCGCGACAAGCCCTAATGTTCACACTCCATCTAATGTGTCCTCTGTTCTTGAATCGGCATCTGTCCAATGACAAGATCAAATTCTTACAGATTGAGCTTCTGCCACCTCCCAAGAAAAGAGAAGTCAGCATGATTCTGAAACTGCCTTTCTTCTTTTTATGGAAGGTGACAATTGAGGTTGTGGATGGATTGGAAGCACACGAGCCAGAAAAAGGCCACCGCAAGGAGAATAAACCCAACTGGGCTTCTCCTAACTGGAGAAACTGGTGGCCTCGCACCTCCTCCACCACTCAAGCGGAGGAGCATGATAGCGGAAGCGAGGACAGTAACTTCCTGAGGCCACCGGTGGACTGGAACCGGAGAGGAGGTGCAGGAGACAGAGGCAAACCCCAAACGGAATATGGTGAGAAGCACATCAGCAGCTTTGACAAAGAATATTTACAGTAAATTTCATGGTCGAGCATGTCCACATTTGGCCATGGTTTGATGTAAAATCTATAATTTACAGATTTGCTGATTCAGGCGGTCACCATAACAAGTGCTGCTATCCCCAGACAGGCTTTTGGCAGCTCTTGCTTGAAAGCTTTTAACACCCTTAGGAGACAGATTCCTCCACAGTGTCGAGCTCGCTAGGTGACACCATTTATGCTTCTTATCATCAAAGCTGAGCAACAGGAATGGTTGCCAAAAGTACTATTGGGCTGCCACACCCCCCAAAAGACTCTCCAAGAGTAACCCCACACATAAATCAGCTGTGGAAGAATTTACACTCACTGTCGTGCAGTATGCTTTCAGTCCAAGTCATAGCATGCCCAAACCAATGCGGTGGAACAAGAATGTGGCTGCTGTGGAAAATGTCACTTCATCCGTTGTCACTTTTACTGAAGCGGTTAGGCGTGTGACTTTATAGTATCTTCCTGTCAAACCCATGTCCGTGTCTAATGTTTCTAGCTTATCATTGTTGTCAACTCTCATTTTATCCTTTACTTCAGCCACACTAACAGGCAGGGAACTGGCCGATCTTCAGATCTCTCTGAGATTTAAACTCAGAATTCAGAATTGTGAAGTCAGTGAGGGTCAATTTCTGGAGCATATAAGGCACGGCTCCAGGATTTTTTTTCTCTCCCAATGCTGTCTGGAACCTTCCGGAAACGTGACATAGATGTACCGATTTGGGAAAAAACAAACCCACAAAATGACAAGAATATCAAAGTTGATCATATATCCTGGTACTGATGGATTAATCTTCCTGGTGAAACACAGTCTGTGTTCTATATAAACGGTATACAATGTATTGTTATACTGTTAGCGATATGCAAACAACAATTTAGCATGTTTATCAGTACTGTCTTATCTGGAAATTGATTTTGCACATAGGCCAGAAATACACGCATGCAGAAACAAGATCCTTTGAATGTGAAGAATTAAACCAGCACTCATGTCCTATGCATCTGGGCTTTCGGTACCTTGCTTGGGGCCACTCAGCATTACTTTGGAAGGAAATGACATCCCTCAAGCAACAAGTTGTTGGTTCCAAATTTAGGAATTATTACAACAGTATTCAAATGTGGTCTTGGGTCTCACTTGCTGTCTAATATCCCAGTAAAAGGGCAAAGAAGGAGCACTGGGTGTCTATCTGCTTATAACGAGCGGCAGATGGCAAGTGTTGGGGTTGTAGTCCAGAAGAGGGTTTGGACCTTGGCCAGAAATACTTCCATCCCAACATGCCCACATTAATTCTCCTCATTGATGGAGCACTGCGTTCCAGACCAGCATGTCAGTGAGAACTGTGTTTGCATGCGGTTGCGCAGATGGACTCTGGCAGTCGAAGAGCCGAGTCTAACCGTTTCCATGTATGCCCATTACCGCCATGTGCTCAACGATAATTGGACTTAAAGAGGATTTCTTGCAAATTCACTTTCCATTTTCAATCGGATGAATCACGGATCGAGCAACTAAATGGTGTGCCTCAACTTGGAAATGCAGACGTCTTAAATCATTGGTGGAATTTGCGAAATTTAAGTCTTTTACTCCACTCACTGACTCAACACACACACACATGCTGCTCATTGCCATGGCATTATTTGTTTAACAATCATCCATGAGTTGTTACAACACAATTCACACAGAAAAGCTCATCTGGGAAGGTTTTTTTTTCCCTTGGAAAAAAAAAATCTTGAACCCACACCGCACTTCCCCTCTCATGTGGTACCCAACTTAATACAAAGTCTTAGTGAAGCAAGCTAATACAGTAGAGTTAAAGTTCAGCATGTGGCCTACATCAGCGTTCTCATTATTTTCTCTCCAATTCAGACTACATGGATGGGGAGGGGGACTGGAGTAACTGGTCACTGTGCAGTGTCACCTGTGGAAATGGCAACCAGAAGAGAACCAGGTCTTGTGGTTACGCCTGTACTGCCACTGAGTCCAGAACATGTGATATGCCAAACTGTCCAGGTAAATACTTGATGTCGGCATGATCAGGCTGACATGATAACTTTACATTCGCTGGGCACTTTATTACAACTGTTGATTTGAAAAAAAATAAAATAAAATAAAAATAGAATAAAGTCCTTATTTTTAGTTAGCTCTTGTATTGGCTGTCTTTAAATTGCCTCATGCCTGGGTCAACACTGTACATTCAGTATTAAAGGCCAGTAGATAATCTGTTTCACCCTTTACCTAGGTATTGAAGATGCCTTCAAGACAGCAGCGACTGAAGTGAGCCTGCTTGCAGGAACAGATGATTTCAATGCCACTGAGCTCTTTGGTGTTGGTATGTTTCTCGCTACTCTTTTAGTACTCCGCACCATCCGTCATTTGAATGTTCCCACTCTGTCAGAATCACTTCATCAATTCTATGTTGCGGTCTCACACAGTAACATTATATGTACTTATTGCTTTTATCTTCCACTACTGCAACAAGATTCAGCGATCTAAAGTGTCTCCATATTTTCTAGATACAGACAGCTGCGAGCGATGGATGAACTGCAAGAGTGACTTCTTGAAGAAATACATGACTAAGGTGGCCAATGACCTTCCCAGCTGCCCTTGTTCATACCCAACCGACGTAGCGTATAGCACTGCCAATGTGCACGACGCTCCTTCGCGCAGATATTACCGCTGGAAAGATGCCAGCGGACCAAAAGAGAAACTGGACATCTATAAGCCCACGGCCCGCTACTGCATTCGCTCCATGCTGACACTGGAGTCCACCACACTGGCTGCACAGCACTGCTGTTACGATGACAACATGAAACTCATCACACGAGGCAAAGGCGCCGGAACACCCAATCTTATAAGTACGGAGTTCTCGGCTGACCTACACTACAAAGTGGACATCTTGCCCTGGATCATATGCAAAGGAGACTGGAGTCGCTATAATGAGGCAAGACCACCAAACAACGGGCAAAAGTGTCGCGACAACCCTCAGGAAGAGGATTACTACAAGCAGTTTGAAGAAGCAAGAGAATTCTAGCCTTGAATTCGGAGCGAGATCCATCATGGTGACGCCAACAATTTGTTTTCACAAGTTGAGGTTGCGAGGCATAACACGTAACTAGTGCTCTGAAGCAAGAAGACCTACAACAGATGAGACCATTTTCATTTGATGCCATGATTTGTTCACTCAATCAGGTGCCATCTTAACAACTTTACAAATATACCTGTGAGGTAGGATTCTTTCAGTGTCAGTGCCATTCTTCAATCAAGGGACTTTAAAGGGAAAAATAAAAAGTAGCTTAGATATGTAAACTGTTTCAAGGTTTGCCTCGAAAAAGTAGGTGCGGTCAACATCTGTGATTGTAGAATAAGGGAATCCTTCAAGAATACAGTTTGTTGATTCGAAAGGGAGGATGCGGGAACAGATTTATGCTATTTTAGTCACTAGCAATATCCGGGTTCTCATCTCATGTAAGCTTGTGAATATGTTTATTAAGTATGCACATTGCAACCGTAATTTGTGACTGTACCCGCTGTCTCTCTGAGGAAGACGCCCATTGTAAAAAGTATGCATTGTCACTGTAAAGTATTTATTTTAGAAGTATATTTCTGAATTGGTCATCTATGACTTGTCTCTCATTCTTGCAACCAAGGTTCCGGCTCGAATTCTGAAATAAACCATAATAGGAGTCAAGAATGTGTGTGAGTGCAATATTATGAAAACAATAATTTGCAGATTATAAATGTTGAAATAAAACGATAAAATGTTGATGTCTGTGTTGTTTCTTATTAGTCCCTGGATCTGCAGTATCTGTTCTTGAAAAATATTCATACCCCTTAATCAGGCATGTCCAGCTCCGTTCCTGGAGGGCCACCGTCCTGCCTGTTTTCCATGTCTCCAGGCTGCGACACACCTGATTCAGATGATCAGCTCATCAGCCAGCTCTGAAGCAGCATTAGAACATTCCTGATTATTTGAATCAGGTGTGTTGCTCTTGGGAAAGCTGGAATACAGGCAGGACAGCTGAACCTTGAGGACTGACTTTGGACACCCCTGCTAAACTTTTTCACATTTTGCCACACTAAGGAATGGATGGATGGACAACCACAAACTTCACTGTTATTATTGAGATTTTATATGATCTCATATGATGAACAAAATACAGTCGAGATTGTGTTGTAAGGTCAAAAAATGTAAAAATGTTCAAGTGGTATAAATACTTTTTTAAAGCAGGGAAACTGGTTGAACGACCATCCAATTTTCTTTCTTCTCCCAGAACTTAACACAAGCTTTCATTTTGGGGAAAAAAAGGCTGTATCATCTCAACTTTGTCAATAGGAAGTCACCAGTGCAAAGGGCTTTCATCTGTTTGATCCACTGCATTACATTAGGGCCTCCTTTTGATGGGATTTCTTTCAAGGCTTGTCTACTGAAAGAACCTCTTGAATTATTTTTGTCTTTGGAGTATCGTCACATTCCAGTATCATTTTTGTAGCACACATGTACACACACACAGTGCAGCCTGTCTATAGTAGGGACCTCTGACCAGCTGCAGCCATTGTCACACAGAGGAAGCCATTCATGGCGTGCTCATTCCTCCAGTTAACTGTACGCCACAGCGGGCCAAGTGCACGGCTCGTGTTTACAATGCAGCAGACTTCTTCCTCAGTACCATGATGCTTACTTGCTCTTCTACACACACTTCAATTTGTACCACTTGACCACAGATATTGATCAGCAATGCAGCTTCTCAAACTATTATTAAAATGTAATTCTCTAAAACTTGAAACTTATTTATCATCAGGCCTAAAGCCTGTAAAAGTATGTTTTTGTGCGTTCCGTCCTTCCTCGGTTACAGCATCGTTTGAAGCTAATATTACAGTACATAGCTTGGATCGTTATCTATAGCAGGCCATCTGCTGCACAGGCCATTAAGAGCTAACGTGTTTGTCTTTATTTAGAAATACACTCACTGGCCACAATATTAGGCATCCTCACAATACGCAAGCTTTTTTTCTTTTTTTAGAATAATGCATGACCATTCACATTGAAAGAGTGTCCGTCAGTGGCAGTGGAATAGAACTGAACTGCGTGCATACTCAGGTGTATTTTAATGTTTTGGTTACCACAATTCAAAACACGAGAATATCCAAATATTAAACGGCTCTTACAAACACTTTTAGAAGCGGTTCTACACCACCGCAAAGTACAACCTCAATATCCATCCATCCATTTTCCAAACCGCTCGATCCTCACTAGGGTCATGGGGGGTGCTGGAGCCTATCCCAGCTGTATTCGGGTAGTAGGCGGGGGACACCCTGAATCGGTTGCCAGCCAATCACAGGGCACACAGAGACAAACAACCATCCACGCCCACATTCACACCTAGAGACAATTTTAGAGAGTTCAATCAGCCTGCCACAAATGTTTTTGGAATGTGGGAGGAAACCGGAGTACCCGGAGAAAACCCACGCAGGCCCGGGGAGAACATGCAAACTCCACACAGGGAGGCCGGAGCTGGAATTGAATCCGGTACCTCTGAACTGTGAAGTCGACGTGCTAACCACTGGACTACCAGGGCCGCCACCTCAATAATAAACATTGTGGAATCAGTACCTCTGTGACACCGACATCACTTCATGAATTTGATTTCTGCAGCCCAGATCCATCCATCCATCCATCATCTACCGCTTATCCGGGGCCGGGTCGCAGGGGCAACAGCTTTAGCAGGGAAGCCCAGACTTCCCTCTCCCGAGCTACTTCTTCCAGCTCTCCCCGGGGGATCCCGAGTCGTTCCCAGGCAAGCTGGGTGACATAGTCTCTCCAGCGTGTCCTGGGTCTTCCTCTGGGTCTCCTCCCGGTGGGACATGACCGGAACACCTCACCGGGGAGGCGCTCAGGAGGCATCCGAATCAGATGTCCAAGCCACCTCATCTGGCTCCTCTCGATGTGGAGGAGAAGCGGCTCAACTCTGAGCCCCTCCCGGATGACTGAGCTTCTCACCTTATCTCTAAGGGAGAGCCCGGACACCCTGCGGAGAAAACTCATTTCAGCCGCTTATATCCGGGATCTCGTTCTTTCGGTCACGACCCATAGCTCGTGACCATAGGTGAGGGTTGGGACGTAGATCGACCGGTAAATTGAGAGCTTCGCCCTTTGGCTCAGCTCCTTCTTCACCACGACAGACCGATACAACGTCCGCATCACAGCAGACGCTGCACCGATCCGCCTGTCGATCTCCCGCTCCCACCTACCCCCACTCGTGAACAAGACCCCAAGATACTTGAACTCCTCCACTTGGGGTAAGATCTCCTCCCCGACCCGGAGGGGGCACTCCACCCTTTTCCGACTGAGGACCATGGTTTCAGATTTGGAGGTGCCGATTTTCATCCCAACCGCTTCATACTCGGCTGCGAAACGCTCCAGTGAGAGTTGGAGAGCCCCGTTTGAAGGAGCCAACAGCACCACATCATCTGCAAAAAGCAGGGATGCAATACTGAGGCCCCCAAAACGGACCCCCTCAACGCTTCGGCTGCGCCTAGAAATTCTGTCCATAAAGGTTATGAACAGAATCGGCGACAAAGGACAGCCTTGGCGGAGTCCTACCCCCACTGGAAACGATTCTGACTTACTGCCGGCAATGCGAACCAAACTCTGACATCGGTGGGATAGTGACCGAACCGCCCGTATTAGAGGGTTCGGTACCCCATACTCTCGAAGCACCCCCCACAGAACCTCCCGAGGGACACGGTCAAACGCCTTCTCAAGTCCACAAAACACATGTAGACTGGTTGGGCGAATTCCCACATACCCTCAAGGACCCTGCTAAGGGTGTAGAGCTGGTCCACTGTTCCACGGCCGGGACGAAAACCACACTGCTCCTCCTCAATCTGAGGCTCGACTTCCTGACCGGACCCTCCTCTCCAGCACCCCTGAATAGACCTTACCAGGGAGGCTGAGGAGTGTGATCCCTCTGTAGTTGGAACACACCCTCCGGTGCCCCTTTTTAAAAAGAGGGACTACCACCCCGGACTGCCAATCCAGAGGCACTCTCCCTGTTGACCACGCGATGTTGCAGAGGCGTGTCAAACAGGACAGACCCACAACATCCAGAGCCTTGAACTCCGGGCGGATCTCATCCACCCCTGGGGCCTTGCCACCGAGGAGCTTTTTAACCACATCGGTGACTTCAACCACAGAGATAGGAGAGCCCACCTCAGAGTCCCCAGGCTCTGCTTCCTCCAAGGAAGGCGTGTTGGTGGAGTTGAGGAGGTCTTCGAAGTACTCTGCCCACCGGTTCACAACGTCCCGAGTCGAAGTCAGCAGCGCCCCATCCCCACTGTACACAGTGTTAGTGGTGCACTGCTTCCCCCTCCTGAGACGTCGGATGGTGGACCAGAATTTCCTTGAAGCCGTCCGGAAGTCGGCTTCCATGGCCTCACCGAACTCTTCCCACGCTCGGGTTTTTGCCTCGGAAACCACCGAAGCCGCGGTCCGCTTGCCCAGTCGATACGCGTCAGCTGCCTCTGGGGTCCCACAGGCCATAAAGGCTCGATAGGACTCCTTCTTCAGCTTGACGGCATCCCTTACTGCTGGTGTCCACCAGCGAGGTCGGGGGTTGCCGCCACGACAGGCACCAACCACCTTACGGCCACAACTCAGATTGGCCGCCTAAACAATAGAGGCACGGAACATGGTCCACTCGGGCTCAATGTCCCCCGCCTCCTCCGGAACATGGGAAAACCTCTGTCGGAGGTGGGAGTTGAAACTCCTTCTGACAGGGGATTCCGCCAGACGCTCCCAACAAACCCTCACTATACGTTTGGGTCTGCCAGGACGGACCGGCATCTTCCCCCACCATCGGAGCCTACTCACCACCAGGTGGTGATCAGTTGACAGCTCCACCCCTCTCTTCACCCGAGTGTCCAGAACATGCGGCCGCAAATCCGATGATACAACTAACTACAAATTCGATCATCGAACTGCGGCCTAGGGTGTCCTGGTGCCAAGTGCACATATGGACACCCTTATGTTTGAACAAGGTGTTCGTTATGGACAATCCGTGACGAGCACAGAAGTCCAATAACAAAACACCACTCGGGTTCTGATCGGGGGGGCCGTTCCTCCCAATCACGCCCCTCTAGGTCTCACTGTCATTGCCCACGTGAGCATTGAAGTCCCCCAGCAGAACAAGGGAGTCCCCAGCAGGAGTACTCTCCAGCACACCCTCCAAGGACTCCAAAAAGGGTGGGTATGCTGAGTTGCTGTTTGGTGCATATGCACAAACAACAGTCAGGACCTGTCCACCCACCCGAAGGCGGAGGGAGGCAACCCTCTCGTCTACCGGTGTGAACCCCAATGTACAGGCACTGAGCCGGGGGGCAATGAGTATGCCCACACCTGCTCTGCGCCTCTCAACGTGAGCAACTCCATAGAGGAGGAGAGTCCAACCCCTCTCGAGAGAACTGGTTCCAGAACCCAGGCTGTGTGTGGAGGCAAATCCGACTATATCCAGTCGGAAATTCTCTGCCTCACACACCAGCTCGGGCTCCTTCCCTGCCAGAGAGGTGACATTCCATGTCCCAAGAGCTAGCTTCTGCAGCCGAGGATCAGACCGCCAGGGTCCCCGCCTTTGGCTGCCGTCCAGCTCACATTGCACCCGACCCCTTTGGCCCCTCTCATGGGTGGTGAGCCCATGGGAAGGGGGACCCACGTTGCCACGTTGCCGGCCGGGCCCCATGGGTGTAGGTCCGGCCACCAGGCGCTTGCCAACGAGCCCCACCTCCAGGCCTGGCTCCAGAGGGGGACCCCGGTGACCCGCGTCCGGGCAAGGGAAACCTAGATCCATTTATTGCAATCATCATTGGGGTCTTTGAGCCATGCTTTGTCTGCAGCCCAGATGTAACACATAATTTGGTGAAAATAAATACAATAAGATTCCGACTACAGAGCCATTGGACTCACTTTAAGATATTGTGTTGCTCTGGTTACGCTGCAAAACACTTGATTCTTTTTATTGTTCAGCCTTTCTTGACCCAAGTAAACGTACTCTACTCATGTCAAAGAATGGCTATTACTCTGACATAACGACTCAATCTGCCAATTCACCTCAAAGCAAATGCAAAAAAGTAATTTAAAGGAACCTCTGAGCAAGAAAAGGGTATAGTTCATGCACACCAGTAGGCTATTTTAAAAACGAGAGAGAAAACTGCTTTGGGTTGTGGGGCGTCACGGGAGGTTCTTTCTGTGATACTATTTTAAGGATACTTTTCTCGTATATTTCAAAGGATTCAAAGCATCATATTAGTGGTATATTGTTAAGGATCTGAAAGGGCTCATTAAGAAATACCAAGATATGATTGTTGGTATTTTACCCTCTATTTCTGTTGAGAACCAATCCATGTCAAACTTTTTTTTCCTTTTGCACAAGGGGAAAACCCCAAGCCAAAGTTTTCTCCATATCATTTCTCTGGTTAAAAAAACAAAAACAAAACAACTATTGTTTAATGTCCATGTTGGGGTTCTTGAAAAGTAGGGGATGACTGAGTCAGCAACTCATTATGGATTTGTGTAATTTTTATCCACTCACACTACCTTTGCTACTTTCTTGGTGCATCTGGGCCACAATACCACATGGTCTTAACACCATCATAAATGAAAAGGTCTGTGTTCTAATCTGGAATATCTGATCAGGACCTTCCCCCACCCATTCTGTCTGAGCAGTACAACAGGGTTGGGGCTAATTGCTTGGTTGGAAGGTGAGAACGGCTGAATAAACAGTGGAAGCCCGAAAGAGCAGCATGACATGATCTGTCTTTTGATTGGCTGCGTTAGACTGTTTTCATTTTTGACTCAACTGTTGTTTTGGCTGTTTATTTTGGTGACAACAGTTTTTGGGGGAAGCGGAGCGCCCGCCCACTCTGCATTACTGAAACTTTCCAGAATATGTGGTTTCTGTTAAGTCATTCTGTTTGTGTCTTCAGCGACCCTTGTAAGGATAAAGTGGATCGGAAAATAGATGGACGGATGGATGTTTGTGTCATGTTCCGCTCTGTTTGTTTTGTTTTTTGTTTCTTTCAGCACCAGCTGGAGTGTGGGGGGCGTTACCCTTCAGCAATGCACCTGTTCCTGATCAAGGCAATCAACTGGCAGCCTACTTAAGGACTGGGACTTGTCTCCCTTGTTGGGACTATTGCTCTTGTTCAATGCTTTCACCCCAATGCTATATTGTGTATTTTTGTTTGTGAATATTTGTTAATTTGTTGTATTTGTTCTAGGTTTCATGTGATGGACCCAACCTCATTTTGTTTTGTGTATTTCTTAATGATCATCTGTCCTTGTAATTGGCAAGCGCTTTCTGTTCTCATTTGGTTTTCCTGTTTTTTTGCCGCCAGTGCTTTTTGTTGACTACTTTGTCAGTGTCTCACTTTTCTTTAAATAAACCTCTTTTGTTATCACCATTTATCTGAGTCTACATTTATGGGATCCACACTCCATCCGGTCTGAATCTAGACCACTTGTCAGTTTTTGAAAATTATCCTTATTTCTATACACTCAACATTCGGTTGGGCCTCCGCTTCCATAAACTACTGAATCATTGCTCGGGAGCTTCAATGGATGTTGCTTGACAATCATCTCAAGGATGCAACCTAAGGTTTTTGCAATAACTTTTAAAGTGGTTTATCCTCCTTGTAGAGGGTCACTGACTGTCTTCTGGACATCTGCCTGTTACATGATTTAGTATTAGATTCATATTAGTCCACTTAGTGCAACAGCTCTCCAAAATATGATCATTCCTGATTTAACTCCAGACTAATCTGATGCAGGTGTTTGTTTGGGGAATGGAAATTTACAGGTGCTTCCAAGTTTTCCCATGAATTATTTCTCTCTGCATGGTCAAACCATGTAAATGGTACTGACGACAACCTTTATTTTCTTTATTTCATTATCGTGTTTCTTAGGGAAATTTGAAATTTTTGTTTGTGTTATGTCAGTGATCATTTTTGTTTTTCTACAATATTGAACCAAATGAGCACCCAGACCGGTGATTCCTTAACTTTTGTTTGTGTTATGTCAGTGATCATTTTTGTTTTTCTACAAAATTGAACTAAATGAGCACCCAGACCGGTGATTCCTTAACTTTTGTCAGGGGTTGTATAGCTCGATGGCCTGCAGAGACTACAAGTTGTTGAAGTGTCTTTATAGTGAAGACAGTCACAATTTCCACAGGCAGCTTTTGTTACCAATCAACGATGAGTTTGCGAATATGTTAGAGTTGTTGACATGGGCTGTTTCATCATAGTGTACACCGAACTGTGACCACTGTATGAAAGGACCCCTCGTATATGTACATAAATATACGTATCTACATAGATATATACATATTTTTCTAAGTATATCATCATCTGCAATGTCTTCAAATTTTCTGAGCTAGATCAATCGATTATTTGTGATTTCATTATCTGTACGCTATAAGTCAACTTGAATGAAATGAAGGCTTTAAATATTTTATTCTGTGTATGAATCTATATAGGGTTTCACTTTTGGAAATAAAACGAGTGACAAGAAAAAAAATAGCTGTACCTTTTCTTTACCAGTACTTGAACCCGAGCGGCTTGCTTCTTCATCTAACGAAACCTAAAATCCATTGTGCATGAAAATAACTAAAGGTAATAACTTGACACTCGTTCTGGTGAGACCTCCCCCTCCCTCCCGAGGGTCAGTTTTGACTACAAAAGAAATCACCAGACTGTACAGTGAATGTTGACCCTGTGTGTGGATGTGAAACAGTGACAGTGACAAGATGGTTGGCATCTCTGAGGTGGGAGATTTTGGGCAGGGGTGAAGCTGCATGAGCACGGATGGCGAGTGGCAGTGATTCATTCTGACAGTGGCGTTTGGCGTGTGAGGAGAGCAACCTGGCCTGCTGCCTTTGATCTTTATTTGCTCCACTGTCTGTTTTGCATTCAAGAGCCTTGTTGAGGCACCAGGCATTGGATACACCTTGAATGGCTCAAGACTTTGTCCACTTTTTAAAGATCCAGGATCCCTTTTCAAAGCAAAAGGGGATTTCGGGGCAGAGCAGGTTCATGCTTGAAGGGCAAGGTTTCCAAGATGAATTTGCTTGAGGGTCTCCCGGCAACAGAGATTAGCTCTGATGAAAAGTGGGCGCTCTGTAATAGCCCATAATCAAGCTAATGCTGACTGGTGAGAGTCTGGGTGAGGGGAAAGGTAACAACCATCTCTTTTTAGATGCGCTTGCAGGATCAAACCAGGGTCAGAAGGCTGGGGAGGAAACACAAACACATTTGTGACACTTCTTGTGACCTGTCAGCTACATTTTCCATGTCGGTGATCTCACAGGAGTGCGATTTCTTACACTTTCAAACCAAACTGCCAGTGGTCGAAGTCAATGTTAATGTCCAAGTATAGAAGCATGTAGAATTTGAGGAAAAAGAAACATCTCTGTTGCCAAACTCACATGTAATAGATTTGTGAACATTACTAATTAACATATAAACAAATAAATTATGAGTGCACTTATGTTAATACCAATAGGGCCATGAATGTATGTCTCGATAGTATCGGTGTGTTTAAAAATTCTCCAATACATCAATACCACAATACTAATCTCCCGGGCAGGAGGCATGTCAGCTGTGATCTTGTGGAAATACTTTAAGGACATGGATGATGACACTTTTAGGCGACCGCAAATGTTGCTTCGCAATCTGCTCGGGTGGAAATGGAGTTTGCTGCCCCGCCACTTCCAGCAAGCACAGTGTTTTGTGAGCATACACAGTGGTTAGTTGTGTTTCTTTGAGGGAGAGGAATTGTTGATAGTTAGTTCATATTGTGTTTGGTATTTTAGCATGTAATGTTTTGTAACAACTTGACCTAACTGTTATTAGATGAATCTGTGTTACAGTTAATGTGACATTTGTGTGGATAGTTTTTAAAACATTATTGGGGGAATTTACATACAATTTACAAGCTTTAGGTAACATACTACATGACCATGTGGTTATGATGATTTATTTGTTGATTTTATGGGATTTATTCTGTTTACTTTGTCAAGCAGAGCTGCAAAAATGCACAGTTAACTCCTTTTACATTGTGCCCCATAATGTTCAGTCTAAGGCACCACACAACCTTGTGGTACAGGGTGTAGTTGAAGAACATGCAGTTGGATGTTAAAATGTCAGTAATGACAAC
This sequence comes from Hippocampus zosterae, assembly GCF_025434085.1. NCBI lineage: Eukaryota > Metazoa > Chordata > Actinopteri > Syngnathiformes > Syngnathidae > Hippocampus > Hippocampus zosterae. Next base: position 13,416,986 of record NC_067461.1, on the reverse strand, counting down.
TTCTGACTTAAAAGGTGCTGTGCTTAAAACGTATGCCACAATCATGGAAAGTTGCTACGTTGTGTTCCTTCACAATATTTGATTGTAGTAAAACAATTTTATTGTAATTGAAAGACTGAATGGCTTTCTGAAGTATCAGTTGAGTACTCAAACGTTAAGTACTCGGTCTGAAAAAAAGTGGTTATCTAACTCAAGTGCTCAAGTGGACACGGACACAAATTCAAAGTTGGCAACTGGACTCATTCACTCCCTGCAAAACCGTTATCGGAAAACTGAAAATTCCTTGAAAACCCATCCCCAAAAAGGATGGGTTTGACATTTGACCCCATCAAACTCATGCATCTTTAATCTCATTTCTTTTGAAGTCTCAAGTGTTTTTCTTTGACAACCCGCGATAAATCATTCATATTTGTAGGCGGGAAATTTGGAAACTTAAAGATGAAACTTAAAAAAAAAGTGTGAAAGAATGCAAGGTTATAATGCATACATGTCTAAAATTGGGGCTGCTCAACATACTTGAGCCATGAGGTTTGGCACATGCTGGTGACTGTCGAGTTCTTTTCCAATCAGCATGCAATTTATTCGAAGACTATACATTTTTGACAGGAATAAAACACTGTTTCACAGGGCAAACACAATCCGTTCTCCAAATAGCTGCATGTGGCAGAATTGAAACAGTCCAATTCCCAGAAAACGTCTCAAGTCCTGAAGTCTCTAAAGATAGACACGGTGACATGGTAATATAAAAGTTTATTCATTTCTGAAGCACTGTAGAAAGCTGCACACATATCAGGATGTTCTGTATTTTGTACAGTTTTACATCACCTTCTCAAAATACAAGCACCATTCTGTCTTGAGACTTGAACAATAACTAATAAAGAATACTAACTGAAACATGACTTTTGCAAGTAAAACTTCCTAGCACCACTTAAATATGCTTTAGAAAGCATACATTGGATCATTAGTTTACCCCTTTCCTCGTACTGATAAAATATCTGCCTCTCACGGTACCTATAGGAGTTATTTATGGTTGGCTTGGCTGTAGCTTGAAATTCTACCTGAGTCCTACAGTATTAGCATAGCTCTGAAAGTGCATGCATAAAATTCTGCACTCTTGGTGATGCACATGCAGTGATTTGTGAATAAACAATGCCGTTTGTAAAGGATCTTAAGAACCAAGCATATGATTTTTTTTTTTTACTGTGCAATATGGTTTGATGTGTGTGAGCCTACATAGATGTTGAATGTGTTCATCAGAGTAGTAATATCATTATTTTACATTCAGACACAAGGACACTATTGTCAATTAACAGTTGTCTTTCGTAGCAGGAATTTTCCAACGTGCATAATTCCATCTATCGTGCTTGGAAAGCATTTTTAAACCAAATTCGATTTTGTATTGAAATCCCTTCAAAATCGTTTCACTGGTGAAGCAAAACAAAATAACATCCACCCTGTTCACCTCAAAATTGTAGCTTATCTACAGTAAAAAGGAAAAAACAAATCAAATGTGGCATATAAAGGCAACAGCGCATCAAGTATAATCCACGTGCATATGGAAGTCCTGCAAGTGCACAAACAACATGTGAGCCACCCAAGCTTATTGTTTCCAGCATCACACATCAGAATGCACAATGGGTCTAGTATTGCTTGAGAAGCCAAATAACAAAGAAGAAAGGGACTCAATCCACCGTGTTAACCAGCCGACAAACGCCTCCTTCGATGGCCAAGGACTGACCAGGAACTGTCCCAGGTGGTAATCTGGATATGTGTGTCTGGAAGGAGCACAGAAGATAACATGAGACGTACACGCAATGTGACATAAAACTGACATGCACAGATTCATAATTTAAGAGTAAATGAAGATGCTACAAACATTAGACATTCCTGTGATGAACATGACCACGTGTCTTGACTAAATCAATATCAAGCCTTAAGAATGTGTTTAAAATCTGTATTCTTCATCAGTACTTAGTTATACGCATTGGTGTTGAAGAATGGCAAAGAAAGAAGTCTGAATTTTTGTCAAAAATGGTAAAAAAGAAGGCAATCAAATTGGGGTACTAAAACGATCCGCCCAATCTATGTACCGCTCATCATATCCAAATGAGACAGAAGTGAGTCAGATCCAAGAACAAACTCGGACGAGGGTTTTTTTGACATAGTGACAGCTGGTCCACTGCAAACTGTCCAAAGGACATCTTTCCATCAAAGAATGAAATGATGAGCTAAAGAATTAAGTACTAGCAGGTCAGTTTGTTGATCAAATGTGACCACTGTGAACAATTCAGGCAGCAGAGCATCAGACTTTCAGAATGCGCAGCGTTTGATGTCTTGCGGTCTCCTAGTCAGTCTCCAGACAGCTGCTGCGCATCGGTCCAGACTCAAATCAACTTTGGTTTGATAAACGCAGTGTGACATTTGCCCATGTGTTTGATCTGGAACACAAGGTTATGTTTCATCTTCATTTGTCAGTTTCAACTGTTAAATGACACTTGGATGATAGGTTTGCCATCCTAAAGTAATATAATATCAGATATGAGAAGATAATCAACAGGCCACTGAATTGGCCCGACATCACATCTCAGGCAGGACCGTCCATCTCTACAATATTCTTTTAGTGAAGTCCTAGACTTTGGCCACTGGCATCCCGGGGGCAACTGTCATGCACTGGAACATCACCCGGACAAGGGCACACACACACACACACACACGCACAGTCACACTCACACACACACACACACACACACACACACATGGCAACACTCTTGGGGGTTATTATGCCTCCAAAACAAACTTCTGTATTCATCTTATTCCCTTCATCTTTTGTGGATGGGCTTTGAGAACAGCCATTTTAAATCTGTTTCAAGTGAAGGTTCAAAGCTGAGTCCTAATCAACTTAAGGTGCTTTCATGTCAGAACAGAGTCTTTGAAGTCTTCACAATTCAAACTAAATTGAATACAAAGCAATGCAAACTACAGAATTTCTAACAATTTACAGTGTAGGGGCAATGCATTATAAACATTAGCAACACACTAGCATGCAACCCGTCAGCCACTTCGAAACTTTCACATTGGTGGCAATGACCATGGTGGACAAAAAGTGCCGGATAAGTGAGCAAGCACACTGCAATGTGAATAGCATGCTGCTGATTCCTTCTGTGGTTTAGGGAGGATGGGTGTTTATTTCTAGTCTGTCAATAACCACACTGTAGCCAAGCCATGTATAAACACCAAAGGTGATGGATGCTGTCTTGTACAATAGTACAGTCACTATTGTCTAATAAAATGCACATCAACAGCCAGAAATCTCAAAATGTTGCATTGTGGCCCATGGAACACATGTTTCTTCCATGATGATGAACTTTGGTGGGCTTAAAGAAATGAACCATTCCAGAGTAAACAGAAAATGGGGAGCTACAAACCAACGGCGCGCTTGCTGTCAAGTTGTCACCCAGCGCATGCGACCGCATGACAAGACACAAGCTGGGTCAAAACATTGCATGAAAGACATAGTTGGTCTGAAATTGTGACTAACAAAACACTTGATGAATGCCTCTCGAGGCAAGACAAGCCACATGCTAAGTCCAGAGAGTATGCCAAAAGTCACTTTTAGCAGGCTGCTTATGTCACGGTTTTGTTGTGGCTTTGACATTCTTTGAATCATGTGCTATTTATTACCGAGCCTAAATGGATAACAAAAACAAAATGTACAAGCATGAAAAAACTGTTGTCATTAAAAAAGATATAATTTTAAAAAGTAGACAATGTCAAAAGGACTTGCTGTCCGATTATTTCTGGCCTTAGTTTGCAAAAGCTTTATAGTGATAATGATGTCCAGGAAGAGGGAACAGTGCCTTAGTGGAGTGCGGGGGGCAACATATTTTACATTTCTCTTTCATCTGCACAATCATGAAAAGCCAGGGATAAGGGGTGGGGGAGTAGTTGCCTGTCCATGCAGCTCAAGTATGAGGCTCAATCCAGAGTATAGGTGCAGCCATTTTTACGCTAATGTGACATGTTTTAAAAGGAGCTCACACTGAATAAATGCAATTTCAACTGCACTAGGGCACCACCAAAAATGAAATTGTAGATCATTTGTCTCATCTGAATGCTCCAATGCAGGCCGAGGCGCGGTATATTTAGGTGACCCCTGGTTGGGGACCAACATGATTGATCGTGAAGGAACATACTCACAAGCGCCCAACCTAGATCTGTCATATAATGAATGGACTGCTTTCTCCCATTATTTTTTATGAAAAACACCACCTTGCATAAAAGTAATAAAACAACTTGAGATAATCCACCGGACTGAAGTGGTGTAGTTTGACATGGATGAGTGCAGCACAGGGTGAATGTGTGCCATGGATGGCCAAGGGAGCGAGGGTTAACCATGCTGGAGTAAAGTACACAAAGTGAAGGTCCTCTTTGGGTATCTGATGAATATCAACAATCCCCACTGACCAGCCTCCCAAAAATACTCTGAAAGTGTAATAAAAATGTTCATCACTGTAGCCGTGTATTAGGGAAGAACTTTACAGTATAATGGGTATACTTGACAGATCTCCAAAATTCTCATCGCACATTAAAAAGCGAATGGCAACACGGTACTTATACAACAAAAGCTTTTAATTGATTTTTATTTTAATTGATGCCATTTTCTGTGACCTAAACAGACTGGAGAGGAAACAGATGCCCTTCACTTTGGCATTCATTCAGTGGAGAATGTGTTGGCAGCGTTTCGAGGCCCAGCGGAGAAGCAAAGGCTCAAGTTTTGTTTCGCACCCACAATGTTGGCTTAAAGTACTGCATGGCCAGCTGCTTTGGCATGCAGATGGTAAAAGAAACAGATGCAAATATAAGCGTTGCAGACTCACTCCTTCAGCATGCTGTTTTACCAGTCTCTGAAGTACAACTGCAACATTTGCTGTAAAAGCTATGGATGGGGTTGTTGAATAACATTAGTGTAGCAGAAAAAATGTGAGGTGCTGTATATCACTATCTATCGATATCCAACATCTATAACTACTTCAAACAACAAAGTGAATGGAGGAAAAGTGGTTAAGATGGCACAGCTGTCTGTTTTATGTGTTGTATTATTTTGTCATTTTATCTTAAGTGTTCTTTTGATGGAGGCGCGGGCACCCGCAGCGGCTCCTCTTGTTGTCTGTTTAGGAGGGAGGAAATTTCATCTACCGTACATTTGACAATGAAGTTGTACTTGATACTTGATCACCAAGAGACATAATTATCTGGCCGCAAAAGCAAGCGTTGTGTTCTTACAGTTGAGCAATATGAAATTTTACTTTTGTCAACTCACAAGACATTACCATCTTTCTGAGTGTATTTAATGCCTGAAAGGGAGGCGCTGTACCAAGACAGACAGACCACATGAAGTTAAGTCAGGAGGGGTGGAACAGTGCTCAGCAGGTCATAGCACCAACACTTTGAAATCTGAGCCAGCCTTGAACAACAGTGGCCTCTCCTCATTCAGAGTGAGATTCATCGGCCAAACAAATCAATGTGATCAGTGCTCAAAGCCATGAATCCACTGTATAGAAACCCTCTTGTCCACAAACTGCAGTGCATTTCACAGTATTGTCTGTCTTTCTTAAAAATGTGACTGAAATGCTAATGTTATAATAATTAAAAGAAACAAAGAGGCCAGCAATGAAGGCACCAACATGACTAGAAATGGTTCAAATGGGTTCTCACCTGACTGCGTGCGCGCGTCCGTGCGCTGACCAGGCACTGAGAAGGTTAACCAACTTTCCAGTGCATAAATCCACATCATTAATTTCGACAGTCCGAAATCCAAACAAGAAACTTGACCTTCAAGTTACAGTATATACAAAGCCGTATCTTGCTCTCAGCGCAAGAGGCTGCTGTCTTTTGTAGTCAAATATTTCCAGACGTTAACACTTCATTCCCGACCACCTGTTGCTCTTGGACAGACTGTATATGCTTTTGGCCAGCCCTGCAGAGTCCATCTCTGACAAGGTTCATCCAAATTATGGATTTTACCAGCAAGCATTGTACGTCATCTCACCAATTCAAAAGAAAAGTATCGTGATCTGTCTTTCTTCTGCTGCTCTCTTTCATTGAGGCTTGCATGTTTCTTTGTGCTACGATAAAGAAGCTTGAACAGCACATCTGGAAACTGGCATCAATCAGCTCCCAAATTTATGCCTCTGGAAGGACTTGCCAATGCTTGAGGTTCACTTTGTATTTTGTTTCCATGGTAACTGCACATTTTCCTATGATTAGGTGAGTGCTGGTCACTATTAGGATCAGAACTGACCTGCGTATGAGACATTTTTGTTTGGTGGTATATATAAACGGTTGCCTTGGCTGAAAATAGGTTGGAAAACACTGCTCTTTGATCAAACTGAATGGACATAATTAGCATGTTGAGTCAGTATAATAGTGCTCACCTTTGCTTTACTATCTTGGGCAGACATGTAGCCTACACACATGCTCTCTGTGGTATGGCTCCAAAGAAACTCCACTGCGCAAACATATAACAAATGAAAAAAATGACACAATACAACTTTTTTTAAATCACAAAACAGAACAGGGCTGCTTAAAAACCAACACATAATGCTACTGAATTCAAACAAGACTAACCCAAATCAGTATATAGTTGGCCAAACCCACCCGCCACCCCTCCAAAAAAAAAACTAAACAAAAAAAAAACAGCTCCAGGTAAAGAAAGCAGATCCAATCAGCCAAACTGAGACACATTCAGCAGGCCTGTTTGCCTGAAGATTAGCATTTGATGCCGTAGTGGGAGGTCTGCGTGAGATCTGAGATGAAATGTGTGAAACCAGAGCCTGATCGTGCAAGTTAAAACAGACCACCCGCCAGGAAAGCCAGAATGAAGACGCCCCCTCCCTGACCACACCCCACTAACCCAACCCAAACCTCCCTTCAATCTAATTGGTCAATGATAGATTGTAAATATTTATTGCCATATTTTTATCTGGCCTTAGCTGAGGCATGGAATCCAAGCCTGGGCAGGAATGAAATACCCCATAGCTCACCTAGAGAACCCTGAACATTTGTAGATGGCTGAGGTTCCACACATCTGCAGCACCGCAAGATGATTACTCCACCCAAAACTCGATCTTCGCTGGCCAGAAATGGTGAGCCTGAATGTACAAAGAGCAAGATATATTTTCGTGGCAAATTTTGAATTCTGTATCAAAGGTTCTTTACTATGTCACATGAAACAAAGAATAACAGTCAAAACAGATTTATTGATTTGTATCTGATGATCCTTTGGTGCAAATTAAAATGTGTCAAACACTTGCCTACACGCTAAGAGGAACCCCCCCCCCCCCCAAAAAAAAATAATTGTATGTACATTTCCCAACTTGTATTAAATGTAAATGCAAAGTATTAAATGGTAATCATCGAGGCGGGATGCCTTGATGATTAACATTATTTAGCCATGCATTGTCATAAATTGTTGGATGCACATTATTTTAGCTCGTCTTAGGAAATGTCTGTGATCAGAAACCCTTTTTACTGGAGAGCCGACGCAAAAAGAAACTATGTGATCTGAGTGGGAGGGCTTCACATGATAGGAACCATTACTGAAGCTACAGCAGGATTTATGGCGCATTGTTCAAAAGAGGATATCTGAATGAACTTGTTTCATATAAGTGATCCAAATATTTCAGTGCTATTGATTAATGGCAGAGTCTAAAGTGGTACAGACTCACAGTCACTGGCTGAATACTCCACGCCAAACTTTATAACATGGAAGATCTCTGAGAATAAAACAAATTAAAGATGAAGATTCACTGAAAACATCTTGAAAATGTCGACCATCAACCACGATGTGTAGGGTGTTTGGGGTACAAGTTGAAAAAGTGAAAAGTAGAGAAGAAAGAAAACAAAAATCAATGAATGCCAAGACTTTTCTTTTGATACTGGTCTTCCCAATTGGGACTATCCAGCAGCATCTGTTTGCTACATTTGTCCGTTAATGCTGCTCGAAAATGATTGTTTTTGCACAAATTTGTTCTTGGCTGAAAAATCTGCATATGCATATACCATCACTGAGAAATGTTAATGAAATCTACATAAGTGCAACTTACTGATGAACTTGTTTTGCATAGCTTCAAGCAAGGCCTGATGGGCATCTTCCGACTGCATGGCAGCGGAGCATTCCCGTGCCAGCATGGTGCGAATCAGATGCTCTCCACAGCCTGCAGGAGACACAAAGTCACTACTAAATACATTAAACCAACTCACCTGCATTAATTCAACAAATGTTCAAGACATTTGCAAGGGGTTCTTTTGCTAACTGCATTCTGACATCTCAAAGAAGCACTTACACTTTTCTTCTCAAGATAATTCATATATCTCTTTAATAAACACATTTGTTTACGGTGTGTGCTCATGTAGTATGAAAATATGGAGGGTAAACAAAAAGGAAATATGGTTAATATTATTACTGCACCACTGGCTAATAGTAAGGGGTTAAAATAAAACAGATGTTGGTGAACACAAGCGACCACCAGCCAAATGTAACACGAACAACTTTATAAAGTCTGACACGTTGTATATTTTCCTATTCTTAAATTCCAGCAAAACAAATATGTGGGATACATGAAAGCTGTGTATAAAACTGAGTGTGAACATGTTATTCTTGCCAAAAGCTCTGAATTATTTTAAAGCCGTTTGCTCTTGTTACATGTGGTTAAGGGTATCACGGCCAAGGAGTGAAACAGAAACAAAGTGCAAACACTTGAAGCGAAGGATCTGTGAAATGCATAGGGCCACTGGCATAAGTGTCTGAAATTACGATCTAAAGCTTTGAAGGCAAAACATTACCAATCTGGGAAAATATTTCTACTTAGAGTTTAATACCAAAATAAAAATGAGCACATTTGTGTCTTGTTGCTGCAAAGAAAAGGGGAATATGAAGGCAGTCATTTCTAGATTAACTCACAGATTAAAACAAGACGTGTCGTGACAATGTGTTAAACCTCATTGAGGGAATGGCCACGTTTTTCTAAACGCAAAGAAAAGACACACAAAATATCAAGTTTCTGCTTTCTGCATAACATTTCAGGAACTGTAGGGAGCATATGCCTGGACCGGTGCAAAGTCGTTTTCCTTTCTAATAAGAGCAGAATGTCAGATTGGCCAGGTGCATCGGCTTTTGTACTGTGTGTATGGTAAAGCGATTCAAGAGTTATCGTCACGGCAATACAAAGACAGCAAAACTGGATCGATTAAGCACCATCCGCATACAATGCAGAAAAATACATGAGTCACGTGTGACAGCCAGGAGCAGCAAGAGTAAGCGGTGAAAAACTCTTCTTTTAAAGGCCACAGCAAAGTACGACTGACATATTACAAATCAAAACACAATAGAGGAGAGTGCGGTGAGGGACCAAGTGAATGACAAAGGATCAAAACGTACCCTATGTCAGCATGAAAACTATTGTTTTTCTTCGTTCTTTTGATGGAGCTGGCTTTCATGCGGTGAAATGAAAAACAGGTGATGTACTGGAACACACATTCTGCGCGCCATCCCCTCAGCATACCCATTAAAAATTGTAACCAACATCAGAAACTGAGCAACATTACAAGGAAAAAGAGGATGTGGTGGAAACACAGTAGTGCATAATAGGGATGCACAATAAGTGTTTTGTTGTTTCCCCACCGATGCCAATAACTTCCTGATTCAGCAAAACCAATAAGGATTGTTTTGGTATTCTACAAATACTGTATATCTGTTGTTGCGGTTTGAGAGAATAAAAGATTTCAATCCGATTCCTATTCCTACGAATGTAGCGCGGTCACAGGATGAAAAGTTAAAGTGGTCAGCGATGACGTATAGTCGCATGGTTTTGCTACTTTCGGAACTCTTGAAAGGGACCCAGCACGCGTTGTGCGCTTGCGAAAATTCTTACCCCAAGTTCACTTATTCATCATGAACATTGTTTTCAGAGTTGAGGAGACTTCAGCTGGTTATACGTGTAATACCTATAATGTGTTTTCACTTGCCACATTGTGAAAGTTGGGCACAGCTTTGGCCCCGGGTTCAGAAAGACTGCTCTGGGAAAACTATTAGCCATGTTCACAAACAGTTCACTGTTGACTTCTCAAGTTGCGTGGAGTGGCGCCTTGTTACCTCCAATGTCATGCAGCAGAAGCTGCCCCCAATATCAGCCTGATATAGTTATCATACAATGCTACATAATACTGTACATACACTTCATCATCTTCAATAGTGTATCAACAGTGGGAAATAAAATATTCTACTCTAAATTTTATGCTAGTTAAAAAAAAATCCAAGTCCAATCAAGACGCAGGGGATTCTATTTAACATTTCTACACGGATAAATAAATAACTACATTATTTATTCATTCATTACTTCAATTGTCCAAAACCTCTGCTTTTAAAGCCCAATGGTGAGTGAACGCAAAAGCAAAAATTCCAGTGAAAGCCACTTTCATGGAATTAAGTCTATGGCATTCATTTCAGGGAGAGAGAAACTGTTAATCTTTAATGTACAAGACAGCTCTAAAACAACCTGAATTGTGCACACATATTGTACACATTTTTCATCCGTTGCAGGTGACCTGTGTTGAATGTCACTGTAAATTCTAAGTGCCTTGCAAGGCACCTGGCCTGCAGATGACTAACAGAGAGCGGAGAAAGATGACTTAATCATCCGAGGAAGTGACTGATGAAAATCACTCAACAGGAATGGTTGGAGGTCATCGGAAGGAATTATCAAGTCTTTTAAAGTTTGACTCACTGAAGCTAAATAACAGACTCAAATAGAATATCTGGTTCTGATTCATATCGTCACTTAAACGAAATGTGAGGCTTGTGGTAAATGCTACACATCATCGGAAGAGGTGCAGACTCGTGCACAAAGTTGAAGGCAGTAGATAGAGTGGTGTGTTATACCTGAGGTACTCACTGCTGTAGAGTATGGGTTCATGTTACAAGCATTTTCAGCCCAGCAGCCACATCCATAATGAGCAGCCTGAGAAAAAGAAGATAATATAAAGGCGTGAAAAGCAAAAATAATGGTTGATATGTCGCATTTTTCGGACAAGTCAATGCTTCATTCCTGCAAAATTTCTTAGTAAGTCTTGTTTTTTTTAAAAGAAAGGGTAAAATATGAAGTTCATTTGTTTGATATAGTCGTGGCCGAAGTGTTTTTTTGGGGGGGGGCGTTAGTGACTCAAATGTTGTGTCATCAAGGCATTGGGTTTTAATTATTACATATTTTTGTTTTCTATTATATGGGGAAAAATATTAGAAAAACAAATCAAAACCTTTTTCCAAACAGTGAATATTTACGGGTAGCACAGCCACTTCCTGTTTAAATGAGCTCCCATTTTAATAAAGTTAATGTACAATAAATAAAAAGAGTCAAATATTATCATCATGCAGTTTCAATGAAAATTCAATCAAGAAAATTCAATCAAAATACTGGAAAGCAGATTAGAACATTGCACATAAAAAAGGAGTAAGTCAAGGAAAATGAGTGCCATGTTACAGGCCGTGTCCACTTTGAACACATGTGAAGCTTTGTGTAATTGGTATTAAAATTTATATTCATTTGAATATGCTGTTGAAATTTTGATCATGTTTCTTTTTTGAAAAACAAAGTACATTAATTGTAATTTGCGTAGAGCACATAGGTACCCAAATATGTCTATTTTGAATGATGCCATGTTTTTAACTATGCTAACTCTTTTTCTTTCAGTTGGCTAAAGCATCATAGAGTTTATGGACATGGGGGGGGGGGTGCTCATTGCATCAAAGAAACAATGTGAATCCCAAACATGAAAAGTTAAGTGAAACACAAAGTTGTAATGTCAAACATTTTGCCATGACTGCACATATTTAAAAAATGATTTTTGTCAACTCAATCTTGTTATTTTTTTCTTCGTCAGGAAATTTGATTTTTTTCCCCCATGATGTTACAAGGCCAAATGGCAACATACCATAACAATCCACATACTCAATGTAAATGTACAGCAAATGACTTGATTTTCAGCAGCTATCCACAATGAGATGAAGAGAGCTCTTTTTGGTCCACTAAACCATTATCATGAAAACATGGCTCACAACATTCACACAACTAAAAAGGCACAAACTCCATTACCTGGCCAACCCTGCCTGGATGTTTCATGGCCAGACCTCCACTGGAAACCGCTGCAGCTACATTGCCTTGCATGTCAACGACAACGGCTCCAACAGTATCAAGGCACTCCGAACAATTTTCCTACACCACAGGAAAAGATTAGCCGCCAAGAAATGTTTGATATGTGTAAAATGCTTGTAAAATATGTAAACTGTCTACTTGACAGCTGATCTAGCTGGAACAAACGGTATAGTCTGAGCAAATGTTATTGTCATGATGAGTCTGTTCCTGGGACGCTGAACAGGAACTTCAGTACAATCAGTCCATCAGTATACAAGTATAGTGTATATAAAGGAAGCGCCTGGAAAGAGACTTGTGTTTTACAAACTATGCAAGTGCTTCATTGGAAATGGATTACATAGTGTATTTTACAAGCATTGTATGAATCACTCTTTCATGCTCTTCAAATTTCATTCATTATGACGTCCGTTCTCGCCGATTGCAGTTTGCCCCCGGCATGATTGGCTACAACCCTTACAAGGCTACAAATCAAGCCATTACGACGCTATGTCATGCATTTCTAATCCTGAGCAGAAACTGAACAAATCCATTTTAGACTGACAGCTGGGCCAGGCCATTTGAATACAAGGTTAAAAAAGGCTTGATGTATAAGTACTAAAAGCATACGCAATATGTGCAATTATAAATTTCATCCATCCATTTTCTTGAGGGTTTAAACTCATCAGGGTCATGGGTGAACTGGACACTTCAAGCAAAAAGTGGGGTACTCCCTGCACCCGTTCGCCAGCTACAGTAATTGCAAGACACATTAACACAAATAACCATTCACGTATTTAAAGTGTCCGGTGAACCAAACATGTTTTTGGAATGTGGAAGGAAGCCAAGAGTACGCCGGTGAAAACCCACGCAAGCATAGGGAAAACATACAAACTCTTCACAGGAAGGTCGACATGTAGATTCAAACTGTCAAACTAGACCTAATACGATCAGGACTTTGGAGACTAATCACAGATCAGTGAATGTTAAAAAAATCCGATCTGATCATAAAATGCAGCATTAGGTCTATTTAAGTCACTTCTGTATTTACTGCATATATTTGTGTTCAGAGTAAGCTCAAGCATTTTTGCCTGCGGTTTTTGCCTTGCTACATGAAGAGAAATCTTTGACAATTGGTACAACTACACTGTTATTTAGTGAACACATGCCATTCATCAGACAACATAAGGAAACCTTTATTTGTCTCACAATGGAGAAATACGCAATCTACAGCAGCAACATTTGGAGGGAAGAAAGTAGAAAAAACCCAAAACAAAACAGGAAGTATTTCCATGCACAAATACATTTTTAATTAACTGTATACAGTACAGAATGCAATATAAAATATAAGATATAAGCACGTGTGTCATGTTGATGAGATCTGTTACTAAACTCGATAGACAATCATTCTTTTTTGAAGACGGTACCTTTTAGCAACATCTGACAATGGAAGTTCACATGGTACAGTCCATTTTACATAATTAATATTAAAAATAAGACTCTCCCACTCTCTTCGGTATGTGGTTAGCACCACTTGTGGGTTGGAAGCAAACTTACTCTCCGTTCAGCTGCTTTTTAGCTTAACTCATCAAATCAGTCTCCAGTTGTGGTGTTCAGTGCAATAAAACTTTGCACTACTCACTGTCAACACTAGCATCACTTTTTGGAGAAGTCCGTACATAGTCTGCTAACTCCATTCCCTTCATGGAGAAACTTGAGATCTTATGTGGGAGAACACACCTCACTTACTGCATCATTAAAGTATCTTCCTCAATATGAATAATATAATCCTACTCACATTTCTACTTGATTGTCGTCTTCTCTTTGCTTGATTATGTCCTGGGTCCATTTTCTCAGCCAGCTCCATCTTTCTTTTATTCCGCTTATATGCAGATAAACTGAACTCTGTGTGTGATTTAAAAATAAGTACCGGTAAATAAATACTCAGATTTGTCGGCAACCACACATCCAGATTCATCTGTGTGGAATCTCGAGTAGCTATCAGCTCATGTGAGAACACTGCTTGAGAAGCAGTAGAAAAATACTCACTCGTGGCCATTTTCTCTGACGGGCAGGGTGGAACACCATGGCTAATGGCCCAGTCGTGTGCACCCCTTCCAACTAAAAAGCTGGCAAAGAAATCATTGATACTGACCAAAAAGTACCAATGCAATGTCGTCACAATGGTGACAAAGTAATTGAGGATTATGATATTCACCAGGGGGGTATTCTGCCGGCTGAAAGTTTGCCTTTCTGTGCTTCGCTCAGCAGTCGATTTGCAACTAAAACAGGGTTTTTAATACCTGGAAAGATGGTATGAAAATTGAGTCAATGATTTTATACAAACTCATGTTTACAAATCTATCTGCTTATACTCTTATGACTTGTATGACAATGTTGAATACAGACCACCCGGAGGGAGTAATATAAGTGAGCATTCAATATATTCTATTGAGAAGGTACCTACCACTAATCGCACCTACAGCTCCATAATGCAGTGATTTCCCATCCATGATACTGGCATCACACTCTATTTCCCCAGACAAATTTATGTTGGAGCCCATACCTGCATTTGTAAAAGGAGAGTCCTGGGAACACATAGAATATGCTAATTATATTTGACCAGGATGCATTTACAATGGTTTAACGATAATCTGAAGGATCAGTGGCCGTTTTGGCTTGTTCCATTGTTCATAGTTTATGATTTTCTTCATGGTGAATGAGAAAAATTGTTGGAATTTCTCACAATTTTCTTTGGAGTATTTTTTTTAAAGAACTTTTCATGAATTCATCATTCAACTAACATGAAGAATGTTAGGGCATGGCTGATGTATTTGCAGTCGTTTGCAACAAACTTCAAATAAAAGACTTAGGACAAAGAATTTAGGTAAGGGTACCTTCTTGCAGCTGCAGAGATCATGAAATTCATTTTTCTTTTATCCAACCCTTGCCTGAGCAACTTATATCATGTAACAAGACATATGCAAATGCATGAGAAATTGAAGAACAAAATGGCTATTTTAGAAATAATATGTGGTCATTTAAACTTAGCAGTTATTTGCAATGCAGGTTTTTTTGTTGTTGGATGCTCATTTATTAGTAAATAAAAACAGTTAGTGCATCAAAAACTTGCCACCCATCCACCCGTTTTCAGAACAAACTAAAACGCTGAATTATTACAAACCAACCTCAAGCTCAACCAGAGCGGCAGCCACGGCTTCAACTGCAAGTGCTCCTGCTTTGAGCTGATCCACAGCCTGAAACAATAAGACATTGTTACCTTGTCAGTAACATTATTCTGGCATACCTCCCTTTGTAAAATGAGATTTATATTTCGTGTTCAAATTAAAAACGCTGAACTATAAATATATGACATTCAAAGTGAAACAACGTGCCACCAATTTTGTACACCACTGATTGTGTCTGAACATTCATGCTTCATGCATTTTTCATTGATGTTGACAAAAGTGAAAGATGATGATGGAAGAAGGTGTTTGTTTTAAGGTTGTGGGGGTTGAATTTATTATTTGAAAAGTAATGTTAACTGAAAGTAAGAGGATGACCTCTTCAAGGGGGAAAAAAAAAAGTTTGGGAACAAATATGAGAAAATGATTCAAAAGTTGCTTTATTCAAAAGATTCAAAGTACGTCCACTTTGGATAGGTTACCATTTTCTGTGCAGGAAGTTATGGAAATAAGGATACATGTGATTGGCTGGCAACCAGTTCAGTATGTACCCCGCCTACTGCCCAAAGACTGCTGGGATAGGCTCCAGTGTGCCAACTACCCATGTGAGGATAAGCGGATTAGAAAATGGATGGATGGATGGATGGATGTTGAGAGGAAAAGACTTACTTGCTGGCAAGCTCTTTTGCATACATGCTTGTACTCTTTCGCCTTGGATTCTGAATGGTAACCTGCACCTGAAAAGACATGAGCGCAATTGTACATAAAAAAAATAATTTACCAATTAACAGAATGTCCAAAGAGTCTTCATGATTCAACTCTATTTTGTCCCCAATGAAAGAGAAGTGTTTATGACAATTACAACAAACTTGATTGACTGCAAATCAATCCTTCCGGCATTTTTTACAGCACTTGTTCCCATTAAAATTATGGGTCAGGTGGAGCTGATTTGGGCAGGAGGCAGCATACAACCTTACTGTTCACTAGACAATCACGGGTGAACATATTAACAAACATCAATTAACACTTAGAGAAAATTAAAGTCTTCATTTAATGTAACGTGTGTATTTGGAATGTGGGATGAAGCCAAAGTACCTAAAAAAACCCAGGCAAGCACAGGGATAACATGCTAACTCAGGACTGAGATTCAAACTTCGATCCGAATAACTGAGACAGATGTGTAAACCCCTGAACCTAACATTTCAATTTCTTTTACCAAAAAGTAACTGGACTTCACAAAACTTACCTGCATGCACTAAAACAAACCCACCGACACCTGGCTTGGAATTGTTGGTTGATTCCTGTTTGTTGGGCCTTGAGCTGTCCTGGTAAAAAGTGTATTGATGCTCTTCAGCAGAATTTTGTAGACTTTCCATAACACTTGCATAATTTGACAAGCCGATCATGGCCCATCATCAGCGCGTGAGGCAAACATTCTGATGGTACACCTGTTGAGGCAAAAGGCAATACAAATGTTACACTTTGGCAGCTCCTAAAGTCAGTAGTCTTGATATGTGCATGGCCCAATTCCAGTGAAGTTGGGACGTTGTGCAAATGTAAATAAAATCAGAATCCAGTGATTTGCAAATCCTTTTCAACCAATTTTCAATTGGATACACTCGAAAGATAAGATACTTAATGCACAAACTGATAAATTGTTATTGTGTTTTTTTGCAAATATTCACTCATGAATTTGATGCCAGCAACATGTTCCAAAAATGCACTTCCGCATGTGTAAAGGCGTTATTAATGCTGAAAGGACATGTTTTGAACCAACAGAAGATGCCATTCAAATGAGAGAGAGAGAAAGAGAAAGAGAGGGAGAGAGAGAGATGTAGTTTTACAGCAACGACGTGGCCTACTTTCAAAGTTCAAGTGTAACGCTTGGTCAGTTCGTCTTAAGAACAGTTCCACTCGTAAATAAGATGGCGCATTGCAGTCAAAATAACTTGTTTAGAAAGCTTAGAGTTGCAACAGCGAGCTAACAGTTCGCCAACATACAAACAAAACAACGTCAACTTACAATTTATACAAGTCCCCCACCAGCAAAACAACAGTTGTATGACATGTCCTTAACACGTACCAACGCTTATTGAACTACTTAAACTGGCAACTCGGACAGACGTCCCTGTCACTTGTCACGTTAGCCGGTTAGCCGAAGCGTCATCAAGTACTTCCGGGTCCAGCTGCGCGTTGCTAAGGAAGCGGTGCACGAGACGCGCTGGATCACGTGACTCCAATGAGCGCTCCAAATGATGCAATGCACCACACTATTCTATTCTACTATTTCCAATATTGGAGCTGTTGGCCACCCCAAAAACTTGTAAAAATCCTCAACTATTTGCCTCAAGATGTTTAACAGAAATACAACAGAAAGCTGATGAATTAAAGTAGACAACACAAACAATATATAATTGCTTTCTTGACTGACTTTATCGTGTTTCAAAAAGTTGAAGAATTTTAAAGAGGTCCTTTCACCCTTCCATTTTTTGTATGCAACCCTCAAACGAAAAGGTTTGGACACCCCTGGCCTACACTGTACTGCTCTATACTTCTTCCTTTCATAACTTTGCTGCTGTGAATCTGGAATTTCTCCATTGCGAGACTAATAAAGGTTTTCTTAATCTTAATGTGACTGAAGATCAGCTCCAAACTCCTGACGGGAACATGTACTGCAAGAGTGACATCTAGTGGTTTGGTTTTAATTCTACACTAAGATAATGCGGCACCGCTCAAAAAACGGCACCTCTCAGGACAAATCTTTTAGACAATTCCTCGGAAATTCTGTGTTCAGATCCAAGACGAGAGGTAAATAAATAAAGTATTACACTTTAGATTTTTGGCTGGGGTGAACACAAACTATTTTTTGAGTGAGAGGGCAAGTACTGCACGTACATCTTAAAAGTGGGGTGCATATTCTAAATTGAGGTATGGTTCTGTCTGTTGAAGTTTTCACAGTGATTTTTTTCTTCATAATTATTTTAAAACAACTTCGAAGTGAAAAGGATGAATGAATGACATTCCTCAGTATTTCACTGATCTCAGGAAAAGATGGGCCATGAAAGCCCCTCACCTGCACTTACCCTATCTTAAGCATCAGATTTAAGAATGCATGAGGGTTGCATTTGTTACCTTGCTCCATGTATTTAATGCGAAATTACACTTCGTGCAGAACTGCGGCTCCCGGTCAATATAGTCTTGAATGGCGCCTTTTGTGACAACTGCAGGCGAGTATTATTACTTAATACATTTACAGTACTGTACAGACGACATACATGTATACAACGATCCTATATTGAGTATGTCAACACCGCAGCCACTTTGGATATGGCAAAGTGAAGCCTTTGTGCTCCTGAGAGATGTACAGTTGAACCTTCTTACAACATATCTCGAGGGACAAAATCAATCTGTACGTTATAATGGTAGTTCGTTTTAACTTCGTTGTAACCAAAAGTTTAAATTGCACTCGTTAGTCATTTTACCAAGGAGATATGGTACTCAACAAAGACCTATTAATCCCTCATTGCTGAGTTAGTAGTTGAATTACATCATATTCTATTTCCTTCAACCAACCAAATTAAGACAACGTGTTATGGGGTAATTGTCACATATTGCGCCGAATTTGTTCTGAATGACTCGAATCCCACCATGAACAACAAGCTGTGAACCACAACCAACAAATGACCGATCGAACATATTCAGGGCGTGGATGACTTTTGATTGACTGAACAGCCCAACCAACCACAAACCCACTTCCCCGTTCTTCCCAGCCACTCAGATGGTCTCTAATCGTACATACAATTCACGCCGCAATCACGGTAGGTTGAATCGAGTGAGCACCGTAGAAATTTGACAGATTCACAGGTGAGAGCTGCAGCAGCAGTGCAAGGCTGTTAGACTTTGTATTTCTATTTTATCCCCCGGAACACCGCTCGCAGTGAGTCTGGGGGTGTCACAGTCAAAAAACAACCACTCGAAGACCAATTACTCCGGCAGCATGAGCAAAAAGAAAAAGGATTGGAAGACTGAAAAAGGTAAGGCTTGATTTGAGGAGGAATGGGAATATTATGCTTTTCATGGCTGACAGACAGCGTTGATTCTTATTTTGCTCAAAAATGGACCAACGCTCTTAACCCTTCCCCGTGTGGCTCCAAACTATTTTGCATTTGCACTAATCCCACACACCAAGTGGTTACATTGTGAGGATGCGCCTGTTTGGCTACCGTTATTGCGTATTTTGCTTTGGAAACAAAATTGTCTCTTCTTGCCCAGGCTACTTCGTATGTAGCTTGCATGATCCTGGGGACCGGTTTCTTTGTCATTCACCTGTCGGAGTAACGTCGTTGCACGCTTCAACGCGATGTGTGGTGCTCATTAACATCCACATGTGTTAAGGTTTCTTGAGCCAAACAGCACAGCTGCTGCGAGGCAACAAATGCTTTATTATTTGCAAGAATGTGTATTCTCAGCACCTTGACATTTTATGCACCTTAACTGTTATTTACTCTTGTCAGGTGCAGGTATAGCACATGTGCAATTGATTACTCAGTCAGTGCTGGTCCAAACCGTGTGTGTACTCCTATGTCGACAAGTAAAATAGTATTACGCAAACTTTATGACCACCTAAATAGACATTTTTATTTATGCACGTTGACTTGTTCAGGACAGAATGGTCAGCTGGTGGTTTGCAGGAATGCTTCGCAGTTCTGAGGTTCGGGGTTTGAATCCAAGGCCTTCTCGTGTCAATTGGCTGCTTTGGGGAGTCAGTCTTCCTCTCGCATTCCAGGAACATGTTTCTTATATTAATTGAAGACTTGATATTGCCCTAAATGTGAGTGTGAATCATTCTCTACATGTGCCCTTTATTGGATGCCAACCAGTCTCACCTTTGACCTGAATGAGGACAAACACCAAAAAATAAAAAATAAATGAATGGATAGATTTCTGCAATATATGCTACTCACATTATTCACTAAAGTAGACCAGACAAACCAGACCAGGCTTAGTCTTTTGCTTGCATTTGGAAATACTTGCTGCTATACCATAATTTCAAGGGTTTATGGTAATGGTTTTTGAATAAAGGGCACAAACAAACACAACATCCAATGAATCAATTTATTAAAATAATTGTTAGTTGCCCCCCTCATACGGATGTAGTTATATGGATACATTAGATCAATGCAATAAGGAGAAAAATGGCAAAGAAGCACATAAAAAGATAATAGAAACCAAATGTATGGCAATACGGTTATTGCCTCAATATTGGTTTCTTCTTGAGCCCCTGTGAGATGCCCTTGAACTTCTCCGGGGCAATATTATAATTTGCAAAGGCCTATCTCTCTTCGTGCATGCAATGCTAATTTATATATTTACTTTGATGTTGACCGTTAAAAAAACTTGCGTACGCATGGTCTTGAAAATGAAGTAAAATTTTGTTACAGGAACATTCATGACTGTCATTAAATAGTACATTGTATCATTTTAATGATTTAATTATTAAAGGAGAAGTTGACCCCAAAAATGTTTTCACTATGTTCTATCTGCCTTCACTAGTATAAACATGGCACTATGATTAATATTGTGTTTATGGAATATGAGTTAAGCAGCAAAATTGACCCGTTTTTAACCATCTTGGTGGCCATTTTGCCACTTGCTGTTGACTGAGAATGACAGCAGTTCCTCGGGGCTCAGGGAATGTCCAATCATGGCTCATCTTCAGAAAACGTGCACACATACACACACACACACACACACACACACACACACACACACACACACCATATATATATGTATATATATTCATTCATTCATTTTCCAATCCACTTATCCTCACAAGGGTCGCGGGGGGCCCAGCTGTCGACAGTATATATATACTGTATATACAGTGTGTATACATATATATATATATATATTAGAGCTGTCAAACGATTAAAATATTTAATCTAATTAAAAACGCGACTGTCATAATTGACTCGAATGAACTAAAAATAATCGTTATTACTCACGCATTTGTTTATCGTTTCTGAATTTCCCTTTATATTTTGTTGTCCCATTCCCCCCCCCCCCCCATTTTAATGCTCTCAACATGGGATCATGAATCAGTTTTCTACGTGCAAAATGCAAATATTTTCTGAAATAACAATTGGGATTTTCAATTTTACATGAACATTTTTCACTTGGAGCAGTTATTCACACATAATCTCTCACACAATATTACTGCCCATCAACAACAGTGAAAAAACTATTTTGTCACACAACAGCTGCTTTAACAGCTCTTTTTATTGACTCAAAACAGAGCAATATAACATTATAAAGTGCACATCCAAGGTAATCCAGTACTCAGCCTATAGTGGATTTAAGGCATGGTTGCATACTTCGTTTTTCTCAAATTTGCTTTGAACACAGCAGTCACGCTATATTGATTCTGTTGGTCCTTCTTGCGCGCAAGTCTCTCTACGGTTTTGTGGAGACATAATTTCGGATGACTACACTTGGTTAGATGACAACACAGGAGACATTTTCTTTTCAGTATGGTCGCTACGACTGCACCGCTGAACTCTCGATGTGCCTCAGCGCACCGTCGCTGTCAGACAAACGCAGAGAAGCTCCACCCCCATTATTTATATGGACACGGAACACGGTAACCTTCCACACAAAATGGTTCCAAACAAGTAACAATCGCGTCAGTGGCATACATCGAACTGAACAGAATGCCTGCTCTTTATTCACCATAGGCTCATCAACCTAGTCTCTTATTTCTCTCCTGAAACAGTTTCTTCTCCCGCTTGGTGTAACCTAGCCTTCTCCGCTACATCCAATTTCTGTTCATAGCTTGTAATGGAGGCTCTTGCTGGCAATCTGTAGTGGAGTCGTTGGAAGCAATGCGAATGATTTCAGCTTGAGTCGAGCTGTGGACAATGCTGACAGGCTCGCATGCAGTCGCCATACATGTAGCTATGGATTCAGCAAATGTTTTCTTTGTTGGGTTATCCATTTTCTTCACTTTGATCCATAACTGTCTGTCTTTGACAAGGGGGTGGCGTACTCGCGTCAGCTGTGTGCTTGGCCATTAAGTGGTATTTCAGACTCGACGTGCTATGATGATAGCTCAGTTGACTACTGCAAAACATATACTGTAGGTAACTTTGGTCTTGTCGGTGGAACAATCTGGTAACTTTTTAAAAGTAAACTTTCCATTCATAAACTCTTTAAGTATCCATTTCAGTGTCTCGCGCTGCCGTGGCTTGCAAAACAAACATGCGTGGACCTGTGCAGTGCGCTTGTTTTGTTTCTGGTTTATTTATAGAGCAACGTAACATCCGCTGTGACATGTGCCGCGTTAATCTCGCGAGAAAAAAATTAATCCAGTTAAAATTCATTTAAATTAATGCCAATAAAACGCGCTACACCGACAGCTCTAAAATATATATATATACGGCACACCGTATTAAAAGGAGTGTCAAGGACGGTCGTCCTTGCCCGATTTATACAGAGCGCCGTTTCATAAAACAAAAACACTAAGCACCATGGATTAGTTGATCTTGAATTCTCTTGCGGCTGCTTGATTATCATGGTCTTCCGCGTAATTAATAACTTACAGTTCAAACTGTGCTTCGTAAGCGTGTCTCTTCATAGTTTTGCACAATTCACGTACTATATACACTTGCTGAGTGTGTGCCTTTAGTATCCTCTTTTACGCCCACCCTTCCCACTTAAACGTCCGCATGGTGTCCTCAGTTACGTCTGCTTTTCCTCGATATAAGCAGCATGTCGGCACAACATTAGGCAGTCAAGCGGAGCCCTCATCGAAGTCTCACAACAGCATTCACAGATTTTGAAACTTGGTGCATACACAAGGCGACCCACATTATTAGGTGCCCTGTCAATTTTGTTGGAGATTTAAGACTTTTTGGGTGCATTTTATGTTCGTGAAAATGGTGTGTGTGTGATTTGTACAGATTATTGTCCTTGGTCTGTAGCAGGGTTGGTTGGCATGTTCATTTTTAATACTTCAATCAATACTTTTACTTTCTTTTAATAGAGAGACTTCTTCGCATGGATCGCGATGAGAGACGCAAAGAAGGCTATCGTCGTCAAGATTATATAAGTCTGGACAAGATTCCTACCTGGAGAGAAGATAACTACTGTAAGAGAAGACACTATTGCTGGTCAAATTCCTGCATCACACTTTGCATTACAGTGCAGTCAAATACTTGCTGGTGAACGGGTATGAGGAAAATGCTTAATTGGACCGGCCAGGCTATGACTTTTTTGACAGGATACTGACTCCAACTATCTTGACCTGCCTTTATATACAGTTGCAGAACATTAAATTGTAGCTAAAGAGGGGTGAAAAAAAATAACGTTAAATGACTGATGGTCTCTGGTCAAAGCATGAATGCATTTTACAGTGTGAAGAATTTTGAGCCCCCTCCGTGAGTCGTCACCTTACTGTGGTGGAGGGGTTTGTGTGTCCCGATGATCCTAGAAGGCAAGTTCTCTGGGGCTTTATGCCCCTGGCAGGGTCACCCATGGCAAACAGGTTCTAGGTGAGGGGCCAGACAAAGCACGGCTCAAAGACCCCAATGATGATTGAAATAAATGGATCTAGGTTTCCCTTGCCCGGACGCGGGTCACCGGGGCCCCCCTCTGGAGCCAGGCCTGGAGGTGGGGCTCGTTGGCAGGCGCCTGGTGGCCGGGCCTACACCCATGGGGGCCGGCCGGGCACAGCCCGAAGAGGCAACGTGGGTCCCCCTTCCCATGGGCTCACCACCCATGAGAGGGGCCAAAGGGGTCGGGTGCAATGTGAGCTGGGCGGCAGCCAAAGGCGGGGACCCTGGCGGTACGATCCTCGGCTGCAGAAGCTAGCTCTTGGGACATGGAATGTCACCTCTCTGGCAGGGAAGGAGCCCGAGCTGGTGTGTGAGGCAGAGAATTTCCGACTGGATATAGTCGGACTTGCCTCCACACACAGCCTGGGTTCTGGTACCAGTTCTCTCGAGAGGGGTTGGACTCTCTTCCACTCTGGAGTTGCTCACGGGGAGAGGCGCAGAGCAGGTGTGGGCATACTCCTTGCCCCCCGGCTCAGTGCCTGTACATTGGGGTTCACACCGGTAGACGAGGGGGTTGCCTCCCTCCGCCTTCGGGTGGGTGGACGGGTCCTGACTGTTGTTTGTGCATATGCACCAAACAGCAGCTCAGCATACCCACCCTTTTTGGAGTCCTTGGAGGGTGTGCTGGAGAGTACTCCTGCTGGGGACTCCCTTGTTCTGCTGGGGGACTTCAATGGTCACGTGGGCAATGACGGTGAGACCTGGAGGGGCGTGATTGCGAGGAACGGCCCCCCGATCAGAACCCGAGTGGTGTTTTGTTATTGGACTTCTGTGCTCGTCACGGATTGTCCATAACGAACACCTTGTTCAAACATAAGGGTGTCCATATGTGCACTTGGCACCAAGACACACTAGGCCGCAGTTCGATGATCGACTTTGTAGTTCTATCATCTGATTTGCGACCGCATGTTCTGGACACTCGGGTGAAGAGAGGGGCGGAGCTGTCAACTGATCATCACCCGGTGGTGAGTAGGCTCCGATGGTGGGGGAAGATGCCGGTCCGTCCTGGCAGACCCAAACGTATAGTGAGGGTTTGTTGGGAGCGTCTGGCGGAATCCCCTGTCAGAAGGAGTTTCAACTCCCGCCTCAGACAGAGCTTTTCCCATGTTCCGGGGGAGGCGGGGGACATTGAGCCAGAGTGGACCATGTTCCGTGCCTCTATTGTTGAGGCGGCCAATCTGAGTTGTGGCCGTAAGGTGGTTGGTGCCCGTCGTGGCGGCAATCCCCGTACTCGCTGATGGACACCAGCAGTAAGGGATGCCGTCAAGCTGAAGAAGGAGTCCTATCGAGCCTTTATGGCCTGTGGGACCCCAGAGGCAGCTGAACGGGTATCGACTGGCCAAGCGGACCGCGGCTTCGGTGGTCGCCGAGGCAAAAACCTGAGCGTGGGAAGAGTTCGGTGAGGCCATGGAAGCCGACTTCCAGACGGCTTCGAGGAAGTTCTGGTCCACCATCCGACGTCTCGGGAGGGGGAAGCAGTGCACCACTAACACTGTGTACAGTGGGGATGGGGCGCTGCTGACTTCGACTCGGGACGTTGTGAACCGGTGGGCAGAGTACTTCGAAGACCTCCTCAACTCCACCAACACGTCTTCCTTGGAGGAAGCAGAGCCCGGGGACTCTGAGGTGGGCTCTTCTATCTCTGTGGTTGAAGTCACCGATGTGGTTAAAAAAGCTCCTCGGTGGCAAGGCCCCAGGGGTGGATGAGATCTGCCCGGAGTTCCTCAAGGCTCTGGATGTTGTGGGGCTGTCCTGGTTGACACGCCTCTGCTACATCGTGTGGTCAACAGGGAGAGTGCCTCTGGATTGGCAGACCGGGGTGGTAGTCCCTCTTTTTAAAAGGGGGGACCGGAGGGTGTGTTCCAACTACAGAGGGATCACACTCCTCAGCCTCCCTGGTAAGGTCTATTCAGGGGTGCTGGAGAGGAGGGTACGTCAGGAAGTCGAGCCTCAGATTGAGGAGGAGCAGTGTGGTTTTCGTCCCGGCCTTGGAACAGTGGACCAGCTCTACACCCTTAGCAGGGTCCTTGAGGGTATGTGGGAATTCGCCCAACCAGTCTACATGTGTTTTGTGGACTTGGAGAAGGCGTTTGACCGTGTCCCTCGGGGAGTTCTGTGGGGGGTGCTTCGTGGGTATGGGGTACCGAACCCCCTGATACAGGCTGTTCGGTCACTATACCACCGATGTCAGAGTTTGGTTCGCATTGCCGGCAGTAAGTCGGAATCGTTTCCAGTGGGGGTAGGACTCCGCCAAGGCTGCCCTTTGTCGCCGATTCTGTTCATAACCTTTATGGACAGAATTTCTAGGCGCAGCCGAAGCGTTGAGGGGGTCCGTTTTGGGGGCCTCAGTATTGCATCCCTGCTTTTTGCAGATGATGTGGTGCTGTTGGCTCCTTCAAACGGGGCTCTCCAAATCTCAATGAAGCGTTTCGCAGCCGAGTGTGAAGCGGTTGGGATGAAAATCGGCACCTCCAAATCTGAAACCATGGTCCTCAGTCGGAAAAGGGTGGAGTGCCCCCTCCGGGTCGGGGAGGAGATCTTACCCCAAGTGGAGGAGTTCAAGTATCTTGGGGTCTTGTTCACGAGTGGGGGTAGGAGGGAGCGGGAGATCGACAGGCGGATCGGTGCAGCGTCTGCTGTGATGCGGACGTTGTATCGGTCTGTCGTGGTGAAGAAGGAGCTGAGCCAAAGGGCGAAGCTCTCCATTTACCGGTCGATCTACGTCCCAACCCTCACCTATGTTCACGAGCTATGGGTCGTGACCGAAAGAACGAGATCCCGGATACAAGCGGCTGAAATGAGTTTTCTCTGCAGGGTGTCCGGGCTCTCCCTTAGAGATAAGGTGAGAAGCTCAGTCATCCGGGAGGGGCTCAGAGTCGAGCCGCTTCTCCTCCACATCGAGAGGAGCCAGATGAGGTGGCTTGGGCATCTGATTCGGATGCCTCCTGAGCGCCTCTCCGGTGAGGTGTTCCGGTCATGTCCCACCGGGAGGAGACCCAGAGGAAGACCCAGGACACGCTGGAGAGACTATGTCACCCAGCTTGCCTGTGAACGACTCGGGATCCCCCGGGGAGAGCTGGAAGAAGTAGCTCGGGAGAGGGAAGTCTGGGCTTCCCTGCTAAAGCTGTTGCCCCCGCGACCCGGCCCCGGATAAGCGCTAGATGATGGATGGATGGATGGATGGATGAAGAATTTTGAGATTTTTGTCTCATTGCGTTTTTAGCTATGACTTGAATGAATGAGCCATCAACCACACGATGCAAATTGTGACAATTGATCACTCTGATTGGCTGTTAGCTTGTAAAACAGTGCATAGATGGTAGTAGATTATGAGAGTGCACAAAACAAAGCAGCAGCAAATAAAATATCCTTATCTTATAAATTAAGCTCAGCAAAATGTTGCTTTTTTTTAAACTTTTGACTTGATCCTGTTTTTAATGTTGGGAAAGGTTCTCGACATGTTTCCATTTTATTTAATAAAACCCTAACTGTGGATGGTATGATAAACAGTGACTTCTCAGTATCAGAGGGTATTATTAATGAGTGTATTTCAACTGCTGCGGTTGGATGTTCAGTTGCAGCTCAGCGACGCTGGTGATGGCAAGGTTACACATTTTACTGGTCGTCACCGCAGACTTCTAAACAAAGTCACAACACCGTGCTTACGCTAGCCCCAGACGTCATGTTGTGTGGCCGACTCCATCTCCTCAAGCCAGTTGTGACAGTGTGCATGCGTGACTTGCATGAACTCGCTTTTCACGCAAGAACAATAACATTTGTAGCCCTAAGGTCACCAACATATTGAGGAATTTGTAGCCTTTTCTACAGTGACAAAATAAAATACTGTTCATGTCTTTCGTAATGATGGTAAAGCCAATTCGTTCCTGGAATTCCTTGGATGCTGCAATGAATTTAATTAATTTATTAGGATGTTAATCCTAATCATGTGTTTTGTGTTACCGGTGGTTGAATGCGTCATACTTAACTGTCACATTTGTTTTATTTATGCTGCACTACGTTTTTTATTTTGTAATTCTTTAATGAATTTGGACAAAGCATGACTTTTGGGTTTGTGTAAAAATGTGACATTCAGGAATTTGCGATTGTATTTGAAAATTAAGATTTATTTTGATTTTAATTACAGGTTAGTAGAATGACTTGGTCTACTGATTCACATTATATATTAAGAAAACCATTGTTTGTTTGCAACTGCTGTAAACGGTAAGAGTACATAAAGGTTAGAACAATCCTCGATGTTGGAAGGGCCTTACCTGGCCGATTTTAATTCGTCCGGCTCACCCTTAATTGTGGAGCATTGCATATTCTGTGTTCGTTTTTTTCAATGTTTGTGCTCAACAATATTCCATTGTAAATACCACACAAAGCTGTTCACTTGATTTTATATTTCCAAACATTATATTGAGTCAATGGTTAAATTACATGCATCTGAACTCATCCTAATATATTGTGGTGAGATTACTATTTTTATTTCTCCACTTAGCTGAAGGAAGAGAAGATGGGAACATTTTGACAGGCACAGGTGGTCTCAATGAGAAAGTTTCTCTCTACAAAGGAGACATAACTGTCCTGGAGTTGGATGCCATTGTCAATGCTGGTAAGTACTTTGCTTTTGGTCTTATTAAGAGGTTGTTGGTGATTTTCCGTGCCCGAAGATGCCTTATTTATCAACATGTTGTGGCTATCGTGTTCTGTTCATGAAAATCGAAGTATTTTCATGAACAGAACATTGTATTGGGTGACAGTATTGGGTGTGACAAAGCACCCATTTCGTTGAAATTGAGACCTTAAGGTGGTGACATCAAATACTGGCTAAGAAATGCTCTTAGTGGATTGGCCTGAGCACAACAAATAGCGCGTAAAGTGAGTACTGTATTTCACCTGACGGAAAAAAAAACTTTTTTTTTTTAAATGGCTGTTATTCACCAACGTCAATGGTGAGATTCACAATCTGTGTTTAATCCACTGATTAGAAATAAAAGTTCAGAAAAAGTCAGTTTATGTTTCCCAATAACTTCATCCTGCAATTTCATCCAAAAGCCAAAACATCCCTAGCTTGGTGTGACGATTGAATGTATACAGTATTGGCGTTTTTATTTGTACAGACTACAAATACCTTTTTGTGTATGCCTGTGGTAGGATCTCTTACACTTAGTGAAATACCTTGGCAGTTGGAAGTTAGGTAATGGCAGATGAGAAGGAAAAACCTTTTCACATTTGCTTTTTTCCCCTCCGTGAGTCGTCACCTTACCGTGGTGGAGGGGTTTGTGTGTCCCAATGATCCTAGAAGCTAAGTTGTCTGGGGCTTTATGCCCCTGGCAGGGTCACCCATGGCAAACAGGTTCTAGGTGAGGGGCCAGACAAAGCACGGCTCAAAAGACCCCAATGACGACAAAAATAAATGGATCTAGGTTTCCCTTGCCCGGACGCGGGTCACCGGGGCCCCCCTCTGGAGCCAGGCCTGGAGGTGGGGCTCGTTGGCAGGCGCCTGGTGGCCGGGCTTACACCCATGGGGCCCGGTCGGGCACAGCCCGAAGAGGCAACGTGGGTCCCCCTTCCCATGGGCTCACCACCCATGAGAGGGGCCAAAGGGGTCGGGTGCAATGCGAGCTGGGCGGCAGCCAAAGGCGGGGACCCTGGCGGTCCGATCCTCGGCTGCAGAAGCTAGCTCTTGGGACATGGAATGTCACCTCTCTGGCAGGGAAGGAGCCCGAGCTGGTGTGTGAGGCAGAGAATTTCCGACTGGATATAGTCGGACTTGCCTCCACACACAGCCTGGGTTCTGGTACCAGTTCTCTCGAGAGGGGTTGGACTCTCTTCCACTCTGGAGTTGCTCACGGTGAGAGGCGCAGAGCAGGTGTGGGCATACTCATTGCCCCCCGGCTCAGTGCCTGTACATTGGGGTTCACACCGGTAGACGAGAGGGTTGCCTCCCTCCGCCTTCGGGTGGGTGGACGGGTCCTGACTGTTGTTTGTGCATATGCACCAAACAGCAGCTCAGCATACCCACCCTTTTTGGAGTCCTTGGAGGGTGTGCTGGAGAGTACTCCTGCTGGGGACTCCATTGTTCTGCTGGGGGACTTCAATGCTCACGTGGGCAATGACAGTGATACCTGGAGGGGCGTGATTGGGAGGAACGGCCCCCCCGATCAAAACCCGAGTGGTGTTTTGTTATTGGACTTCTGTGCTCGCCACGGATTGTCCATAACGAACACCTTGTTCAAACATAAGGGTGTCCATATGTGCACTTGGCACCAGGACACCCTAGGCCGCAGTTCGATGATCGACTTTGTAGTTGTATCATCGGATTTGCGGCCGCATGTTCTGGACACTCGGGTGAAGAGAGGGGCGGAGCTGTCAACTGATCACCACCTGGTGGTGAGTAGGCTCCGATGGTGGGGGAAGATGCCGGTCCGTCCTGGCAGACCCAAACGTATAGTGAGGGTTTGTTGGGAGCGTCTGGCGGAATCCCCTGTCAGAAGGAGTTTCAACTCCCACCTCCGACAGAGCTTTTCCCATGTTCCGGGGGAGACGGGGGACATTGAGTCCGAGTGGACCATGTTCCGTGCCTCTATTGTTGAGGCGGCCAGTCTGAGTTGTGGCCGTAAGGTGGTTGGTGCCTGTCGTGGCGGCAATCCTCGTACTCGCTGGTGGACACCAGCAGTAAGGGATGCCGTCAAGCTGAAGAAGGAGTCCTATCGAGCCTTTATGGCCTGTGGGACCCCAGAGGCAGCTGACGGGTATCGACTGGCCAAGCGGACCGCGGCTTCGGTGGTCGCCGAGGCAAAAACCCGAGCGTGGGAAGAGTTCGGTGAGGCCATGGAAGCCGACTTCCGGACGGCTTCGAGGAAATTCTGGTCCACCATCCGACGTCTCAGGAGGGGGAAGCAGTGCACCACTAACACTGTGTACAGTGGGGATGGGGCGCTGCTGACTTCGACTCGGGACGTTGTGAACCGGTGGGCAGAGTACTTCGAAGACCTCCTCAACTCCACCAACACGCCTTCCTTTGAGGAAGCAGAGCCTGGGGACTCTGAGGTGGGCTCTCCTATCTCTGTGGTTGAAGTCACCGATGTGGTTAAAAAGCTCCTCGGTGGCAAGGCCCCGGGGGTGGATGAGATCCGCCCGGAGTTCCTCAAGGCTCTGGATGTTGTGGGGCTGTCCTGGTTGACACGCCTCTGCAACATCGCGTGGTCAACGGGGAGAGTGCCTCTGGATTGGCAGACCGGGGTGGTAGTCCCTCTTTTTAAAAAGGGGGACCGGAGGGTGTGTTCCAACTACAGAGGGATCACACTCCTCAGCCTCCCTGGTAAGGTCTATTCAGGGGTGCTGGAGAGGAGGGTCCGTCAGGAAGTCGAGCCTCAGATTGAGGAGGAGCAGTGTGGTTTTCGTCCCGGCCGTGGAACAGTGGACCAGCTCTACACCCTTAGCAGGGTCCTTGAGGGTATGTGGGAATTCGCCCAACCAGTCTACATGTGTTTTGTGGACTTGGAGAAGGCGTTTGACCGTGTCCCTCGGGGAGTTCTGTGGGGGGTGCTTCGTGGGTATGGGGTACCGAACCCCCTGATACGGGCTGTTCGGTCACTATACCACCGATGTCAGAGTTTGGTTCGCATTGCCGGCAGTAAGTCGGAATCGTTTCCAGTGAGGGTAGGACTCCGCCAAGGCTGCCCTTTGTCGCCGATTCTGTTCATAACCTTTATGGACAGAATTTCTAGGCGCAGCCGAAGCGTTGAGGGGGTCCGTTTTGGGGGCCTCAGTATTACATCCCTGCTTTTTGCAGATGATGTGGTGCTGTTGGCTCCTTCAAACGGGGCTCTCCAACTCTCACTGGAGCGTTTCGCAGCCGAGTGTGAAGCGGTTGGGATGAAAATCAGCACCTCCAAATCTGAAAACATGGTCCTCAGTCGGAAAAGGGTGGAGTGCCCCCTCCGGGTCGGGGAGGAGATCTTACCCCAAGTGGAGGAGTTCAAGTATCTTGGGGTCTTGTTCACGAGTGGGGGTAGGAGGGAGCGGGAGATCGACAGGCGGATCGGTGCAGCGTCTGCTGTGATGCGGACGTTGTATCGGTCTGTCGTGGTGAAGAAGGAGCTGAGCCAAAGGGCGAAGCTCTCAATTTACCGGTCGATCTACATCCCAACCCTCACCTATGGTCACGAGCTATGGGTCGTGACCGAAAGAACGAGATCCCGGATACAAGCGGCTGAAATGAGTTTTCTCCGCAGGGTGTCCGGGCTCTCCCTTAGAGATAAGGTGAGAAGCTCAGTCATCCGGGAGAGGCTCAGAGTCGAGCCGCTTCTCCTCCACATCGAGAGGAGCCAGATGAGGTGGCTTGGGCATCTGATTCGGATGCCTCCTGAGCGCCTCCCCGGTGAGGTGTTCCGGTCATGTCCCACCGGGAGGAGACCCCGAGGAAGACCCAGGACACGCTGGAGAGACTATGTCACCCAGCTTGCCTGGGAACGACTCGGGATCCCCCGGGCAGAGCTGGAAGAAGTAGCTAGGGAGAGGGAAGTCTGGGCTTCCCTGCTAAAGCTGTTGCCCCCGCGACCCGGCCCCGGATAAGCGGTAGATGATGGATGGATGGATGGATGGACATTTGCTTTTTTTTGTGGGCAGTACACAAAATTATGCAATGTTCTAAAGTTTGTCTGCACACAACCTACATGGTGCGTCAGACTTTACACTCTTGTGCTTATATATATATATATATATATATTTATATATATAATACAAAAGCTTGTTGCTACGTAACCTCTACTTATTCTATAATCCAGGGGACCAACTCATTGTAGTTCACAGGGTGCATCAAGTCTAATTTGATGTCAAGTGATCCAGACTCGAATCTTGGTATGATTTATAAGAAAAGTAAATTGGTCTTTTCCATTTGTTTTAATTCAAGGCAATACAAATATGCAATAGGAAACATATTAATAAACATCATTCACTTTCTTAGCCACTTATTCTCACCATCCCTTTTACAAATGCATTAACAGCTAGATATTTTTGGGGGATATTTCAGACCTTCACTTATGAAAGTCTGAAATATTTATACTTCATTTTGCACATGCGCAATTAGTTGGCAGAATTTCCTGTAGTTCCTTCAATATTCCTGTCTGCCACTTGGACTTGAACACGTTTTGGAGGCAAATCAAGTTCTTGGTAATGCCACTATTTGCCATATTTTCTTCGCTTGATGATAACTTCCTTCAGTGGCATATTTATGACATTCTGAACAAAGAAATCTGCACACCATAGCTTGTGCTGTCAGATGTGACTACAAAACTATTAAAACTCTGGAAACTTGAACAGCCGGACTTTTAATGGTGTGGTTTTCGGCAGCCGTTTTAGATTTAAGAGAAGATAAGATAAGATCCTTTATTCGTCCCACACTGGGGAAATTTACAGCCTCCAGCAGCAAGAATGTATGTAGAAAGAAGAAAGGAGAAAGAGAAAAAAAACCCAACAAACATCTTTCAATTAAATACAATATGAACACAATGGATAAATCACAGTACTATTTACAATTTTCCTTCACATAATTTAATTATTATTATTATTATGATTGTTATTTTTTAGTCTTTTAGGAAAAAATGCTTTTGAGGTTCTCGCATTTTAGTCATTCTGATTCATGATAGATTTAGTCGTCAAAAAGGTTTTTGTTGACAAATACTGGTTTAGTAAAAAAATGGTTTAGTTAATAGACGTACAAGGTTTTTACCCAATAACAAAGACTTTCTGATCTAGTCAAGATTATGCGTGACACACAATACAATACAATACAATACAATACATGCTGATTTATATAGCGCTTTCACAACAGCGGCAGCTGTAACAAAGCGCTTTACAAAACAGTTAACATAAAGTAAAATAATAAACACAACACATAACATAAAACACGGACAGTCATGCAGTTCTAACCACTTTTCCATCACACGCTTTGTTGTTTAAAGCGGTTTGAGATGAAGGAGAAGAGAATCAAAGTGTCCTTTAACCAGTGGATCAGAGACGTCATTCTCAAAATGTGCACAGGTCGGCTACAAGCTAAGTTTCAAAGTCAACAAGAAGCTGTAGCATCCATTGAGGAAAAAAGAGATTGGGTCACTTCTGTCCCATGGAAATCCATTTCAATTCCAAGCGGCGACTCACGGTTCCAAATACGCATCGGCGCTCTTCGCCAACGCTCCTCTCTCCTCATCCTCAACTTCTGCGGCCATCCATCCAGCCGCACCAACGCCAACTGTCCAACAGCGCTGACATAGCCACTGAACAAATCGGGGTTGTGAAAAATGCTGCCCATTACTGGCGCAAAAAACACAAGCGCCCCAGGTCTGTCCAGCACCGACAGTCAATGGCGCCGACATTCCTCCCAATCAAAATCTGTGCTGGTACAGGCGTGCTGCCGAGAAGGCGCAACCACCAAGCACAGATACTGCTCCTTTGACGAATGTCGTGGCCAAAAAGCGCTGAAAACAGTCCATATCAGGTCCACACAATGAAACAACAAACAACATGTGACAAAACAAAAGACAAAAACAGCAAAAAAGAACAAAAAAGCAAGGCTCTTGAAGAGCACTTGCCGAAGGCTGCCTACTCGGGCGCCATCTTGGGGGGGGGGGACACACAACTCTGTAACAGTGGAATCAATGTTCATTACTCCACGATAAGCTCAGAACCAAAACATTTTCTTTGGCAATTGTGGCTTTATTTCTGTGAACCAACTTGCGATGAACTAACTCAAATCCAAAATATGAACAATGGATGAGGAACAATTACATTTATGAAGTCCGTGCTCTTGTTATACAAGTTGCAGGACCAACCAAACTATGGAAAGAAACAGCGACTTAAAAATGGTTCATATATCGGAATTCCAGGGTGTATTAAGGTTCTTAGTCAAAACAACAGTGTTAAATGAATTTCAAAGGTTCATAATTTTGTGAGTCCTTGCGGTTCCACTGTTATAGTGGTGGCCGACAGCTTTTAGAGGGTGTCAGTTTTTCTTTATATCCTCTGTTAAAGTTTTATTATTAGAGTCATTGAATTTTTAATGCTCCCTTAATTCTGTTTGGCGGATGGCTCTTCTAAAGCCGCTTACATGTTGAAAGTCATAAGACAATATCGTATCGACAATAACACTGTCACAGAGGCAGGAGATCAAGGTTCTTGGAGCATCTCAAAATGAAGTTTGGATTTTTTTCATGTGCTTCCATTTTTTTGAAGTTTTTTTTTTGAGGGGGGGAGATATTTGTTCCCTGTGATTGATTAACTGTCATCAGAGGCAGTGTTTCAGTGGCTCTATTCTTGCGTATTCACCAAAAACTCAAACTCATTTGGCTCCAAGGTAAATGACAACACACAATTGTGGTTGTTCCAATGTCACACGATGAATGACAGTCAATGTTGCTGCTTTCACAGAACTTGCTGCTCTGTTGAACAGTGAAATGACCCAGGCGGAGGGCTACGTTGGGTCCTGTTTTAAGTCCAGTTAATGGGGCTCAATTTTTTCACAAAGGTGATCATGAGTAACACACCAGCTGGAGTATTTTGCGCTCAGTCATACAACAACCAGACCAAGTTAAAACATGCCATGCAAATTTGCAAAAACAAAGACTATTCGCACTGCCTCGAAGCAGCTTCAGCTGTATAATAAGGAGAATATAAATGTATTCCACGGTAAAATGAAATGTCCCACGCCGAAACCTCGTCCCTAATTCTTTGCATACTGTCTGAAGTCTGCCTTCAGTTATGTGTTGTAATATTTGATTGCCGTGTTCATTGCAGTGTGAGCAATTTCCTTACTTACAGTATTTGTCTTCCTATCGGATTCGCATATTCTGTTTTGTTTGCTGTTGGGATGCACGTCGGAAAGGAGAAGCTGAAAAAGGCAACTGCTACTTTCAGAGAGGTTAAATGCTATAGTAAAGATATTGGTAATCGCATTTTGACACAGCTGTGATTGAAATGCAATTTCTTTTCATTGGTGTTATGTGAGAAACAGGAGCCAATAATGTGCTTTATAGGGAACAAAGGGCCGTACAGCAGAGACAAACATATGCATAGAAACCACCATGCTTGAGGAAAAACAACCAATCCGAAACAGAAGGCATGACTCAGGAGGTGTCATTAATTTGTGGTGCACTTGCACTCACTAATCTTAGGTTCATCCTTGCTAGTGCTAACCTGTTACCTTGCTACTTCCAAAAAGCATGTCATTCATATTGGAATGTTATTTCACAAACTGTTGTATCAGTTTGAAGTCTTATTTTCTGAAAGGCCGTGGGTGTGTGCCTACCACAAGTGTGGCCGCAAGTGCACAATGGGTTATTGAAACACTTAAGTCCCACAGTGACTATGATGGGTTGTTTTTCGTCAGGCGGGGTATTTTTTTATTTTTTTTTCCCTTCTCCCTTTCACAGATTACTCACTAATACTGTCAGGGAATAATGACAGTTTTAGTAACTATAACAAAAGTATTTTTAGATTGCAAATTTTCTGACTGTGTCAACTAAAATGTCACATTGTCTTTGTTGGTGAGGAAGAGTTTTTAATGGAACTTTTCGTGAAGATTGTGGAGTCATGAAGTTGTGGCCAGTCGGTGAATACGGAGAAAAATCTATTTGCATCCATTAAAAAAAAACAAAAAAACTTTTCCTAAATTCCATTCACCCTCACTGACGGTGTATTTACAGGCTTGCACTGAAAACTTCAAAAAATAAAAAAAAGCGACAAAAGAAAAGCTGAAGAGGAAGTCATTGAAAGATAGTTCTGACCGGCAGTGATTTTGATCACAAGATGTAATTTTTCATGTTTCGGGGATAATCGAGCAGGAAATGCCTTTGTTTTTATGCAGAACTGGCGATCATACTAAAGTGGGCGGAAAGTCAATCTTAAAATAATTTTTATAGTTCATATATTGCACATTATTATTATTATTATTACAATAGATGCTTAGAGGGTGCTTGGTGGGATACAATGTGGGCATCTACGACCAAGTACTTTTGGGTGAGTATCAAGTGGAAATTGGATATATTGTCTTTCCTGGAGCCAGAAAAAAGTGACTGTATTTTCTAAACTGGCACTAGATTTAGTATTGACACATTTCACATCAAAATGTCACTTAATGTCAGGAGAATGTTGTACATGTTTGAAGCAGAGCAGGTTGGAAAACAACCAAATAACTAACTAAATAAATATATTTATTCTTGGAGTATCAATCCTCTGCAATTGCATGCAGCAACAGTGTGACTTAATCAGTGCTTGCTCAATGTGCCTCTAGGGGGCACTGTGGCCCCACCGATCACTGACATATCCAATGGAAGCCCTGGTTTGTCAAGGGATGGCTGAGAGGGTCCTTAGGCTCAGCTGTAGCAATGCTCCTTTTCTGCTTACCCTAGGATGTTCCTTTTAGGAAATGAATAGAAAATTCAAGACATCTTGTAGATTGTCAGCACCTGCTTTTGTTCAGCGGTCTAAAAACTATCCAGTATTGAGCTGCTGCATTTTTAAAATTAAACCATGCTGAAATAGTGCCAATTTAGGCTAACTACATCCTGGAAAGCCCATGACCCGACATACCATTGCAAGTATGCAGATAAGAGATTGTTTTTGGTTTTTTATTTTTGTTTTTTTCTCTGAGAGGAGTATGGAAGTACCCTATCCATCCATGCATGCATCCATCCATCCCTCCCTCCGTTATGTGAATTGATTATCCTCAGGAGGGATCATACACGAGCCTATCCCAGCGGTTTTTGGCGGAAGGCGGTGTAGACCCTGAAATGGTCACCAGCTAATTGCAGGGCACATATACAGTAGATGGACAACCATTTACAGTTGTTGAAATTAATGAAGCAAGGTTGAGGGAAATGGTTTGAAAAATACTTGTTTGTTGCCAAGGCATTGTAAACTTTATGGATGTCAGCATATTCATTTGCTCACCTTCTCCTTATCTAACTACCATCTCATTGTATACCGTCTGAGAATGTAAGCTGTAAATTATTGTTGTTGTTGGGGGATCTTTCGTTTGTTTTTTTATTTTAACCTCCACTAAGTTGCTGTGAATGTATCTGTTTAAATGTGCTTTTATGGCAGTTTGACTTTGGACGTGAAGTTTGCAAGTTTCTCAATGACAGTTTGGCAATTATTACTCGTAAAACCATGAAAATGAATTAAATAAAAACTAAAAAAAATCATCCATCGACTTGTTCATGCTTTCTGTTTTGAAATTGGAATGAATGAATAAACACAGTGAAGCTCAGTAAAGGTTATAGTGGCCTTTGATTTATTTTCTTCCTTTTTAAGGTTAATGTACGACAGTGATTTAAGTTACTTATGTTTCAATTC
Organism: Hippocampus zosterae; assembly: GCF_025434085.1. Taxonomy (NCBI): domain Eukaryota; kingdom Metazoa; phylum Chordata; class Actinopteri; order Syngnathiformes; family Syngnathidae; genus Hippocampus; species Hippocampus zosterae. The sequence continues at coordinate 13,378,646 of NC_067461.1, read as the reverse complement.
TTGAAATCTAAATGGATGATCAAAACATTCTACTTAGATTTCCTCTGCCACTGTATAGTACCGGTATTTTGTTTGTCTGTGTGTATGTGTCCCTACTGCAGTGATGTAATGTGTCCATGATGAAGTGACCTTTTAATTGAACATTCTCTGTCTATTAATGAAAAACTCCCCCGGCAAATGCAGTGAAAGCCAATAATCATCAATTGCTCTCCAGGTAATTTTGGCTGCACAGTTGTTGACCTCATGGATGCTAAGCAGTGACTGGGCATCCTGATGAAATGGGTTTTCTTCTGTTGACACAAGTTATTGTGTGGTTACTGTAGGGCTTCGGAAATGTGGAGTCATTATAGATAAAATGTTTCCTTCTGTGGAATGAGAAACACGTCAGTGTTAGTGTGGCAATGATGAACAGTATCATGTCTGAGAAATGTCCAGGATAAATGACTAATAATCTTGATTGACATAATCCTGATTGATTTTACTGCTAAATCAATATTTTTATATTACTATCATGTGACTAATGGGCACAAGCGAACTCTATCATTTAGATTCAGTACAAAAGTGATCTCAGTCACTGCATTGTAATTGTTTTTCTTGCAAGCGGGTAAAGATTTGATTGCAATTGGTCTTTAAAGTATTACTGAGGTGACTCTGCCTTGCGTGCTCAGAATATTCACATTGATGATGATTTACAGCAGGGATGGGCATACCACACTGAGTTGTCCCTTGAATATTTTTTTTAAATAGGATGGGAGAGGGGGGATTCTCAACCATAACCTGTGGATTCGGTTATTCACTGATTTTAATATACAACACAACCTAAACATTTAGGTTTATCTGTGTTTTGTTTGAGGTTAATTTTTTAGATTAAAAAAAAATATAATAATCCCCAATTAATTTCAAATGGTTGTCAATTGTAAGCTGATTTTAGCCATTAGCTGGCTGGCCTGGTCCCTAAACCCCCGCATCAAGTGGTTTCCACTGTATAGTTTTAATTCATAACATTACCCTTCAGTACTAGATGGCAGACATGGCTCTGTTGCACTTGCATCGGGTCTTGTACCAGCCTATATTACAATGGTGAGTAGGCCTAATGAGGGTTTCTTTTTTTTGGGGGGGGGGGGGGGGGTTGTGTATTTGGAACAACATGTAGGACAGGCATAGTACCTGAATAATATAATTTTTGAGAGAATAGATGTTTGTGTGGAAAAAAAACCCAAATTAGTTTTTGCACGTAATGTTGGTTTGGTGTTCAGCGGTTTTGTGCCGTCCTTGATTGTATACTTTTTATACATGAGCCCTTTGCACCGCAAAAACAAATCGCAGTGTGTGGTTAATTTTTAATTACTCAAACCCTTTCTTGTTAAATGTCTGATATTTTATATGTGAAATGTCACATGAAAAACAAATCAAGTTCAAGGTAATACAGGCATGTGTTGGTTTAATAAAGAACAGCCATAAGCACGTCTTTTGTTCATACTTAAAATAGCATTTTTGTGATACATCTGATGAATAAGTGGATGGTCCTATATGGGGCCTCCAGTAGCGCTGATGAAACAATTGTTCCCCCATCAGTTAAGTTGCACATCCTGATTTGATGGTGTATAAAATTCCTCAGGCAACCAAACCAATTGTGAGACAAGATTGTGTTTGATAACACATTACAGTGTAGCCAGGAATTTTCAATAAGTGTCAACGAGTTTGAAAAATGCAGTCCTTAATGCAGCAGAGTTCAAAGGTTTGCTTCGAGAGTAGCTATAGACAAGCTGATGATTTGTTGCCATGTACACATGAAGAACAGTGAGACTTGACTTGCAGGTAGTGCAACCTCCAACAAACTGCATTTGTCTGACCTCACTCAGCTGTGACAGTATAATGGGATGATGGCTTCTGCCATTAGCATGATGAAACGGACAAATAAGTGACTTAAGAGAAACCTACTCAACTTAGGGGTTCCAATTTAGTTGGCCTTTGATGCCTCAGCTGGCCATGGAAACAATTTAATCTCTCTAATAGAATCTCGGTCCCCATCCATGAGCAAACAAAGCAGATTACGATCTCCAATAAGTGTAAGACCACACAGCCTTTGTGATGGATCAGAATTCCCAATACAGTGGGTGGCAGTTGAATATTTTTCTGGATGAAGAACATCTCTCGCAACCATGTGAAGATATATGGATTGTGTAAAAGATGGCGTGAATCAATAAGTATAAAGAATATTACCTGCCTCTGCAGCAGAGATCGGTTGTGACAGTCGATATAAACAATACTTTATTACCTTTTTGAACCAAGTAGTTTTAATCCAACACAATTTTTACTTTCATGTTTCTGTTAAAAAAAAAACATGCTATTTTTAACGTGTTTAATGAGCAACATTCCCCTTGATACTTTTTGTATTCATGATTGCTTCTGCAAACTGTTTTGGTTTGTCAGAAAAAAAAGTTGTGCCTTGGGTGCTGCCACATCACTCTGTTACACCAATCCACTAGCGGTGTTTCTTGCAGTCTCTCTCTCCCTCTCCCACCAATCAAATGGAGCCAGAATGTCCCTCGACACTACACACAGTCTCCATGGCCGCACCCAAGTTATGAAGGTGAAAAAAGATTTTACATAAACAGTGGCATTTCAAATCTGAAACCGAACCGCTGGTCTATTGTTGTTTAGCCTGCAGAATACGAAAATGAACGGCATTTCAGGCACCGAGCAGCCTTGTTCACGTCTCAGTAAATCATTACCTGGTGAGCCTATTATGCCTTTTACGTTGTATGTCCCCCCCGAGTTTGAACAAATACCATTTCTTGTGGCTAAATTTGCTTGAATTTAATGTACCAAGACATACTTTATTTCTGTGTAGTTGATGTTGTTGGGCAATATCTTAAGTTACAGATCTTTTTTTTTTTCCTTGTTCATGTTCTGATTAATAATCAGATGTTACTCAGTAGTTAATCAGTACTTGAGTACTCTCGTATTTATTTGCAGGTCTAATTTTGCTTGAGTCAATATTTTTACTTTGAGTCATATTATAATGTAACATTATTTTAACTTGAGTACAATTTTTAGCTACTCCACCCACTGCTGCTAAACATTGTAATCACCGTGCTATTAGCTGCATCTAGGTCACTGCTTTATGATCTGGCTGATTGTCACACTATTTACACCTCAAGTGGCTAAATTCTATTGTTGTAAATAGTGTGAAGCAACCATTTTTTGATATGAGCCCTGGAGATACCATCCATCATTGTCTTACTGACTGAAGCAAGTTCTTTGTTAAGAGTATAATTTGGGGAAGTTGACTAAGTACTGTTTTGATTGCCATCTGTTTTTTTTCCCTCTCATAGGCCAAAGACAATGTAGTGACTGTTTTATTTATAGGGTTCCTCTGAAATCTTCCAGGTGAGGAAGAGAAGATGAAGAGCGAGAGATTAGAGGAAGTTATGACAGGTAGGGGACTTGGAAGAGTCTGTTGTGTATCACCAGATGTAATTTCCCATGTTCCCAAGATAATCAGGCAGTACATGTCTACCCTCAAACTGCTACACTTACCCAGTGGCTGGGCAGTTTTGTTGATTAAAAATACAGCAGACTGCAGCAGATATCGAATTTGATGGCTATTAAAAACATTATATTCATTTATTTTTATAGAAGACGCATGTCAGAACCACCCTGTTTCAGCCAAGGTTGTATTGATTTTTTTATTATCCCTTTAAGTTAATCACCTGGCATTTAGTCACAATATCTATCTGTTAAGAATTATAAATACTTCATTTTGTTAAAGGGCAAAGTTGGTGCAAAAATTGTCATCACTATGTGTTCCATGCCACTCGTCGAAATACGGCATTCTGATTAATACTGTGTTTTTGGCATACAAATCAAGCAGCATCATTCATCTGTTCATTCACAGGCAGCCATTTTGCCATGCTGTTGACTGAAAATGACATCATTGTTGCTGAGTGATCAGTTAATGACCAATCACGGCTTACCTATTTTCTGAGTTCACTCATGTGATACTTGAATGGCCATTAGCTGAGCCCTGAGCAACTGTTCTGTCACTTTCAGTCAAGAGCAAATTGCAAAATGGCCACCCCATGAGATGGCTGAATATGTATGGATTTTGCTGCTTAACTCGTATTCTCCAAACACACTATTAATTAGTGTTTAGACTCGTAGGTGCGCATTTAATGTACACTATTATAGTAAAGAATTTATTTGAGTTGACTTCCGTTTTAATGCTTGAAACGGCGATCGCAACTATACTTTTTGTTGAATCAGAACATTTGAAAATAATTGAAAAACGTGAAGAATCTTGAAAATTTAGAATTTGAATCGTTGTCATTGGGCCATGTACTACGGAATTGACAGTATTAAAATGGTTTACTGCAACACAAAAGTTGCAGTCAGTTTTTTTCCCAATTCGTGACCCCAAAGCAGTGTCGTCCACCCCCCCGCAGGACAAGAGGGCAACAAGAGGCCAGCCAGTGGAAAATGAACACCTAATAGTGGAACTCCCTGGATATTACTAAATGAACCAACTGGCAGTTTAGAGCTACCTCTCTGTGTAACCTGTATGTTTTATAGATGAGAAGAGTCTCACTCGGAGAGAATGAAAGCGCCTCTCAGTATGGCACACTAATAGTCTCCAAGTAAAATTGGACAGATGTTTATGGGTGTTTATCATTGCGCATTTCACCAACTTTCTTTCGTGGCCCCAAAAGGATGTGCATCAAAGCAGGAGAGAACCTTCAAGCTTTTACGCCATTAGCCAACATGTCAAAAAACATGTGTAATTCCCTGGTGTTTATTTGAACGAGGATTACCTTTTGGTACAGTACTTCGAACATTGTTTTCTAATGTGAACACCTCTACACGTTTCTTTATCGCCACCAAGAGTTGGTGTGCCAAATGAATCAAGGCTTAAGGGGTTTGTCAAGACATGGCATGCAATAAAGTTTTGATGAGACCTCAGTTGGGGAAAGAAGAGAGATGCTCCAATTGCCTTAAAGAGAAAAAAATGCTTTGGGCAATGAAGCAAATGTGCGGCCCTGCTCTGCAGATCATAGTAACTCTATAGCCCGTTTCACATCATCCTTCAATTTCTCAACACCTCCATAGCAGTTAGCTTCTCAGGATTTTGACCCAGCAGGGCAGGTCACCACTCTGAGACAAAGAGGGAGATTCTTATCAGCGCCGTTTTCCCCCTCCTCAAACACCTCCAGCACTAGTCGCTCAAATGGTGAGCGATGACTTCTCTGAAACTCAATATTAGCGTTATCATCAAGGTGCTTCTTCACTGCTCTCAGGCTTGAGAGGGATGTTGAGAAAAGAAGCGTTCGACACTTGCTAACGGAGGGTGCCTCCAGGGAGTGGTGATCAGTTTGGTGCTATTAAGGATGGTGTAATATAAGCCAGAGAGACAGGCCGGCAAGGACTGTGTGAAAGAGAAAAGAGGCATCATTTTGAAAGGGGTCAATGCCAGACATATTGGTTCCCAATGTCCAATCATAATGAGAACATTTCAGGAAAAAAAAAAAACAACAAAAACTCCAGCTTGCTTGAGTTCCTGTGACATCGCTTTTGTTCGTCACATTGTACCTTATATTACTACTGTACTAGCTGGTTCGCCTCCCTCCGGGCGGCTCATCAGCTAGTTCCTGCGGAAGGCTGGTAAGGTGGGCCTTCGGCCCACAAAAGTGTTGTTGCTTGGTTCAACTTTTTGTTCATCTTCATTGCTTATCGTGAAAATAAAGAGATGTTTAGCTCTACTAAATAACTAACAATTTTATTGCAATGCTTGTGGGTAGACATTTTTTCGCTAGGATGCCCGCGCCATCGTAGTGAGCCACTGCCTGAGCGGCGCAGTGGCGGCGCAGTGGCGGCGCGCAGCGGCGCGGTGAAGTAGGTACGTTTTGAAAAGGGACAGACGGAAGGACAGACCGCGTGCGGGACGACGCGGTCTGTCGTCCCGCCAGTGGGCGACGTCCAATTTAAAGTCCACGGTAATGCTGACCGTATAAAAAGCTTTTTAATGCATCACAAAATCAAACACCTGCCCTTTTGTCATCTTCACAAACTCATTTTAAGGTCTTTAGGCCATGAGCTATACAATAAATAAAACAGCCAACTGAACCTCACGTATTAAGCGGATATTAAGATGCAATGGAGACTTGTCTCCATGGCTTACGATGGTCGCGCTCCAGTGAGACATTGCAGCAACCGATTTGAGCAAAACATGCCAACTTAAATGTATCTCACCTGCAGTTTTCAGGTGACTATTATGCTACATGATTTCTTGAGACCTTTGGAAATAGACGAAGTTTTGCAACACCTCTCAGGTACAAGGTACTGTATGTTCAAGAATAGGAGTGAATTTGTTTTCACGCTATTTTCACCAACTGAATTGGTTTACAGTGCATAAACATAAAGTGGGGACGGACCATTAATATGAATTTGACCATATTTGGACATGGCGTTCTGACGAACAACATCGATGTGAAAGAACTATTGAACTACTTAGTAGAGTACAGAGTGATTTATGATTCAGAACCTTTTTGCTTTCATACTGCAAAGCATGTTGATACTCTGTACTGTTCATATTTTGACGTGTTAATTTGGTCATCTTTTGTCACCCCGGAAGACCATATCCCACTAACTGGCAAAGGTTTGTGAGAGAGTGATTAATCAATTCTAGAAAGATTCCTTTGTGACAGCCCGAGTATGTACAATGTTTAAGTAAAAGCTGTCTATTTCATTCCTGTATGTTTTAAATACGACTTTAAGAAGCACATTGTTTGTCGTCATTGTTTTTCATGTTTCTTGAATGATGAGTCATTTGGGCACTCACTAAAACTTCAATACTTTTGCATCATTTTAAAGTAATGCATCTTATCATTAGTCAGTATCCGAGAATATTTTCTTGCAGATTTATGTATGAAAATAATTTACCTTGAAATCTCTCTGATTTCCCTGTGAAATTTGACATTCAAGGCATTTTGACATGAGCCACTCGTTCCCAAGTTACTGTACTGTATTACAAAGGTAGTGTAGTGTTAGTGTTGTTCTGCAATGTGTGCATGTTGGAGGTGGCTGAAAAGACGGAGGAAATGAAATAAGTTATGTAAAGGAAAACAAAACCATTTGTATGTACTGGACTGATACGGGCACTTGAAATGTCTGATTGTGAAGTGCACCACTAAAAAAGGAGTCACTCGCATTATATTTATCTGTTCGTTTCATTACCCATAAATGTCAGAATTTTAATAAATACCTCTGGCAGAATGACCTGCATGGGCTCTTTGTAACGGACCATGAAAAAAAATGAAATGGGACTGTAACTTTCAAAGCCGAGGCATTTATATATTATACAAACAATGTTTCAATAAATTATTCATCCTTAAAATACACTGTTTTTGGGATAACAAGCACATTGTTTACTTGGCCTGCATTGACTTCTAATAAAGCAATATGTCTGCAAAACATGTTATCCAAGCTGCCTACATTTGCTGTCTGTCTGGTCGATAAATAACAAGATTTACTCACACTTCTTGACTGGAACGTTTCACCAGGGTTACTGCCACTGGTAGAACATTGAAATGGTTTTTGAGACATTTGGCCTCCGTAACGCATAGACTGGTGTTCTACATGCCTGATTTGTTTCCTGTTTAGGTGTATTTGGTGACAAGAAGAAAACCAGACAGTGGGAGACAGTCATTGGCTAAGCTCTCCAAAACAGATGGTTGAAATCTGTTTAACTCCCCAAGATAAATACCCCTCTTTATTTTCCAAGGTACCCTAATTGGTATTGTGTTTACGAAAAGCTCGTGACATTAGGGTCAAACTTGGATTGCTTGACTGTTTGTAAATGCAATGCTCATTTGGGTTAAGCATAGGAATTTGCTTCCACACACCCCTGCCCTTTCATGGCCACACAGTGATTGAGAAGCTAAATCCAAGCTAAACAAAGCTATGGTATTGGGATACCTTGTAGCCTGATTTATATGCAGTCACAGTCTTCGTTTAATTTGGGAGAAACATTTTAGTTTGGTGCAGGCTCAAAAGGGTGAGTATGGAAACCCTTGTGTGAAGAGGAAGTTTCCATGGTGGGTGTGGATGGACTTTTGCGCTGCATGGGCTGAAAGAAAAGAAGCTGGAGGATTTCAAAGCAGTTCTTCTACAATGAGCGCTTCAGTGCCTCTCACTGCACCTCCTTGTCACTCACACAGCCACGCAAGTGTGTGGACAGCTGGTCTTCGGCTGGCCTGTGAAAGCAGTTGCAGTAAAGCTTCACACAAGGATGAAGAGGAAACAGAGTCAAAGAAATATGTTGTATTGTATTATACGGGCTGTCAAACTTTTGTGGATGCTGATTTCCAGTGTAGCTCTTATCGATAGACACCTTAAAGCCATTTGTACCGGTACTCCATGCGATGCGACTCAACCAGACCGTACTGTCGCGTAATGTGTGGGGTTCGGGGAGCAGTTGTCGAGCGGTCCACCTTTTGCCACTAGTTTTGCCCTGATTAAAAATAATAATTAAATATATAACTAACTGGCAAATTGAAAATATTTGTTATATTATCTGTAATAGAAAATCTTTCATAACAAAAGTATTTGTTTCCAGGCGTAAGGGTTATTCCGCCATTGCCGTGCTGCAACAATACAGTATACAGTGCATGTTGTTTCACAATAATACTTAACCATTTTCATTCCATGTGTACCTGTGGATGAAAAAGCTAAGCGTGAAGCATCTTCTGCTGTAGTACTGCACACGCCAAGTACAGTTGTATAGTACTGTAGAACCAACACCCTTTGAAATATCAAAACTGTCATTTTCTTCATCTACAGTTTCTGCTCTTTGTATTAATATATTGCTCCAGCTTCTTCTTTGACAATTGTGCCATAGTTATCATATTTTGTTTGCAATTTTCCAGTTCAGTTGCTTTAGTGCGGTAGTCCCAATGTGAATTGAGGTCAGACTTGCGATCACTTGCAGTGACTGTGACCATCTCAAAATCAATATGTGATTACGGATTGTTTTGTCCTTCTTGAATTGATGGCACCATCTCTGAAATTGTACCTGATTTGTTGATCATCAACATAACGTATTTTACTTAACAACCCGCACGGCATTCAAATAATTAAGCAGTGCGAAATCCATTGAGCAGTAAAGGTTAGGTGAACAATGGTGGGAAACCATATGTATCCTTCCATTTTGTGACAAAACCAGCATCACAAGATGGCGTCTTCGAGTTGTTGGCCCCTGCATTGTGGTTGCAATTTCATTCAACCAGTCCGGTTTTAAAAGCATTGGAGCTTGAAGTGCATCACATGCTTTAGTCATAGTAAGTCTATCATTTGTCCATAGTTTTCAGACCGCGAGATGCCTTCCGAATGTGATTATGGAAACACATAAACGGCTGATCAAAGCAATCTCAGGAGAAATGTGCGGAAGATGTGGAGGAATCAAAAGTCATCGTATATACACTCTACATCGTGTCCAATGTGGTCCTCATGAATGTCAGACTTGCGGCGCTCCACTAAGACGAGTACAATGTTGTCAGGAAAGCTCCCTGCCTGGTGAATTAAATAAATCTTTCATGAATCTTAAACGGCTTGCTGTTTTTCTGCCTGCAGTTTTAAAAAAACCAAAAGATATAATTAAAAAAAAATCAACTGCGGGCTGTTTAAGGGAATCTGAATATATTTGCATTAATTTTGTAACATTAATTTGTCTTCTCGTTCAGAATCGCATCTTTGTTTCCTATAACTCTTCCATTTGCCCCTGTTAGGGAGGGGAAAAAAATTTGAATTGTACATATTTTCTGACTGTACTCTCTGATCTTGTTTAAGCTTTTAAAAAGTAATTGCCTCTACCCTTTTAACTGCTCACAATCTCTTCTATTGTCTTAAGTTGCACTTCTAACATCCATCCATCCATCCATCCATTTTCTGAACCGCTTAATCCTCACTAGGGTCGCGGGGGTGCTGGAGCCTATCCCAGCCGTCTTCGGGCAGTAGGCAGGGGACACCCTGGATCAGTTGCCAGCCAATCGCAGGGCACACAGAGACGAACAACCATCCACGCTCACAATCACACCTAGGGACAATTTAGAGCGTCCAATCAGCCTGCCATGCATGTTTTTTTTGGAATGTGGGAGGAAACCGGAGCACCCGGAGAAAACCCACGCAGGCCCGGGGAGAACATGCAAACTCCACACAGGGAGGCCGGAGCTGGAATCGAACCCGGTACCTCTGCACTGTGAAGCCGACGTGCTAACCACTGGACTACCGGGCCGCCCACTTCTTCTAACATGACTTTGCTATTTATTTTATTTTCATTTTTTTTTATAACACGTTTCTCACATCCTTTAAGAAAATACTGATGGCTGCGCCCTGCGGTGCAGTGGCTTCTTAAAGTCCCTGGATTAAGCTCCTTGAAAATGACTTTGAAGTTGATTTTTGTGCCACTTTAATGCTAATAACGTTTAACTATTTTATCTGCATTGAAAAGTGCTATTGGCAGACTGCAAGTCCTCCAAAAGGAGCGGTACACAGTACGGGGAGCTTCTGGCAACAGAAAGTGTTGCATAAACAAAAGCCAGGGAAATGTACTTGATGGCTAGCTCAGCTAAAGACTACGAAGTCATCGTTGCCCTCACTATTCCAAGCCAGCGTTGGCTCATTAGACAATAAAATGGGTTTATTACATCTCAGGTTGGGTGGTTCCAATGGGATGACGAATTGTTCCATGCAGCCTTTGAGATCAATGGACTAAAGCTGTTTCAAGCTGATTGTGGCTTATACTTTTGGGAAAGAAGCACAGGGGTGGTCTCTGTATTTATATCAACAAAGCTTGGTACACAAACATTAGAGAACGTGCTCCATGGAAAATGGAACGTTTGACTGTTCGTAGCAGGGCACCCAATCTGCCTTGCGAGTCGATGATTGTTGACATCACCACACTTAGTCGCTCCCAGAGGTCATGCAAATGCTCATGCTAACATGGTCCTACGGGAGCTTCACAACATCATTGTCTCCCTGCTATCCTAGCACTCAGTTATTGTGTGTGGTCACCGCTGATTAAACATTTGAAGTTGATGGACACTCACAAGTTTTCACCAGCATGTAGCCATATCAACATGGGGGGATTCGATGCTGGACTGTGTGTGCACGAATATACACTGTCCATACGGAGCCCGCCCCCATCACCACCTCGGCTTTTCTGACCACATTGCCATACTGCCCCAGCCTCTAAACCAGGGGTGGCCAAATCCGGTCTTTCACAGTCCCAATCCAGCCTGTTTTACTGTAGATGTATCTCCTCTTCCAATGCACCTGGTTCAAATGATCAGCTTATCAGCAAGCTTTGCAGAAGCCTAATAATTATAATTTGAATCAGCAGTGTTGTAGGAGGCATACTTCTAAAACAGGCTCGACGGGGGCTCTTGAGGACCGGACTTTGGCACCCTTGGTTTTAAACCAATTTTGAAGCAGTCCATACCCACAGGCAGGAGTGTGGCCCAGTGATACTGCCTTTGTGCGCATAACAACAAATGTTCAGGAAAGCAGCTACTCATAAAAGAGAAGTGGTCGTGGAGGAATACGGTTGCTCCGTCCTGCGCTTAATAAGAAAATGTGATGATGATTTCCCCACCACCAAGACAATTGCCATATACCTGAACCAAAAGCACTCGCAGGGCACTGCTAAAGTTTACGGATGCTCCCTTCAGGGTGTACAAAGTATCGGCACTTCGAGAAGCAGGAAAAGTGCTGGCCGCAGGCATCAGCAAAGCCAACTACCTCTTCGGTAAATAAATAAATAAACCCAGGGCCACTTCACCTCTAGTGACCCATGGAGCATGTGGAAAGGCATTAAGTGCATCACAAACTATAACATCAGGGATGCGCAATACTCAAAAGACCTATTGCTGCCAGATGCCCCTAACTAGTTTTCTGCCTGCTTTGTGAACCCCAAACAGTATCCTCGTGCACAATTCAAATGTCACACTTCAACATTCTTCCAAATCTTTCTTTTAATAATGAGCCCCATTTTATGAAATATTTAATGTGGATATAGTGCAAACAGAGATGAAGCTGAACTGTGTGGCTTCCCTTTAGTGCCACGATCCGTTATGTATTTCTCACTGTCAAAGATGGTTAAGTCGGTGTTTTGGCGTTAGAATGAGGGTTATCAAATTTCAAGTGGCCTGATAAGCATTTGAATTCAAATTTGGCATTAAGGATAAACTACTGGTTACTCTAAAATGGTTCAATGATTTTGTTGTTTACGATGATACTAGTGCAGCGTGTTATACCGGAGACAAATTCCTTGTGTGTTCTACATACTTGGCCAATAAAGATGATTCTGATTCTGATTCTGACTAATAGAAACGCCAATACTGAGAAAGGTTTTTGTTATTCCTGTTTGATCGTCCCCTAAATGTTGCTGGTGCTCCAGACAAAATCCTCAATAACCTGGTGATGCTATTCTTACTCTGTTTAGGAACCTCTTGCCATTTATGTAATGTACAGTACTTAACGTTATTTTTCACAGGAGCTTTAAGACATTTTTATCCTGTTGTTAATGTTGCTCTTAGTAGATGGATCAATGTCTCTATACCGTTAAACTGATAATTGCAACCCTTGGCGACAGATGTACCTTACAAATAAATGCATTTATCAGATAGGTTGTCATGGAAATAATATTCCTGGCTTCGTTCTCTTTGCTAATATGGCTCAGTTTGAAGTATCACTAAATTATGTTTCACAGAGAGTCAGAACTGGGAAAATCGGGAACTCAATGGTGTCTTAAAGTGAGAATCTGACATGTAATTTTTGGCACTGTAAATTCTTGGCTGTTTTGATCACTCCACCCACAAGCTGCTTACAGACACATCTCCCAAGTGTTCTTGAAAGTAGACTTGCCTAAACGAACCTTACACAATCTTAAAATGCCATGCTGCTCGTGCAAAAGGGAATCAGAGAAAAGTAAATGCATTCACAATTTGTGTTAAACTCTCCCTTTTTCCTGCTTTGTTCACATACTGTTTATTTTAGATATAATTGCACTCTTTATTTCACTCTATTTGAGTGTATTCTCAACAGTTTTTACACAACTGGTAAAAGTGAACCAACATGCTTTTCTGCCATCGTTCAAGGTCCCATCTGCATTACTTGAAGTAAGCCTGCTTGCGAAGACTATCCGTCCAAACAGCTTTGGTTTCAGCGCTTTGCTTGCTGAGAAATGTAAATCAGCAGTAATGGATAAGAACCCATGAAAGCACCTGCACATGTAATGTTAATACTCTGCTTCACATAAGCTTGCATCTGAAAGGGTGAGTCTAAAGGCCATGAATAAATCACATGCTTTTCAGCAAAAAAAAGATCTTTTGCTTTTTACATTTACTGTGGTTTGTATTGAAAGAAGGGCAGAGTTGTTTTGGTTGATGCAAACTTTGCCCTCTGCGTAAGCCGTGAAGTAGAGCCCCAGTGTATTAGTGTTGAGATGGAACAGGTTGCTCTTACCATCTGACATGAAAATGGACCTGATCTGTCCTCATGATTCTGGAAAGGTTGCTGCCAAAAACCATCATGCTGAAACTGTTGTTGTTGCTGTTGTATGTTTATTTATTTATTCTTATTGAACATTGCCGTAATTTCTCCTCATGTTACTTCAAACCTCACTCCCCACTGGTGCTTTTTAACTATTATTATTTTTTAATAAAACACAATTGGGGAAAATGTGCATAAAATTGGTATATTGGTTCTTTGATGGACAATGACTTCAGGATTGTTCAGCTATTGGTGCTTCCCCTTTGTGGAGAAACAGTAATCACTTACACACCAATTGCTTGTCTTCTCTGATTGTGTACGGACTCGTCTTGTGAATAGCTGCCTAGAAGTCCATAACACTCCACAATAGCAGTATAAGAAATGTACACATGGAGAAAGGCTGTCAGCTAAATGTAGAAACGCAAATAACATTGTCACAAGGACATTGTTTGTCTTTGTTTAGTCAAGCAACGCCTTCATTCATTTCTTAATCGTAACCCCTTAGAATCTCCATCAGAGGGTATAAACGTCTGTTTTGGTATCATGAGTTGTGGTACTAATAATCACTTCTTCAGTTTACTGCAAGAATTTTGCTCAATATTTAATCTAGAACCCCATATTTATTTACTGTCCCCAAACAAGTGGACTGGAAGGCCAGGTATGATCATACAGACTCAGATTCACATTTATTATTTACCTATGGGCTATAATTCTAGCCTGGGGTTCTAAAGAGCGTTTGCCTCTTCTTTACCCACAGGGCCGAGGTAGCCATTTTTTCCTGCAGCCTACGTGTTAACTCAGCCTTTTTGTTGGACTAAACTCAATTTCTTCCTCCACTGCCTCGAAAACTGCATCATCAGAATAGGGTGCAGTAAAGCCCTCACATATTCCCCCATTGGGTGCATTTGAATGTGCGCCACTATACAAAACACCGACTCTCCTCGGGACTCATTTTGACGCTAGTGTTCCTGCTCCTGACGTTACACTAAGTGACCACTCCCCCCGTTTACTATTTTATTTGCCACACCTATACTTATCTTATGGGAAGCACGTGTATATTTGTGTGTTCGTGTATGTGTGCTTGTATGTATTCTTGTGATTATTATCTGAATCCATCCGATAATTGCATTACAATGTCCACTGTAACAGGAAGGAGACTGGCAAGCAACAGCAAAACAGGATGTCAAGCAACTGAGAAAAACACTTTTGCAGGTGCCGCTTTAGAGCCACCATGTCTGACTGGCCAGATGCCCGGGGAAACCCTAATTAACAATCATGCTTTGTTTGCCGCAAAAATGACTCAAGTTGACTGCACCTAGATGAAATGTAAGATGGCCATGTCATCACAGGTTGTGGCCAAACCCAAATAATTAATCGTTTTAGTTATTCCAAGCGTTGATTAGCTTGAGCAAAATATCACTTCTGATGTGTACTAATTCTTCAGCTCTCTAAATGCTTTTTGCTACCTCATTTAGATTTTCTCAGCAATATGACTGGTTCTAATGCACTTTGAAAACTTTTGGCCTTTAGTCAAAGAAGCCTTTTAAAATAAAAATTGATCGTGCATGGACGGTAACATGGTTAATACAGTCATTTAAAAAAATCTCCGAACTCTTATGAAATTTTTGTTGCCAAAAATAATAAAAATGCATATTTTGTCATTTTACAGGATTATTAGTTTGAAACCAGTGCCCACAAACCAGCGATATATATTATATCACAAAAAACTGTAATCCGCCCATGTTTTTGTATATGGACCAAGATAAACTGATTTGGCTCTGATGGTGGCAGCAACCAGGCGAAGGCAACAAAGACAAGTGTGTCTTGCTTAAGTCATGGTGGTGGGAGTTTTATGGTCATGATCTGCATGCAGGTTGTCAGCACTGTGGAGATACATTTCGTTGAGGGAACCATGAATGCCAACATGTATTGTGACATACTGAAGTGGAGCAGGAATTCACTCCTGTTAATGAAGTCGCAGCGCATTATTCCAAAAAACAACAATGCCATGCACACCTCCAAGATGACCAATACCTTGCTGAAGAAGCTGAGGCTAAAGGTGATTTACTGAACAAGGATGTCTGCTGACCAAGACTTTATTGAGCCATATCGACCATCATTTGCCTTCAGGATTTTTCTCATGAAAAGATGAGCAATATATTTACCAACATTTTAATACTTTTTTTTTGTAATGACTCATTCTTCTAAGTCAAAAATTCTTGAACATCTGAATCTGAACAATTACATTACAATAAGCGGAATTGCTTGCTCAATAGCCAGATTGTGTCAGGATCCTTGCTCTGTGATATCTACTATTAGTCTTGATTCGGCCCGTTAGTGGACCTGCAGACTTTTATCCAAAGGCATCTGGGTGCAGGCAGGAGAAAATTGGAATAAGCCCATAAGAGATTAAACTTAAATAGTTGATTTGATTGTTTCCCTTTGGCGGGTGAGCTTTAACAATGGGTCTCACCAGTTGAGTTGAGTCTGAATTAGCCTTAGCAGGAGGGAGGGAGGGGGCACTGAGAGAGGCCACAGCTAATCCCAGGATATTGAGTAGGATTCCTAGGATGAGGCTGCGCTCCTTTGCTTTCCCGAGTGTGACTGTGGGGATGGGGCACCCCCGTGGGCAGGGGATGAAGGAATAGGGGTAGATTTATACTCCCCATTTTTTTTTTTACCCTGCTCAGTCCCTATTGTTAGAAGACTTTTCACAGTTTAGGGGCACGGTATCTGGGATTCTCTGCTCACTGAAGTGAGTCTCTTTTGGGGAGGGAATTCAACCAGCCAGTGTTGGGTTCTGAGGATTAGGCCCATTGGGATAATCAGGATCAGTTCAGTGTCCTCGAAGGGGGTCCTAGTCTCCGTCCAGCAGAGGAGTAGGGGCGTCACTGCTCAGTGCCAAGGATGGCTTGTCCACATCCCCCTCTCATCCTGGGCACACCTGCCCTTGCCCCTTCTTTTCTCAAGCATAACACAAATGACACACTGCAAAATCATGCCTGAAATTAAATCTGATCTGGTTCTTTTAAAACCATTGTCTAACTACAACTAGGCTCCGGGCTAATGAAATTATAATGATCAAGTTTTAACCGTGATTAAAGTTTAGTCCCCCAAATAGTGTGAAAGCGAGTGTACAGTAGTGAGGGATGCCAGTTTTGCACCGTTGTCACATCTGCTTATCCCATTAGCCATACAATTCTCTATATTTGGTGACCAACTTTACTCAAACAAAAGCCCAGGAAATGGGTGTAACTGAAAGGCAGTCACTGTGCGTCTACAATAAAGGGGCTTTGACGCAAATGGATACCCAGGTGGAGCAGCCGTTGTTTCTTAATCGAACTTGCACATTTCTGTTTACACTGAAACCTGTAAATAGGTCTTCATGACCCTTTACCTTCCTGCAACTGGATGTGATTCACATCATCTGTCAACTGGGAACCAAATACATGTAATCGTATCTACATTAAGATCCTCCACAAAAGATGGTTGCTTTTTGCTGTTACTAGGACACCAGCCCTAACTGCAAGTATGTGTTTAGCTGGTGAGCAACTTCGGCACGTGCACCGAGCGAACTGGTCACAGCACAAAGGGCGACAAATAAGGGCTTTCATATCTTCACTCGCCCTCTTTTTTGGGACAGTTGAGAGGGGAGGGTTGAATGGAAAGCATTGTTTTTTTGTGCGTGAGTGTGTGTGTCACCCGAGTCATACAGGAACAGCAGTGTTGGGAAAGATGCGTTTGCATTTGTTGGAGAACATTTGAAACCGTCTGCTGCATGTTGGGTGAATTAGTCGTAATATGATTTTTATTGCAGATAAAGTATACATTGAGGAGTTTTGTAACATCAAGGCAAATTGCTGTTGGCCACTAGGCGTTCGCATGCTGCAAATGCAGCTGTCACGTTGGCATCCTTTATTGTTCAGCTCGTTTCACATTTTCTGCACAAATTACCTCAGCGTAAAAAAATTAAAATTACATATTGCTAAACATAGCAAGAAGGGGGAAAAATATGATTTTAATTTGTCAAACATGAAATATGATTCGATTTCATAACTGTAATATGAAATTCAGCTGCTACTACGTTCCCAACTCTACTCCATGAGAAATAATGGAATTACATATTCTACTTGGTGTGATATTACTGTGCTGCACAGCAAGCATGAATTCCTGCCTGCATATTTTCAAGTATCAGTGTCATCTTTTTAAGCAATAATATGGCATATGATTCACATCTGCAGGTGAAATTAACTTTTTCTTATCATTTAGCATTGGCTCGAATGTGACTCACAGCTACTGTATGCTTGCACCTATGTGTAACACTGCAGCTTTGTTCATGGTATTCAGGATCTCATGGGAATGACCTGATAACTAAACAAGGCAGAAACCTGCTTTGACCGTTTGTGAGACGCCAATGATTGATCACAGATTCAACTGACAACTGTTGAAATATGAATTTCTATCCCCTAACATTGTTCGTTAACCACAACGCAGATGAGATGGCCATCCAGATTAATGATAATGGGGAAGCTAAGATGGTTTCGGAGACGGTCTGTGAATTTGATTATCTCCAGACGGCCGTGGAGACTAAAAGCAGCCAGTCAGGCTCTTATGTGAAAGTACTGAATGAAAACCCTGCTTGAAAGGTAATTGGCAAATGTTTGTCTGGGTGCATACTTCTCAGCTTACTGTACAAAGCCTTTCAGCATCTTCACTCTTGCCTACTCGTTAAAACACACACACACACACACACACACACACTGTACAACACATTAGAATGGGTTTTCCATGGTTTTGAAACATCTTACATTGTTGTTCTCAAATTTTAGATTGCCCTTGCTTTTTGTAGAAATGCACACGTGCTGCTCTATATAATGATGCCCCAATGAAGTGTACATACATTTACTGTGACCAGGCAAAGACATGACTCCTACAACTGACTTTACACTCTTGACACTGGGTGATATACAGTACACAGCACATGCTATTTATGCAACATTTTAAATTTGAGCACGCCCATAGGTATGACATATGTTAACGTTTGATATAATTAGATAACACGAAATAAAAATTCATATTAAAACTTGAGCTAGGAATTAAAATGGGTCCTCAGAATAAAATTAGTGATAAAATTAAATGATTGCATGTGAAGTGCCCATAAAGCTCATGGAATTGTTTCCCTCAATCTATTACTATATCCTCCATTTGCCAAAAGCTGCATTTAAAAATCATTAATGAGTGAGAATTGCTGGCTTGCATCATAACGAGAATTGCTACAGTACATCAGGGCTGTGAATTCTTCCGACACAAATTGTAATGTGACAACACATACCATTTAACTCATCACCACATCTTAGACATAAAACTTGCGCTGAGAGCATGACTTGACTTTTTTTTGCACACCATACAGTCATGTGAAAGCGTTTCGAATTCCTGATTTCTTTCTTTGTATTTTTTGCCACACTTAAATGTTCCCCATTATTAATAAAAAAACAATGCAAATAAACACAAACTGCTAATCATAAATTATTATTATTATAATTATTATTATTATTATTAAAATTCTTATTATTATTAAGGGAGAGAAAAATGAAACCCTAAATAGCCTTTTGTGAGAAAGTGATTGCCTGATCAACCTAATACCTGGTTGGCGCACGCTCAGCAGCAACAGTCAAAATCAAGTGTTTGCAATCACGTAGAGTGAGTTTCTTTCAGCATGAGGGCGGGGGGGAAATTTTGACATTGCAAAATTGTCATAATTCAATCACAATGGAATGTTTTCAAGCTTGAATAGCCTTTTAAAGTTTATGCCATAGTATTTCAATCAGATTCAAATTGGTCCTTCAACTAGTCCACTCGAAACACTCATTTTGTTTCTTGAAAACTTGACTTAAAGCTTTGCGAATGACTTTGTAAACTTTTCCAGACTGATAATGTCAATTACTTTAACATCCGTTCTTGAATTTGTCAGGTTCGTGGCATTTTGTGCAGCTTTTTGAAATATTTTGTCAGACTTTTGTCAGACAGTATTCAGTGAGAATGAACTGAAAGATGTGGATAGCCACAGTGAATTGATGATTTAACAAAGGGCGCAAGTACTTTTTTTTGCACACGGCCAAATATCGTTGAATAGGTAACATTTAAAAACTGCATTTTATGCTTACAGAATGTATCTTTTTGTGCTCTTTACATTTGCCTGATGTTCCAAACATAAAAGTGAGGAAGCTATGCACAGTTTCTTTTGACAATGATGTTCCCACTAAAATACAATTAGTTGGTACTTTACATTTATTACGTTTACATTTTGCAATGCTTCCTGAAACTGTAACCACTAAACCCTTTGAACATAGACCTCTCTGTCCCATATTTGTTAATTTTAAAGCTGAATTTGAATCCCTACTTCACACAATGCAAGGGCACTTGGGTCTGCAGTATAGCTCCAACCTATGCCAAATACCACAGGCAAAATATCTAATTTGCTGTGTATAACAACATAGAAATTTGTTGATAAATAACTTATTCAGTCACGTTGAAGCTAAGTGCATGGATAATTAAAACACGTAAACGCTTAAAACTGAGATTTGGAAAGTTTGTGCCATGTGTAGTTTCCCCTCAGTCTACTTTAAAAATTACTTGGGGAATGAATAATAATTGCATTAAATGAGTTTCTAAACCAGAAAACATTTGGCATATTGATGTACTCTCAAGGCCTCATAGCATCTTTGCAATCCAAAATAGACTCAATAATTCATTCAACAGCCACCGCAAAAAGAATCCAAATGCAGAACAAGTGTTGCCTGTTCAAGACATATTAGAAAGCTTTCTCGGAACTAGGTTTCTTGAAACACTTGGACTGACCCGAGCACTTTCGTCTCACTCCATTTTCCAAAACAGTCGCATGGTTCTGGGCTAGTGGCTCTGTGCTTCCCTTGTCTTGTACTGACACAACCCCGTCTACCAACCCCTTGCACCTCGTATTTGTGTTCCGGTCATCAGGCCGTTTTTTGCTCCTTTCCTGCTTCAGCCTGGCTCACACAAATTAAATTTAATTTGTATTTTTACTCTCCCAAAGTGCTGTGCACCTTCTGAATTTGTTCATTGTGTCAGGTGTTGATTAAAAGGGCATCACCCAATAAAGTCAGTGAACAGCCCATGTTAATTCGTAACAGGGGTTTATGGTGTGTGGCACGGTCTCGGCATAGCTTTGAGCACTTAATCACTTTGCTATGCCATGTTAGTGTCATTTTGGAGGCCGAGTGCAGTGATGCTTGACAACCAAAATGAAGTCACAATTACAGCATCAAGTTTGCAGATGTTTTCCTCATGCAGGTTCTATTTGTGTCTTACCTAGGACATGGAAATTGATTTCTTGTGTGTATGTGTGTGTGTGTGTGTGTGTGTGTGTGTGTGTGTGTGTGTGTGTGTGTGTGTGTGTGTGTGTGTGTGTGTGTGTGTGTGTGTGTGTGTGTGTGTGTGTGTCTCCCTGGTCATCTGACAGATGATTGTCATTGGCTGGCTTCAGCTGTCAAGCAACACCAAATCCGAAAGGTGTGTGCGCTTGGTTTGGCCTGAGCTGGACATGCAGTGGGCATGTGGGAAGTCCACATGACTGATATTGTATTGAATTTCGAAATTAATATATTTAATGATTAAGTCTAGGTATCGATATGATAATGATATACCGCCCAGCTCTCCATGATAGGATGAAATACCACTAGGTTGTATGAATAAACCATTCATTCATTTTCGGATCCACTTATCTTCACAAGGGTCGCGGGGGTTGGGGCTGCTGGAGCCTATCCCAGCTGTCTTCGGTCAGTAGGCGGGGGGACCCTGAACCAGTTGCCAGCCAATCGCAGTGCACACAGAGACTAACAACATTCCGTGTTCACACTCACGCCTGGGGACAATTTTGAGTGTTCAATCAGGCTGTCATGCATGTTTTTGGAATGTGAGAGGAAACCGGAGTACCCGGAGACAATCCACGCATGCCTGGGGAGAACATGCAAACACCACACAGGCCGGACCTGGAATTGAACCCGGTACCTCAGCACTGTGAGGTCGACGCGCTAACCACTGGGCCACCAGGCCCCTCCATAAATAAACCACTTTACCAGTAAAGCCAAAGCACATGTGCCTTAGTGCGAAAAGGCATTTGCTGTCGAGACTCTCATCTCATGGCAGCTAAGTGAGGAGTCTTACTGTTTTTTCAGCCTCTGCGATCTGCTCCAGAACCTGATAATTACTGATACTTAAATGAAAGACCTCAAATGAAGCCCATTGTCTTGCGCTTCCAGTATCCAGCTGATACTACAGGACATTTTTGAGACTGAATAGCAGTCTCTCCTGTCATAACCACGTGCTCTACAATATTGATGTATTTTCGTAACCCGAGTGGGTACCAATGCCCATTAGCATTCAAACAACCATCATCAGCACCTATTAGGCCCACTTGTGCACTGATTTAAGGAAAACAACATGCCAGTTTTATTCATGATACATTCAACAAGCATCCAATGTATAGTAGCTAAATGGTCCAAAGGTATATTTCATCATTCTTGTGATGTACCATTGCCATACACAAATGAGTAATATTTTGGTTTGGGGAATCAAAACTAGTGCTGTCAAGAGATTTAAAAAATGTGAGATTAATTATTATTTGTAATTAATTGATCTAATTTATATTTTAATATCATCTAAAAATTGCTGAGAAAACCCCCATTTTCGTTTTAAATTCATTACATTGTGTGTTTAATGCACAGCATGTTTGCATGCATATTTGCACTGAGGAAGAAATGTCATCTATGCTGCATGTCATATGTAAGCATATTTGACAATAAAGATGATCTTGACCTTGAAGATCCAAATTTAAAAATTACAAAAGATTGTCTCATTTTAATTTTTCAAGTACAATTCCATCCATGGGACCTCTTGATGCCCATTCACCTTCAGAGTTTAGTATTCAGAATGGACTTGTGTAAGCATGGATAGACAAGCCTGCAATTAATGTCACTGCCAACGTGTGTAATCACCCACCATGGCCCACTTGGGGCATGAAAGAATGGTTTGCACAAAGGTTTCAATTCATCATCCTCAGACAATTTGCATTTCTGAAGGATTTCTTGAGATGGGTCACATCTACGTATGACCAACTTTACATTAAAAACCTGCCTGCTTTGGCTGTGTGTATCAAAATATCTTAATGCAAAGAAACTAATTATGATAATACATCTTCTACACTGTGTCAAATCCGCATTAAAGCTGATCATATTAATTTCGGGACAAGCTCCGGAACACAACATTTAAGAGCCAACCAATCCAAGCAGTTTTTCCCTTCAAATGGCGGATGCGCAAAAAGCACAAATTTTATATTTGTCTTTATCATACACATTTAACAATTTGTGGAGGCTATGTGATTTCCTTTCTGGCCCTGTGTGGACTTTGTGATGGCAGACGGTAGCTTTGTGTGCGGTTAGGGAGTTGGTGACTGACTGACCTCAGAAGGTGGACCTACTTGCTGCGCTGTGCTGGCGGGTGCGTTTGGCATTAACCTCACTGTTGTGTTTGTGGATCCTCACTAGCCCCTCACCCCTGCCGTAAGACATACATAACCTGTCAGATCCAATCTGTCATCAGGGGATTAATTAAAATGCTACACAGCAAAGGTACAGGATCCCTTTGGGGCTGTGGTATATACTTGAATGACATGCTCATGTGCAAGAGCCCACACAGAGAGCCCTGTCTGACATAGCACGTTGTTGTTATCACCTCAGGGGACATACAACAAATGAATACATTCATGAATTGATGGACAGCTCTCAATCATTCTTTCTATATTTTGTACTGTACAAAAATTGGCCATGCATATTGTGCTAGCCATTTTGAGTCTAGTAACCCCCCCCCCCCCCCAACCCCCTCCCATCCATGACCATATGGCCCGTAGCACAGATTTAATTTGCATAGTGTTTCTTGCTGCGACAAAGCTGTCATCAAAGTTTCAAATGATCACTCTCATTGTTGAATTGAATCAATGCCTGTCTGGAAAGGCATGCATTCTTTTCAAGGACTTAAATAAATTGAGACAGGGTTACTCATTTAGCTCAGACCCTCCGATGCCCTGGCACAGACACAGACAATAGCCATGAGCAAGGGATGCAAAATGAATTCTCTTGTCCTGTGTGCTGTCCCTGGATATCAACATAATTTGATTAGTGACCTGTTAACATGAATGTGCAGGACCTCTCTTCATTCAAGTCCAAAGGGACTCCAGGGGTGAGTCCATGTTACAGGGCTCAATCCCCTTCCTTTGCAACCCTGCCCTCGTGTCATTTATATACCCAACCAGACAACTCTGTGATTAATGACTCAGCTTGTGGTGTCATCGTCAATTTATGGTGACTTCACACAAAAGGCACCATCCGTGTCACATCAGCACTACTTGAGGCTTTCTGCTACTGGCCTACAAACCTGTAGGGGAATGTGTAAGACTAAGTCATGCATCGATAAAATATACCACACTATGTAGTGGCTCCTCCTTATTGTGTGTACGCGTGTGTGTGTGCGTGTGCGTGTGCGTGTGTGTGTGTGTGTGAGAGAGAGAGAGAGAGAGAGATCTATCTACCTATCTATCTATCTATTAGCTTTAAGTTCATTATTTCATTCAAATCAATTTCCCTGTAAAGCCTTTTCGAAGGGCTCTGCATCAAATGTAGTTAAAGCACTCTGATAGTTGTGTAATTTGCCTTTCCTGGCATCTCGTGATTGCATTACCACAGTATGCTCATGTTTATCTTTATCTCAATTGGGTCTCTTGCCAGTTTCATTTATGAAATTTAAAGGGAAACACATGCTTGCCACAATATTCAGAACTGACAAAACAACACTGAAGACAAAAAAAAATTGTTTCTTTTGGTTGAGAATGTTCACAGAACTATCACGTTCACTTCACCTGTACTTTTCTTGTTCGTAGAATTATGTCAAGTTCGAGTTATAAGAGTCACCTTGTGACCTTTATCACCATTTATGCAGTTCACTCCAGAGGTCACCTTTTTCCTCATAATTGAGGTTAATGTTGATGTTGTAATAAATTGTATAATGTCACAATAATCACATCAAATATATATTTTTTTCAATGTAACTTTTTAAAAAAATGAACTTTTACCAAGAAAACAATAGCAAACTTTAAAACTGTTGTGTGAAAAAGATGTAGTAAAAATAAAGGCATAAATACTACAATCAATAAATATTACAAAATGAATAAATAAAAAGTGTGAAACGGACTATGTCGGTTTTGCAGTTTTTTTGCAAAGAATGCAGATACAGGGAACGAAGATGAACAAATATATACAATTAGTTCTTTGTCAAGAACACGAACATTTCCACTTTCTCTGGCAATGATAATTGCAAGTTAAAAAGCCACGGTAACACTTCACTTATTTTTCTGGGAAAGATGATGATGTTGAACTTGTATCGTCATTCTCACAGCTGCTGTCGCTTTTGCCACTACTAGCATCACATTTCCGGGTGTTTCTTTTTTGGTAGCAAACGAAGAGTTCATTGGAGGCTTTCAAATATGGCGTACACATCAGCCTTGAGCTAAAGTTTGTTCAAATACTCTAAGTGCTTAGTCAGAGGGGGAAAATGACCCCCAGTTCGCCTCATACTTTGCGTAATCTGTCTCGCATTTCGAGAAATGGTGCAAAACCGCTGCAAAAACTCCATGCTAGATGTGCTTAGAACTGTCATTATTCTCCATATTTGCTGTCACTGTCCAACTCTAAATAAAAGCAAAATGTATTTTCATTTTGTATTTTAGTCTATAATCGACTGTGTGGAGAGACACAGAAGTACTCTGTCAGTTTCACTTCTGATAGTACCTGAAGTGCATTGAAGGATCGCCAACACAACAGTGCATCAAACATAAATAAAAAAAAATATAAAAATCCAAATAAGCAAAAGACCAGATTCCACCAGTTATACTATAATTGCTTTGGCCTGAGCCCAAAACATCGAATAGAATGTAGAATTTGTTTTCCGCAAATAACTGAAAAATGCCCCCTAAAAAATAAATAAAATCAACAACTTCAGTTTGTAAATGTGCCCTATTTGTAAATGCCAGACCACAAATATAAGGCTGATCACTGTATGTGCTGTACATGAAATATTGACAATTCAGTGTATAAACATTGTTTCATGACTTATATAGGGTGTGGATAAAGTTGGCAAATTAATTTAAAAATTATTTTTTTGCAACTGCCTCCTTCAGTTAATGTTTGAAATATATTGGTGAATATACATTTTATAGCAGCCCTAACTCGTTTTAAACAAAACATGATCACAAAGGCGCTCATGAATTTTCAATAATCCTTGCTCTTTATTCATGGCCACACGATATATTCTTAAATTCTCATGCTTCATATGATCTTATAATTGCTTCAGTACAATATATTGTCAGGGCAAAAAAGGGATTACCAAGGATCCCAAGGAAAAAGGTGCATAGCTGGATGCAGGGACATTGCCAGATGTTAGTTTAAGCCGAGACTTGTGTGCCATAGTATTTATATATTTATATACACACACACACACACAGACACACCCACACACACACACACACACACACACACGGTTACATTTCAACAGCAAAAGCTTAGGATTACAGTGGTTTAGATAATTTGACCCCTCAATGGGCCTAGTACATTACTGGGTTGAAAATTCATTACAATTCTTATTCAAACGTTGAAGTATTCATGCTTCACCTCTTTCCCTTTTCCTTCCTTTTTGGCTTCTTGGCTTCGACAAGTTCCCTTTTTCTGAAGACACCCGTCCCATTTAGGTCCCCTCAATAGGGAAGGAAATGACTTGTGGGAGCAGATTCTTCTCACACAGAGATCATGATCGTGTGGCTGCGTGTCACAGGCACACTAGTGACTCCAGGTTTTAATTAATCCTACATACCACTACCATCACCCCTTGACCATTCTCCCCCCTCCCAAAGTTTCTCACGTTTTTTTTTTTTTTTACACCCCCCATTTGTGGGACTGCATGTGTGGATTTGTGTGAGTGTGGGTGGATTCCGTTTTAAAGTGAATGCTCTTAACCTGCTTGAAAAGTGGTGTCCATAATTTTCATGGCGCCAGGGATCACAACCGCCATCACTTTTCCCCGGTGTGTGAGGTGGCCCACTAACTGTGTTCAAATGCTTTAAACTCTCCATCACTAGTGCTGCTTACTGTGTCTTCAAGAGATATCAACCAAACTCAACCGTGTGTACTGTGGTGGGAGCATTTCACAATTTACAAGGACTCAGCTAGACTTCGTTTTTAGATCACAACCTTTTTTCTTTTCTAAATCTCTGGCGTTTGAGCTTAACTTGCCGATAATGCTTTGGTCAGGGGTCGCCTCAGTGTATGTTTTCAAAATAAGCATATTTTAGTTAGAACCATGTTTCTCAAGCTTTTGTTTGTTTCATTTTTTTGTATCAAGATAATGAATGGTGTTATGACATTGTATTTCATTATACCACCCCATATTGTGAAAATAGTGGAAATGTTTTATTGATGTTTGCACACCTCCTTTAGGTTGATGTTTTGGATCTTTTTATTGTCTTTTAATTTCTTGATAGTTGCCTGTTTTGTTCCAAGAGATGGTTATATCCCAGTAGTCTCTATTGTGTGTCTATGATGAGGTTTAGAATGATGTGATTCAATAACTTTTTTATGTTGGTTGAATTTAGCTTCTCTGTGGTAATCATGGTGATTCTGAAGGAAGAAAAAAGTCTGAAGATATCGTTAGAACTAATTTAAGTCCTTGTCTTTTTAAATCAATCTTTTTATTGCAAATGCACTTGGCAGATGGTGTTGTTTTGTGGTTTGCCTGCCATCCTTTTTAATTATTAACTGTCACAGTTTTGTTGTAAATCGAAAGGGAAAAGTGAAGAACACCTCGAGGGGAAAGAAATGCACATTCCAACTCTGTCTGCACTTTTATTGCAACTTGGCTACAGCAGACATTCTATCTGCAAATGTGCTTGTGATTAGGCTGTCAACAGCTGGAAGTAATGAGCAATGGATGGAGCCACCTTGGTATGCAGATCCTGCACCAACATTTAAAGATATTGAACAAAAACTAGAGGAAGGGACTGAAGAGGTACCTTGGCCTCCCACTGCTGAACATCTACTACAAGGAGTAGTTGGGCGGTTGGACCCATCAAATCTTTAGCAATGAAACCGTTGTTCCATTCCATCTGAAATGTAGGCGGAATTAGACGCAGGGTCGATTAAGATGTGCGGGGATGTGATAACGGTCTCATAAAGGCCATCGGAAGATGTATGGCCTTTTACAGGATCATTTAAAGCACTTAATGGGGGACAGGAATTAATGGCTTCCATTGAGTAGACAAATTGTATGGATATTTTCATAAAATATTGTCTATAATTCATAGTGTAATAGAATATGAATCAACCCCCTTGCTTTTGGTTTTGACTGTTAGCTTTAAATGAGAGTTGCAGCTCCACTGTGCATCTGCCTTCTTCATGCAGTGCTGTAAACGTGTGGAGTTTTCTTCCTTTACGGTGGCACAGTCTTCATTTCATCGTGATAGGTTTTGTTAATTAGTATTAATGCCAAATAATTTACAGTTGCAATGGATGTATGTGCAGGCCTTGTCCTCTCAAGCATAAAATTGGATTCATTATGATGACGGAGGTTCGTAGGATTTTTTTGGCCCTGTGGTTTCAGGTCACTGGGTAAAGTGATGGAGAGCCTTCTGGCTTTCACGAAGGGGCGGGGCAAGCAGGTCAGAGCCAGAGAAGAGAGGACAAGTCCTCCACACAGTAACGCATCACTCACTGGCATCTCTCTCAATGGCCACTCTGTTCTTTTACAGCTACTGTAGGTCTGGTGACTAAGAGTGACAGAGTCCAATCTCAATCTTGAGAGGGCGTATGATGGTGAGAAGAGAGATTGTCTTTATTATATGTGTGAACAAATTGCAACCAGGGACAAATAAGCAGTATTTATTTTTTTAAACAAAATATAAGTCACAGATGCAAACGTTTCTATACACACCGTATGGCCATGAGACTCAAATCTATTAGTCTTAGCTCTAACTTGCACTGTCGATATTTAATATTTTCGTATTGAGATATTCTACTGAAAATTTGAATAATTGGGTCATCAGTAAGAAAAAACAATCCTGGTTTTACGTACTGAAGACAGACATTTCTACTTAATGAACAACCCACTATTTTTCATTTTTAGATATTCAGCATTTTATTAAGCTGCGCCTTGCTGCACTATCTTTACTTTGTCAAAACATGACTGAGATTTTAGACATTTTGGTCTGTGAGAGAATTGACACCGGAACCACGGTAGCGATATTGCCGGCTAAAACAGCATACTTGAGCAAGCCTGGTTTGTTAAGTGATCAGTTAAAACTGCAACTGTGTCAGACTGCATCAAAGTGTGCATCTACTGCCTAATCCTCTTGCTAGTACTAGCTAATGTTGGAGCTGCCGCTAAA
Source organism: Hippocampus zosterae (assembly GCF_025434085.1). NCBI lineage: Eukaryota > Metazoa > Chordata > Actinopteri > Syngnathiformes > Syngnathidae > Hippocampus > Hippocampus zosterae. The sequence continues at coordinate 13,349,581 of NC_067461.1, read as the reverse complement.
TACTTAACAGACACCATACAATACAGTGTTAGCAACGTCTTATCATTTTTTAAGTATCATTAGTTAAGTGATTGAACATTATTTGAGGACCTGGTTGTTGGAAGTCTTTAGCAACAGTTTGTGACGTCAAAGGCCCCAAAACAAAGTCTGGAAGATGAGGCAAGTAAGCCGTTATGCCGCAACACGCTGCCGGGAACAACGTGAAAATAAAAGCGTACCTAGGCATTGATGCCCATAAATTATTTGGCAAGATGAGGACAATTGGGAAGTTGGCCTTTCAACCGCATTGGCTACAAGTTGCTGTCATGCATAGCATAAACTATTGTTAATGTGGTTGGTTTCATTTTTTCTTCTTGGCAGTGCACCCACAAATAAGCAGGTACTCGAGGCAGAAAAAAAATTGCCTCAATCATTTTTTTTTCTTTGACTGGAGGTCACTTATTTTACTCGAGTTTCAACCCTGGATATAAACACAACCTTCTCGTTAGTCTTTTTGATTTGAACGTCCTTTAGACAGTAGTAAATTATGCAGGAGAGGGAAAAACATGGTTATTTATATTGTTGTTTTGGGGGCCTCAAAAAATAGGAGCATTCACAGAAAGCATTGCAGCAAGTTTTATTTAGAATACTAATATATTAAATAGGCAGCACACGGCAGTTTTTTTCAAGTTAGAAAAAAAAAAAACTAATTGAATGTATGAAAGACCCAGTGGCTGTGAACACAGAACTGAATCAAAAGATTTTAACATGTTTCTCCACTGCCCCCTGACCCCCAACACATTCATTCTTTGCAAAAAAGGGGGTTAATTTATACTTGCACTCTCTCTCGCACACACACACACACACACACACACACACACACACACACACACACACACAAACAACAGCTCTTTTGTGGGTACAGGTAAACGCAAAATTAAAATACTGCTTTTCTCTTGGCTGCCTTCACCATGTTTTGTAGCATTTGTTGCTGTTTTAGCACTCATGGGATGAGAGAAGTTTTGAGTTTTTGTTCTCAGAAACTCTTCATCGGGGTGGTAATAATTATTCGTCACAGCAGTCCTATTTCAGATTTTCTCAGTTTTTTTCTGTAAACACTAATATCCAGCCAGATGGCATAGGATCACCTTGATTGTTTGGAAATTCTCTCGCCATCTTTAAAGATGTCAGTTGACCAGCACTTGGCAGTACAATTGTGATTCTAACTTGGGATAAATATGTACGTATGTGTGTATGTATGTATGTTCCAAAGCGCAAAGCGACCAATGTGTAGTGCAGTCTCTTTATGTGTCCCACAGTGTACCAAGGAAAACGGTTTTGAAGCATGTTTTTACTGCCCTACAATATCTTGCATTTACATAAAACAAGCGGGATCACCAACCATCCACTCCATTTTATACTCCATATAGAATTGTTGTTTGATGAAGCCACTTGTGATGTTATCTGTTCATCTTAATGATTTCAAAATCTCTATATACATATACAAATTCTTTATCATGTGGATGATGGCAACCCTTTGTATTTTTTGTTAGGTCCTGACTGCTAGCTTTGAGTTGTTACTTGTGGTCCTTGAACTGATTTCACGCTGTTAGCCCGAATAAAGCTAACAGGCTCGTAGCCTGTACTTAGTGTATGTTATTGGTACTATTGGAGACAAACCAAGGCTGTTGGCCATGGAGGGGTCATGCAGTGACGCTTTGATACCGGTATCTATTGGAATGCAAATGTGACAGTCTGCCTGACCAGCACCTTCTAAAGTGAATAGTATCACTCTGAAGCAAACACTGCAACTGCACCAGTAGCTCTGATCATTAGGTACATAAAAGCCAAACTGCTGTCTGCGCTGCGTCACACACAAGAAGAAAAATGCACGTCAGATTTTGTTTTGTCTCCAGCCTTGTCTGACCGCAGATGAGAGCATGAGAGTGATTAAGGAATTGTTTAAAGTGACTGATCAAATAAGGTCATGGGTCACCAATGATAAGTGAGTTCACATGGGGTCGTCATCAGTCTGCTTCATCAATTTTGTTTCATATGCGTTCATGCAAGTTACACAAAGAGCTGCCCCTTTGAACGGGTTGTTTCCAGTGAAAGCCACAACAATGGACTGTTCCTTTCACCGTTTGGCTTATTTGTTGTTTATCACAAAGCGGCAGGAATTTGTCAAATTAGTTTGCTCATTTGCTGGCACACTTCAGTCAACCTTATTTGAACTATTTACTCAAACAAAAAGGCTCATTAATAACAAATGGAAGACTATTATTCAAGCTAATGGAATTGTTGGTTTTAAGATGCTCTGAGAATACTCTTAATTAGAAAATGGACTATTAAGTATGAGAGACATGTCACAGTTCTCATTATTAGTTGAGACAAAATTCTGGTAGCATTTTTCCAATTTAATCATTTATTTTTTTACAAGTTAATTTCTGTAGGAAAATACTTATTTGTTTGTTTATTTATTTGTAAACAACACAATAACATTTGATGCTTGACGTACCAAAATCAAAAAATACCCATTGCCATCATTCATATAACCCTTTTTTCAAATTAAAATGGTGGGGCCAAGCATACACTATTTTACATCAAGAAAGTTGTTATGTAAACATATTTTCGCAACTTGGTTAAATACTTTGGAACATGGGTGGCCAAAATGGAGGGAGCCTCCATTGACCACCAGCAGCCTGCAGGCCTTTTACTGAAAATTGATTACCAGGGAGTTGAGTTGGTGGTGTTGTTTTCGCATTTGCATTGGTGCACATTTGGAAATGACCCGATCACAACCCTAGTCACAATATCAATTAAAAAAAAAAAGAAGCAATGTGCAGCTAAAAATATATATATTTATATTTGTCTAACTTGCCAGTCATCCCGGTCATGAACATATGCACAAAGTTGAATCAAGACAACGGGACTGTTCTTGTTTATTGAATTAGTTGCGGGGTTTTTTCTTGTTTTCTGAAAATGACTCCAAATTATTTGGGCAATTACTTCAACAGTCAAACTAATATAATTTGGTCAGTATGCTTATGTATTATGACACCAAAGCATGCAATGATGAGATGATTTCCCCACAAATGATTTTAGCAAATTTTTCGTTTCAGAAGTGCGTATCAAACTAGTAGCCCTTTGCATTACTTGGTGCCCAAGAAGTAGCTTTCTCTTTCAAAGAGGTCGATGACTCCTGCCTTAGAGGGTGACCTGTATTAATAGCAAATTCCCTTTTTTTTTTTAAACTGCGTACTGGACATACTGTACATATGTGCATTCTCAAAAGGTTACAGCATTGGAAATCATAAACACAAATCAAAAACTATTATTTTCAATATAGCTTTATGGAAAGTATCATATATTTTTTCTTAATACTGTAGACGCTAGAAAGACGAGCAAAACATTTTTAATTGTTATTCTTAACGTTAGTCTAAGTACTTGTGTTTCTGAACAGAGCTGTGGTTCTGTCATGCAAATATATTTTTGTCCTGTTGGTATTATGCAGGCAAAATTCGCCAAAATTGAGGTGACAATGCGACTTTTGTGATGTCTTGATTTATTGATATTTCCCCCCTGTTTAAACAAAACAATTGTCAAGGTGGAGTGTGGATAATAAAAAAATCAATGTCATTGTTGTTCATATTTTTTTATTCTGTAATATGACCAATACTTTTCATATTCAATTGTGTATGAAAAAAAGTCACTGGTTCCTTAAAAAGCTAAATAAGCATTGGATCAAGGCACATACAAGACTGGCCAAAGGGCATACAATGCACTTTGGTTTTTTTAAACATGAAGAACAGGTAATTTCAAATTGTGGCAACAAAAATGTGTTCACTTTGAAAATAAAAAATCTTAGTCATCTTAAGGAATGCTAACACTGGGATCCTTTGAACAATCATGTATTTTTGGCCTTTTGGCTTGAATGACGGAGGGTACACGGTACTAAGGAATGCCGCCATTGTCATTTGGCCATTGTTGGCTCATACAAACAGAGATCGTGTGGGGTCCTGTGTCAGCCTGTCCAGTCTTCTTGTTTTGAGGCGTCAAGAGTCCCCTTAAAGTTGGTGTGCTTTATCTGCCCTGTGCTGTGGCCTACAATCCCATCAGAAAAATAAAAAATCATAATAAAATAAGAGTCCTGCTATGGTCGCTCTGCTGTGTTTCAAACTTGCAGAAAGTACACACCTAAGAAATTGGTGAAATAAAGCATGGCACAATATCTGAAGTGATTTGTTTCATGAACTCTAGAACAGTATTCTTTGTCAGTAGTAAATGAGACAGCTCGGCGCCGTTTCTTTTTCGTAATAGGGCACCTTGTCTGATTTAATTTTATTGATCAACTGTACCTTAGTTTGACAATTTCCGCCTTTGTTTTTCAGACAGCCACAAAGTGAAAACAATGACCTGTGCTTGTACTACAATGTTTTCTAATGTCTGATTGTTCAACACAGCAATTAAAACCCACTTTCACAGTTGACAAGTCATCATATCTCAGAACACAGAATTTATTTTTTAATTGGTTGATATTTTTTTTTTTTTTAAGTCAAGGAAATACAGTACAAATTACTACAAATCCCTAAAATATAATTGCAGTACTACACCCTGGTTCAGTGAGGGCCTGCAGGTGGAACGTTCTCAGCTGTCATAAAATGTCCTTAAATATAAATTATATGGCAAATGTACATAACATTGCTCCCTTAGTCTGATAGATCCAGTGTTTTGTCAAAGTCTTGCCAATCTGTTTACAACACATTCTCGTCATGAATGTCTGTGTGCAATATCATGAATGGGAGTAGTCCGAATCTGGTATTCCACTGTCTCTGTAGCTCCTGTTGTTGATATTGTTTTCGTTTTGTGGGCTCTTGTATAAACTCAGGCCATTAGGTGGAAAGATTGTGTGTATCACAAACTCCTCCTTGGACACTGGAAGCTGATTTATTGGTATCATTTGAAACGAAGTCTCTCTTATTTCTAGAATTGAGTTGTCCTTCTTAGTGCCAGCTTCGGCATAGTCATCCTTTCTTCGACGGCCTTTATTGTAGGTGCAGTTCCTTGAAAAAAGTGAGCCGTTCCTGTGCACGTACCAACACACCAATGCCAACATGATTATTGCCAAAAGTGCAACAGCCCCTCCGATGATAGCAGCCAAAGGCAGATTTGAATTTTTGTAAGGCTCTTTCTCCTGCTCTCGGTTTAAAGTCGTGGTTGGGTTATGCGATTTATGAGAGCCGGTCTCCGTCTCTATGCACACGGGCGTCTCGTCTGCTAGGTAGATATTGCTGGTCTCCATGGGAACCATACATATCCTGTAGGAAGACTCTGGCTCCAGCGCAGTGAGCAGGTACTCTGTCCTCTCCCCCTGTACAATTGTTTCAGTGATGGAGCCAAATGCAGGGCTGTGTCCAAGCTTCAGCCAGCTGAGTCGAAGGGCGGTCATGGGCTGCGATACCCTCCAGGATATGTGAACTGTATCTGCGCTACTTGACTTCACGCTGATTGTGATGATCTTTCTGCCTGATGACATGGTGGTGCCATGGTAATTTCTGCCCATATTTGGTCCCTTTACTCCAGGCCTTTTAGTCACAAACGAGGGCCAGTGTGGCTGTGAGGGGCGCAGAGTGTTGGAGACTGTGCTTGTCTCGTACGTGGGAATAAATTCTAAATCCGTGCAGTCAAACATGTCTGTAGTTAAGTCTTTTAGAGCCATGCCTTTTACCTTATCAGGCCCCTGGCACATGAATCCTCGCACATTTACTTTTGTCGGCAATGACCGGAGCCAGTCGCGCACCCATTTCATTCTGCAAGTGCATTGCCAGGGGTTGTTGCGTAGCAAAAGCTGTGTGAGATTGTCCAGATCTTCAAATACACCTTGTGGGAGGCTGCTCAGGTTGTTTCCAGATAGGTCCAAGCGGTAAAGTTGCCTAAGAAAAGCGAAAGCCCCTGGCGGCACCCTATTAATGTGATTATCTTGTAGCTGCAGCTTCTCCAAACTTGTGCCTGGCAGGTTAGCTGGTGGTGATGTCAGGGAGTTCCTCACCAACGAGAGCTCTGTCAGATTAATCAGATTGATGAAAGCCATCTCTCCAATTCCACGGTTATTGAGCAGATTTCCATCCAATATTAGTCGCTTCAGGTTGATGAGATCTTGCAGCGACTGTTCAGAAATGGATGAGATTCGGTTGTCTTCAAAGCGCAACTCCTCAATGCTCATGGGTAGGCCTGAGGGGATAGTACTTAGGTGGTTCCTCGAGAGGAAAAGCAATCTTAGGTGATTGCTGTCCCTAAAGGCCCCCTCTTCGATACTGACTGCTGACACTGAGTTGTCGTCCAGGTGAAGTTCCTCAATATAAGGAATCTGTGCTAAAGTTGCGTGCGTAATCATGCGAATGTTGTTCTCCTGGAGATGGAGCTCTTTCAGCCCGAGAGGAAGGTTAGTGGGGAACTCATCTAGATTGTTGCAGTAAAGGTAGATCTTTTCCACATTTGTGAGCCTGCTGAGCTCTGCTGGGATTCCTGAGCTCTTTATGCGATTGTTTTGTAGGTACAGCACTGTTGCATCCAGGGGTAAACCAGTAGGGATGGAAGTTAGGCCACGGTCATTACAGTAGATGAAGGTCCCATCACAGCGGCAGGCAGAGGGACATGAGGCAGATGTCACCAGTGGGTTAGCAAGGCCCAGCAGCAGTCCCACCCTGATGAGGGAGAGTGTAAAGGCCTTGCACTGACGTACCATCTTCACGCCGAGTTGCCAGGCAGTCTGATCACTCAAGAGCCTCCTAGGAAGAAGACACAAGAGTACATTTAATACACAAGGCCTTTAGGATAAGTCCAAATTCATGTACTTAGATTTGCTTGGTGTTTAAATTGGGCCGGAAGCACCATATAGTTTAAGTACTGGATCACGGTTCATTATTCTAAGTGATATGGTAGTACATATAATTTTGTATTGAGCTTCATTTATGACTGCATAGCTGCACATCATTCAAAAATAATACTATAAATAACTGAGTGGTAAGCTCTCAATACATTGACTCTCTGTGCCGTAGATCTGCTTTAATCGTCTGCAACCAAGCCGTGTTAAGTTTAGTAGCATCGACTGTGCCACAGACTTCTGCTTGTCAAGGCTGCCTTTCATTGTTACATACCAAATAGACAACAGTCATACTTTGAGTGACTGTCAAAGTACTGACATGCTGCTTTAAGTATTTAGTCCTATTCGACAGTACACACCAGATTAGGTTTTCTTTCTACACATAATTCGAATTGACGTTTTTGATATGTACTTTATGTAAACAATGTCAACACGCTTGTTGAATTGTACTGTGACGTGAATTATCGTGTTGCCCTTAATGTAGATCTTTTTTTTAATTCCTTATGGCTAGACTTTTTAAATAAAACCTGCCCTTTCTATTTCTCTTTCCCTGTCTTACTCACTATCTTACTCTCTCTCACAAGTTTCACCCCGATGAGGTTTTAAATTCCTGTTGAATTCAGTTCAGTTCAGTGAAGTGGAAAGACGCAAAGGCATACAAATGTTTCTATACCTGATGTATGAGAGGTCGTAAATCCTTTCTGATCAATGAAAAATCCAATCAAGGTTTTCTTCTTCCAAAATCCTTTCTGAAAAGACGTTTTTTCTGAGGGCTTTCTGGTGATATCCTGACTGGTCAGTATTTGCAGAGCTGAGCCTTGTTTGGACGATGACCTCTGTTGTCAGAGGCTCATGCCTTCACTGCCTTTACCATGGCAGATAAGCCTGTTGAATAGGCATCCCCTCTCAGTGACAAAGCCTGCGTTCTCTCTGGTAATATAAAAAATCCTAATGGGTGTTGAATTTGTCAAGATCAGTCGCCATAACCGTAGATTTGATTTTTTTTTTCTTCCACACCCACAGTTATAGCAATCCTGCCGGCTTTAATATAGGCTCCTTTCTACAATCAGGCCCAGCATGCATGATGAGTTGACACAAAGCTGGTCTGAGCCATGCCAATCCCCTGTACCATAGGCTCAATCAAGCCCTGTTCACTTGTGTACTCCAGCCCCTACAGGTAACCAGAATCCTCTTGTCCCTTGTCAAGCTTGTATATGCATTAATCCTGGGCTCCACTTTTGGATGTGGGTGAACAGTCTTCTCTCTCCGAAAGAGGTAAACCGTTGAAAGAGGCTTCTAGTTTTGGGCCAAGCCTCCCTCATGAATCTGGAGTTTGATTCATGCTGGCATCTTTTGACACTTCACCTGTCCTGAAAAAGAAAAGGAGGAGAGACAAACATACTTAGTAACCTGTAATCTCTTGAAATGGAGAAACACGACTGCAGTTTTAAAATTTGTTTGGGGGGAAACAAACCGGTTTCTTACATTGATAAATTCAACTATCTTTTATCTACAAATCTGTGTGATTAGAAAATGTGAGTGATTTGTACTTCACATTTATTATTCAAATGCTCTTTTTGGCTTTGATCGTGACCCTTGACTTCGTAATAGCTTTAAGCCAAGAGAACACACACATTGTTTGGTGATCACAACAGCAACTTGCAAAAATGTGCCCTATATGCGCATCTGAGTACAGGCCATTTAATTATTTTGAATTTCACAACTTTTTTTTTCTTACCATAGTTCATTTCATTAAAAATAAACACTGTACATAAAAAATAAGATGTTGAACTAGGTTTTCTGATTTGGATCAAAGGACGATCCAGTCAGTGCTCACGTTGTTAGCAAGCCTATTTGAATTTCATATGTGGAGGTGAAAGGCTGTTGCATCTATCCCTGTCTTCCCCGACTTGTCTGCGACCCCTTGACCCCACATCACCCCCTCTTTTAAAGCTTTGTATACGCTTGTTTAAAAAAATAGAATTCCCTCCGCCGAAGAAAATTTTGTTTTTCCATTTGAACATAATAGCTCTGCGACCATTATATGTGACCTGCTGGCAGCTGCCTTGTGCTGTAAAAGGTAACTCGGGAAGCAGGGCCCCAGCCATTTTGCTGTTGGTTGCCCAAACCAAGGGATGGTTGGGGTTTTGGGAGCCTTGCAAACCCCAAATGTGATTGATAAAACGCTGTCTCGTAGGTATGAATTTTGCTTTCAACATAGGTCCTTTTAAACGGCGCCATAAGTTGTGAAATATAAGCTGAGGAACATTACGTGATGCGTTTTCTTTGAACTTTTGCATCGAAGTGGGGGAACCATTAAACCTTTGGAACAGGGGTTTGTTTAGAAAGCTGAATAAGAGCGATCTGAGAGTTTTGACTTTTAATGCAACACATTGTGAAGACATTTCAGTTCTAAATGGTGGTTTTCACCTCATTGAAAAGGATACATTTCAGTCCATAATAAGAGAGGTCAGCAAGACCAGGCTACATTTGTTCAAATATGCTTTTATGATGATTTGAAATTATCTACATACATTCGGAGTGATACGAAACTGCTATGCAGTTTTATGTTTAATCACAAAGGCTTTTTAATATATTTATTCATTCATTTATTTATTTATTTTTAAACTAAGAGCATAATCTGTCTTGGCTGCAGCGTTACTCTTATTACCCATTTGATTTTTTTCTGCACTCTTTGGGTTTCGGCAAAGAGCCCCTCTCCATGATATACTGCAAGGCAAGTATGCTGGACTTCAGCAGAGGAGCTTTTGGTACAAAATGACAACATCCAAGCAATTAGACAAACAATATATTAAAATGGCATTATCACTTGCTTGTCCCTGCAGGATGTATTTATATATGCTTAATTGTTTTGAGGGCTATGCAATACCAAACATCTACTGAGAGGAACGCCTTTATGCATCATTTTAATGTGGACCACTGGCCACACAGGAGGTTTTGTCGACAAGCAGGCCTCATTAAGTCTGAACTGGCAAAATTAAATTGAGCATTCAGCTAAACGTGTGTGAGGTACTTTTCAAGAGAAAGCAGTAGATGTAACATAGATAACACAAAACTGGATATTGATAAGCAATTTTAACAGCGACAAATGCATTTCTCAGCAGAGGAAAACAAATCCTGCGTTTAGGGGAGAAAGGACTATAGAAGTTGTAAAGACCATCTAAATTATTCATGAGACCTGAAATTAATTTAGTTCCACAGAACCTATCCATTTGGGAAATAAGTTTAGTTGGAATCTTTGTTGATTACTAATTTTGAACCAATAAAATAGTTCTGTGACGGATTGTGACAAGACAAAGTATAGTTTTATAATATCTATACTTTGATTTAAATTAGGTTCTATGATTTAGTCAAGAACACTAATTGTGACAACAAGAATACCAAAAAGCTATGGCTTCCTGTAAGGATGGGCTGAACAGATGATACTGTACTTTTGGTGGCCCACTAAGCCCGGAGAGGCCTGGGAACATCAGGGTTTTTTTTTTCTCTTTTGTTCCAAACTGAAAGGAGAGAGCTGCAGCAGCTGCAATTATTTTTTCCCCACGTGGGGGTGGTACGCACCACAAGATGTGTGAAAAATATGCAAGTGTGTGTGTGTGTCTGCCTGCGTGTGACAAGCTAAGCTGCAAAGAGGAGCACATCTTAGCCTACAGGCCAAGCGCCCACTTACAATATAGGGATTTGTCAACTGCTCTCCATGCCCCGCTACTTTCCTCAGTCAAATTGCTTCCAAAGGTTATCTAGCTGTTTTATTGCAGTATTTGAATGCTCAGCTATGTTTGTCACTGGTCTTACCATTGATGGTAAATATACTTTGGTGGCAAAGTAGATTAGAACAATAAGGAATGATATTCAAGTGCCGAATCTGAGCAATTTCTAAAAGGAGGGGTTAAGGGATGTCATTCCTGCAATATGTTACGCAGACAGCAATTTTGCTCATGACCTGGTTCGTGTTTAATCTAAAATGGAAGCAATTGGCTGGGAACTATAGCCGTAGGCAGTCATCAGTGAAGATAACTCATGTGCCCTCCTGTCTATGTTGAACCAAATTAATTTTTATCAAATACTGTAGACTGAACTTGTGCACATTTCAGTCATTCCACAGCAATTTTCTGGTTGGTGAAATTAGGACTGTAGTCTCATACAGTAGTACATCTGTTATTTGTTTAAGACCGGATGACCTTATTGTCTTATGAAGATAAAGGCTGAGTGAAATTGGATTAACAACTGTCTCTGCAATGGTGTTTCCAGTAAGACGCGCGTACAAGAATGGAGACGAAATTGCACAAAGCTGACATTAGGAGGAAATGTGCTGTCAACTGAGAACACTATTTAATGCAAATATCTTTGGGAGATGTTTTTTTTTCTTCTCTTCAAAACAGCCAATGTACATAAATGCGGTTGAGCAAATACAACACAAGTATAGAATGTGGCCGAAGGGCGTGGAATGATTTGTTGGTTTAAGGCCGTTTATTGCGATCTCCAAACATATTGGTCCAGGTTAAGTGGGGTGTCGGGACGTGAGTGGAAACTGCACGGAGCCGTCCCGACAGAGACGCATTTAGCGGAGTTTGTCCAGCTGGCTCTGCGTGCGCATCGCTGCGGGATGTGCGCTGCGATTCAACATGCCCGTGTCTTGACAAACCTTGGCGCCGGCTGGGCTCAAACCACGCTGTCTCTCCTCTCCTAATCCAATCAAGCTTGTGTATTCACTGATCAAAAGCTCAAACGGCCGGCGCAAAGATAACACGTCTTCACCACGTTTGCGCCACAAGAATGGCATTGGATGTCATTAGAGACGGCTCTTGGCCACTGCCTCCGCGCAGTGTGTGTGGTGATGTGTGTGTGTGTGTGTGTGTATATATATAAAATATAATATATGTTTAAATCCCCCCCCCCCCCCCCCCCGAAGTTGATATAGCTTTGAGTGCGTTAATAGACGAGGTCGGTTTGGTTGGTTGCGGAGAAGAAAAAGAGCGCTCAGTATTTTTGACACCGTCGCTTTCAGTTCCAAAGCCTGCAGCCTGCTATCCAACCGAACACGTCCCTCGTGTTTTCTATGAGGATAGGGATAGTTTCAAATAAAATCAATCAATATAGACTGCGGATTGTTTTCTAACTGAGCTTGTAGCAGACGTTTTGATCATGACGTCTCTGATCCACTGATAGAGACTTTTGACTTATGCAGGAATAAATGTTACGATTGCGTGACAATATATGTTTTATGCTATATGTTCTGGTATATTTTAATATTTATATTAACTGTGTACAGCGCTTTGTAACAGATGCAGCTGTTGTGAAAGTGCCATATAAAGATGTATTATATTGTATTGTTAGATGCGGTGTAGGACTCGACTTGAAACTCGTTGAGTCAAAAAGACCACCCGTTAAAAGAAAGAGAGAAAAAAAGGAAACACAAAGATGCAACCCCCCCCCCCCCCCCCCCGACTCTGGACAAAACCAGTCAGAAACACTTACCTCAAAAGACAACCCAAAAAAGTTACAGGTATCCTATGAGGGGATTCAAGACAGAGGGGGAAAAAAGTAATCCTGTCCGAGTGCCGATTCAATACAGATCCCAAAACAGTTTCTCTCACTCACGGAGCCAGAACTGGATTGGCTGTATCTGTAGCACCACTATGATATTGAGTGATGCCCCCTCACACATCCACACTCTTCAAGTTGCACAAGGACATGCGCGCACGGATTGGTCCCAATAACAAATGTGGACTTATGTTTGCCTGTAGCCCTGCTCCAATAGAGCGCTGACGTCATGTGGAGGCGGAGTCATTCTCTCGCTCACTGTTTGCTTGCGAGTCTCTCTCTCTCTCTCCCTCTCTTCCCCCCGCCTCTGGAAAAATCTAAAGAGGTCTGCAGTACTCGGGGACTACACTAGGGGGAGTGGAGGAAAAGGGAAACAAACTTGACAGATGTGGAAGAGGCTGGTGGGGACTGGTTAAGGAATCATGCTCTTAAGATGAAAAAGAGGGGAAGGATGAAAAAAAAAATCATTTTGATGAACCTAAACTGGTTTTTATCAAATCTAGTAGAAACATCACAGATTGCTTTGACTCATGAACTGTATCCACAAATGTCGAAGTGGGTGTTCTCATATGCAAGGCATTCATTGTTTATACCATCAAAATTAGTTTGTCTATGGTATACCTGAACCCTACTGCCTTTTAGACTGAATGCTTGACCCTGTTGGTTGCATGTTTAAGTGAAGCCAAACGTGCCCTCCGAGGCTCGAAGCAACATTGAGTCACCCTTTTAGTAATAGGGTTTCCGACAGTCTCTCTGTGTCATCTCCAGTGTCTCCCCCCTCAGGCTTCCAACCGCGCCAAAATCATAGCCTGCAATAGGGCTGCTCTTGTTCAACTGTTGACTGCAGATCGGCAATCAGATATGGGTGACGCTTGCCGCCGTAGGTGTAATTGAAAAACCACTTACTTAAATGTCATTCACCAGTCCCAAAACTACTTTGTGACACCATGGTAAATACTGTTACACCATTCATCAACTTGTGGTTAAACCACATTGGCCAGCAGCATCTGCCAACTCCAGTCTTTTTTTTTTTAAATGGGTTACACATGGACTTTTGTTCGCAACACATTTGTATGCAAAGCTTGTTTACTGTGAGGTTTGTCAGAGCACATGATCAAAATGCGATGTATTATGGGTGCACTCGCTGGTTGCTTATATGAAAAACAATAAGATGACAAGTTGAAGTCGAGGCTAAGGTGCAATATTTGGAGAATTGGCCCATATCAACCTAGAGGGGATGTACGACCCTACCATATCCTAACATCTTATTCAATATATGCAATCCAATAACTTCTACTGATGTATTTTTAATGCTGGTTTTTACTTTGTCTTTTTAGAAATAGTCATACACTCAAGTTTTTCATCCACTTGGCCATGCTTCCTGTTTAGGTTGCATATTTAGAGAAAACATCCATTCAGGATCATGTTTGAGCATTTCATGGACTGGTTTGTCGGCAAACGCCGATACAAAAGATTCTGCAGGGATTGACAAATCCAACTTTGTGCTGATGCGGAGGGACACATCTGCCCGTCTAGTTGTACTAACAAGTTGATTGCTAACATCCCAAAGTCTTATCACAGGTTTTTAAATGTCTTTTTGATTTTGTTGCGGGAGCTAAAATTTGCAAGTTGTGTGACTGACAGTTGGGTAACACAGCTGTAAACCAACATCACATGTCCTATTCTATCAAGCCTGTTGTGAAAGAAGTCAAAATAATCCAATTTGTGTCAAAAAGAGACCAGTCCACAACTTGAGCCAATTCAACCACACTTTCTGGGTTATTTTTGACCCAACATTTTTTTAAAATCAGAGCTTCCATTGAATGGGTTATTGAGAGCTCACCTCTGTGAAAATGCTTAAACATGCAATCACCGTATTGCTATTATTGATGTCACGAGTCACATCTTTGTATAATCTGATAACATGGCTTCTGATTTTTTCCACACTTCAGTACAATGAAAATGTATTGCTTGGTTGATCCGTTGTGGATGAATGACCCTGAGAATGGTGGTTGCTGTTGCTAACGCGAGATCTCCTTGCCATTTTCTTATGGAATACAATCTCGTCATCATTCAAAACGACATGTAGCTTTACTCCTCGAGCTGGGTTACCAAAAATGTTGGTGAACTCAATTCAATTAGAATTATATCCTGTATTGAATTGTCTATTATACTGTGGAACTGCCCTGTCTCAGTTTCATTTGCCTAATCGTCTTAATTATATTATCCTTTCGGACCAGGTGCTTCATGCCCCCCGCCCCCCCCCCCCCCAAAAAAAAAACCCTAATATAGGTGAGAAAAGGTCAATCTGTGACATCCTGACTTGATCCTCGTCTTTTCTCTAAGGGGAGGCAGGGGAAACCTGTGACTGACCCCAGCTCAGTTTCCTCTCTAAAATCGACTGCAGACACATCTGTCAGCGACTGTTGATTGACCTGCACTCAGACATACAAAGAGCCCCATCGGAGGATGCGGGTGTTGGATTTCAGTTATCTTCAGACTTGAGAAAATCTATTCCCCTGTTTATCTTTTGTTCAGGGGGATAGGTGCCCTTTTTTACCAAGGCTGCAGTTTTATTCCGTCTATCCGATTTCTCCAAGTTTTGTAGCAGACAGCTTGTGACTGTTTAAAATAAGGGACATGTTAATGGCCTCGATCTGCTGAGCTAAATGTTCTCTACAAAGACTTTTGATTTTGGTGGCTACACAACAGCCGTTATTGTCTAGGTTATGGCAGATATCACCCAATAGGAAGGCATGCTCTACTTTCTGGATAGTCTGCTGCATGTGCACACAGGATAATATGGACTGGAGATATTTACTCTCTTGATTGTGCATGTTTGTGGCACTCTGAACACTGATGAGAATGTGTTAGCGTTATTTCTAGATGTAGACATGTCTGTATTTTATCCAATGCCAAATTAAGGTAAATCGGTGATGCTAACTAACCCCTCTTTATTTCCCCTTTCATTTTCCATTCACATTATTTGCGTATTCATTTTATCCGGGCAATTACCGCCTGGCCTCTAATCTCATCAGCATCACAGCAGTAAGGATTCACTCAAATGAATCAGTGATATATTAGTTGGAAATTGTCCAATTTGTAAAACTGTAGGTGGGCAATACGTCAATGACAGAATAGCCTATTCTTAACATTGGTGATAAGCAAAGGTTTGCATTTAGAGAACACTGAGCCCCATTTAAGTAAGATAGCTCATCTATGTTTGGTAAAACCTTAGCTTCTTCTAATGCGGATCCCAGATGTTGTGGGACAAGTTGACCCCTTCATCTCTGGGGACGGGATGCAACCATGAAAAAGAAAGGGAAAAAAAAACAACAACATACTGAAGGGGCCGACATCCTGCTGCTTCGACAAGCCAAGGGACCTTGGTCAGCCGTCATTTAGGCTGTTTTTGTGAGAGAATGACAAGCCATGCAAATAGCACAGTCGGCTGTTTTTTCCCCTTTGTCTTTTGTTTTCTTTAGTTGTTCTTATGGTTGCAGTTGTGTTGTCTAAAAAGAAAGAGGAACACAGGGATGAGTGAGTTCAGTGAAAAAGGTAGAGGGGGAGTAGGAGCTTACTCGTCAGCCTTAGGACCTCCCATAGGTTAATGACCCCAAACACAATGCTCAGTGATCAGATTAGATAGAGCACTCTCCCCCACTGCACTCATCAGCACAATAAAAGAGATAAAAGAAATAATTACCATACAGTGTTTTCATATCCCAGACGTAGAATCGCTAATTTAGCTAATTGAAGCCCTGTTTTGTGTCTTCATTTTGTAACCGGTTTACTCGTCTGATACTTCATTTGTAATTACCCAGATTTTAGTCTCACTGCTGCAATTCGTTTACCAACAAGACACGTCCACTTCACATTCCTCACTCCAGGTGAAAATATAGTGCATGAGTCTCATCTAGTTTTCAAGATCTTAAGAGGTTGGTGAAAAGGTCATTTCAGGTTTATAGCTGTATGAGCAGGAAGCTCGGGCTAATGTTATCTCGCACAACAAACCAAGTCTTTGGTGCTCTTGATAAGCTAAAATAGATTGTACAACAAGAGCTCAAGACCTGTTGTGGCCCTGTTGATTGGAGAAAATACAGGAAGTAAACATGTGCAACAACGGTATTTTGAGTAAAGAGAAGGGGACAGGGGGCACACAAGTAAGGAGGTCTCGTCACACGGAGGTGCTGAGATTGTGATCAAAGTGTTCGCTTATCTGTGCAAAACAGGAACTTTAAATTTGCTTTATCACTCATCTAGATGACATTGTTTACCCTTATGAGACCTTTTCAGTGATTTCTTGACTTGAGTCCTTCATCAACATAATCACGAAGCAAGATATTGATATTGAAACATCGGAGGATTTGTAGACACATGAGACCCAATTTGGCATAGCATCAGTCATTTGAAGTCTTGAAACAACACTTGTCTACATTTTACTTTTTGTAGCACTGTCTTTGCACAGCTGTGATATGTTGGCATTTTGTTACTGAGGTGCTAAGTCAAGTCAAGTCAAGTCAACAGTATTTATAGAGCACTTTCAAACAGCCATCGCTGCATACAAAGTGCTGTACATGGAGCGATTTAACATACAGAATAAACAGTAAGACGAAATGGTAATAAAGGCGGTAGAGTAGCGTCCTCAATCAAGCTATTGTTGCTAGGTGCAGAACCTGAGAAACTTGATTGTCGTTTATCGTTGTCTGAAGGTGTTTTCAGGCGCCTCAACTCCTCACACCACCAAGAGGGTGTTTTTTTTTTTTTTTTTAACCTCAGTGTCGGAAAACAGTGCTTTGGCACTGACTTGAATACCTTTCTATTCTGCAGCCCTTAGCCCTCTTCAAAGGAACATCTAAAGCAACTTGAAGTGCAGTTATGACTATGTCTTAAATTGCCTGCTAACTTTTTGACACAAGGGTCTCAGGTGCTCATGCAAGAGTTGAGGTAAATGACATTTGACGTAAAACTAAAGGAAACTGAAGTAAACCCCTATTTTGGCCAACTCCGGTTGTTTTTTTGTTTGTTTGTTTGTTTTTAAAGTGAACACTCAGCAATAATGCACCTTGCATGTGTGTATGTGTATAGGTGTGAATTACATCAACAGTCACAGGGATAATGTTAAATCGCGAGACTGAACAATCACATATTCAAGCGCTCACCAGTGAAACTAGGGGCAGGCTTGATTTGACATACTTGGACATTTGTGCTGCTTTTCACAGCCTGAGTGGTATATAGCCTTGAACTACCTCGTTTTACAAAGGTATGATAAAAGCTGTGGCATTTCACACTCCAGGAATCACTCTTTTTAACCCACCGGTCAAATACAACCAGTAAGTGACGTCAGAAGTCACACAGCAAATTTGTAAAAGCAGAGATCAGTGGCATCAGTGTATTGCCTTGAAGTGTGAATTTATGGTATTTGTAGTAATGGAAAACGAATCGACCAGCCACAATACTGACTGCTTGCACAATCTGACATCCAATACAGGTGCTGTATCAAATCTGCCTTTATGAGGCTAACGGAATACTTTCTCAAGTTCTACACCGCCACAAAATACAACCGCAAACTGCACACAGGGTTCCAACGATACCTTTCTGTTTGGACTCTCCGTCCTTGTTACTGACAGATATGACCTGATTTTACTAAACATTTGTGTGGCAAAAACAGGTGCACAATTTATTGCTCACACAAATGTCCAAGATGATCTACAAACCTGGCACACAATATTGCCATGCCATTCATTTTGCATGGCCTTTAAGCAGTCTAGACAAATTGTGAAATTTGACACATGTAATGTGATTTACAATTTATGTACGGTAATCTACCACCCCCACACACACCTGAGAGTAATTGCATTTGCTGATTTTTGCATCTTGAAATACCACATCTGCAGGTCCAAAATAAGAACCGCTCAGTGGAAGAAGAATAGTTACAACTGTTTTTTTGAAACGCCAAAAACAAAACTTGTAACATGTCGTCTATGGAGCACTTCTATTTTGGATCTTCTGAATCAAGGACTGACGTGAAGCCTCTCACAAAAAGTCATGACATATCATACGACGACATTTCTTTCAACTTTGCATTTTTGTACATCTGGGTCATTCAGCGTACTTTGACAAATGGTGCTGGGTTCTCCCAAGCTGTTTTTCAGTTGGGCTGTCCCAAATTTGAAGCATGTTATGCACATAAATGTTGTCATTGCTGGCTTCCCTAACAGTATCAAACAATCCATTTATTTTTCTGTAAAAGTATTTTGTCTTCCACATTCTACCCTCCAAAACTTTATTTTGCTCTCCCAAATGTTTCATGGTGAAAACATCAGCACTGCCTGAAGTGGAAAAACCCTTGTCAGAGTCCACATAAAGCAAAAATAAATGTCTTACACATTTTTACGCACGAGAGGCAGTGATGTTAACAACCTTTTCAAATTGGATCATCAAAAATTTTTATCAAATAATGTTTCCAAACTATGAGAAACGGATGTATTGTCTCTGCTCTCAAACGCCTTGTGCATATTCATTGAATGCAGAGAAACTCAATCACATCTTTCAACTGTTGATCCAATACCACTACTATGACCTGAAAAAATGCATGCGTCTACGTGTAGCTACTTCCGTACACCAACATAACTGTACATGTTTGAGCTACCAAAAGCATGATTCAAATTCAGAGCCAAAAGACTCTGTTCAATGTGAGATTCATCACCATTCCTTTATCTGCAGCAGAATAGTGATGTTTTCCTCTCATTTAAGGTTATGCTTCAAGAATACATAATGCTAACGTTAGCCACCTAAAGCTGGACTATCAAGAAACACAGCAAAAATATTCTGCCACTTCATTTTTTTTCAAATTCTTGGGAAACTTCTGCTGTTTGTTTTAGCCACAACCCAAACAAATGGGCAACACACCCTCACACAAACTCGTTTAAATTTTTTTATTCATTGGTATATTTTGCGTGTGTCAATCAAATTTTTTGGATGTCCATCATACACAGATTTCCACTATATGTGCGTCAGCCCAGTCCCTATCACTCCTGATTGCGGGTGTCCACTGTTTCTGTCTGTATCTGTCTTTATAATTCTCACTATCTCTATCTTAATACATACATGTGACACTGTATTGTTGTGCAAGCATTTTGTGGTGTGTTGAGCTTCACTCATGCAGCTTTCCTGTGCAATCTTTGTGTAAAATAAGGTTGGCACACCTTGAGTTTTAGAAGAAACCCAGTCTGTTATGCTCCCGTGTTTCGACGCACAAGTTTTTGGAGAGCTGAGCCAACATTCTGCCAAATACAATCAAGTTCTATGTGCACTGGAACAGCAGCAACCCCCAATTCTCTCAGGATAGATGGAGCCCAGAAGAGGCTCCATTTAACCCCAAAGGATTAGTGCTCATGCCTGCTTTAGCACTTGTAAAAGGGAAAGCATCTCAGCACATTGAGTCAATAGGGATTCAGGCTCTACTGGCTTCCCACATAAAAAATGAACAAAGAGAAAACAGTGAAGCTTCACTCTAGACTTGAACAGCGATAGATGTTTGCCCAACCCACTTTCCTGTTTGACCTTCTGATCCCTACACAGTACATTACAAGACCAAATATACTTGGGCAGCTATACTGTCAACACTGTCTTCAAAGCTAACCTCAATATCAAAAATGTATATATAAAGACAACCCATGGATCAACATCCACTATCAACATTCTTACTGTATCCGTTGTCTAAATTCACTTCAACATTGCTTTGCGACAGTATGCCAGAAGGCAAATAACATTTATTAAATAATGACTTGTTCGTCAATATCTGTTTTGCAATATTGATCAGGTTTTCTTTGTAGCGGCTGGGCTGGGACATGACACTGCCCTTTTCATACAGAAAAGACCATGTCTAACATCTTTTTTTAAATTTATTTTTTTTGCTTTTTGCATGGCTCCACTGGTACATACTCTTGTCGGAAAATATGATGGCACACCCTCTCCAACACAGTTTTTTCTCATATAGAGTTGTACATGAAATTGGAGGCAACAACCTCGGCAAATTATTTGCTTCTTGGAAGCATGTATTGTTTCCAATATGTCGACAAATCACCGCTTTTGCAATGTATAAAGGACGCTCAATTTTTGTAAATGTCTTGTGCGATTCACTCTGTGATCGCCTTCAATTGGGCTCCTTTCTTGTCTTCGGGGGAAAAAAAGGATTCTGCTCATGTACCGTATTTTCACGACTATAAGGCGCCATTAAAAGTCTTAAATTGTCTCCAAAATGGACAGGACGCCTTATGGTGCGGAGCGTCCTTTATATGCGCTGAGTTCCAAAATCTGACTGACAGCCGACACGCTGTTTATAGAGAGAAAAGGCGGAAGTGACTGTGGCCAGGCATGCGGGAGAGAAGTCGGCCAATCAGGGAAGGGTGGGCGTGTATATATACATATATGGAGAGGGAGAGAGAGAGAGAGAGGGAGAGAGAGGACAGACAAGCTAGTCCGCCAATGGTGAAGGGTGGGCGTGTAAGTGGACACCTCAAGCCAGTACCAACACTTGTATAGCGTGTGGCAATGTGCATTGTTGCAAAACAACTCCGGTTTTGGTTTCTAAGAACCCCTGAAAATAAATTCGACAAAAAGACACGCCTACGAAGCTCAGTTCAAACTTAAAGCCACCGGTTATGCTTTTGGCATGCGTGCCCATCTCACAGCAGCGGTGAAAAAACAAGTCAAGCAAATGAACTCTGAGCTTGCCGTTATTCCCGGAGGCTTGACTAAAGAACTCCAACCGTTGGACATTGGCATCAACCGGGCGTTCAAAGTAAAGTTGCAAACGGCATGGGAACAATGGATGATCGGTGGCAAACACAACTTTACAAAGAGTGAGAGGCAGCGCTTGGCGAGTTACGCCACAATACGCAACAACGAGAGGGAACGCGGCGTTTTTGATGGATTACGGTACTTGCACAACTGTTCAATTCTTTCTACACACACGCGCTGCCACCATGTTTCGCTCTGTTCTTTACTTTCAAATGTGGGAAAGCTTCACACGAGAGAAATGTTAACTTTGCTGTTGCTACTCCTTCTTTCCGCTCGGCAATGCGTAGCAACTCACACTAGCATGTGATGCATTCAATGACAACTGGGATGTGCAGTCCTCTGCTTCTGATACAGAGGATGAGGACTTTGATGTATTTCTGGGTGATGATTGATCGAAAAACGTGAGAACATTGTACGATGGCTAAATAAAATACACCCAAACTCAGTTCTGCTTTCGTTGCCTTTTTAAAAACGTGTTTTTATCTTATCTGTATGTCTTGGCATGCTACCGTATGCTTCAAACTAACGTGTTAGAGTGCGCGCATGCATGCCGTATGTTTAAGCTGGCGTATGTTTTACCACTGTAAAACTGCGCCCATTCGTACGATGCGTCCTGTGTATGTGTAAAATACAGAAATGTCACGCATTACTGAGACTGCGGCTATTAGTACGATGCGTCGAATAGTCGTGAAAATACGGTAGTCTGTTTCCTAGTGGTCATTATAGTTCAGAGTTGATTTTAAATCCATCCATCCATCTATCCGCGTATCCGGGGCCGGGTCGCGGGGGCAGCAGATTTAGCAGGGAAGTCCAGACTTCCCTCTCACTAGCTACTTCTTCCAGCTCTCCCCGGGGATCCCGAGGCGTTCCCAGGCCAGGTGGGTGACATAGTCTCTCCAGCGTGTCCTGGGTCTCCTCCCGGCGGGACATACCTGGAACACCTCACCAGGGAGGCGTTCAGGAGGTATCCGAATCAGATGCCCAAGCCACCTCATCTGGCTCCTCTCAATGTGGAGGAGAAGTGGCTCGAATCTGAGCCCCTCCCGGATGACCGAGCATCTCAACTTATCTCTAAGGGAGAGCACGGACACCCGAATTTAAAATTAATGATTAAATACAAAATTGTTGCTCATGGTGTCAGGGAAAGTTGCTAAATTTATCCCCAGACCCATTTAGCACTGTTGGTATTTTACCTTTAGTACTATCTTGTTTTCTACAGCCTCAAACTCGAGGTTTCACTTTTGCCCATGAGCAGTATGAAGACCTCTTAGTCTGGGGCGATTTCGAAAGGTGTGGCCTCTGTCAGGGTTGCCTGACAGGCGAGGTTTTGTCTGTTGACTTTACTCCTCCGTTTACATTCCCTTGTGTTTGTCTAGGCTTTCATCACGGCTCCGTTCAAACAAGCGCCAGCAACTGATAAAACATATGCCCCCACTAAATCTCTCCCTTACGCACTCACTTTACACACATGCACACATGCTATGCAAGTGACATGTGGACAGACTTTGATTTTTTTTTTTTTTCTTTTTGTGCCTCTGCAGCAGGTGATGTCCTAAAATGCGATCATCGCAAGTTAAGTTGTGTGGTAAATTGTGCTGGAGGCTGTTGGTTGGTTGGTTGAAATAACAGTTGTGTATCACATTGAAGTCTCCAATTGCTGAAATACAAAATACTTCTTCCATGGGAAGTTCACCGGCATGAAACACATGACTGGCCATGTCTTTAATTCTCAATGAGGGAAAACAGCTGTGTTTTCACATTCGGCTTGTCAACTCTGCTGTTTACATTTTTTGGCGTGAGCCGAGACTCTTGAGCCACCCAACGGGAATTAATCTGCCAGTCAAGCAGGAAGAATGTCCTCACCGTGTGTGGATTGCTGTCTGTCTGGCGTTGGCGGTCGCAGTTCGCCAAATTCCTCACCTGCTATGGGGACTGGGGGATGGAGTAGGAGGAGCAG
Source organism: Hippocampus zosterae (assembly GCF_025434085.1). Classification (NCBI taxonomy): domain Eukaryota; kingdom Metazoa; phylum Chordata; class Actinopteri; order Syngnathiformes; family Syngnathidae; genus Hippocampus; species Hippocampus zosterae. The sequence goes on along the minus strand of NC_067461.1, from coordinate 13,326,392 downwards.
AACATTTCGCCGTGTTGGGACGGAAGAGGTGGGGGGCTGAAAGTGATGTCACATCTGCAGCGTTGAGTGAGCTCCAGCTCTTCATGGTGATGGCAACAAGGAGATGTGAAGGTTTTTGCAAACCAGGTGCAGTCCTCACCTGCATGTGTTTGTTCCACCCTGCTTGATTAGGGTTTAGCATCCTACTAATGAATATTGTTGCTTTTGTCTCTTCACTGTGGCTGTGCCGTGTGTGGTTAGGGCACAAAGGCTCAATTGGGAATTATGTAGCACTCCCTCGAGGAAGCACGTGTCCCTCCTCTCGCTTTAATCACAAGTGCGTACTGTACTCGTGTTCAAGTGAGCTGTACACACTCCACAGCCGATGTCTCTTTTCAAACAAAGTATATGCCTTAAATTGGTTTTGTGTTGGTATGGATTCGGTCCCGCAAGTTCTCATTTTCTTTGGCCTACTTTCCATTTTACTTTTCTTTTTGACACTAAATCAAACAAGTACTGTGTATTTGTTTTTTGCAGTTACAATTGATTATGAAATCAGCCAGTTACTATCAAACTTGTCACTCTGGTTTTATATTTCATTTTACCAACTTACAACCTTTATTGTGCTACTTTTACAAAACTATAGAGTTGATGGAACGAGTTGCATTCACTTTTTTCACAAAGTTTTGAAATTTCATCCATCCATCCATCTTCTACCGCTTATCCGGGGCCGGGTCACGGGGGCAACAGCTTTAGCAGGGAAGCCCAGACTTCCCTCTCCCTAGCTACTTCTTCCAGCTCTCCCCGGGGAATCCCGAGGCGTTCCCAGGCCAGTTGGGTGACATAGTCTCTCCAGCGTGTCCTGGGTCTTCCTCGGGGTCTCCTCCCGGTGGGACATGCCCGGAACACCTCACCAGGGAGGCACTCAGGAGGCATCCGAATCAGATGCCCAAGCCACCTCATCTGGCTCCTCTCGATGTGTAGGAGAAGTGGCTCGACTTTGAGCCTCCCGGATGACCGAGCTTCTCACCTTATCTCTAAGGGACAGCCTGGACACCCTGCGGAGAAAACTAATTTTGGCCGCTTGTATCCAGGATCTTGTTCTTTCGGTCACGACCCATAGCTCGTGACCATAGATGAGGGTTTGGAATGTAGATCGGCCAGTAAATTGAGAGCTTCGCCCTTTGTCTCAGCTCCTTCTTCACCACGACAGACCAATACAACGTCCGAGTTTTGAAATTCATGCACCTAAAGTAGAAAGGTATTGTATGTTTTTTTTTTTTTTCCCCTCGCCCACCCCATTACTAATGTCACGTGTGACATTGATGTGCATCTAATCAAAATTGATGACAGCAAATCCCTTGCTTCTTCTGAATAGACAAAAGAATAATTCATGGACATGTTTTTCTTGCCTCACCAAGACTGACTGACATGTGTCTGCCTCTCACATCTCAAACGGTTTACTCAATGTTTTCATTATGTCTTTGTCAACCTGCCCGCTTATGTGAGGGGTATTAATCACGATTCCACGCAATGTTTATCGTAGCATTGCCTGATTCAGGCACACCTCACACAATTGAAATTACGATTATTCAACTGAGCATTGGTTTTTCGGGTACAAAACAAAATGTTTAAATGTTCATTTTTTTTCCCCCCAATTATGCCAATGTTGTAATCACCGAGTACAATAATTGTAATTGAATTCCCAATAATTGCGCAGCCCTCGCCTCAGATTTGTGACTGGCATTGGTGATTACAATGTCGGCTATCGGTTTTGTGTTCATGATGTGTTTTAAAGACTCGGTCGACATTTTCTCAACGTTGCTCCTGGTTTACATTCTGGATCACGTCAAAGAAGTATTCGGTGTAGACTCTCGCAACCCATGACACTGCCGTCCGCTATATCACATGGCCAGTTGACCTTGCCCCCCAGTGCTTAACAAACTCCCAGTCTTTGTTCATTCAACCATGTTGCCATGGTGACGGGGCTTAGTCACCACAAACAGCTTGGGCATACAGCCTCAGATGGCCCACTTTAGAGAGCCCAAGACCACGACCTCACAGAATTTCTGGACATGGTCTTAATGCACTAAAGACGAAACACTTCAAAGCCTTATAGCATCATTTGAAAATACAGAGCCCTCTTGGACATTGTGGGTTTGATTGCTGTGCGGATGTACTCATGCCTTGTAGCCAGAGAGGAAAAAAATGGTGTGCCCATTTGTGTTTATGGTTCATGCAGTGAGCAATTTCCAAGCTATTAGCTTGTGCCTTCCAAACTAGACTTTCTTTGGTCATTTCGATGGTGCCCTGTGGAATATGACACATGTTGCACTTATGAATTTCAATCCCCACAGGTGCAACCATTTACCTATGACCAGAGTCATAACAGAACACTCAGAAGTCTAGATTTTTCCTACGGGGTGCATGAAGTCCCAAATGAGGTGTTAGCTAAGACAAGTAAATTCTGTCTGGGGAACATGCTGTCACTGCAAAGGCCTGAATATGCACCAAAGAAAACAAGAACACAGGCAGCTGCTGCACATTTTCTTCACTCTGTTCTACTTTGGGAGTATGCATTGGTGGGTGTCTACACACACTTTGTCAGCCTGTACGTTTTTACCTGGTACTTTTGCAAACACGACAAATATGACAGAATTCATATCACACATAAGGCAATTGCAATGTGAACACTGCTGTTGTACGCAACAAGAGGCTCATGCCCCGTGGAGCTTTGTACACGCATGGACAAAATTGTTGGTGCCCCTTTGTTAATGGGGTGGGGAGGGGGGACGGGCACACAAATATCCATTGGCCAAAGAAACTACTTGAATATGGCAAAAGTAATAAGAAATAAAAATACAATAAATTCCATCCATCCATCCATTTTCTGAACCGCTTTATCCTCACAAGGGTCATGAAGCTTGTTGGAGCCTATCCCAGCCGTCTTCAGGCAGTAGGCGAGGACACCCTGAACCGGTTGCCAGCTAATCATAGGGCACGCAGAGACGAACAACCATTTGAACTCACACCCACACCTTGGGACAATTTAGAGAGTTCAATCAGCCTGCCATGCATGTTTTTGGAATGTGGGAGGAAACCGGAGTACCTGGAGAAAACCCACACAGGCACGTGGAGAACATGCAATCACTACAATTAATTTTTGTAATTTTCAATGAGACTTTTGCACCTCTCAGCAGGCATTTTGGCCCATTCTTCATGAACAAACTGCTCTGGTGGGTCTCGACTTTGAAGGGTGGTTTCTCCAGATGGCATCTTTCAGTTGCTTTCACATGTGTCCAATCGCATTTAGATCAGGGCTCATGGAGGTCAACTTTAGTGTAGTCCAATATTTTGCTGTAAGCCATCCTTGCTTTTTGTAAGACCCATGACTCAGTGATTGAGACCAAGCATTCTCACACTGGACAACACATTCCTCTTTTGAATACCTGGGTGGTCTTGATTTCATTATACCCTGCAGTGATAGCCTCAGAATATAACAGCGCCTTCTCCATGTTTCGCTAGAGGGACATTGTTCTTGTTTGAAGATGCCTGTGTAATTAGAAGAGACACCTTGGTGGAACATGGCCCTATGGTCAAATTATTTCTAGCCTTGTCTTGGGGTAGCATCATATTTTTACTCTCGGCCTTCTTGATGAGTTTTACTTTTATTTTAATAATCTTGTTGAATGGCAATTCAAAAACAATGTCAATTTTTCATTTGTTAATTGTCATTAACTTTTAATTCATTATTACTGTTGTTCATTATTATCATTGTTGTCATAGTTTGTGTATTTTTATTTGATTATTTAATTATATACTCTTTAACCAAATGATATCAACATATGCGTTATATGTGGCTTTGCTTGACCCGTACTTAATACTGTTGCCTCGGTAACATTGACCATAAACATAATAATGAAGCCATTTTATGATACCAATTTCCTTCCACTTGTGAGGCTGTGTTATACAGAAAATGGATGGATGGATGGATAAATAAATCTGTGGTCGGCACTCTATCCAAACATTGTGCATTTTGAATTTTGCCATTAACAGTAATGTATTATTCATTTATAATGCCTGCAAGGTTAACACAATCTTGCAAGTTGATAATAGTGAAAACAAATAAGCAGTTTTTCCACTTGCTGGAGCACTGTGTTTTTCCAACTGTTCTTTTTCCCTTATGGACACATTTGGACCACAACATAATTAGTAATTACTTGGACCATGCCCAAATCCCTCCAACGATATCTAGCATGAAATAAATAAATAAAACACATGCCTTTCTCTCTCTCACTGTCTCCGTGCGTGTAATTCTGTAGCGAACAAAGCCATATCAGTCTTTGATGGCAAATACTTTTTATAGCTGTACAAGGCAAAATTATCACAGTATTTGCTAAAATGAACTAGCTTTGAACAATATTCTTTGTAAAATGGCACTATTTTGACTGGAGGTGTATCTCTGCAATTTTGCATTTCAAATTGCGCTAGCCATTTAATTCCAACACATTTCACAGGAAAATTGCCAAACAAACTTTTTTTTTTCCTGCACATGATCAGCTCTTTAGAGATCTAAAGGACCACATTTGTTTGTGGCGTTTCTCCAGGTGTGTTTTTGGTTTTGCGCTGGCCATGGTGAGATTGGTTTGTGTGACTATAATTGCTAATTTAGCCAAAGTGTGTTGGGAAAATAAACAGAAAAGCTCGACTGATTTAGGGATCACATTTCCCAGCTGCCTGCAACTTCAATCTTCCCAGGTAATTCTCAGCAACCCCATTGATTCCATACAAGTGATTGAATTTCAATGCATCGCTGATGAGAGGGGGACGGGGTGGTCAACCTACCTGAGCACTCAAATGGATTGGAAAGCAGATGTTCAGCCAGCATTGACAGTTGATAAGTGCTTTTGCAAACTTTAAGTGAAACCTTTATGCATGTCTTGTTGTTGACGTATAAGTGTGCTGTCACTACATATCTGTCAAATGGTCCCTCTTTAGCTGTGCTCAGAAAATTTTGTTAGAAGCAAAGTCAGACTGCACAGGAATGTCCTATGACTATACTACAATCTTAGTCTATAGTTCTTGGTCTTGATACTGTAAGGACAACTATAACTTAGCAATATGTTTATTAGTGTAGTTGTTAGCATAAAACGGCACTGCAATCAGCTGACAGGGGTTTCCAATGTATATGGTATTTTATTCTGTAACCAATGAACAAGTCAATTTTGGGCATCTCATCACAGACTGTTATCTTTTTGTGAAGATATTTCTGATCCATGTCAATGCTTTGTAGATTGTGCTGAGATACCTGTACCTATTGTCGTGGCCACTCAGTGTGAGGACCATGTTACCCCAAAAGGTGGAAATACAACCTCATTTCACTGCTTAAGCAAAATCACTCTGTGGCCTAGACAGGCAAAGCGATGCTCCAACACGGAAGTGAAACTCATCTTTGGTCTGGACCATAGTTCCAATGTTGAAATGTGAATGTAGCCTTCGTTGAGCTTGAACTTTACTCACACTTTAATTATTATTATTTTTCAGTCATTGATTTTTCATTTGGAATAACTTGCAGTTAAAAAAAAATACTACATTGACCAATATAGTCGGGATTCAAACAAATGACAGATACGGACGAAACTATGAAAAGTCAGGTAAATTGTTATGGAAATGAATTTCCATAGGTTGGCAGCTCTGATGCTATGTTCTGCTTTGAGACATGTTGTTGCTTCTGTGTCTGAGAAAAATGCTCATATTATCGCGGACAGAATATTTCACTCGGTTCCACTTCTTTTCATTCCTTCAGTGTTATGTCACATCATAATCAGTTACTGAAATGTAATCATCTCAGAATCTTGAGTTTGGGCATCACAATGAAGCGAAGAAAATTGCTCCCACCAACAAAAATAAAAATAAGCTTTATTGCATAATTTACAAGATAATATACTGCATACTTGTTTTTTTTTTACTCTCATGGTACTCAATGTTTACCAAGTGTACTTTCGCCATGATATTATTTTGGGCAGGAAACTGCTTTAGTCATTAAAGAATAGTACAGTCAAAAAAATACCAACCCCAAATTACCTTGTGTTGTTCTTATTTGAAGACATTTAGCTACGAATTGTATGTAGTGTATTCGAATAAACTCGCATCTCATCAACGGCGCAACCCATGCACTATTTTTTTTATATGCACTTTGACTAGACTCATTGTGCTGAAGTGTTTCAAGGAGCACCACTTTCAGAGGGCTCGTTTGGTGCTACTTAATCACCTTTCCCATTGTATTGGTGTGACACCAGCCAGCTATGCTGCACATACATAGCAGCTTCAGATGTGTTGGACCTTATTAAGTCTGTGTAAAATGTGAAGCCCCCCGAAATTGGAGTCCAGGGGAGAATCTCTGGGGGTGCTCTCTAAATACTGCCCTACATTGTCATGCAGGTCAAAGGGCAGCACAGCGATTTGCATGCGGTTCCACGCAAGTAGTAGTATTTAAGTCCAGTGTTTAATTTTAAGCCGCGATGGAATTCCGCACAATATCTTTCCATTCTGCCCACGTTACGGCCCCAGCCACCTTAATTTATTTCCCCCCCACACTTCATCTCACTGCACGTGTTTTTCATTTGTGGATCAGGAGCGTTCTGTGCTTTCATCTCGAGACCTCCTACACCCATCATATCATAACAGCTGTCTGAAAGATGGGTAACTCTAGGCTCCATCTCTACATGGCAATCAGTAAATTGACCTCTTAAGTGCAATGATAATGCATTAGTGATGGCTTGTGATCACAATCAGAGCAGTGTGGATCTGAGTCACTAAGCCCTATTGTCTCTCAGGACAAAGAAGGGTTTGAGCAGCCATGGTTGACTATTCCAACTTTCTTTGCAACTACCCACGAAGAAGAATCGTCCTGATCCGTGGTCTAATCCTCATTACCCCAGTTTGGCTGTCACTCATTCAGCCATCAGGTCTTATTTCCTGTGGTCGCACATGTTTGTATGGCATCATTAGCTGAGGCTCAGCCCCTTCCCGTATTCAGCCACGTATGCATTCCCCGTTGCTCTTTTTAGTAAGGGTCAACATTTTCAACACCCTGACAAGTCTTTGGGTGTTGGAGTTTAAAACTCAAATACTGGCACCTTATTGGCTTTCGAATCCTCTTGAACAAGAACCCTAGCCATGGTGCTGAGATGGTCCACATACAATAATAAGCCTCCATACTGTACTACTGATACAGCAAAGACTTGCCATATGAAAAATATATTAATTTAATCATGAGATGACATTAACATTAATTATAATGGCCAAATTAGCTGAACCGTATTTAACTGTTGCACGAGCTAGCCACTGAAATAAAACATCCTGCAAGAACAAACTCAAGAAATCTCCATAAGATAAGATAAGATAAGATATCCTTTATTTGTCCTTTTATTTATTTATATTTATATTTATACCTTGAAGTTTGTTGTTTTATACTGTATTTGTTGGTTGGTTGGTACTAGAGTTGACCATGAAATCTCATTTTGTTCTCCTGTTATATTATTTTGTGTTACATGTTCGATCATGTGCTTTGTTATATCTGCAGATGTTGTCAAAGTGCTATATAAATAAAGATGCATTGTATAATTTGCTGCCTTGCAAATGCCAGTACATCATGTTGAGTAAAGCAGGAGGGAACATTGACATTGAAATGCTGTAAGTTTTCTCACGTTTGGTTGATATTGTTTGTCAAATAAGACCAACGTTAAACCTTTTGGCTATACTGTAATACCAAAATGTATGTCTAGAGCAGGCGCAACACTGCTCTTCATCAACAGAAACTCGTACCTTTTTTTCAGTGCACCTGGGGCTTTAGATAAGGTGGAGGAAATAGGAACAATTCAACATAGCAGTGAGTGTTTTCCCAAACCCTTCAGGCTTCTGCTTGAAAGCAAAAACAAAAAGTCAGCATGAGTTGAACTCTATTTCAGGTTAATCAGAGACACTTTAAGTGGGGGCAGATTGAGTGTGAACTCCCATTTAACATATGTTTGAGCAATAATTTAATAATAATTCGGAACACAGCCTAGGCCTCCAGACTGACTCTAGGTTGCATTTTGCCTCTAAAATTTCAAAATGAGTGAGTACATTTTCCATTCACTCACCGAGTTTGATGTTTTAAAATGTTTTATAAATTCTTAAACATTGGGAGCAGAAACATAAAAAAAGCCCAATAAGACTGCCTTACATGAGCATATGCCGAGAAAGTAACATTTTATATTGTCACAGTGAGATACACACTGTGAAACTGACATTTGTTCCCGTTGATCGCTTACGTATCAAAGCCTAGCTGCTAATGCTAATGTTCAAGACCCGTGAATCACTTTGGGATGTCTCCAGTGATCAGCAAAGCTTCCACAAGTGTTTACACTGCCAGGAGAGTTGAGGAAGTTGAGATTCTACTAAGCGGTGGAGGGCTCTGTTTCCTCGGTTTTGCAAATCCCTGGGGCGCCATAGTGTGGTATTATTCATTATTTTTTAATCTAATAGAAATGGAACAATGACAAATAATAGCTGAATGATTTCACCACTTCCACTGAAACATCGGCAGCCAATTCATATCGACAACAGACATGTTGAACCAAGTTATATGCCACATTACTGTCAATATATGATGCCACTCAACACTTTCTGGGCTGAATTCTACCCTCGAGCACGCACCTGCACCTTTTCCAGACTGACCTTCAATTTCAGGTTTTCAAAAGTCTGTTATTTTCATTCTAGAAAGAGGAATAAGCAGGTAAGGGAAAACTCAACAGCGTTTATCGTATGGGACATTAATCTCAAAGGGACAACATCACTCAGATAATGTGAAATAAGTCCCAATTACCAAAGACAGAAAAACATTTTGCGACATTTCATCAGTTGTTAACTCTTAAAGATTTTTTTCTGCACATAAATTCATCAAACTGTGTGGTGTAAACATAACGACATATTTATCAGCTAATTTGCTCATTCTTGAGACTCTTTACATTTTCTGAAGAAAAACCTGTACATGTTGTAAATGAGTGTTTGATTTAACATCAGAAATAAATTGCATCATACAATCCGTCTTTGGCTACGTCTGACCAAAGTTGATCACCAGAGGTATGCATCTCTCCACAAAATGCTTCTCGATACATGGGGTGCAAAACGATTTGACGATGGGGTGATTTATTATTATTTTTTAATTGTACGACGTACTATCACGACAGTCACACGTTGACATTATTATTTTTAATTGTACGACGTACTATCATGACTGTCACACGTTGACAATCAAGCGAACTAAATTTCCCACAGCACTGTTTGGACAAGCAATGTCATGTGATCATCTGCAGCCAGTGACGGTCAAGCGGGCGTGTCATAATTAATTGACATGTTGAGTCGGGTGTGTCTTAACCTCCATGTCAGACGATCCGTCGAACCCCTGAGATCGACTCACCGAACCCAGGTTAAGAACCACTGATTTAGTGTGTGTGTGTGCATGTGTGTGTGTGTGTGTGTCTAGATGGCAAGATAATCCATTGAAAAAAGTTACACTCAGAGACCACATTCTGAAACAGAAACCCAATGATTGACATAATCAATGTTTCAGCCCATTTTCACAGTCGTGATGAAAATTCATGGGACTACTGCCCCTGGAAAGTCACAGAATTCTCTAAAGAGACCCGCTGAAGTCAACATCCTTCCTCTTCCCCGCCAAATAACTGTCATTTTTTTCCCCCTCTGTCCTCTCACTTGGCTGTCTATTTCCTGGCGTTGTGCCTTGCTGTTTCCTGTTCTCTGAATCAAAAATAAAGACCACTACGTGGTGAGCAGAAGTCAGATTTTGTGCATTTGAAAGATTCTCACCGAGGGAGGATTTTTTTTTGTTCACATCGTCTTCATTTGTGAACAAATGAAAGAAAATGTAGTTTTTTTCCCCCTAAAAAATAAAGACAAGTGTTAGTTTAATACATTTTAATTGCGTTCAACCGAAACCAACGTACTTTTTTTCTTTTTTCTCCACCAACTGTACTGAAACACAACCCACAGGGAACATGCCAAACATATATTGCATTATGTTGTATTAAGTGCACTTGGGCACAAACACATTGAAGTGATGCAACTCTGAGAAAGTTCTCTTGTTACTCACGCCTGCATTATTACCTGACGCAGTTGACCACAGAAACAATCATTTCGTGCCATCTTAATGGTTTGTGGATGGGCTTTCACCGCACTTACTGTATCCATCGTGTTGCTGTGTGAAGCTTGGCAGAGCAGCAATTTGTTGGAGCAGCTACCACAAGACCCCGGTTCATCTCGCATCACATCTCATTAAAGATGAACGGCGAAGATTAAACCACATCCTTGTTTGCACACGGCAGAGGGTGGACTATCTTTTGTCTTATTCCTAAATTGGAGCCTGCTGCAGCAAACACAGTGCTTGTTTGCTGTGTCAGTTATTTTATTTATTCATTTTTACAAATCAGAGAAAGACAGATGCTTTGGAAGCTATTGAAAGAAAACTATTACCTTTTATTTTCTATTTTTTTTCTTTCCCCCGAATACAGCCGCCGAAAACAATGGTTGAAAATAGAACATAATTATATTTAGATCAAATTTTTACCCAAAACCTTTTTGCCAAAAATAATGTTTTTGAAACTAATGAAATTGCTGGTCTAAGAATGGGTCATGGTGCCAGTTTTGTCAGACAGCGCTGCTGTGAAGGGGTTTGAAGCTGCATTGATTTTATCCTTTATGGGTAGGCAAAAAAAGAAAAAAAAATCCACAACAGAGAGATAATCCAGTTAAACGCTTTGCAGAGTTGAAGTTGCACTCCAGTTCCCTTAATGGTGATCTTGAACTGGAACTGTACTGATGGCTTCCCATAATTAGAACTTCCCATTAATGATTACGAAGTTTCCCTTCCTTCAAGGGTTTCACTAATCCACACAGTGTCATTCTGCCAGCGCTCAAAGAAAGCAGTCTGAGACGTGAATTTAGCAATGTTATGGTTATTAAGCTGCTGTAAAAAGATGCCATCCTCTTGGCAGCTTCAAAAAAGACTTGATGGGATTATTGCAAGCGCAGCCAAATTCTTTCAGAGTTGATTAATATTTTGTGGATATTATTGGTAAATAAAAAATCGTTAATGTTTATTTGGAAATCCATGCATAATAATTGCCACCTATTTTTCTAGTACTTATATATATTTTTGGATTGCTTTACTTTTTTAAAAATCTTTATTGAGAAGGTTAAAAGCTGGCAACAGACACCTGGCGACACCTGCGTGTGAGGCTGTCTACCGGTATGGCTGCCAATTTCATTTTAGTCATTTATGCATCCCGCCTTCCAGAATGAACTGTCGTAATTAGGGATGCTTTTAGCCATCTGTGGCATCACTCAATTTTTGATATCGTGTTCGTGCTGAAGTCGCTGTTCCAAAGTCCATTTTTTTGCAGCAGTTACGTTAACCTGGGACTGCAGATAGATCACTGTCAGTGATAGAGGTCACAGTGATGTGTAACTATCTTTTCACATTTACAAAGAAGGGGGGATTTTTTTCCTTTTTTTTGCCGATGTTTAACAATTAGATTGAATTTGACAAACACATGACTCGCTGACCTTTTTTCTCGAGCAATTCGTCATGTTTGCCCTTTTGGTTTACGAGAAAGCAAACGTTAAAAAAAAAATGGCCGGGCAAAACGTGCCACCTGGCTTTTACATCTCAGAAATATGGCTACGAATTTTAAACCTGAAAAAAATCCATATTGGCCCATACCTTGAGAGCCAAAAATCGACTCCTCCCGTATGTCCGTTTCTGACTGTATTTTTATTTAATTATTTATTGTCCGTCTGTAGAATCTGTTTCCGCACACGGAGTGAAAACTAGCACAGGAAAGACCAGGTTAATTCTCGAGGCGGGGGGGGGGGGGGGGCGTATATCACTGTGGTGTGGCACCCAATGAATTTCAAATGACATGTCCTTGGTTTGCAAGGGTGGCTCCTGGGTACTTGTCCTCTGGCAAGGTGTACTTATGTGACTATGGCCATTATTGAAGCGGTCTGCCAATGAAAGGTCTTGCCTCTGACATTGACGTATTATTGGAGTTGTTTTCCAGAGCGCAGCTCGTTGAAGGGCTTCACTTCATTAAGGCTTTCGCTGCAACGCCTCATGTTCCTTTCTGTAGCACTCAATGTAATGTTTTTTTTTCCCTCCCAGAAGGCGTTTTGGCTGTTTGTGATACAGTTAGACATGCCATATTGCTTGACTTTTATTGACAGGAATTGACAATTCCTACTGTATGTAGGAATTACTAAGAACATCTTGTTTTTACATTTGAATTGGCAATAAACATTTGGGTCAAGCGGTTACAAAATGTACTGTCATTGCTCTGTGACTGGCATCCCATCCTTTCAAGACGATTACAATGCCGTGTTAATGTTGTTCTTGCATAACCCTAAATGTTTTCACGTGTTGTACAACTGGATTCTTGTTTGCAGAAAAGACATTAAAAACACTCTCTCTGATCTGGCTTCTCCTGTTCTATAGTTTATAGTCACCATTACCGCCGCAGTGTTTCATCTCGGTTGTAACGTTCAACTTTCAGCCATAATATGTGGGTGTCTCCTGGGTACGTGTCAAAGCCATATAAGTTGCCTCCTCCAGAAGTGAGAAACTCCTCACGCTGTAACTCGCTCGCGAGTGGGATTTTTGTGTTTGCTTGATGTTTTGGAGCTGCCAAAGTGAAGCAGGTCTGTGTTCACGCCCCCCGCCCCCAACACACACACACACACACAGTCGGAAGCTCTGACACAGGAACATCAAAGCTGACAACCTTGTGTAAAATCGTCTGGGAAAGCAAGCTCCGGGAACTGCTTGTGGATATTGCCCACATTCACTTGCTTTTCACCTATTAGTCAATGTGAACTTTAGAGTAAGTGCTGCTTGACAAAGACACATCGGAGTCACTTAATATGCCTTCCTGGCAAAGCCCTTGTCACCCTCACTTCAACCTTCCCACCGCCTCTCAGAAGGATTTTTATAAATCTGCAGGGAACTCAGAAGTCAGGCTAACGCAGGTTAAGTCATCTTTTCATGACAGTCGATGCACATCTTTTCTTTTTCTTTTTTTTGCCGGTGAAGATAATGTGGCATACGCCATTATTAGTATGGCTATAGCAGCTGTGTTTTGGGATTTGGCAAAAAATAAAAATAAAATAAGCCTTGCCAATTCATGTTGGCAACTGTTTAGCGCTGCAAAATTCAGCATGAGAGTGACAGAATCCGCAACTGAATCAACCATTTCGAATCTGTATTTTCGTTAAGTTCCCCCAAAGTGACTGTTTCACCTCTGCCGCTTGCAACGTCTGTCATTTATTTTGTCTGATGATGATTCTGTTTCATTCTCCTGTCTGCATGTGGAAGAACCTTTTTTTTCTTTGAAGTGTTTTCTTCTCAAATAAAATGCTCTATGTAGGACGACTTCCTCTTTTCAGAAACAATTTTACCGTCTGTTTAAAGTCTCAGTGCCAATTCCAACACATGTAGCTGATATTTTCTTCGGTACGTCAACAATTCCTACTTTTTTAAGGATTTTTTCTTTCTACATTTTTTAAGGAAAATTGTGAATCATACAGTAATTAATCAAGATAGTACTTTAATCAGTTTGTGGTTTGATTTTAATGTAGTATTTACACAAGAACCTATCCGGACATTGAACGACCCACCAGAACACGCATGCACAAGCAAACATGACAGATGTGATGCACTGTAGGCCAAATATTTTTCTTTCCCCCGAAAAAGCTTATTATGATGGATATTTTTTTGTCATTCTGCAAAAAAATGAAATGGATGATGGCTTGAAGATGCAATAAATAGTATTCACTGGAATCTGAGCCAAACCCAAATAAATAATGTGTGAGTGTGAGTGCGAATGGTTGTCCGTCTCTGTGTGCCCTGCGATTGGCTGGCAACCGTTTCAGGGTGTCCCCCGCCTACTGCCCGGAGACAGCTGGGATAGGCTCCAGCACCCTAGTGAGGATCAAGCGGTTAGGAAGATGAATGAATGAATGAATGAATGAAATATCACCATTTTCAGGCGTACTGCATCAGTTTGCATTCCTTGTTTGTTACAACATTCCTTGCCAGAGATGACATTGAAATGGAACTGCCGATAACTCGATGATCATAAGCAGTTATAACCCCCCCCCCCCCCACCACCACCAACAACTTTTTGATTACATGGCAGATAAGTGATAGCTAACAACTTCTATTGGTAGCTAAAGCCTGTTTATGTAGAGCTGAACTGCCTGCAACAGTTTTTCACCTGGGTTGTGAGACTGTCTGTGAAATAGAGCCCGAACAATAGAAAACATCATACCAGAACAATTTTCGATTCTTGTTCTAAACCTGCAACTGCCCACTATATCTTGTTGAAGTAATATGTAGTAAATATAAAATGTTCCTTTCTTTTTTCTACTGAAGGCTGTGGTGCAGGTGCCTTTTCAGAAAATGTTTCTTTTTTCTACTGAAGGCTGTGGTGCAGGTGCCTTTTCTGAGAGAAGATAGTAATAGGTGATTGTTGGGATACATCTTTTTGTGTTTTTTTTCATCTGCGATTCACCAATGGCACTGGGAAAGAATGAGAATTTGGAGCACCAGGAGAAGCATTTTAAAATGGTACACACACACACACGAAGGTATGCAGTGATTTATTTTTCACACACTCTTGTACCTACTTTATTTTCTGTTTCAAATCGCGTGTGTGTGTGTGTGTGTGTGTGTGTGTGTGCGTGTGTGCGCGCGCGTGCGGGTATGTGCGTGTGTGCGTGCACGGGTCCATCATGGGAGGTTTGTTGCTTGTAAAGTAGATCTTCGGTCAAAAAATGTTTGGCGCCTCTACTATACAGGCCCGAAGACTGTTGACATTGGTCTGTAGTCCCCGAGTCAATAAGGATGCATAATACAATGCACTGTTAAAAAAATAGCTAAATAGCATGAAAAAAATACATGAACCAGCAAAGCCATGAAAGGTGAACCATGAATGAAGGTTCACTCTCTCTCTCTTTCTCTCTCTCTCTCTCTTTCTCTCTCTCTCTTTATCTCTTTCTCACTCTCCACTCTCGCTCACTCAAGAGACAGAGATGCAACGATTGCAAAACCTTTCCCAGCATTAATGTGACATCTAACCTGTAGGCATATTTTTGTGAGTGTAAATAAAAATGAGAGTCTGAAATGAGCAACCCTCTGATACCGGAGATGTGATTGTGTTCAGAACCGGCTAAACCTGATATGAAGTGTTTGTTGATTTTTTTCCCTCGACTGTAGATATAAATTATTGTATGTAAGAACTGCTGTAATTGTTAAAATGAGAGTTTACGAGAGATCCGCTGAGTATCTCGTCATTAGATTTGTACATGTAATTGAATAAGGGTTTCTCTACGAGGCAATCTGCGGCAATTGCTCCCATGAATAAAATTTTATTTAGTTTAATTTCAATAAAGCACCCCCCCCCCAAAAAAAAGTATTTTATTTAATGTGGGCCATTGTATTTTTCTGTCTAGGGAGTGTGTGACTTAAATGGGATCCGTCTGGAGTCAAAACTCACTTCACATGTTTCCTTTGTACCACCACTGCTGCTAATAAATTGATGCCAGTAAGACCAGAATGTCTTAATTGCTCTTTAAATGTTTTTTTAAAACTAAGGAACTTAAATTGCAGTTGTAAGCATAGAAAGGACATGTGGCTTCTGCACTTCCGAAATCTGCACTGTACTCTTCTGACTCTACCAGCTGGCCTGCCTAAGGACAGGCATAGCCTCTTTTTCAGCTAGCTGTTCCAGGCACATGATGTTCTGTGGCTCAGCACTGAAGCGTTATGGCTCACGGTACAGCACTTCTGTGTGTGGACCTACTAATAAAGTTATTGAGGATTATGTGAGGGGATTGCTGTAATTTTACCTTGTTTGTGCGTAGCTGGGTACTGTGAAGGCCCTGTCCAACCATCCAGTTCGTTTCTGGTCCACCAGGCCTTGCAATGGTGAATGAAAGAGATGCTTAAATGTGAAGCTGATAAACCGGCAACTTACAAAATGCAGCAAATGGGACAAAAATTGATGGAAGAATAACTAACACCAGACCCTGTGAAATATACCTATGAGAGAGTTCTTCCCCATAAAATTGTTTGCAAATAGCATAATGATTGATTATTAAAAATAAGTTATACATTTATTATTTGGAAAGTAAATCATTATTATTTCTTGTTTCTTACGAAATTCCACCGTGAGCATGCTGTCCCGGCCAATGACCTAGGTGGTTATAGTTTCAGCTTTTCTCCCCTTTCATAGGGAAAAAAATACATGTTTCTCAATTTGTAACTTTCTTAAACGTTCACAATTACTTTGTGTTTTCAATTGAACCGTTTTAAATTTCCCCATTGTGGGATGAATAAAGGTGATCTTATTTTAAGTAGAGTCTTAAATAACGGATCCCTCTGTGTTCTAGTAGCCACCTGCATGTTCACTTTCTTTCCACCTTCTAAAGATTTGGGGGTTGGCTGGTTGCAGGTAGATGTATATTTATGAGAGAGGGGGACGGGGTGTATTTCTGGGAGAAACAGTGTTGTGAAAGGTGACCTTGTTAGATAAAAGGAGGGCTTGGAAGCCAAATGATGAAAGAGAATGGGATCATCACAGGCTCATTAATGTGGATTTGAAGGTCAGGTAATTATAACAATAGACATGAGCTGTTTTTTGGCATCTGCTATTGTTGGTTTGTTATGAAGGTGACAAGCATGCAGAGGAAGGGGGATTAATCACTGTGCCACCACACTGTTGTCACTTTGATACATTCAGACATCATCACAGTCCTGCTGTATGCTTGTTGCTGTATAAACATCAGTACAGCAAGTGACAAAAAAAACCTCTGTGGTACTGTGGTATTAGCAGTGTTTGTTTTCAGACACAGCCCACACATTTCTGATAAGAGTGATGAGGCTTCCAAATAAAAGACGAAAAAAAATTAAACAGATTTCACAGCTTTGTGATTGGAGTCACTTGTCGTATTAAAAAAAATGTTCTTTGCACACAAATGTCAAGTTTATTTATATAGCCCTTAATCACAGAAGTCTGAGAGGGCTTCACGGGCCTGCAGTTCACAAAAAGCCTTGTTAAAATGCACTGCAAAATACTTATTCTTAATGCTAACAGAATATGACAATAGTATAAAATCAAAGGCAATACATTTTTTTTCTTTTACGACTGCATCTACTTATTCTAACATCATTTCCAATAATGAGGAAAAAAAAATAAACCTTTCACTTTAAGTGACTTGACATTTATCTCCAAGCACTTTTCTGCGGTTAAAGACAGCAAAATAAATGTGTGCATGTACAGCACCCAGGCACAGTTTGCTGCTATAAAATATTCATGCAGCCGTGCTCTCTGTAAATTGTCCAGCACATCAGTGTGGCACTTTTGTACAAGTTATTATAATTTTGGCATTGTGCATGACTTGAGGTCCATATTACATGAAATATTGAGATGATGTCCTGCTAAGTGTTGAGCACACAGTGCACACTTATGCCAAAGTCGCATCATTTTCTCAGCTACAAATATTCGGTGAGCCAGACTTGGTTGTCTGTGTCAGAATGTGTGCTGCAAGATTAGTGCCACCCCCAAGTTGATCTGACTCTGTTGGGTTTCTTTGGGACTACTTGAAGTATAAAGAACAAAAACCTCTATAATGAGGCAAGGCAGCATGTGGTGTAGCATACATTTTTAACGCGCCCACAAATAAGAAATACCACCGCTGCCTTTTTTCCTTCATTCTACAACTGGTGGATTTTTAAATTTCATTTCTCTTTGAAACTTTGACAAAGAAATAATCTATCATTGAGGTTTTGAAATCACACATTTCAACAGAGGCATGAGAAGGTCTGCTCTAGAAATCCGACCCTTGCTTGAATATTTCCTGTGGTACTGCTTTCTGCTTCCGTGCATCCACATTATAATGTGGGTATTGTGGATGTGACTGCGTGTGTGCATAGGGCTTGTTAGGAAGGTTATTGAAGTGGAAAAATGTATCTGCGTATTTCACACCAAAAAATAACTTGAAGTGTCAAAACAAACTCAAGGCTATTCCCTATACAAGTGACATAAATGTTTCCACTCCTCTCGAGCCCCCTGCTTTAGCTCCACTGGTGTGTCTCCGGTATTACTCGCGGTGGGCATTCCATTAATGACGGAAAGCCAGTCAGTCAGTTACTGACGAACTCCCAGTGTCCCAAATGATGGGAAACTATTAAAAATGGACAAGCGCAGGTATTAACAGGTTTTTGTCCATCACCGGAATTGTCACTTATGGTGTCGCTGACAAGGTACTGACCTTCTCAGTCCGTCACCGATGGACCCCAGTTTCATTGACGACTGCCTGAAATAAGTGCCACGTGGCTGGAGTGTTTGTTTTTTGTTTGCGGAAGTGAAGAGACACCAAGATTGCTTTGAGCAGCCTGCACTGTCTATATATGGAAGCATGTCACCAGAAAGGCTAAGTTTTGACCCATAGTAGATAACATTGCCTGCCGAGTCTCTTTGTGGTTACTGTACACTACGCACAATAGGTGCGGTATGCACCCAAGAGCTGTAATCTGTCAATAAAATAACAAAAGGAGAAGGCTTGTATTCAAATTGACTGCAACATTATAGGTCATGGATAGATTTAGCAGAGACAAGCGTGGTTAAATTAATGACGAGAGTGACGGACCAGTGAAATTTAGTGGTGGTCCTAAAACAAACAGCAATTTAGGGATAGTGACGGTTAAAATAATGACGTAGTGATGGACCCACAATGACGGACGGGTGAGCCGGCTGCTGGTCAATGACGAATGGCAAATTGGCACGTTACTAAAATTTGCCAATCTCTGGATTTTAAGAGTGCTTGATTTTACGGAGAGTCTCTAAAACATGATGATGGTGCATCCCATTTAGCTGCATGATCAAGACTTGCGCCGATGAGGCGAAACAAGCGACCCAGAACGGTGCCTCTTTCCTCACTTTCTGCAATGCAATACGTTGCATGGATGCTTTACAAATGAACACACAAAGTGAGGCTTGAGGGTGGTGGTGGAGGGGAAGAATCTTGACGTGGTGCCACAATTCACAAGATGGGGCTGTCATACCTTCTGGCTCTGTAATCAATATTTTCCTCGCTATGCAAATACACAGCAGTTTGATTCTGTGTTTCCATTGGCAGCGAGGTGTGCGTGTGCGTGTGCGTGTGCGTGTGCGTGTGCGTGTGCGCGTGCGCGTGCGCGTGCGCGTGCGTGTGCGCGTGCGCGTGCGTGCGTGCGTGCGTGCGTGCGTGCGTGCGTGCGTGCGTGCGTGCGTGCGTGCGTGCGTGCGTGCGTGCGTGCGTGCGTGCGTGCGTGTGTGTGTGTGTGTGTGTGTGTGTGTGCGCGTGCGCGAGGTTGTGGGGGATTAAAAGTTCAAAAGGCACACTGGAAGTGGTGTTCCCACAGTGCCAGTGAAGGCATGTGGTGGATGAGTTAGCTCAATGTTGTGGACCAGAGGTTTCTAATGACCTGCCATCTCCAGGCAGCCCCAGGAGCACATCCATTGAGATTTATCACCTGCGTTGTGGTTGCCACTGGGACAATTCACCTTCTGATACACGTCATAGCCTACGGTTCTCCGCTGTGCTTTCCTTAATTGGCTCACTTTAAACCTCTGTGCATACCTTAACTCTTCTTTTTTTTTAATTAACATTTTAAGTTCAAGACAATCATACTCCATGTTTAATTTCAATTTCTCTCATAGTTGTTATTGAGGTGGATAGATCGGTGGTCACTCTGTCCTTGACAAAGTATTGACTCTTGAAAATCCTCCCTTGGTCTGAAATTGAAAGACACTACTTCAACAAACCATTTAAGTTGTGGTTTGTATTGAGTAAAATAGCACTGTGAGTGTTTTTTTTTTTGTTGTTTATTCTATGGATGGGCAATCCTCGACACCTCATGCACTGCTACCATTACTATTTATGATTTTCTTAACACACACACACATGTGATCATTATCATATTTATTTCTTAAATTTTGCTTCTGCTTTCAAATACAAAGTTCATCACTTACTTGTACTGAGTCAATGACGATGTTGTGGTACACTTCTGTGTAGGCACCGTGGGTTCTGTTCCCACTGAGTGACTGTGTGAACAGTTATCTGTTTTTATAGATGCCCTGTGATTTCATTGCTTCTGTACAGGATGTTGTCAACCTGTCTGCAAGTTACATCACATTACTCAAGAGCAGGGGTCTAACATGTGCGATGATATTTTGCGGCTCACTACTTGACGTCAGTCTAATATTAATTGGGCGCCCCGCCTTTTTTTTAGCCATGCCGTTGTCCTAAGCATTTTGTGTGTGTTTTTTGGTTTTGTTTTTGGGCTCCCGCAGATTATTTTCATGACAGCTTTTGACGGAACATAATTCTCAAGTAATAACACCAACTGGCAGGAAAGAATACTGTACTGCATTCTGTCACCCACTCATGTCTTTTTCAAAACCTTCCATGAAGAGAAAGGTTGGTGTTAAAGCCAATTTCAAGAAAAAAAACACAAGGTAGAATGTTTTTTTTTTTTGAGCAGACAGGCACAGAAAGTTGCGTTGCTCAAGAAATCAAACATCATTACTCAACTTGACATGCTGAGGAGTATGGAAATACCGGGGATTTAAGTGAGAGGGCTGGGTCACCAAGCTTGTTCACATTTTGAAGACCCGTTAATCTTTTGAATTGATATTAATAATGATTAAGATGACTGCATTTGTTATACTTCAATACTTGAATACACCAGGACTCTCTCTCCAGTGGCCCACACCCTGCCCTTGACAGAGCCCTGGAGCAATGCATCTGTACATATGCACTCAAAACTAATGTTAAATAGTTTTTCAATTCAAAACATTGAATTGAATTTTTACCATTTTTGCAAAGGCAGAAACATGTCTTGATTCACTTCAAGTCAGACAGACTATGCCCTAACAGCTATTTATAATGACATGATTCTCCATAAAATATACTTCTACGTTATGCAGTCTAAATGACCAAACATGGATTTCTGATTTGATTTTCACTCGGAATAATTGAAACACCTCCAACATAGTTTTTTTCGTGAATAGGACATAAAACCTCCTTGTATACAAAAACTTTCAGACCTTATTTAACAGAGCTGGCAAATTGTGTTTTCAGATTGTGTGCACTGTTGCGATCCTTTACCAAGATCCCAAATGACAGGTGCTAAATTGCTTGTTCACTCACTCTAACAGATTGAGATTAAGTGTTCAAACAAAACAAAAACAAAAATGTCACTCGGATATTTTTTTGGAAGCCAACTACATAAAAGCCATGGGGTTTTGGGGGGATTAAACTCACCCAAAGTGCACGGGAATCAAATGTACAGTATCTGCCCATTTTGAGCAATACTGTCTTTTAAACCTTTGGCAATGTACCTGAAAAACTACTTTGGAAGACGCCGGCACCAATTGCTGCAGTGTTCTGAAAGCACCTAAACATAAGGAAATGCTGACTTGAAAGGAATTTTGAAATTGATGACATTTCAATAACTATTCTTTCTGGCATTTCAATAAGGTTTCCACAAGCGGGAAAGATCTCTTATGCTCGTCTTCAGCCCTTGTTGGTATTTTAGTACTTTCTATTACAACTGACAAGTTTGGCTCTGGCTGCGGATATTATTTGTATATACAGTATAGCATGCTGATAGATAAACAGCTGGGTCGTGTTTCATGACATTCTGACTATTAAAAAAGGTGATGGGGGAGACAGGAAATGAAAACGCATGCAGGAGCACTTTAACCTCCACACCTTTCTGCTTTCATATTTATTTTACCAATAACGGATGAGATGGTTGCCAAACTCCCTGCACTGCAAGATCAAGTCACGTGGCTTGAAAACATCCTCATATAGTATTCTCATAGCTTTCGCTGAGACAATCTCACACACACGTTCAAGATTTGTCAGACTGATTAGAAAACACATCTTCATTCTCTGATTAGGTGTGAAGTAAATGAAGCGGCCCCCCTGTGGCATGCATTTCCATAATGTCAATTAAACCCTAGTGTTTTAATAGATCAGGAATGAGAAGACTCCCCGGGTGACAAGAAAATGATAGACTTTCAGAAAACTCCAAATATCTTGATATCAGCTTCCTTTTAAGCAATCGCTGAAACATTGACTTTCATTGTGTTCATAAAATTCCAGTGGTAACGTAGAACAATCAAAACCCTAAATGTCCCATTCCATCGGAATCCATTTTTTGTCACTGTTTTAGCCATAAAATGGGTCAAAATAGGTCTGACATGGTTTGAGTTTAACACCCAAGCGGTTCATCGTTTCTATGCAATGCACGTTGAAAGGCAACAGGCCTGCAAAACGAGCAATTTCGACGCCGTTGTGACAAAGACTCATGGTTTGTTCTTTAAGTACCTGCCGTCCTCATGCTCACTACACGCCCAATCAATGCAGAACCCCCCAAAAAAGAAAAAAATCTTGAATATGGGCGTTTTGCTAATTTCCAACCCAAATGGTCTCACAAACCCGATAAACAGTTGACAAGAAAATACAGCCGAATGAGACCTTTTAACCAAAAGTACATATCGGTCATATGTCACTTGGACCTCAATTGACGCACCTCACCATTGTCTCTTAATATAATCAGCTTTTTCATACGAAAATATACCTTGCATTATCGTTTCTGAATGGCAAGTTGACAGTCCAGACATAAAAAGAAAAATGTTTACATAAACACGTCTCTCCATAGAAAAGGCGAAGCACCCCATTGTAAACATGACAGCAGACTGTCAGTATATCATTGTTGGAGTTTATTGTCTGTTATGTTATGCGCCTACCCTACGTGCACACACCAAAAAACAAAACAAAAGACCTTTGATGAAGCAAATTCTGCAGCCGCCGAGCTTTCCTTTGTCCCTGTTCCCTCCCACACTTGTTGCTCAGTGACAACAATGGAAAGTCATGATGGTGCCACAGAAAGTTGTGGAAGGTCCACAAGTCCCCACCGGGGTCCACCATTAAAAAACAAAAAACAAATCTGTGCTGTGATTGTCAAGTTCTTCCTGACATCACATGTTCGTTATCCATTAAAAAAAAATAAATGGTCTACTTTTGCCTGCTAATGATCTCGCTGCAACAGATCATCATTATTGGAATATTTTGCAGTATGATTGTTCCAGTGCCCGTTGTGTGAACCGTACTTCAAACACAAACTTCCTACTTTCTCTAACACCCAAATTAACTGATATATTCTTAACAATCCCTCCTTCTAATCTTTCTCCTTTTCGTGTGGAACGGATCTTCCTGACAGAGCAAAACCTAAATAGGTTAATTGTCACATGATATGCTCGCCACTTCAATAACTGCTGCCTGTTGCAAAAAATAGAGTGCATCTATCGAAACTGTGTTTCGTTTTACAAGAAACTCAAGCAATGCATCTGGTTTGTATTCATTCAACATATTCATCTTCCTGGAACCTGTACATTTCTGTGACATGTTTCCATAACAACCCACAAATTCCCGATGCTTGTTTTTGAATGAAATGAACCCAACGTTCTCGCGCCACAGGGCATTTTTAATTGCTTGGACTGGGCTAACGTTTTAACGTAGCCTTGCTCTAAGCAATACATCTGCTAATTAGTCGATTTGATGTGAAGGAACTACACAATTTGATTTTCTTTCATGAGACATGAACGTCATTTTGTGGATGAAAAGGGCAACTTTCACTGTGGCCCGCATTGCGCACCTTTGATTTCTGCGTGAGCCCCTGCATTTGATAAATGAATATTTCTGCATTTTCTTGACATGCTCAAATGGATCCTTGTGTTTTTGCTGTCAAGCACTCATGATAGTCTTTTTTGTGCAAGCTTTTTTTGACATTTGATTTCTCTCTTTTCAGCAAATTCAAGTCTACTTGGAGGAGGGGGTGGTAAGTGAATCGCTTGTTTGCTGCTCCTTTACAAGATCAGTTAATTTTGTTTTGAGGACCTCGATATGTTTTTCTGGATCCGCGGCAGATTTAAGTGTTTAGTATGTTCATCAAGTGCCAGTGATGAATGTGAGTGAATGTAAAACGGAAAACATGAGCGTGAAGTGCAGCGCAACCTTGCACAGTGCCACATTGAGAGATGGTCATTACTCCACTGGCCTGCCGAAGTGCATTATCATCAAAGCAGTGAAGGAAATCTCAAGCAGCCAACCGTGGTGTTCGAATAATGGGGGAAGAAGCTGGAATGCAGCAGCCCAAACCTCACTGTTCTTTTCTGAAATTTGACTTTGTCAGTGACATGATTGAAATAATCATGTCCCCCCCACAGTGGGATGAAAGCTTTTAGTTAGATGTTAAATTGTACTCTTTTTTTTTTTTTCTGGAGAAGAAAGTTTGTATGGTAGTCTCTACCCATCTATCACCATCAATCTAGTCAAATTTAAGACTTTTGTTTTTTTGTTGTGGTTCCATGGTCCATCTTCCCAATGTTTAGGGGACTCAACAACAAAGAAACAATTATTATTTTCCTTGACATTTGACACGTGTTTATTCACGGGCTTGAGATAGATGCAGTAAAAATGCATTATTAAGATGGAAGTAGCAGTGACCCGTCGATCTGCATGGTGTCCGTTTGACTGCACACTGTGCTGATGAAACCTCATTGCCATCTAATCACACTGCCTGGAGTGGCTCTCCTGATTTCTCATGGTAAAGACTGCAAGTTTTTTTAACAGGTGTGGCTCTTTAGCAGAGCACCTTCATACTCTGTATCCACAACAAATGAGGAATCTTAGCAGAGATGTTATGTAGTTGATATCAGCGGTCACAATGCATCTTCCTAATCCAACTGAGGTCTCCAAGTGTGATATGCTCGCCAACATATTGATGCCTGTGTTTTAAACAACTCTGTGGTCATTTGTTCTCACATGAACACTTTGAGACAGTAATTCATGCCTTTGTCACATCCCGGCTCGATTACTGCAATGCCCTTTACTTTGGAGTCGGCCAGTCCTCCATTAAGCGCCTTCAGCTGGTCCAGAATGTCACTGCTCACCTCTTGACTGGTACTCGTAAGAGGGATCACATAACTCTTACTCTGGAATCCCGTCACTGGCTCCCCATTCAGTTATTTTCAAGATTGTCTTCCTTTGTTTTCAAATCTCTGAATAATCTCGCGCCACCTTACCTCTCTGAGCTCATCCGCCCCTACACACCTGCCCGGCGCCTCAGGTCTGTGGACCAGACATTATTAGAAGTACCAAGAACTAAACTGAGGCTCAGAGGGGATCGAGCCTTTTCTGTTGCTGGTCCCTCTCTCTGGAATGACCTCCCACTGAACATTCGGCAAGCCTCCTCGCTGCCCATGTTCAAAGCCCTCCTCAAAACTCACTTGTATTCTTTGGCATTCGACTCAGCATGACTTAGATTTGTTCTTGGTTTTACTGTTTGGTGCTTTCTACCGCCTTTATTACCGATTTGTCTTACTGTTTATTGTGCATGTTAAATTGCTCCATGTACAGCACTTTGTATGCAGCGATGGCTGTTTGAAACTGCTCTATAAATACTGTTGACTTGTTGCGCACCAAAAAGAAAGCATACTATATGCTAGTCATTACTTTAAAGTTCAGATACTCGGAACCTGCAGACATGTTGTTTTAATTCAATTTTCCTGACTGTTGAGAAAACCTAAAAGTATTCCACATCACATAACAGTGCAGTCGGTCTATGCGTTGTGATGTTTTCCTTGGTTTCCATGGAGTTTTGCGGGCGGAGTCGGGCAAGCCCATGACTTGGAACCCCAAATCGTCCCTGGATTAGGAGCCCCTGTTTTACACGACATTGTCAACTGAAAATGGTTACTAGCAGTTACTTGTTTGGTTCAGGTAAATACACTTTCCTTCGACAATGTTAACATCTGTATTCAGAACTATTAAACACACCGAAGCTTCATTTTTACATGGTCATCATTGGGTAAACATAACATGCCAAATAGCTTGGCTTTCTGAATCAACGGCAGTGGTTACAAGACATATACATAGCTGATCATATTAATTATAAATGCTTAAAATTCCTCTGTGTTATAAAACCAATTTTTCCAATCATTTGATGCTTTTCTGCTTCATAAAATCAAGGTCAGTAAACTGAAGGAAACAAATAGGTGATGTTTTCAGTCCCGTATTGCTTTTCTTTCCTGAAACCAAACAAAATTGATGGTTGCAATCAAGTGCAGTTTTCCAACATTAAAAAGAGTGATGACACACACACACACACCCACACACACACATGTCTAGCCTCATGGAAAGCCCAGAAGCCTTTTTTTTTTTTTTGCTCTCTTTATCACTCTGAGGTGGCTGCTGAAACTGCAAACCTTTCTCACCCTGGCCCTCCCTATAGCTTTATCTGTGGTTAGGCATGTGAATACCCTCTCCCCAGGTGGTGGAAAGGATCGATGTGAAGAGGGGACGTACTCTCATACCTTCCTTATCTCCCAGCTGTCCCTGCAGGACTCTGCAGAGGTGCACTTTCACAACAGGGTGATTCATCGTGTTTGGCCTCATACACCAGAGATGTATTTAGTTCCCACAGATTGGGAGGATGGCCTACTACCACTTCACCAAAACTGACCCCCCCCCCCCCCCCCCCAAACTCTGAACCTCCACTTCACGTGAAGACATTTAGCTGACCGTCCTTTCACTTTTAGATATTCTTTTGTCAGTGTTAGACTTAAGACAGATCTGGAGCAGATATTTATCCTTTTCGGTAAAAAATTGTTGGTCAGTTGCAATAATAATAATTTGCTTTGCTATTTAGCTATCTATATTGTATTGAATGTGAATCAGTGATTTGCAAAACATTATTAGTACTTGTACTTATTATTTTTCCAATTGCATTACATTAGGTGTCAGTTATTCACAAATCTTGGCTACCCATGAGCGTTGGACTGGTCCCAGTCTCGACCGCACATTAAATAAATTCTGTCAATGGATTGGATAAAATGGCCCATTTTCTAATCGATCGGTGACCTATTCACAAATTTTGGCTACCCATGAGCGTTGGACTGGTCCCAGTCTCGACCGCACATTAAATAAATTCTGTCAATGGATTGGATAAAATGGCCCATTTTCTAATCGATCGGTGACCGGTTATTTGTTATTTGTTATTCATTCATTCATTCATTCATCTTCCGTACCGCTTGATCCTCACTAGGGTCGCGGGGGGTGCTGGAGCCCATCCCAGCCGTCTTCGGGCAGTAGGCGGGGACACCCTGAATCGGTTGCCAGCCAATCGCAGGGCACACATAGACGAACAACCATCCACGCTCACACTCACACCTAGGGACAATTTAGAGTGTTCAATCAGCCTGCCATGCATATTTTTGGAATGTGGGAGGAAACCGGAGCACCCGGAGAAAACCCAGGGAGGCTCGGGGAGAACATGCAAACTCCACACAGGGAGGCCGGAGCTAGAATCGAACCCGGTACCTCTGCACTGTGAAGCCGACGTGCTAACCACTGGACTACCGGGCCGCCCTGTTATTTGTTAATTTTTTTTATTTTCATTTATTTTTGGCGGGGGGAGGTGATCTGCTCCAAAATCTTGATCATGTCAACCTTAGTCAGTATTCGTTCATCACCCAAAATTCAGGTGAAATATTATTTTGGTTGGCATATGCAATCATGGTGTGAATTCCGTGCAATCGAATATATATATATATATATATATATATATATATATATATATATATATATATATATATATATATATATATATATATATATATATATAGTTCCTAAAATCTGTGTGTACTCTGAGCATTAATTTACAGAGAGAAAAAAAAATAAAAATAATACAAGATACAGATTACAATGGACATTTTAATTCTCCGGCGCTGTGTTTAATCCTATAAAATCACTAATGGGAATTCTCACTGGGCTCTATGTTTTCACTTTCATGTACACAATGGAGTTAACCAAAATAGCATGGTTATCTGCAGCAGACATATTGGTCTCGCTGGGATTCTGAACATACATGGAGGGAAATAACAATGATCTCTGATAATAGCACACTAAATGAGGCCTTGGTGAATAGTGGATAATTATGAATGGTCCTGAGATGATCTTGTAATGTGTGTCGCCATGTGGCTGGATGCTGGCACCGTCCCAAAAGAAATGTAAACATCCTGCTGTCAATCTCACCGCCACTCCAATTTATCAAAGGCAACATGACTGCCCCCCCTGCCTTTTGATGTCCCAATTCAGAAAAGGGGGGCTGCCTCATTAGCATTCTAAGCACAATTGTTACCCATTTAGCAACAGGATTTGAGGAGACCTCCCAAACAAATTGTTTTTCTCGCGTCCAGCCAAGCAGTGGGGCACATCCATGCTTGCTTAATAAATCCTAATTCTGAATAATTTAGTCAGTGGGTTCCAGCGCTCACTAAATTAACTAGCCTTCACCATTGTTAGCGTGGCACCGACTTTAGCGCTGCTGGCCCTCAGGTCTCTTCATTGGCATGAGTGTACAAACACATGCGGGATTATGGTTGATGTGCCTCTGATTGTATCTGATTACGGTAGTTGTCCTGTGATTTTCTTCTTGTGCATCATCAAGGTTCCAACAACAGCAGCCTTGTGTTTAGCCATTCATAAACGGACGTGACAAGCTTGCACAGCCTTCATTTTGAGGAAATTGGCCGCTTTACATGGCATTTTCGAAAATGATCACTTTGAGGTTGGATTTTGAAAGTTTACGTTTTTACTTACAAACATGCATTTTTCATGGAAACAATGGACCGAAACGTAAAAAAAACAAAGATCCATTTATACTATTTCAAATGATAACCAAGTTTGTGATGTTTTGGGAGCCTGACAACTATCACGTTTGAAACAGGGGTCCCGGATTAGATTGATTTCAAAAAGCAGCCTTCGCATTTCCCTGCTCGCGTACGAATGCATATTTCCTGAGACGATCATGTGGTTGTCCCAGTTTGCGTGGGACCATGTGAAAACACTACCTAAATTGGCAACAACAATGGAGGATTATCGTGTCGGACATTTGTTACCTTGGAGTGCTCTGCCCATTTTTATCACATTTCTGTGAATAATTCTTCCTTCATTGGACACTTTTCCAAAACTGATAAGAACAAACTCTCAGTTTCCTTGCGGGCGGCAAATAATGACCACACTGTAGAAGGATGTGTTTCTAGAATGTGAGGAGAACGGAAATAGATGGACAAATAACACCCAACCGTGCTCTTTTTGTTCTGAACTTATGGTAAAATATCCCCCCCCCCCCCCTCCCGGCTGATGAAAGTTTTGCAATTTCAGCAAAGCTAAATCTTTATTATCCTATACGTGTGACTTTGTGCTTTAAAAAAATAAATAAATAAATAAATTTAAAAAAATCCAGTTTCGGACATGTTTGGATAATCCTTTCTACAAGATCAGTGTTTGCTTTGTTGTCTAGATCTCTGTCTCCATTTGTTCTGCAAAGAGTTTCGTTTTCTTTTCACATTACCTTCAGGTGAACCATTATCCGCTTTCTGGTGCTGCCAGAGGCCTGTTTATTATGGAGATTGGCAGAGACCGGGGCATGGTGTACTTTGTAAAAAGGGGTGGGTGTTGGGGAGCTGGAGATGGTGTTGGGCCTGGCTGACCTGCCGGCCTAGCTGCAGCCACATCAGCTTTCTGGGAGCTCAGGACCTCCCTCTCTGATTAATCATTCAAAGATGACACCATTCTCATCGCTCATCGATTACGCACCATGCTCAACCGATGGTCCACAGTTCACAGATGGTAGTAACAGCCATTAGCATAACTTATGACAAAAGAGAGTGTGTTTTCCCTTAGGAGTAGCCTAAATAATGTAACATGATAAATGAAATGCAAAGATTCCTCCCTCAGTGTAATACCCGAGGGACATGCTTATCTCCTCATATTTAGTGAGCACTTAGTTACACCCTGATCAAGATGCAGCACATATCGGTGATGAAATACGGGAGGTTGCCGTGTTGTCAAGTTCAGGTGTTCGGTAATTGTTAAGCAATACATACTGTATATGCTAAATGCAACTCATTCTGTATTTTATTTTATTTTTTAATTAGCATTGCTTGGTCAAGTGACCGGGTTCGAGATTACAATATTTATTTTTATTTTATTTTTTTTAATGCTCTTTTATGATGCATACTCTCATTTGGAGGCGAGCTTTGATTTTCACACAGATGTAGTAGTGTTAACATATTACTAGATGTTATGTACAATTATAAAAGAAAAAAACGAATAAAAATATCCATCACGTCATGCAAAGTGTCGTTTTTATTTTTGGGATCACTACAAGTTTAACGGTGGTGGTAACTTCTCATTGCACTGCAACTAATTGTTCATTTGAAGCAACTTGTCACTGGATTGTTAGCCCGGGCCCCTAATTCAGCGGCGTTGAAGGCTCCCATGAGTGAGTTTTTAATAACATACATTCATGCAGCGCTAGATGGTGTCCTTTTTATTTGGTTAGCACTGTTCCACTCAGTGCAACCGTCACACTCGTTTAAAAGTTGGTTATTTTTGGTTTCAGTGGTTATTTTTGGAGAGGGACAGTGGGATGACACCACAATTTGAATCAAGCTTAACTAACAAACATGAAGAAAATGTGCATTCACTTCCCGAAGGTGCTTCTTGCAGCCCAACAGCAGTCCAGCCTTGTTGCTTTATACAACATTTATTTTCCAATGAATATAATGCCTAACTGTATATTAGATTGATAGTCGGTACCATTAAGTATAGTAGTATAATTAAAATCTTATCGATGCCCATCCCCAGTAGCATTTATGGATATTTATGAGCCAGTTGTCACATTGAGAACTCGGTAATACCTGTATGTGTATTGTCACAATGTACAGTATGTAAAAGGTTCTTCTGTTGCATCTGCCGTTAAGTGTAGGTCATTATCTCAACCGTGTTTGGAAATAGCCAAGGAGCGGGGGAAATTACATTTGGTGGACTGCCCCCTCTCCCGCTTTGTTTCCACTGCCCCCTACTCCAATCTGTAGTGATGGATGGACTAATTGATGTGGAATGATTGAACCATTCATTTTAGTCAAAAACTGCATTCCATATTAAGAATTTTTACATGATAATGGGAAGGTAAGAAGAAAGTCAAAGAACGGCAGATTAAAAAACAGCAAGGAACAAA
Source organism: Hippocampus zosterae (assembly GCF_025434085.1). Classification (NCBI taxonomy): domain Eukaryota; kingdom Metazoa; phylum Chordata; class Actinopteri; order Syngnathiformes; family Syngnathidae; genus Hippocampus; species Hippocampus zosterae. Next base: position 13,295,155 of record NC_067461.1, on the reverse strand, counting down.
AGGGAAAGGTTAGAGCATGCAATTATGTGTGCCAGTAACAAAAAAAATGGCCAGTTGTGCAAAGCTAAGCTTCAGAGACTGGTGAACTGGATTTATGAGAAGGTGTGTATCTGCAAACGACAGGACGACACATCTGCCACGTGTCTTGGTATCTCACTTGTAGCCTATGAATCATTCATCTCTGTCCCCATGTATAAATCAAGCTGCTGGCCGATGCCTGTGGCAGTCATGTCTTAAGCTGGTTGATGGCAGCGCTTGATCTCTGGCATTGTGCTGCAAGTGAGGAAAAGGAGCAAACTTGAATGGCATTTGAAACCATCTGTGTTGCAGTTGTGACCAGATTTGTTCTGCTTAACAAGTCCACACAAAGACTAGGGCTTTTTTTAATACTGGGGATCATTTTGTCATGTGTATGTAAGCCGATGTAAACCATCAAATAGGGATAACATCAATATTGTTAAAAATACAACGTGAAAAGACTATTTTAAGTTTCAAGGTACCTTATGAAGTCCACTGATCTGACAAGTCTCAACAAACAAAGTCTTGGAGAATTGAGCAAAAGATCGCGATCCTAATCAACCACTAACCATTCAACATTTTTCCTGTTTAGTTGCTTGCATTATATTTAATAGTTACCTATCTAGAAAGTTGTTAAGTGGAGTGTGACTGCATCTAGGGCAAAACAAAAAGTTCTATTATTTATTAAAATTCAGCAGATTCCTTCATACTTAAATGGTTCTATAGAATATGGTAGTTAAAGCAGCACGAATGCCAGATCAGTGACTTGAAACCTGGACCCTCATTTTTAAAGTGTAATGTGCTAACGACTTAGCTATTCATCCTCCGTTCTTGTCTACAGTGCACAAGGTCAATGTTAGGTAAATTGTAATTAGCAGACATTTCTCATTTTGGGATGACACTTTACTAAAAATTGCAGTTAGATTATTTTCCTTTGCCATCTTACTTGTTTCGTGCAAAAAAATCCCATGAGTGGGATGATAGCACACTCACTTGAAGCGGACTATTAGTTTTCAGTTTTAATTGAACCAACTCACACAAGACAACTGTGAGCACTCTGGGCCTGAGTTAGCAATGTCTCAAACAGCGGGCACCCTAACTTTACGGATTTTGCGAACAAGTATAAAAATGGTGGACTGCTGTATGTAAGAGACAGACATTGAATGCATTTAATGTTTGTACCTTGGAAAATACTGAGTTGAAAGCATTTTTTTATTTTTATTATATTTTTTGTTATTGTGGAATTTCAATCATGTTTACGCGATCATAAAAGATTTGGTCGTCTCGTCATTTGTCATTTTGACTTCACCTTATTGTTATGGTTACACAGAGTGGTGAAAATGGCAACTGCCTTTCAGAAGCAGTATTTGAAGGCACAAAATGACCCGTCATGATATGTGCCAGGTTCGAGAAATCTTATCGCACCTGCTAAAATAACCCATTTGCATTTCTCCTTTCTCAGAACATGCAAAATGAATTGCACTCAAATTTTGTGCTTTTGGCACATGCGATTGTGGGTCTGCTCGGTGATCATATTTGCCCGAGCAATCACGTTTTCACCTGTTTTTGCACACATAAACTAATATATCAGGCCGTAAGTACACTAAGTACTGCATAATTATCACTATTTTTAGAAGAACGCGTTCCGACGGAACTTGCCAATCTCTTTTGGAGGGTTATATAAGGGTTCTTAATTTTGGATAGAATCCTTCCAGTGAAACTTTCCTCGCTGAAAAATAGTGTTGTCATTATCGTTTTGGAGTTGTATAAAGCTTTAAAGGCGCAAGCGTTCAGTGTTTTTGTGCTGCCATTTAACTGCAAGGAAGGGCATAAGAAGAGAGCAGACCAATAGCAGACTTTTCTGAAACATTTAGTTGAAAATAAACGTGTGATATTACAATACAATACAATACAATACAATACATTCTGATTTATATAGCGCTTTCACAACAGCGGCAGCTGTAACAAAGCGCTTTACAAAACAGTTAACATAAAGTAAAATAATAAACACAACACATAACATAAAACACAAACAGTCGTGCAGTCCTAACCACTTTTCCGTCACACGCTTTGTTGTTTGAAGCGGTTTGAGATGAAAGAGGAGAGAATCAAAGTGTCCTTTAACCAGTGGATCAGAGACGTCATGCTCAAAATGAGCACACGTCGGCTACAAGCTAAGTTTCAAAGTCAACAAGAAGCTGTAGCATCCATTGACGAAAAAAGAGATTGGTTCACTTCTCCTGTCCCATGGAAATCCACTTCAATTCCAAGCGGCGACTCACGGTTCCAAATACGCATCGGTGCTCTTCGCCAACGCTCCTCTCTCCTCATCCTCAACTTCAGCGGCCATCCATCCAGCCGCACCGACGCCAACTGTCCAACAGCGCTGACATAGCCACTGAACAAATCGGGGTTGTGAAAAATGCTGCCCATTACTGGCGCAAAAAACACAAGCGCACCAGGTCTGTCCAGCACCGACAGTCAATGGCGCCGACATTCGTCCCAATCAAAATCTATGCTGGTACAGGCGTGCTGCCGAGAAGGCGCAACCACCAAGCACAGATACTGCTCCTTTGACGAATGTCGTGGCCAAAAAGCGCTGAAAACAGTCCATATCAGGTCCACACGATCAAACAACAAACAACATGTGACAAAACAAAAGACAAAAACAGCAAAAAAGAACAAAAAAGCAAGGCTCTTGAAGAGCACTTGCCGAAGGCTGCCTACTCGGGCGCCATCTTGGAAAAAAAAAAAAAAAAAAAAAAAAAAAATCTGTTTCACACTCTCCCTTAGGGTCTCCACTATAAATGTATTGCAGCTGCTTGTTTTACTTTGTTTTTGACCTCTGTAGCCTTTCTCTTCTTCTCTTTCCGTCTCAGAAAGGAAACAAGGATGGCCTTTGACTTCAATCGGGGGACATGGGAGATTGATGTTGTGCAATTCTACACAGTATCTTTGTATATTTGAATCAGTGATGTCTTCTCATGACTCTACTTGGCAAAAAAATGCAATTTAATAAGTATCCACCTTATTCTGTCACTGCACATTGTGTACAGTGAATTCTGCCGCAGGGCTTGTGAACGAGGCAAAAAAATATCAATTTAGTTCTTCTTCACATTGCATTGCACTAGACCTCCCCCAGACCCCTTGGTGTATCACAATTTCTGGGTCAGTTGTTTGAGATTTAAGACAACTCAAAGCATTACCAGCCCAAGTGTCAGAGCACATTTGTGTCCCATGCCAGAGTCATTGTGGCCTGTTCTGTGGACTGATCCTGCGGTCGCTTTGGCCATTTTGTTTAGCACGCGTGTGTCTGCGTGTATTATCGGTAATTGTCTTTTTGACCGTGTCTTGAAACGGTTGTGTGCGTGAGTGCAAACTTGAATGTCCACACGTTTGCTTGAATGAGGCCTGTCAGCGTCCGTCTGAATCTGCAAGTGTGGAACTGGGCTTCAGCTGTAGTAATCTTATTCCGCAATATCTAGATGCTGAGTTGTCTTGTCAGTTGACTCAGTGGTCACTTTGGGTCCCGCTGCCCCCAGCGATGCAGGATGGAAGTGATGAGATCTGACAGATGGGGACAGTTCTTAGCAGGGCTCTACTTCGTCGTCTTGCCAAACAGTGCAAGGCTAACACAAGGTCGTAACACGAGGCTCAAAGAAGTTGGCCAAATTGTCAACCGCTCATTTAGAAATGGTTGACGTCAGAGTTAGAAACCCTTGATTCGGTTGGTCTACTCAACATTTCTGCAATGCGATTGAACTCCTAATTTTGGAATGCGTATAAATAAATCTATTCATTACCGGTAATATTTTTTTCCCTTGTCTGTTTGTGTTCAGTCTTAAAGGTCAAGAGCGTAGTAATTAAAAAAACAATCCCAAAGGAAATATTTTTATGTCACAAGTCAAATGATTAAATAAAATATTTTAAATAAAGCATGAAAAACTAATTTATATTTAGTAAATTTGACAATGTTTTTCCCGAAGTGAGATCCTGACGACCGACAAACCCGCAAGTGTTGCATCACATCAAGACAATAGCCCACAATGGAAAATGTACAAAGCCAGTCAGAAATCGATTTGGAAAGTGACGTTTCAAACCATCTGAGGGATTCCAGGTTTTTGAAGAGTTGGAGGAAGATGAATGGGAAACTATGTGTGGTGAGCCTAAGATGATGATGTGACAGATATGCTGAACAGTTCATGAGTACTGCTATGCAGGAAACATCATCTGTTTTAAGGTGAGTTTGACCAGAGTCCCCTGAGAGCTTGCGGCAAAATTCCAAGTTTCCATTTAATATGTTGCTTTGACACAACATCGATATTGTTGTTGTTCATGGGAATGACACATGTGTGACGGGCTCCCACAATACATCAAGTTGACACCTTATAGGCCTGTGGTTTGGCGCAGTGGAGAATGGCGAGCTGTACTGTTCATCCCACAGACAAAAAGAGTACACACAAAAAACTGTTTTGGTTGATTGCTCCTTGTGACCAGATATTTAGACCACAGTGGAGGTTTTATCGGTTATGTGAGATTCAAATACTTGGGAAAGGAAAAGACATGCAGTGGTATTGAACAAGCTTTTTGGTGACTTTGTTAGTCATTATCCTAATTTGATACATCTTGCTGAAACGGATCTAGTGTGGTGGATATTTGCCAACATGCAACTCACTGTGGAGCTTCCGAATCCCTCATGGGACAATCTAGTTAGGTCTGTCTGACAGACCGCTTGCCTACAAGTGAGGGTTCAGCCGAGGGAAAGCTGAGCGTGCTCCAGAGGAAAGCTGTCATTTTTTTCCAGACCACGGGGAATAACATTTTCTGCCTCCTCGCTCCTTCCCGTCTTACCTTCACCCTGTATTTATCCTTCACTGTATCAGTCGGTTCCCTTGGTGAAGATCTTAACTTTCCCAGTGTCTGCTCCTCTCAGCCTGGCTGTGCAACATAAACGGGCGTGCATCGAACAGATGAAACACCAAGCATCCCTCAGGAGGCGGACAAGTCACCGTGTGAACCCCCTCGCTGCTACCTAAAAAGACCCAGTAGCAATCCCGGTATACTTGCTGAGACTGACACTGAGCCAGCAAGTTGGAGTGGGCTAAAATACGCTTCTGCGTCCTTCCTGTGTGGGAAGATGAGTGTTTATAACTTTGGGATGATACCCACCACCTTATCCCCTCTTCCCAGGCACTTCATTATCACCCGCACAGTGCTCCTGCAGTGTGCACTCTGGAGACAGATCTCTAAGGAGAGTCTGAGGAACCCACGTGAAGGCACACTGAAGACCCGAGGTGAATGTCAGGCAAAATTAATGTAGAGAAGGAGGTGTGGAAAATGGCAGAGGGATAAGTCGACAAAAAGCAGGGGACAGATGTCTGCCGCAGTGGGTGGCGTGAAAGACAAACTGTTTGTGTTATGTCTTCTCATTTTCCATCTACAAATTAATGTATTTTCACAACAAGAACAGGATCCGGGTCATCAACGTGCACACTGTTATCAGATATGTTTGTGGGCTGGTGGCAACTGTTACCATGTTTTCAAGCGAGTGAAAATGATACCGATTTACTTTTCCCCATGCAGCAGTTTTGCATTACAACTTGGTATTATGTAATACAGGTACCTGGAGATTGCTATGATAGGCTGTAATATATTATCAAGTGCCACGGACCTTAATTGATTCCTTTCTTTGGCATTGAGCCCATCGGAGGCTTTTCTGTCCCAGGGAATGATTTCTCATTCGAATGATGGTTTGGCAGAAACGCAGCAAGCCAAAAATCAAACAACAAATATAATTTGCTGCCTCACATTGGCTACAGCTGAACAAAGTCGGCAATAAAACACAGGGATCAGAGTCCAGCGGTTGCACAGAATCCGGCATTCTCCGGGACATTGTTATATGTATTGGATCACTCTGACTCTCATATTAAAAAATAAATAAAAAATACATGAGTGCAAGTGCTCAAACATTCAAATCTTGTATATGCATGCAGGAATGAGGCTCTACATTTATACTTTTGCACTGGTAGCACTTCTGCAGCCAACTTTTTAAATTGGTCGCACCAAGACAGATTTGGTCTCATCATTTTCTGGTATCGTGCGGCACGGCCCTTTTTGCGTTTCAATTGGAATAGCGTACTTTCATATGTCATATAGATTGACACTGACTTCAGATATTTTTGCAAAATATTTTACTGTAGCAACAACTATCTGCAACAAGCAGCGCCTGGGGTCAGTTATTTTACAAAGTGTTAACAGAAAGCAGGTTTTGCTTTTATGTGGACATTTTGTTCAACACGGAGGGGGCAGCTCTTACAGTGAGGCCTCTTAACCCTCTTCCCCTTCGCAGCCAACCTAGCATCATAATCAATCAACGCTGCCTTGGATTTGTTTTTTGTTTTCCCAACCGGGGTACGTGAGCATATTGCAGGGGCAATGTGGAAACTCATTAAAGCTCAATTGACTGTTGGAAATAGAATGCTATAGTGGGTCTGATTATTATTCTTCAGTGTTTTGTTGCTGATATTTAAAGTTTAATACCTGTTTGGAAGGGACTAATTCCAATTGCACTCCAATGTTTTGTGGTAAATGTTAACAATTATATACAGTATAACAAAGGCAGGTTTCTTTTTTTAATTCATATTTTGTTTTCATTCATTGTCAAAGCAACATTTGTTTAATTTGTGTTAATTTTAAATGCTCTGTGGTGACTGTGACTACTGTATTGTCTCTCTCTCACATCTATCGCTGCTTCTGACACGATCTGCACCAGATTTCAAGTGTGTGTGTGTTATAAGATCGGGGGAGGGGGCTTAGAAACATGTGGTGATTGAGACCCATGCTGATGAGTTGATCTTACAAAAGTCTTGAACCTTTAGACCAAAGACTTATCTTTCATGACAGTTGTAGAATTGCATTTCTGAATCTTTCCTCTTCCTACAATAAGCATAATCTACTATTTAGAACGTGCGTAAAACTCATGGCCCATGAGTCGCAGCAAGCAGTTACATCTGGTGCGCGAAACCATTTGATTAATTGTGTGGAACTGGCCTGCACCACAAGCGTATCATGAAAGTAAACATATGGTGTCTTTGCTATTCTCAGAGACAGTTTATGTTTGACACAAGTAAGCACGCATGAGGTAGCCTAATTTTGAAAGAGACCAGCGTGGCATTAATTGCAGGGTTCCACAGCCTCAACAAAATTGGCAATGGTTGAAATGTACACAATTTGAGAACCCCCCACCCCCCCCAAAAAAAAACACATGAACTACTATACAATGCTTCTACAAGCTAACACATTAGAGGCATTATAACACAAATGTAATTTCAGCAAAAACCATGCTGGGAAATATCTCCTCACCCGATTCCACAATATGCCACAATATCTTTTCTTTATTGGGAAGCACAGATGAATGCACTACCACAAATCCCTTGACACAGAGCAATAGGTGCCATATGCAATAAAAGGCTTCTGCTTAATGATCACCTGACATCACCATCAGTGACCTCACCTTCTGAATCCACTTTGTAGCAAGCTCATTGCTAGTCAATTACTGGCTCATGCTTACTTAAATTAAATTCCCCCGATCCTTAGCCTTACAACTACAGCTTGTCACATTATTATCTCTTCACATATGTCTTCTCCTTGATGGAAACCAGAAGTCCATTATGACAATCTCTACAACATACCGATTTATACCAAACATAATAAACAAGCTAGTTGCCAAGAAAAGATGACAAATATCAAGTTCTGGCCAAATATCATCAAAGCATAAGACTTTTTTTTAAGACCTGCAGAATTACAGATGTTTTTTTTTAAATGTTGCGTAACATTTTAGTTGATTGATTTTTCTTGTCTTTTTTTGATTCAGATTTATTTTAAAACAGTTTCTCTTTAGCCTTTTCAAACGTATTTTAGCCTGGTCTTGTTGGAGTTAATGAGCATTCTGGGGGGTGGGAAGGCACGAGTGGGTGGCGGTAGTGGTATCGTATCTGTAGTATTGACCGTATCTTCTCTTTTTAAAGAAGCTTTCCAAGCCTTGATGAGCACAGCTTGCCAATCAGTTTGTTAGGGTCTTTCTACCATGTGCAGAGAAAATGACCCAGTTCATCAAACTGTGAGTGCGGCAGAGCATGTCTCTCGTGGCTCTGGTACGAGCCTTGATGAAACCGCAATCAGCTCAGCACCATGGGGAGCTATTGTGTTTACAGTTGGTGGGTGGATGGACCTGCTGCAATCTGAGAGATTCAAGCTTTGATGTGAGCTGGGCAAAGACAACCACACATCAGGTCTACCTGGAAATGCAAATATGACACTGTCCCTTGCCTTTAGCCTCCACTACTGATCGAGTAATCAACAACACACTGACTTATTCCCACGGCTCTGGGCGCATTGCAGTGTGGGAGGGCTATTAATGAAGGCGCACACAGCTCTCGCGCTTGTTAACTGTGTTGTGCGTTTTGACCTAAAGGTCACAATGTGGCTGATTTAGGTGGATAGCCAAGAAAGCGCTTGACCTTTTTGCAATTCTCTCCGATAACCATTTGTTCCGCGCCAATGTTGTTTATTCCGTGGAAAACTTGCTTTTCCGCAATAGCTCTTTCTTAGAAAATGTGTTCAGTTGGACAAAAGTACACCATACAATTCTCAAATGCATGTTAGGGCTTTGTCTGAAAGCCCAAAGAAGGTGTTCCTGCCTTTCGGACAGAGTCAAAATGGCATGCAAATAATGTGGATTGGACCAAATCAGATGTGAAAGTCAACAAATTAGCAAATTAGCTTTGCAGCATTTAAGGCTGTTATGTTTTCACCGAGCATGTGAGTTATTGCTCACTGGCTTTTTCAAATGAAGGCATGTTTAATATCTATCTGGATCCCCCTAGAAATGTCATGCCTTTTTCAAGTTCTAAATGTGAGCTGCTGTATGTGAAGTTTCAACATGGCTTACCTCCCCTAAAAAGCTCTTGAGTGAGAATGTATGGTTTCATATGAATCGAGGAGTTGTCTGAAGTTTTTGTCATAGTTTTCTTTTTTCTTTTTTACTGAATGGTTTCGTTAATTTATAGGGCACAGCTGTTTTATTTACTGAACCTAGATTACATAAGAATGGAGACATTTGAAACGTGTGTGTGCTTTTGTTGGTGTTCATTTATGTGTGCGTGTGCGTGTGCGTGCGTGTCTGCAGGCGCAAAAGTATGGAAGAGCATGCAGAATGGTTTCATGGGCATTTGGCATCTATCTTCCAAGACTTAAATTGGCTCTGGATGTTGCTCCTGTGCAGTCAATGACAGAGTCGTCGGTCTGAGAAAGAGAGAAAAACTCTCAACACTCATTTTCGAGGTTATTCTACAGTTGGGTTTGAAAACGTGGCTTGTTAATTTCCCCCTGTGCCTCCTTGGGTGACTTGCTCTTGATTTGGACATTGCCTTTGATCACCCACAAAGCATGTCGCAGTAAGGTCTGCATAGGCACCAAACAGATGGCCATTAAATCATGCGTTTTATTTTACTGCAGTCATTTACAGCCCCGCAAGATCTGTGTGCGTTTATTGCCGCCATTTAGGATGGCTACTGCACATATGAGAAACATGCAAAGGCCTCTTTGTCAAGACCTTAGCTGAAAAAATTTATTGTACGACCCCTTATTCAATTCATGATTACATTTTCCGCAATATAAATGGAAAGGTGTGCAGTACAATATGAAATGTTGCATGACATCTTTTAAGGAACCCCAATTCCAATGCCATTGAGTCATATCAATCAGTAACGGCATATTTCACTTTTGTTGGCAACTATGTTTAAAAGATTTTCAATCTTTGTGTCAGTAAATGTTATGGAGAAAGAAATACGTAATTATTTTTGCATGATTGGCTACTGAGCAGCCAAGGAAATCCAACCTAATGATGCATTTCATCTGGCTGGCATTTAAGGTGCTTAGTCTGACCTCAGCAAGCCACCATGATTGGACCAGATACATCAAGTGGTCACATCTCACTTACCTTTATAGTATTTTTTTCCAACTTTGATTATTCAATAATAATAAACCACCTACACAAACAAAAAATTATTCAGTTATAGCAATGCTACAGCATCCGCCATGATGCAATACCTTTTTTTTCTATCTTTCTGATCAAAAACCATCCCAGCATACTCATGTACATTTTATTAATTTCATTTTCAACTAACCTGTGACCTTAATTAGAACACCCGGTGTCCAAAATGGCTAGATTGTCACTGACGGTTGACAGTCTTTTTAAATGTGATTTTTTTTTTTTTTTTAGTACAACTTGTTACTTGCCATTTGTAACTAGCTCATAGCCATCTGTTTACATTCTGCTCCGTGCATAAAGTCTGCTCTAGTTGAAATATGCATTCATTTGCATTTTTGTTTTCCTTTAGAAGTTTGTTCCCGGGCAAAATCCCTCACAAATGTTCACATCAAAACGTTGCTGCTGTTGCACCACATGAGTGTTAGCCCCTTTTGTGGTATCTCACATATTCTTGTCATTCGCTAGATGCGGGACCTTAATATTGCCGTGAAGGATGAAGTTCCTGACGTGGCAAGTTTGTTGACTGTTCTTCTGGGTGGCGGGTGACAATAGGTTCCTTGGGCTCCAGTGAAAGTGGTTTGGCTTTTTGCCCTAAGGTGTCTAGGTGGAGCATTTTAAGCATCACTTGCTATGAGTACTAATCTGGCCTCCTTGGCAAACACCAACCTTTTCTTCTGCAAACTTCAATCAGTGAAACACAATTAACAGAGGTGAAAGGGGTCAAGGTGTGACCATGGTGTCTTCAGCCAACGACATGGTTTATTCAGAGAACATTTGCATGCATTGTTTTGGTTTCAAAAAGCCGTAACATTGTTCATGTACAGCAGTTTCTTTGACAAGTCTAAATTATAGCAAGTGACAAAACAGAAAATAACATGCACATAGGGAGTCCAAATATAGCATTTCAAAGTTACATGCAGCACATAGTCTAAGTACCATATTTTAGATCACTCCAGAGTAGCCCGTGTCAGTCCAAAAAAATCCATCACGAAGAAAGCAATTAGCTGCTTTGAAGTATAAAGCATCATTTATGGGGATATATATTTGACAAAAAATAGAGACCAAGAACTGCAAAGCTTGTATTTGCACCCAAAATCCTCATTGCCGAATTATGAGTGCCTCCGGAAGTGAGCAAATTAAATTGCATAATCCATCCATCCATCCATTTTCGGATTCGTTTATCCTCACAAGGGTCTTGGGGCGTGCTGGAGCCTCTCCCAGCTGTCTTCGGGCAGTAGGCGGGGACACACTCAACTGGTTGCCAGCCAATTGCAGACTGCATAATCCACCTTGAATATTTGCACTAATCTCCATCTGTATAGTTTACGCTAGTTGTGTTTCTCGAGATGATTCGCAACATGACATAATAGATATTTGGTAACTGAACTTTAATCGAATGTCTGGCTATTTTTTTATCGTACCTCTCTTGCCAACGCTTTGTCTTAATTAATATTCCCCACCTGAAAAATTCTGAAAGAATCTGAGTAAAATTGTCACGCAGCTCTTAACAAAGTTGATTAAAGAATTTAAATGGTCTATTTAACCCTTAACACAGGCAAGGCCTACCTGTCTGATGATACCATTACTTGGCAGTAATTCTTACAGGCGGCAGTTCAAATTGATCCCCTCTCAGCCATCCGGAGGTTTTAGTGCTGCTGTGAGTGTGCGCAAAGCCCAGTTTAATAAAGCTAGCCAGTCACGAGCCATTAAAGCAGAAGCGAACAATAAATACACACAGCAGCCCTGGCCCACCTCACCCCGTCTTCCACCTTTGCCGTTTGTATACCCGCATGGTGAATGGGCTCGATGAGCCTGATTTAAGAATTTTATATATGGTGCCATCCTTGAAGAGGCCTCGATCACCTCCCTTGAGAAACCAAATAAAACTCCCTTTAAATCTTTTATTAATTGACATAAGCACGGTTTACCGCATCAACATGTTCAGAGGAATGTGTTGTGAGGACGCTTCCATAAAGGCAGCTTGATCTTAAGAGGCCCGGCCAATGGAGATACAGTTTATCTTCAGCCGGTTGGGATACGAAATCTAATCACATGAGTGCCGGCTGAGAAAGTGCAGCCGCAGATGAGCCACTGAAGCACACCATCACACTTAAATTCAGCAAATAGCAAGGGATCTCTCGCTGCGGGATAGAGACTGTCGATAAGAACGCCTCCGACAAGAACTCTGTCATTTTGTTCAGAGAAAGAAAAGCGAAATTTGAAAGGACTGAAAAAAAGCATGAAAGGGAGCAGGCCAAATGAAAAGGAAATAGAAAGGGGGGAAATGGCCAGCATAGGAGCACGTAGAATACATTCAACAGCCAGAATATGTCACATGCCGCCACATTTTGTTGTCATTTGTCTTAGTGCATTGATGATTCCACATGCTGTGATTGAAATGCCAATGTGAGTGATTTACTGATATTCGATCGGCAATGGCTTCCACATTCACTACATTCGGAATATACTCTGTATGGGTATTATAAAGCAAGGTTTTCATTTTTGAATTATGGATCCATGCTTTGCTTTCCAATTCCTTCCCAGCTCCACACCAAGTGCGGTTGTCAGGGCCTTAGTGGACACAAATGTGATGGTTGAGTGGACGACAGTCAATTCATCCCTGATGATGTCCTTGATACATTGTATTTAAGAAATGTGAGAAGACAAGCGTCCAGCCGGGGGGGGGGGTTTGGTGAGTGGCTGGACAGCCAGGTAATATATGTAATATATTGTATGTATATATTACATATATACTGTATATATATAATACAGGAGCGGGTTTTGTATGGTCGGAATTATCAGCGATTGGAAATAATTAAGGAACTATTCGCTATGGCTGAATAGTTCCCTGCATGCAAACTTAATTATTATTTTTTTAAATGCTTCAGGAGCCAGGCTTTTCCCCCTCTACATTGCTGTAGCAGCATTACAGGCTGGAGTCGATGAACAGTTCCTTCAAAGCTTTTAATAACGGAATATTCCGGGCACCCGCGAATTACAGACAATGACTGCGCGTCACGAGTCCGAAGCAGGAAAAGACTCACATCATTTTTATAGCATCAGAAGGGCAGTACCAGGATGCAAAGTGTGATATCATAACTTTCATTTCTCCTAAACCGAATCTGAGCGTGGCACATTCCAAAGTTTGTGCGTCTTCAGGAGGGAGTATTCCAATTCCAGGTTATGATTGTTACAAGGACGCCAAGCTACATTACGGGCTTGGAAAGTTATACAGCATGACTGAATATGAGCAGAATACAGACTTCAAACACATTGCATCCAAAATTAGTTGAACCATTAGTAGACTTCGGGCTTTGTTTCAAACTAAATCTTACTGTGTCATCCAATGGTTATTCTGGTGCATGGCCACCCGTTTAAGCGCCACAATTAAATTCACTTCTTCAGGCCAGGTTTTGACCACATTCTTGTTTTCGTCACAAAGATTGAGGACCCACTCATGCTTACTAATCACAAAAAGCTTTTCTCTGTAGCTTCAGACTTCATTTTGCACACAGTTTCAATAATTCTGTACCTAAAGACTAGATGGAACCGCAAACATGTTGCGTGCAAATTGCCGTGAACTGCCTTTTTCAAACATTTCACATTGAACAGATTTCATTAGGTTTTATTTCTGTCCAGCATAATATGTGTGACCTAGTCATGTTTCTGCAGTAAGATATCCTTTATTCGTCCCACACTTGGGAAATTTACAGCCTCCAGCAGCAAGAATGTATGTAGAAAGAAGAAAGGAGAAAGAGAAAAAAAAAAAAACAAACATCTTTCAATTAAATACAATATGAACACAATGGATAAATCGCAGTACTATTTACAATTTTACTAGGTAGCGAAGACTGGATGAAGCACTTTCTTAAAATGAATTGGGATCAAACATGAAATGGCTCAGGACCGGGGTTCTCAACTTTGTACATGTCAAAAAGTTGGAAAGTCGACTGCAGCGAGGTTACGTAATGAGCTCACTACTCATTTTATGAAAGGGTAATCATTTTGACAAGACTTTCAGACGGATCAGGAAGATTGTGGCGAGCCCAAATTTGGGAGAGATATTCCATGAGAGAAGAGCTGTACTGAATACTACTGAAAAAAGCATTTCACACATCTAAAACCTTCCTACACACAGCAATTTTCAACAAACCCAATTTCAAATAAGTTTGGACTTTGTGTTAAGCATAAATGAAAACAAAATACAATGTTCAAACTATATTTAATATACTACAAAGACAATGTATTTAATGTTCATGTCGATGACTGCTTTAGTTTTTTTTTTCAAGCAAAAAAATGAAACTGGGTCAGGGTCATGTTTAACGCTGTGTCCCGTCACTTTTTCGTTTAACAAATTTCAAAAAATGTTTGGGAACCGAGGACACTAATTGTTGAGGCTTTGTAGGTGGAATTCTTTCCCATTCTTGCTTGATGTACAGCTTAAGCTGTTCAACATTCCGGTGTCGTCGTTGTCATATTTTATGCTTCGTGATGCGCCACACATTTTCAATGGGAGGCAGGTTTGGAATGATGCCAGTCTAATAGCCAAACTCTTTTCCTACGAAGCCACCCTGTTGAAACATGGGCAGAATCTGGTTTGGCATTGTTTTGCTGAAATATGCACGGTTGCGGGCAATAAGCGTTGCTTGGATGGCAGGATATGTTCCTCCAAAATCTTTACTTTCCAATGAACTCAATTTACTTATTACGTGACTTCCGATTGTATCTAGTGGAATCACAGTACAGGGGGGCGGGTATCTCTAAACCAATGTACTCCTCACTTTTCAGTTTTACAAAAAATTTGAAAACTACAGTACCAATATATATTTTTCGTCCCACTTCACAATTTAGTGCCCCTTTGTGTTTGGCACGAAAAATCTCAACAAATTGCACTCAAGTTTGTGATTGTAAGGTCGCAAAATATGGAGGAAAAAAATTCATACGTTATGACTACTTTTTCAAGGCTTGCTTTTTCATACCTGGGTCTAATGTCATGATCTCAATGGTTAAAAAGCTTTCCAAAAACGAAGGCGTCAAATGTCTGTCAAGGACTGACGTTTTTTTCCTTTTTTTTTTCTTAACCAGCTTCTTTCACGTGCAGTTATTATTATTGCCAAGTCTCACAAACATTGTTCTGCCATCATACATTTGTTAGAATGTTGTCACAGTATGCTAAGCTGCACATTCGCAGTTGAATTAGTCGTGCTTGTATCAGATTACTGGATATAGCATGTACACAGCAAGTGGGTGTCAGAGGGCACGAGTGTGACGGTGACCTGGTCCCCGGGTCATCAGATGGAGCCGATGTCTCCAGGAAAGGTCTGATACATGTCTATCTCTTCAACCTTCCCAACATTATTCCACTCTTGTCCATATCCTCCCGGCTTGTTGTGAACTCCTGACCCAAGAGTTTGGGTGCTGTGCCATCCATTTGCCAACAGGAAGATTATTTTTCAGCCCTTGAAATTTGAAGCTGGCCAGAGATTGTAGCTCAGGGTATGCACGGCCAGAAGGGGCTGCGGTCAGTGTCGTCTTCCAGGTTCCCTGAGGTGTGTTTAGGAAAAGAGAGAATCTTTTGAATCACTTGTTATGATGACAGATGAGAGCGAGAAGAGATTGAGGATAAATATCCCTGCTTTAATTACTTATGAAATACGATGTGTCATTTTAAAGTACTGAAGACCAAAATGTGCAGCGCTGGAGATTTCTCTTGACTAACACACTTTGAGTTGGGTGTTAAAAAAAAAAAAAAAAGACCTCTAGTAACATTAAAATTAAAAAAAATGTCCTCCAGCTGCAGGGCCTGTTCTGCCTAAACTTTGTGTTGGATTTTGCAAAAAAAAAAAAAAAGGGGGGGGGCGGGAAGTACAACGTGTAGTAAGTATAAAATAATCATGATCAACTCATTCACTCCCAAGACGTTTTTAAACGTCTTTTCAGATTTGGTCCAGAATTGGCTGGTACTGAATGAGTTAATGAACATACTGAGAGATTATGTGACATCGTGCACAACGGTGGCCCAGTTTTGCCAAGTTCCAAAAGATTCTGTAGCTGCAGAAAAATCAACTCCCCCACAGTTAATCTTTTGATACGTATTAAATAAATCTTTCAAATTATGTCATGCATGGGAATGGTCAACTTAAGGCCGCATTTCAAAATGTATGCTTCATAGGCTTTCACATTTGCAGGTTTCACTCTACTCTAGGAGACGACGTCCGATTTTCTGAAAATAAATAAATAAATAGATGTAATAAATAAGAGTGTGATCTCGTGCAAATTGCCAATATGAATAAACGGTTGTATTTCTCTTTGCATGTCTGTCTGCCCCCTTCTCATTAGCCAATCTAAAAGAAGAGTTTGAAGAATCTGTTATGCTTAAATGGCCCTTTGAGGCCTATCCCCCCACACACACTCCTCCACTTCCACAGTTGTTTCTGCCTTTTCAAATCGGTACTAAAGTGGGGTGATTTCATGCTTTGCGCCTAGTAATGGCATTATGCAAAACGCCATTACCGTGGAAAGGACACTCCAATGTGTGGAACCGGGTCAAGTGCTGTTTTCTTTTTTTAAAAAGGTGAAACCTCTATAAGCTTTTACAATGCAACACAAACAGCCGTGTCTTCTTTACTCTCCACTTTAACAGCCATTAAAGACTGGTGACATTTCGGCTCAATTGATGTTAAGCAAAGGTTTCTTGTAACTAAATGGTCATTGATGGTGTGACATAGAAAGTGTCCATACAATATATTTTTGTTTCATCTCTTTTTTTTTTTCCAGCACTTGCTTGTGGTTGCTGTAGAATGGTGCTGCAAATGGCATGATTATAGTGGCTCTTTGTCACTAAGGTGCTGATTGCTCCACAAAGGGGTCATCATAGAGCACTTTTCAGAAACAGATGTTCCTGATTTATTACATTGTTGTCTGAGGAAGCATGAATACAAAGTAATCATCAATGCATTCCGTAACACTTCTGCGATGAAATCCGATAGAACTTGAATCGACATTTGTGTTTTCTGGATAAATGTTTCAGCTACGGGATAAGATAAGATATCCTTTATTTGTCCCACACTGGGGAAATTTACAGCCTCCAGCAAGAATGTAGGTAGAAAGAAGAAAGAAGAAAAAAAAAACAACAAACACCGTTCAATTAAGTGCAATATAAACACAAAATGGATAAATCACAGTGCTATTTACAATTGTCTTTCACATAATTTAATTATTATTATTATTGTTGTTATTTTTTATTCAGCAGTCGGTAGGAACGACTAATCATAAGGCGTATCCACAACCCAGTGAGTTTTAGGAAAATATGCAGAACTGGAATGGACAGTAGCATACCAAACCTTTTTCCTGAATGACCGTTTTCTAGGAGCGTTTCTTAGTTATGGGTCACCTTGAAGGCAGCGGAGTGGATGGAAGGCAATCAATGGCTAAGCCAATAAGAAAGCTACCGGCTCAGGTGAAGCGGGTAATCCTTGATGGTAAAAGCAGGAAATCTATAAAATGAATAATTCCTTCTGTCTTTGAGGCAGAGGAGGCTGTATTTTCCAATAGATGTACTGTATTTGTTGTGTCACAGTTACAGTTGAAATAGACAAATGGAAACAAAACCTTGACACTGTTTGAATCGTCTCCGCAGCAAACCGTGTAGACTGTCAGATACTGTAATTGTGCATTCGAAGTATGGGGCTAATTTTAATTGAGCAGCAACCACTGAGCAGTGTTTTTCAGCAACATGTTAAGTATCTCATCACTTCATCAGTCTAAGCAACAGGCTTCCTCGGTAAATAATTAACATCACCTTTTTCTTTGGTGATGCTGGATGCATATTGATACAGGCAATTTGTTTCCCCGTCTGAGCACTTAAGCTCTGCCTGTTAGAGGAGCATGTGTGGAATCCTCAAAACATAATGCGCACAGCAACAGCTTGTTCCAAGAACCTGTTTCACTCCTTATGCCACATGTTTGCAAAACGCATGCAACAAGCGTGTAGCGTAGCCATCATTTGTTAGCAGCTGACTATTATTTTTCACAAGCATTCTACTGTCCATTGACCTCAGGGTGACAATATGCATTTAATCTTTTTTTTTTTTTTTTAAATAACCCTAACAGTAGAAATGCCAACTACAAACTCCTAAATAGGAGTTACTGCATGCCCTGAAGGGATACCATTTGGGATTTGACCACAATGTTTGGGGGACAAAATATTACACTTTAGTTAGCTCGGGGTGTTCTAAACAGAGTTTGATGCTGCCTAATCATCCATGCGTGATTTCCTGAGCCCAAGTGGCAATATCCTGAACATAATACTGCCTGAGGGATTGGTCATTGTCAAATGTTAGCCTTGCAGAGTTTGTGCTACGATTTTTTTTCCCCAAATTCTCTGAATGTTTTTATATGACGATTAAAAACTCATGTTGTAGGTTTAGATATATTGGTTTTAAACTGTTAGACTCTTTTCTCATGGAGTCGTTCTAAAAGTGGTTAACCTTTCCCCGGCCTTGCTTGTGAGCAACTGGGCCTCTCAGGGGAGCTTCTCATGACACTCACTTGTTTCCAATTAACCTGCTCAACTATGGAATGTTCCAAACAGCTCTTTTTTGAGTGTTCCTCTGCTTTCTCAGTATTTTGTTGCCCCATCTCCAAAAATAATTATCTGATGTTCCTGCGGAGCACACCTTGGCCTCTGAGAGACATGTGCTGACACTTACCTGCAGACAAAAATAGTAGAAGAAGGAAGTAGTAAACGTTACTAATACAACTAGTTTTTTTTGTTTGTTTTTTACAGATTAAGGATATATTACCACAAATAGGATAGTGTTACTTGTCTGTATGTGTGACAGCCTTTGTTTGTGAATATTCATTATTTGTAGGTAAATTGTTTTCACGAAGGTCAGCTTTGTAATTTTTGAAAGCTGGCGAATTGTGTTTTCCATTGAGTGCTACTCTTAAGCTGCCAATGCGCCCAAAACCAATTCGTTGATTTACATGTAAAATGTGTCTAGTACTTATTGTGTTTATTTTACAGTAAACTCCAGCTGGATTGTTAATAAACATCAGCAGCAGAATATGTGTCGCGCTTGCTGCAAGCAAAACACAGGACCTGGATGCACACGCGACGCCGTTCAGCACATTAACCAATTTTCTCTGATTGTAATGTTTTTCATGATTGTGAGAAACTAAAATTGACATCATGATGACATTTCACTTAATTGCCAAACCCTTACTGCACACTTTACATGCAACCAAGAAAAGAAAATTGCGCAATGTCAGCATTTTATTTTAAAAAGAGGCTGTGAAATATTCCGATTGCCTGTCCTCAAAAATGCTCTATAGGCCATTAATGCTTTGAAAAATGAAATGAATCTATCTTAATAATTCACGTTTAGTTTTACCCTTACCACTAACAATTCTTCATGTGACCTATCTTGCTTGTACAGGTTTTTAGCAGTCGGGCTTTTCACAATGGCCTTTTGTGCAGTGACACCAATCTACTTGTCATGCCTGAGACTTGCACAGTTAAAATCCAATTGATAAAATGTGAGCCAGATGCGAGTAGCCTTTCAACATATGATCTCAAATGATCTTAAATGACCTTGTTGGCTGATGTGTCCAGGGGTTAAGCAGGGGTTGTCCTGATCAACCTCTGACACGTAGGTCATTCCTAAGGTTGTGCTCCAGTCACGGCTTCAATGATAAGGGTCACCGAAGGGGTCATTCTCTCTCCTCTTTGGTTCTATCCAATTAACGCATCAGCAGCTGAATCAGCGTCTGCTGTTCATTGAAACATGTATTGTTCTCATTGATTGGCATGTAGCTCAGCCAAGTGTCTTTTGAGCACTACGCAATCACTTTTCTTTAACTTAACCGACAGCAGTCACCTGCGATCTAAATGCCTGCAGAAGAAGACTTTTGAGAAAGCCACCTTCTGAACCAAATGGATTATCTCTGTTGTAGAATACTTGGACAGACTTGGCTTTTCTGGGTTTTTTACCCGCAAAAAGTCAGCTGTGACGTGTTTAAATGTCAGAGAAATCATTACAGTGTGACTCACATTTCAAAGGAGCACTCTCGCAAGCTATGATTCCCAATAAGTAACAGACTGAATGAAAACCCGCTTCATTCAAATTTGTGAGAGATTTTAGTTTTATTTACAAACAGTGCTTTTACTTAAGTTAAACCCCAAGGCAAGGAATCAATCATAATGACTTTTATTGGTTAGATTTGTAAAAACTGAATTTAAGAACATATGTAGGATGAAACGCATAACACGTACTGTGAGTACAAAGTTGTTCAGCAATGGATACCATTAGTGTGGTAGGGCCAAACAATGACAACTGTGCAAAAGATGCGGAGAGACATCAACAAAATAAGAGACCAGTATTGCAGTATGTTACAGTGACAGTTGTGCAGGTGATGCCTTGAGCACTTTAAAGTGTCCACTTGTGTGTAAGAGCGATCAACAACAGCTATGCAAATACACAGAATGCTGAAGCTATATTCATGAATATGGTTGTACCATCACACAGGATTGTGCAAAATGCCACTATGGAATTATGAGGCAACTGTTTAGCGCAGGGGTGCCCACACTTTTTGGACCGAAGATCTACTTTTTGATCAATTAACCTCCCGGGATCTACCCTTACCGACACGCATGCACACACACACACACACACACACACACACACACACACACACACACACACACACACACACACACACACACACACACACACACACACACACACACACACACACACACACACACACAAGGATGAGAAACAGCCTGAAACTGAGGCATGCGATGCACTTTTGCAGCCTGTTAATAATTCTTAGTCGTTTTAAAGTGCTTCCCTGGTCCCTGCTAGATTCCTATTCTTTGCCGGTGCCCTCTGTGAATTGTACACAAAGCAAACTCTGAATAAGAAAAATGACGATAAAAGATAGAGCGCAACAGCTCTGATCACAAGCTGCAATTGCAGACTGCTGAGCGCTAACAACTTCCGGTGACGTAATCACGCGCCATCGTAAATTCAAGATTTACCTGCTTTATTTTATTTTTTACGTTTTTTTTTTCTTTTTTTTTGTGAAAATGAGACTGATAGGATGATTAAGGTGCAGCGTACATTAACACAAAAATATATATTACTGACATGTACAAAGAGACAAATGGTTATTTGTTTGTTTGTTTTTTTTTTCTCCTCGACATGCCTCGGATCTACTTGGGACCTGTCTTAGATCTACCAGTAGATCAGGATCAACGTAATGGGCACCCCTGGTTTAGCGAGTTAATGGCAAGAGGGAAGACGCTATTGGACAGTCTGGTGGTTTTAGTGTTCGTAGTTTGATCGTACCTACCTAAGTAAAGAACCTGGAAGATGTTGTGACCAGGATGTCGAAGAGAAATTTGTCTGCCCTTGTCTGACTTTTTCCGGTGTGCAAGTCCTTGAGAGTCTGTAGGTTGTAATGATTCTCTCACCTGTTCTTCTTTATGGCACCACCAAACTAGACTATGATGGATGAACATAGGACAGATTCGGTGACTGCTACATCGAACTGTCTCAACAGCTCCTGTGGCAGACCATGTTTCCTCAGAAGTCGCAGTACATTCTCGGCCAGGGACTTTTTCAGTATGTTAATGTTGATTTCCCACTTCAGGTTCTGAGAGACTGTAATTCCCAGCAACTTGAAGGTCTTGATGGTTGAAACAAGGCAGTTGGGCAGCAGGAAGCACATCTATGGTGAAGGATGATTCATGAAGTCTACCATCATCTTGATAGACTTAAGTTTCTCCAGCTCCAGACTCTTTTTCCACACTGGCGCACCAACCAACCACTTCCTGTTGAGATGCAGACTCGTCAACATCATTAATGAGGCGAAGGATTGTTGTCATTTGCAAGCTTCAAGTGTTTGACAGCTTGGTGTGTAGAGAGAGAAGCACAGCAGAGAGAAGATCCTCGTCCTTGGGTGTCCGTAATGTTGATGGTGCATGTTATTGTCTCCCCCTGACTGACCTGCTGTGTCCCGTCTGTCAGAAAGACATAGATCACAGGTGTCAAACTCCAGTCAGGGTGGTTATGAGGTTCCTGCAGACCTTGCTGATGAGTTGATCAGTTGAATCAGGTATGTTGGAAGAGGGAAACATGCAGGATAGCGGCGTTTAAGGACTGGTGTTTGACGGCCGGTGAGACACTGAGCAAGTGGAACATGGAGCAGTTCAAGGGATGATGGTGTTGAATGCAGAGCTTACAAGCAGGATCCTGGCATAATGTGTGCATTTGGAAGGACCACTTCTGCACATCACCAAAATCCATCTCAATGATGGAACTCATTGTCATGACGTTCACTATCTTGGAATTTTACAGTAAACTTTGAGAAGGCTTTGAGTTTTTTCATACATCCGGGAGTTTCTCAGGACACAAATTGTCAATCGAGCAGCAACATTTTCATCGTCAACACAATCCTGCTGATTGAACAGATAAATTAGCAGAAGTGATGCATTTATTGGATTTCAAATCAGTGTGGCTTGCCAAAAAGCAAAAAAAGGTGTTTTGGATTATTGTGATATTTCCTCAGGATAGTGATGGCATTAATGAGTGTGTGTTATGTTACCCGATTCCTTCTGAAAATGTACTGCTCTACAATACATTGATTCAATCAAATTGATTAGCAAATATTGAGTAATACCTTTATTAATGCACAAATACAAACCACTTGACTCATGTTTTACCAGACTACATATCGTGGAAAGAGCCTGCCTGCAAGGGGTGCCGGGTGTATCTCATTGCTCACTGAGACTGGTTTTGCCTCAAACTTTTGCAGCTTATTAAAATGCGCAATTAGCATGTAATTTAGTCACCCATGCAGCCATGCTTTTAAATGAAACTTGACAAAGGCTGTTCTCGTTCAGAACTGGGACAACACTCCCTCCCTTTTGAAAATCTAATTAAACTAAACTAGTTTGTATCCATTCTAAATGACTTGAGAGAGCACATTCATTATGCCTGCCCTCCAGTCCTGTCACAAATATATTCCAATACTGTGTTTACTTCATAAATAGGTTACATAATTTTGTTGCTCTTCAGTTGTTCCGGACCTGCCTTGTTTGCTTTGCGATGTTGGGTTTGCTTCAGCCCACATCACAATCACCTATGATGTATTCAGTCTTTAAATATAACAGACCGACCGACTCAATAACCCATTTTTCGCTAACCACCACATATGATGAAAACATTACCAAGTGATCAATCCTTCCTACTCCCCCAACTGC
The DNA here is from genome assembly GCF_025434085.1 of Hippocampus zosterae. Classification (NCBI taxonomy): domain Eukaryota; kingdom Metazoa; phylum Chordata; class Actinopteri; order Syngnathiformes; family Syngnathidae; genus Hippocampus; species Hippocampus zosterae. The sequence continues at coordinate 13,271,816 of NC_067461.1, read as the reverse complement.
CACTCTCCAACTATAGCACCGGGGATCTGGATAAATCTAGTATTTAGGGAAAGCATTACCTTTTTAGATTTGATCATCAGCTTTGGTTTATTGCTCAATTTCCTCTCTGCCATGGTTTGGCAGTTATGATCGGAGAGATATCTGAATGAGAAATGAATTGCTTGCCTCATACCCGTTTTTTGGTCATTACCATTTAGAATGTAACCAGGAGGCCTGGCTTATCTTTTTTCCTTCAAGATGGAGCGGTGCATATACCTGATTTAACATTTTGAGTAGCAGTCAATTAGTTTAGATTCTCATCATTTAAAGTAAGTTAAAAAATACCATAATTGAACCTTTCCTTTGGCTCTCTGTGTGTTTAAGAACATTTTCCTTATTTCGAGTGTGAACAATATATTCATCTTGAAACAGTGCAAGATGATGAAATCTTTCCGGTCTGACTCCTTGGTTTCATATGGCAGCTCGGTGTTTCCACAGCGTGTACAACATGTGTGTGGAGTCATACATGTCTCATTCACACCAATAAGTGTTGTTCTGAAATTAGAGACATTGTGAAGGATCTTATATCAAGTTACCCTAACCCCACTAAGGATTTAGTAGGCACATTTCCTCACGCACATGAAGAGTTTTCTTCAGAAATACTAATCAAGATTTCGGAATTTTGGCCCAGCTCATGATGGACCCTATTATCGAGACAAATCTACTCTGATATACGAATCACCTTATAGGACAATCTTGAAAGAGAAGATTGTCGGGCGTTTGACGCTCTTGGTTCGGAAAGGGCAAAATCAGGACAAAAACAGCCTTGATAGTCGTTGTGTGTACCCGGCCATGGGGTGACCTGGCAAACAAGGATGACGAGTCACAAATAAGGAAGCTCTTTTCACTATTGACTGCTCATACTACCTCAGTGGCCACACACGAGTGATTCATTTGGATCATCAATTGTATAGACATAGAGTGGTCTTGGCAAGCTTTCCAGGCTGTCACTGTCCTGAACACAGCGTAATCCCTGGCTGCTAGCCCACTCTGTTCCACTCACTTTCATTAATTTTGCAGAGGCAGTTCATATGGCTGTCAGACAAACCACTTCAAAGCTAAAGAATCAGTCATGGTGCATTAACTAGTAAATATTCGTTTTGTATTTTGTTTATTTTATTTTTTTTCAGTCTGCACGATAACCAAGTTGCTGACCCTACATGACTTGTTTGAGTTTACTTTCAAGCTTGTACAACTGACACTATTCTATTTATCTTTTATTAGTATGTGCAACGGAGTAATTTGAAGGTGTACAGTTTTGTACAACATCAGTTCTTGAGGTAGGACGATTACAAACAAAGGTCTTATTGAAAATTCCAAGGCTTAGTTGATAAAACAACACTTTACTGCATGGCAGTCTATTGTGGAGCCTGTCTCAATTTTTTGATATGGAAGATAGTCTGGTTTGATTTCCCCCCCTCCCCCAAACCTCTTATCGGTCCCTTTTACATGACATTAAGTATCATACATTAATTTATGCGCATAACATGTTTAAAAAGCCTTTTGCAAAAGTCTTCAGACTAAGAATGAATGTAGCTCGCTATAATTCTAACATCCACCATTGCTGCAGCACTTTCTCTGCGACATACTTAATGTTGACCTGAGAAATTTTAAGTCCGAATGAGTAGACAATATTCTCCTAGGTGACAGTTCACTGCATTGTAAGTCCACATGTAATCTCAGGAAGGTCAGGGGCTTCAAACCGAGTCCCCCATAGCTAATACTTGGCGCCGCCAGAAACGGTTTCTGATGAGAATTTATTTGGAATAATAGTAAGGGTGAAACAAAGGTCCATTTTTATACTGCCTGCAAAAGCTGCTATTTTTCTACACCATTTGCCTGGTTATTATTGTGCATAAATTGTATGGACACATAAAGGTAGGGAAGAAATCGTCCTGCCAATATTCTGACTTAAGAGCCGTAACAGGGGCCACGGTCCCACCTGGCATAGCAAGAGAGAGGAGTGTAAACTTGACACTTAACACTTGGTTCTCCGCCCTGATTATTTCTTATTGTCACTATCCTATAAGTATTTTGTTCTGAACAACAAATGGAGATGATGTCATCCCCCCCTCCCCCCATTAAATTTCAACAAATGTAAATGTTTTGATCTGTATTTTTTATTTTTGGCTCACATTTATTCATAGAAGAAACTAATGCGCAGTAAGTCACATTTTCAATCTGTTATCTGATTGTTCAAACCATAGAGGCTAAAATTGCATTCAGTTTTGGAGGAAACAAATGCCTCGACAGCAAGGTGGGTGCCACATGGATAGCTGGCAGCTACAATATTACTGAGATAGGGCTCTGGAATAACATGGTGGTGTGCTTCATTATTACACTTCCCATTGTCACTCACAGAGGTAAGAGATGCAGAAGACTTCAATTTAACCCACAATTCACTTCCCCCGCGTCATTCTCATACTTCTACAATCAGTCAAACAAAACAAGGAAAATACTCTCACAAACTCGTCATAACATCTCTAATGAACATATTGCCACTATCACATTAATTCCGATCATCACAAATCACAAAAACAATAACTTTGTTTAAGTAAAAAAATATATTTTAATATCTTTAAAAAAAAAAAAAAAACTACTGTTGAAATAGCCGGTAAGTATGTTAAAGCTGGTCTTCCCGAGAGAAGAATTATCTCCGTAATTAAAAGGACCAGCAGGAAATTCCTGGATTCATCTCAGTATAATTATAAAAGCCCCATTTTTTTCATCTGTGGTTCTGCAACAAGGATTCTCACATAGTGCAGCCAAGCCATAGTCTTGAGTAAAGCACCAAGACCACACACACTTTCACCAGGCAAGGCGGTGGATGAACAATAGACGATTGGGGATGGAGGCGGGGAGTGGGGTGGTTGGTCCTAAGATGAGTGAGTCAGGAACTCTGCTTCATGTTGCTACGAAGGAACAGGGTGTCACAATCAAAACACGGACATGCTTTCAAATTAAGTTTTTGGATTATAAGACAAGCTGTGCCGCGTTGCGTTGTTTGACCCAGAAGAGAAACTACCTTTAGTGCTGTGTTTGTGATTGTTTCCATGGGTTTTGGCCGAGTGCTGGCACGTGAGTCGTTTCTCTCAAGTGACAATGGAATAAGAAAGAATGACTGAACAGTGGGTTTAATTATTTCTTTTACATGAATCATAAAGTCCCTGCAGATGATCATAAAAAAAACATCTTACACATTTTACGCACCACAGAGAAGAGTGTGAACATCCATGCCTGCCAAATTTGAATGAATAAAACAATTGCCAAGTACATAAAATGAGGTTTCAATGGTGTGTCCTATGAATGCCCTGAAAGCACTCCCCAGTCAGCTGTTAATCAAATACTTTCATATATCTAATTTTTTCTATATATAGCTTGTCCATGCAGCACTAACCACCTTTGCGGGCAAACATGGCCCAGGACACAGTAGGCAGTGGGCTTAACCACCACAAAACTGCTTTGTTTGGTGTCTATGTGAAGGTCCACTTAATAGAGGCACTTCAGTGAAAGTTAACCATTTATTTAGACCAAACCTCATGGCGGCACATTATTCAGCCTGTGCCTCATAAACCCACAAATGTCTCATGTTTCAACCATTTTGGATAGCCAGAATAACACAAAATATGTAACACTTGGGAAGTTAAATAACACTGAGCTGTTCACTCAATTTTGATATGCAGGAAAGATGTATTTTTTGGGGCACTTTAGCATAACCAGCTCACTGCAGGTTGTTCTGGAAATGTCCTCGTAATTATAATTCACAATTGCGCCGCGGAGGCACTGACATGAACAAAGGTGCCTAGTTCTGATATAGTCAGGCGAGCGCTGACGCACTCTGCACCAGAGTGAGTTACTGGGCGCCATTTTAGCTGAAGGTGCCAACAAATCAGGAAAACTGAAAAGTGAAGAAAAAAAAAACAGTTCAATGCTACATCTCAACGACTGAGTACTATACATTTCTCAGTCTCACATTTTCAACACCGATCTTTAAATTTGTATAATGTATTTCGAAACAAATCTCAATAATCGCTTTACACAGTCTTTAAGCAGTAAATATGTTGTTTACTATGCATGCTCATCACCATTTATTGAAGTCCTTTATTTTTTCTAAGAATATTTAAGTGTGGGTTTTTTTATTTGTTTTTTTTTAATTCACCAATTAGTAGAGTGGCACATTAGTACTCTGTTATGTTCTTGTGTGAAGGTGAGCTCTGCTGTGCTGCTTGGTCTCCGTGTTGAAGCCTTTGATTTGTGTGCCACAGCTGGGCCTGAGGAGGACGTTTCAATGGGCAGCTGTGGGCGCTTTATCTCCCGTGCGTTGACACAGGCTCATTTAATAGATAGCGTACTTGGGGATTTGCCTCCAAAGTTGTCAGTGCGCAGTCAGATAAATCACTAGACAGGATTGCACGCTGGCTATCCAAGGCGCTGACACTTATGGCTTTGTCTACCAACCATGAGACATGTAAAATGTATTGTTCCCATTGAAGTCTGCTTTTACTTCGGTTCAGCCTACGCACTTACTCAGCCTTGTCTCATAAAGGCGCACATCCAACCTGCTGGTACTACAGACCTTACAGTAATTGCACTGTTTAAAATATTAGTTCTTCACATTGTCTCAATGTTTTGATACACTACATTGCAAGAAAACAAACGTTTGGCTTTTTGGGCTGTGACAGATTAGTAGAATTTGAATTCATTGATGTGTAATGTGTAAATCGTTGCCACATTGGTCATGGGAACAAAATAAAGAAGACGAGGTGCATTTTATTTGTTTATCAGTAAGACTATGTTAAGCCATTTCTCTGAAGTCAGCATGTACATTCTTGATGATCATCTTGATGCATTACTTGCTTCCATTGTATTGTATTGCCATTTATTTCATCCTGAAAACAGTCGTCTGGCGAACTGGGGCCATCTCCCATGACAGAAGGGAATTGACGTATTTATTTTGATGCTTAATATTTTAATCACAAATGTTTTTCTATTTTCTCCACTTGAATAAACAAGACTGTAGAAACACAATAGTGGCATAATATTGGTGTTCAGGTATTTGCCAGCCAGTGAAGAATCTTCTAATCACAGAGTTTGTTACTATCTTTTATGTTTTCTATGTTGTACGGAAACTGGAAGAATCCATTCAATGACCTTGCAGTTTCTGTAATAACATATTTAAGTATAGGACACTTATTAATTTGTGAATTCAGAGAAGGCGGTCAGCTAACTCATTGTACAGGACAAACAAAGTTTATTTATTTTTATAAAATAGGTCATTGCTGTTGCAGGAAATAAAAATACATTAAGGGAAACTTCAAATGGAGACATTTACAGAGCAAATGTAGATTATAAACCCAAGAGCACAAATTTTCGGCTGCAGCCTCTTTGAGAAATTGCTGCCACTGGAGCAGTAGTTCACTGCAACTCCTCATAAATGTTTACCACCCGCGGCCTATCAAACAAGCTCTGTTCAGCAAGAACCATAGTGAATATTACCACATCCATGCAGTTGAGGTGCTTATACACTTTCTAAAGTGGTAAATTATTGTTATTTTTGTTAATGTATGGAATTGGTATAATGTTACAAAACAGTATGCCTGGCCATATATGTGTGTCCCTAAAATAAGGCAGCTATGGTACTGTAAATGCGGAAAGCCAGAGCCATGATGTTACAACCTGCTGCAATCAAAGACAATTGGACTTTATGCCAACAAACACCATTATATCTCAAGACTAACTTTTTGCACTGGTTGCACAGCTGTGCCTGTTTTTTTTCTCCTCTTGTTTGGTGCACCAGCACAAAAGTTAGGTAAATTCCGACTGCATTTCACCACCATTTTTAAGTTTCACCCTTTTTTCATCAATATTGATTTGTGAATGATGAACTAAAACATGGTCATCATAAAGATTATTTGAATCAAAATTGCGCAATACAGGCAACTTACTCAAAAGCAGTGGAGCCTGACATGCTCCGTGTGAGTGTTGGTTTTGACTTTTGAGCATAACAGACCTTTACTTGACATTCAAGACGTTGTCAGTGATTCTTGTCATCCATTCTAATTGTGACGGGTGAAGGTCGGTCACCTGGGCCTCTCACAGTAAGATTTTTTTTTCTCAACAACCACCTGTTTAACTTCATCTATCCTTTTGAGAACATGAAACCATTCCAATCTTCCGTCACAACAGTATCACTGACAGGCAAATCCTGCCATTGTGACTGTTGCCTTCACAGTGTGGCTAAATGTGATATTTTATGCTTAAACCCATGTTGAGGCGCCTGCCTTTCAGTTTTTGTCCAGTCACAAGTCATTAAAACAGAGACTTGAGTCAATTCAAGTCCTTGTCAAATGATTTGAGTCCCCATCCCTTGCATATATTATACAAGGCTGTGGGCCTTTAAATGAAAAATCGCCTTGCAAATGCTAGCCCAAGGAACCATGCATAATAGCAACAGCTGTTCATGCATTTTAATCAAAAGCGGTGGTCTTTCATGGAACTGCTTCATTTCTCTTCATTTCTGCAATTACAAACTGCCCACCAAGCTTTTGGCCCCAAGTTCCAAGCATGTGAGGAGGAGGCAGCCATGCTTGCTTTCTCTCTCCAAGTGCCTCAAAGCTTGCCGTTAAGTTTGCTCGATAATTACATACATTTGTCTCATCCTGTCCGCTGCAGCTTCATAGTGCATAGTTTTACTTTGCTTAGAACAAAGTGTTTTTGTCCAACTTTCACCTATATATCCAGGTTGAGACCATACTTTAAAATCAAGCAATTAGCTCTCTTGGGCGACTCAAAAATGAACTTTGTGCTGGGAAGTAATTCATGATTAATTTAGCCTGGATCCACAGTGGGGGTTATGTTTTCCAGCCATGTTTTCTCAGCATTTGTCTCTCCCTTATTAACCCAGATTGCCAGACAGTGCAGTTTCTTCATGAGGTGACACTTAATTATGGGCGCATGAAATTGTTTTCTATTAATTGAAAATAGTCACCCATGGTCAGTCAGCCTTATGTTTTGTAATGGGATAATATATGACACTGACTAATACAGCTGACTGTGGTTTAATGAAAGCCCTATCTCACCAGGATTTAGACACATTTAGATCACAAATCCACTGGTAATGATTTATGTATTTACATCCTTTTTCAAGGTGCTTTGTTTTTTTTAATGCAAACATATTTTAAGGACCAATATGTTTCTTATTGCTAAATATCACTTCCCCAAAATATTTGATTACTTAGTTGCTTGCATTATGTATGACTGATTTCTGACTGCTATAAACTCTTTTAAGATGGAGGAGCCATTTGGCTAACATATATACTTTGGCAACGGGCGGAATCCTCGTACCTCCAAAATCAGGACTTTTCAGCATAGTCCAATAATGTGGTGTTAGTTCAGCTACTACCATTGTCTCAGAACCTAAAGCATTTTCAACAAGTACTGGTCAATAATTGGTTAAAAAAGCCATCAACACCAACATACGTGGACTGGCCAATAGTATATATTTGTTTCCAAATATGCAATTTACCAAATTGCAACAAAGAAGGTTTTGGCCTGACCCCAGATATATATGTAACCACTTGTATAAAGTACCTGAAAGGGATACTTGGGTAAAAGTAACCAACATTGAACATATTTTAACAGAATATAATTTCTGTCCTAGAGAGAGACTGTTCCCAGGTAAAATGGGGAAAACAAACAAAAAAGAAAAATACTTCACTACGTCACCACACAAAGACAAACTCATGACGTTTTCGAAAGGTGGAAACACACACACACGCTGATTGCATTTGGGAAGAAAAAAAGTGTCCATCCTATCAACTAATAGTAAAGCAGGGGTGCTGAAAGTAATATAACCTAGAAGAAGAGGTGATAATGGCGACATTGGCAGAGTGCTTGTTGGTAATGAGAGACTGTAGTGAAGTTAAGGAGGAAAAAAAAGTGTGATATTGAGGGAAGGAGGAGGGAAGCGTAACAAAGGAGGTGTGTGTTTATTTGTGATTATAGGAGCACCTTGCACCTTGAAATGGACACAAAATGTAGAGTAATAGAAGCCACAAATGGATTTCCATCAGGCAGCTGTGATCACACTCTGAGATAAGGTGAAAATGTGTATTCTGAGAGTCAGTCACATATTGAGCTCAATTGCTCAATTAAATACTGACAACACCATACAAACATGCACTGAAGTTCTATCCCTATTCCCTGCTTATCTTGTTACGGGTGAGCTGAAATCAATCAGTCAGTCACATAGAACATACAACTCTTACTGATCTGCACTTCTGAGATAAAAATAATGTTTGATTATGATCAGATGTTTTTATTTATTTGCTGTTGTTTTTTTTTTTTATGTTGCCTTATTCGAGTGGAATGTAATTATGAGCAGTTGCAAGTACCATTCAGTAGAGAGAGAGAGTGAGAGAATGGCTCCACCTCCAAATGATGTTTTTGTAAAGGCAAGTTTTGTTTTTTCTTTATTCTAAGTTACATTTGTTTATGCTTTCTATTTCCTGTCTTCTCTCTTTGTGAGCTTTGTACAGTATTTGCAAAATACTGCCATCAACCCAATCAAATCACGTGTGTGCGTGTGTATGTACATATATACATATGTGTATATATATGTATATGTATATGTGTGTGTACATATGTATACACACACACACACCCACACACGTTTAGTTGAACTGTTGCAATAGCTAGTAGAATAGGCTTTGCGCAGTAGAGTCAAGAGTCAAACACATTGCAGTAAAACATCTTGAAATGCTGTTCAGAAGAAGTTGAACTGACAGTGTGGTTGTCTGGGATGAGGCGGCTCCGTTGTCTCTGACAGGTAATGTTGCGAAAAACAAGATGATAGAGCAGTTAAAGGGGGTGGGGACAAAACAAACAAAAGAAAAGCAACAACAACTTTGAAAAGTAACGACTTTGACGATTGTCACAAGAAGTGCAGCAATGTTGGGCTTGGGCACCAAGTTGTCCGCAGCTGTCAGACTCTACGTTTCCAACAACAGTGTCACATGAGCTAAAGTACCCAAACCAAGCTTTGTTTTACGATTCTGGGAACAGCAGGAACCGTCTAGTGTTCTTGTCAACTGCCATGCCCTGTTGCAATCATCAGTATGTTGCCATTCTCCCAGACGTTTTTTTAGAAATGTACTGTACACCGTAGTGTTATTAAATCATGTAATAAGTCATATACTTACAGAATAAAATATAAGAATTGCTTGGTTAGGTTGCCTATAAATGGAAAATATTGAGGTGCCATATTAATGCCGCAGTACTCAATGGGGATTTCATAGAATGCTTTTGTGGTCATTGTTGTAATAGGAGAATGATTTATTTCTGCTGAAGCTTTGATAGTTGTCCTTTATCTTCATCCCTACTTACATGGCAGCATCAAGGGAATAATGTGTCATGGAAGCCTCAGCAATTCAATGGCTATTTACGGAGTGACATCTGTGGCTATCTATCTGGCTTAGCATTTTTTAAATCCCACATATTATGGGTTGAGCGGAAATTATGATCCCATTGCACAGAATGTGGTTACAGTAAGTGGCGAGCTCTCCCTCCGGTTGTACCTAAAATTGCTGGAGATTAGGACTCACGGTCCGGTATTACAGGGGAGCAACCGCAGTGGCTTGAACAGATTCCACCTGACATTTAGTTCAGACAGATCTCCGATTGGCACTTGATTAGCAACTAATCCATGTCATTATCTTCTTTGGTAAAATTAGTTGAGTAGAAAATGGTGTTGTAAATCACAGAGGTGGAATTGTGCCGGGGCTTAGATCAGTGTTCCGTGTTGAAAAGTGCTGTGAGGAGATGGGACATAAGCTGTTGCTATAGTTACTAGAAAAATGGCTGAACAGAAATATGCAGTACCATGAGGGTGCTTATTCCCCTAAATTCTGTTACTTAGCCCCCAATTTTGTAATAGTACTCATACACCATAATGTAGTATTTGAAAATTGCCATTTATGAGTTATTTTTTCCTCTTGCTAAGTCATTCAAGGTGTTCGGCTTATTGCATTGAGTCATACATATTGGTCCGTCAGACTAATAAAATAAAATCAAGAAAAATGTTTGGCTCAGGTTGAAACAACACTAGGCATGCATACAACACTGGAAATACAATATACTCCATTTATGCAAACATATGGAAATCACTTAACTAAAGGCAATTGATGGATCATGAAAAAAAAATCGAATGCATGCCCCCCCCACATAAAAAAAAATCACAAACCGTTGCATGTGCTTTTGCAACTTTAAGCTGTGCATCTGTCCACTTTGTTCTCTCCATCTCTATTAGCTTTGCATTGTTACAGCTGGTGTTCTTCTATCTCTTCTGACAATGTGTATTAAAAAAATAAATAACATGCAATACTGCTTAGTGATTACATGTCCTCTTTTTCAGCTGTGGCATGATTTTCTTTTAATACTGAGAATGTTTTTTGTCCTCTTTTTTTCTAATTTGTCTTGTGAAAGCATATTGCTAAAATGTTCCGTTACTTTCTCCTGACCTGCAGCGCCGAGACCCTTTAGTCGACCAGTATGGAACAGTAGCAAAGACAACGCAGACGGATTGTGCTTGTCTTTATATGTATGCCACTCTATTCCCCATAGTTAGATTTCTTGCTGATATTGAGGCTTCTGCATAACCTGCTATGTAGAATCGAGCACAAGCATACCCGATCTCAGCCCTCACCCACTCCTACGCTGCTTCCTCTGGCTCCAGTCCTGATCGTAACCCGCGGAGGCTCGGGGAATAATTAGGAGAGAATACTACAGCTGACACCATTTCTGAAAGCGGGGTATTGTAATGAGTGCAGAGCAGGTAGTCATTGTGTCTGATGGAGCGATTGAAAGCCACTTGGTTTTCAGGCTGCCTGGGAGAAGCCTAGCGGAGCTTTGCTGGTCCTTTAATGCACGTGGGAGCCGAGCCTTGGGAGGTCGAACCAGAGGTGTCTTCAACAATGGCAGCAGCCAAGGTTGTAGCTGAGTAACCCATTCAAACTGCTTTAAAGTGACACAGCCCTCATCGCTTTTGTCTCTGCCAATATGGCTGCTTCTTACTCTCTCCCTCTCTTTCACTTACTCTCGGCTGTTCTACTCATTATTAAATTTGAGGAATGCGATGAGCCACTGATCAAAATTGAGCCTCATTAAAGTGTGCAGACTGAGTCACTGCTTAGGAACGCTTTCGCTTATGAAGATCGAGGATGAGCAGGTTTAATTTCATTGTGTCTCACCTGCAATATTGTTTGTTTCTATCTTCTCAAAAACAAAAACAGAAAGAGGTTAACCGTGCACACACGGTGCATTCGGCGGTGTGCATCATTGGCCAGTGAGTTGTGTGAATGTAATTCAGTGCATGCAAACGCTGATTGAGCAGTGTGTTTTCAGCACATTTTGTTTTGTGTGAAGGTTTTTATGTCCCTACTGTCATGCCAATCGTGAAGGTAGCGTCAGACCATTAAATCATGCACCGGATGATGCAGTGTGCAAACAGCAAAGGTGCGTGTTTACTTCCTAAATGTTGCTGACTTAACAGTGCTTGATGAATCTGCCTTGATTAAATGTGGAGGGTCCTATCCAATGTTATCTATGCTTGCTCGTACTCAAATAAACACCGAGCGTTATCTTGGAAGCACCTTCATTACTTGCTCATTTTTCTCATAAAATACAATGCAAAGTTCACTGACACTGGCTGAACCGAGAAAGTCCAATTTTTATTTTATTCTTTAAACAATGTCACACTCAGTATTTTGAGTATTATCTATTTAAATTGATCAATCATCATTGATGTCTGTATTGGTGTGGTGAATGTACTCTTTTCTGGAGGAAGTGTTATGTTAAAAAGTACAACTGTTGTTTCTACTTCTCCATTATTACACTGAACATCTCATCTCATGAACGTTTACTGTGCCAAAAATAAGTTTGAGACCCACTTAAAAAATATTTTCCGGTCTTCAGATTATTGTTTGTGTTTAGCTTGCCAAAACTAATTGGCTGATATTTGTTTTTATTTTAGAAGGTTGTTGTCTGAACAGTGTGTAAGCTTTTGTGCCCTTTTTCCATTCTAAAGAGCTTCCACAAAAAAACAACGTATAGCCAAGTTGTCTTTTTTTTAAGAAACATATTTTACCCCACCCCTCCCAAAACTGTATTTTTGCCGCAATACAAATGTAGGTGAACAATTACTCCCATTTTCGCCTTTTAGGTGTAATTGTTGCCCCCCAGGTGGCCACAACATTTTATAAGAGAGGAACATAGACTAAGGAGTCCATAAAATCCTGTCATAGGATGAAATAAATTGGGACCATACTCTTTTCCAAAATGAAATAGCCGTCTTTCATAATAAGATTCTGGGACTGCAGTTTTAATGCGTTAGGCACACAATTTATGAATCTGCTGAGATAGCAATGAAATTTGTCTTCAATTATGAATTAAAGTGACATCCAAACTGCATCATCTTCGTTGGCGGGGGTTAATTAAACCGCAGCTGTCGAAAACCTGACACAAAACCAAGTGTGAATGCCCAAATATCACAATTAATATTATCCCCCCCCCCCCCCCCCCGATTAAAAGCTCCATTTCTCACTGGGCTCCAATCCCAACCACATTTCTTATTTGTGTCCTTCAGACGTGTACCGATATGGTACACGATGTACCTGTTGAACTCATTCCTGGAAACGGATAAATTAAATCCATTCTCCGGGTATGTCAGTCATTTCGCCATCTTTTGTTGTATTTATGGACACTGAGGACACATTCCCAGACTCATTAGAAGTACACGGCACATCGGGGAGAGAAGGGGAAGGGAGGAGCTCGGAGATGGAAATTGAAGCTATCACTTTGAATCATTTTCTCCAGCTAGCGAGATGACAGCCACAGCCTCATGTTGTTGCTATCTGGTTTCCCGAGGTGCTCGTAGGCTAGAGATCAAGAACGCTTGGTAGTGATGAGAAATGTCTCAGGAGCGCAGACTCCTGCGGGAACACTACAAACTGGAACACTGCATTATTACCTTTCCCTAACCTGACACGCGAAAAAAAGAAATAAATAAACAGTTGTCCTTACATAGAGAACCTGCTGCCCTTGGTGAGATTAACCTTTACAAATATCTCTCTCTCTCTCTCTCTCTTTCTCATATATATATATATATATATATATATAAAATATATATAAAATATAAAAAAATTCCCGGGATCTGTTGCAACCACTCATCTAGTTTGAGGGTCACTGCCCCGAGTGCTCCGACCACCACAGGCACGACTGTCACCTTTATCTTCCAGGCTGTCTCCAGCTCCTCTCTGAGCCCTTGGTATTTCTCCAGTTTCTGGTGTTCCTTCTTTCTGATCTTTCCATCACTTGGTACCGCTACATCCACTACAACGGCGTTCCTCTGCCCATTATCTATGATCTCGATATCTGGTTGGTTCGCCATTACTATCTTGTCAGTCTGGATCTGGAAGCCCCACAGGATCTTCGCTCTGTCATTCTCCACCACCTTCGGAGGTATTTCCCATTTTGACCTTGGGGTTTCCAGTCCATACTCCGCACAGATGTTTCGGTAGACTATGCCAGCCACCTTGTTAAGGTGTTCCATGTAGGCTTTCCCTGCCAGCATCTTACACCCTGCAGTTATGTGTTGGATCGTCTCAGGTGCCTCTTTGCACAACCTACACCTTGGGTCTTGTCTGGTGTGGTATATCTGGGCCTCAATAGCTCTGGTGCTAAGGGTCTGCTCCTGAGCAGCCATGATGAGTGCCTCTGTGCTGTCCTTCAGGCCATATATATATATATATATATATATATATATATATATATATATATATATATATATATATATATATATATATATATATATATATATATATATATATATATATATATATATATATATATATATATATATATATATATATATATATATATATATATATATATATATATATATCTTCATTTTCCTAACCGCTTGATCCTCACTAGGGTCGCGGGGGGTGCTGGAGCCTATCCCAGCCGCCTTCGGGCAGTAGGCGGGGGACACCCTGAATCAGTTGCCAGCCATATACTGTATATATATACTTATTGCCCTACCTGCTTCTTGCCAATCTCATAGCAGGTGCACACATCTGATCAAATAATGTACCTTTTTGAAGAAAAAAAAAAAACTACAGTCATAAAACAAGGTGATATTCACAGTTGGAAATTGTTAGGTTCATGTCAACCCTTTTAGCCTTTTTCCCCTCCTTTTCTTTAGCAAGATTATACATTTCCAAATGGCAAATCTATTTGAATTTGATGTATTTTATTGATACTATCCATAGCTCGATAATATTTTGTACATGCGCTTGTTATGCATTGTGACAGTCTCTTCTTTAGTCCTCTGGTTTCTAATTTATTTATTGCTTGAAACATTATTATTCTCCTGTATTTTGTTGTTCTACTTCTTCCTTTCATAACTTTGCTGCTGTGAATTGGGAATCTCCATTGCGAGAGTAAAAATGGTTTTCTTGTCTTATCTTATTATTATGCAAATAACTCTACCTGTTTATTGTGGCCATGTTTCTGCGGACAGTTTCTAAATTCCAAACTCATAGCCGGTGCTACCTCAGCTCTGTACAGTGTTAAGTAGCTCTCACTGTCACTCGAGAAATCCTTCTCCATATTCACATCACTGTCAGATGCGTGTTACTTTTTCAAAAAGCCATCAGATTCTGTCTCTGTCAACCGGCTGTTGACTCATCCTTGAGAAACTGAAAAGAACTGAGATAAAGGACCTCCATCACCAAATACATAACTTTTGTCTTCACACTGTACACTCGTACACTTTGGAAAATAGTGTATTTTATTTCAAAGGTAGTTTTGAGTCTCAATGGTGTTTACCATATATGAACTGTTTCAGTTGTCTTTTTTTAACCTTAACCCTTGATGAATAAGGGCAATCCTCTGCTGAGGTCAACTGGAAAAAAACAAATGGGGAAAAAAAAGACACTTTTGTTTGTCCATTTGTCATTGTTCTTTCTCTTGGCTTTGTTATCCTCTAATGGCTTGTGAGGATTTCTGCAGGACAACTTGAGACTGATTTTATGATGTTTCGGCGTGATTGATAACATGCTCTTGGAGGGATGTCAGGCTTTCAGAGTAGGATAATGTGGATTTCTATCTCTCTGTCTTCTTCTGTAAGACGCGCCATCAATCAGCAGCAATCGCGGCCTTAACCCGGTAAAATTAAAACCTTGCGGGGGGGGGGGGGGGGGGGCTGTGTTTTCCATGGAATCAGGACACGCATCAGAAGGGAGCGCGACAGAATCGGAACACTGATCCACATCGCACCAGGCCCATGCCACAGAGAAGAGGACAGATATAAGATTCCCAGCATGGGGCAGAAAATACAGTTAATGATCTGATTGTAGATGGCTGTTGACAAGGGAGAGGGATTACAGGAAGAACAGTCTCATTTTCACTGTGTGCGGAGACGTTATTAGATCCTAGCCCAGCTAATTTAATTCCTAGGCCTGTCAATATTTTCCAGCAACAAGGGCTCTGCACTCCGGCAGACTCTTTCTTTGAGAATGCCGAGCAAAAGAAATGATTTGACGCCGAGATGAAAAGATCAAAATTCCCCTTGTGTCTATGTCTCAACATAGAAGCTCTGGTCCCGGATATGTCATAGGCATGTTTTATTTTATTATTATTATTTTTTTAATTTGATATGAGTGTGTCAACTCAGTACTGTCTGTCTGTGTTTTTCAGTCGATGGCTGCATACACAAAGCTGCAGGTTCCTGTCTCTACGATGAGTGTCAAACACTAAATGGCTGTGAAACCGGCAAAGCCAAGATCACCTGCGGCTATGATCTCCCTGCAAGATGTGAGTACCAGTAATTAATGCCTTCCTTTAGCTCA
Organism: Hippocampus zosterae; assembly: GCF_025434085.1. Lineage (NCBI taxonomy): Eukaryota > Metazoa > Chordata > Actinopteri > Syngnathiformes > Syngnathidae > Hippocampus > Hippocampus zosterae. The sequence goes on along the minus strand of NC_067461.1, from coordinate 13,255,869 downwards.
GTGTGTGTGCGCGCTTACATGCACGTGTGCTACTCCTTCATACTTCATTTGCACACAAATATAATGTAATGTGGCCTAGTAGTTAACTCACAGGTCACAAAAGTCATATTAATCGAACTTAAATGTTGTTCTTAACCTCAACAATATGATTGTTATAGTTCTAAATAGCAATGGGGTACAATTGTACTGCATTCTCATGACCGACCAGTCCCAGAATTTGTCAAGATTAAAATGTATCGGTCTATATTACCCCCCACCCCCCAAATAAATAAAAATAAAATAAAAACATGTATTTGTACTCATGTATACGGTTCCCCCATTTGCTGGTATCGACGCTCCAAAAGATATTAGTTTTACCTTGCATCAACACTGGCAAGGTTTCCTTGAAGCTGTCACGGCTTTGCGTGATGTCAGCCCCCCCCCCCCCCTCCAAATAATAATAATAAATAAAAAATAATAAAAAAGGCCCAAATATGCGTTGACTTCGAAGATCACCAAGCGGTGTAAAAATGTGGAAGTGAAAAACACTTACATACTTCTTGCCCTATGGGGAAGCCCCTTTTATACAAAACAACTCAACGTTGAAGACATGTTTGTGTTTAATTGTGGGGTGAACAAAGGGTGTCGTATGAGGTGTATCATGTGGCACTTTGCCAAACATATTTCCTGAAAACTAAAAGCAGCTTGTAGGATGAACACAGAAGTAACGCGGAAGCCCAGCACACCGAAAACATACCACAGTAATTGGTTTTATCGTTCATGGAGGAATGGACTATCATATTGAAATGAAAATACTTTTTTTTTACAACCCCTGGGAGCCGGTAAATGTAAGAAATATTTTTAGTTTTAATGTATTGGTGTATAATACTATTCCTCTATTTTGTATTCCTTTTATTTTTCTTCAGGTTTTGTTGTTTTTGTTTTAATCGATTCAAAATATTAGAAACACTAATCCACGTAGTTCACTGCAACACTCATCCACAGTAGTGTTAGACAAAAAACAAAAATGCAAAAAGAAAATGTAAGCATGATTAACATATTGATCCTGTCCTGTACTGGAACTCATTAGAATGTTCAGGAGAACCTAATGAAGTGTCAGGTGGGTGTATATTGTTTCTTAATGAAAGTGTTGTGATGCTGTATATCAGAATCAGAATCATCTTTATGAGCTCGGAGGTCCCTTCAGAGCAAAGTTGATCATTTTTGTGTTTTAATAACAATGGTTACCACTAGAACAGGTCATGTTGCTGTTTGTGTGTGTGTGTGCACGTGCGTGTGTGTGCGTGCGCTGCGCGCATGAGTCTCAGGTTGAATAAATGGGAAATTTGGGATAAGGCTTGAGAAGATGAAAACTATTTATGCCAATGGCTGTGTCCACATGGCCACATGAGAGTGTGCAATTTAATAATGCAGTGGAGAGGGGAAAACAAAAGATACACTTTTAATTAGGATGTATTAGTTTTAAAAAGTCATCTGTATACATCAGGAGTGTTTTGCTAGAAAATGATTATGATGGTACTCGTATGGCTGAATGAGAGCATCATCGATACACAGATGGGCCTTTTGTTGTTTGTTTGATTGATTCTTTTTTCATCCCTCATTTATTCTCTAGCCAAAGCACACAACTTTCACTGTCACACTGTAACAATGATAAGATGAACTTGGTTGGTACCATTACTTTTTATCTCTCCCAGTGATGTACTATTTTGTGTGCCTGTGAGTTTTCTGCCACTTTTGGATATGAGCTAATTTCGTTTGGTAATTGTTGAGGGCGTGTGACTCTTAAAAGGGGAGACATGAGTGCAATTCAGTTGAGACAAGCGTCCCACCGGTCCTAACCTAACCCTGAAGGATTTCCATGAGACAGCCGAGGGGAGAGATGGAGGCCCAGATGAAATTATGTGGTAAAGGATGTCAAACAAATGGAGTAGATAAACTGTGACTTTGTCGTTTTGGGGCAGTCGGATCAAGAGACACCAAAACAGGGGGCACCCATGACAGTTTAATAAGCCGTAATGTCACCCGGGAGCAATTGCACTGCGACTGGGTACTCTTATTGTAATTATCTCAGGGTAAAACGCCTCCTCTGTGCTGAAAAGTTATTATGGATTGCTCATCTTCTTCACTGGGAACACTCAGTCCAATTTTGAACCTAAGTGGAGTTCATTTTAAAGCCTCAATCTTACCCGGAGTTGTTGAAATGTTTGTATCTGCACTAATCGGAGTCATCATCTTGTAATCTTTTTTATTTCTCTTCTACGGTATCAGCTTCTCATTTGAAAATAGCATTTGCGTGCTCACAAATCGTTTTGTTTTCATTCATTTGCATTGCTGTCATAATTATCCCACCTACACTACACACACACAAATACACATTATGAAGGCTCTACATTTCTGAATTCCAAAACCTTAATATGTCCACCCTCTCACAACTTAATAAACTACAAAGCAACAGAGGGAGACATTTTGTTTCTTCCTTCCTTTTGCAACAAGGCGTATCAGAGGTTACAGGAAAGGACAATGGCGCTTCTAAGAATATCAGTTTTCATTGTTGTTGGTCATGACCATGTGGTAAACACAAAATGCATGCAAATGATGGAGGGAAATAAAAAAGTATAAATCTCTGTACTGCTAAAATGATCACTTGAATGAATGCTTGCCATTATTCGGCATTGATGGGCCATTTGCATCATGATGATGGCTGATGTTAACATAAACCTTTGAAAGGAACACTTTCAAGGTTCAAGTCAATAAAAGCCTTTATTCACCACACAATACAATTTAACAATACAGGGTACGTCTTGCAACAAGTATTGCAACCTTTTTTGGGGAACCCCTCTGTCGTTGTCACTCTATTGTTAGTCCCGCCATTATTGCAGAGTAAATAGTTTAATCAAATGTGGCAAGGCTTTATAATGTGCTTCCACTTGACTGAAAGCCTCGTTAAATGAAAATCCAGCCTCCATCAAGAGCTCAGCCACTTAACTTCATGCTGCATTAATATATATATATATATATATATATATATATATATATATATATATATATATATATATATATCCTCGTCTCACAACCCCTTGGGTGGTGTCCGTCCCTCATTCGGCTCGGGTCCTCTACCAGAGGCCAGGAAGCTTGAGGGTTCTGCGCCGTATCCTTGCTCTTCCCAGCACTGCACATTTCTGGACTGAGATGTTCGATTTTGTTCCCGGGATCTGTTGCAACCACTCATCTAGTTTGGGGGTCACTGCCCCGAGTGCTCCGACCACCACAGGCACGACTGTCACCTTTACCTTCCAGGCTCTCTCCAGCTCCTCTCCGAGCCCTTGGTATTTCTTGAGTTTCTCGTGTTCCTTCTTTCTGATGTTTCCATCACCTGGGACCGCTACATCCACTACAACGGCTTTCCTCTGCCCTTTATCTATGATCACGATATCTGGTTGGTTCGCCATTACCATCTTGTCAGTCTGGATCTGGAAGTCCCACAGGATCTTCGCTCTGTCATTCTCAACCACCTTCGGAGGTGTTTCCCATTTTGACCTTGGGGTTTCCAGTCCATACTCCGCACAGATGTTTCGGTAGACTATGCCAGCCACCTGGTTATGGCGTTCCATGTAGGCTTTCCCTGCCAGCATCTTACACCCTGCAGTTATGTGTTGGATCGTCTCAGGTGCCTCTTTGCACAACCTACACCTTGGGTCTTGTCTGGTGTGGTATATCTGGGCCTCAATGGCTCTGGTGCTCAAGACCTGCTCCTGAGCAGCCAGGATGAGTGCCTCTGTGCTGTCCTACAGGCCAGCCCTCTCTAGCCACTGATAGGACTTCTTGAGATTGGCCACTTCAGTTATGGTCCGGTGGTACATCCCGTGTAGGGGCTTGTCCTCCCATGATGGTCCCTCTTCCAGCGCCTCTTCTACTGTTCCCCATTGTCTGAGACATTCTCTGAGTACGTCATTCGTTGGAGCCTTCTCCTTGATGTATTCATGGAGCTTGGATGTTTCATCCTGGACAGTGGCTCTCACACTCACTAGTCCCCGGCCTCCTTCCTTTCGGCTTGCGTACAGTCTCAGGGTGCTGGATTTGGGATGGAACCCTCCATGCATGGTTAGGAGCTTTCGGGTCCTAACGCCCGTGGTCTGAATCTCTTCCTTTGGCCACCTTATTATTCCTGCAGGGTATCTGATCACTGGCAGGGCATAGCTGTTCATTGCCCGGGTCTTATTCTTGCCATTGAGCTGGCTTCTTAGGACTTGCATCACTCGCTGGAGGTATTTGGCCGTAGCCGCTTTCCTTGTTGCCAGTTCGAGGTTGCCATTGGCTTGTGCTATACCGAGGTACTTGTAACTATCCTCAATGTCTGCTATTGTTCCTTCAGGGAGTGAGAGCCCTTCAGTGCGGACTACCTTTCCTCTCTTAGTCACCATCCGACTACATTTCTCAAACCCGAATGACATCCCAATGTTGCTGCTGTAGATCCTGGTCGTGTGGATCAGGGAGTCTCTGTCCCTTTCGCTCTTAGCATACAGCCTTATGTCATCCATGTAGAGGAGGTGACTGATTGTAGCTCCATTTCTGAGGCGGTATCCATAGCCTGTCTTGGTGATTACTTGGCTTAGGGGGTTCAGTCCTATACAGAACAACATTGGGGAGAGTGCATCACCTTGGTAAATGCCACATTTGATGGACACTTGGGTAAGTGGCTTGCCATTGGCTCAAAGTGTGGTTTTCCACATCCTCATCGCAACGGAGGCTCTTAGGGTCCTGTTCACCTTTTACAGCTCCAAGCATTCAGTGATCAATGTATGTGGCATCGAGTCATAGGCTTTCTTGTAATCAATCCAGGCTGTGCACAGGTTGGTACGTCGGGACCTGCACTCTTGTGCGACTGTTCTGTCAACCAGGAGCTGATGTTTGGCTCCTCTGGTATCTCTACCAATGCCCTTCTGTGCTTCGCTCATGTATTGAACCATGTGTCCACTTATCTTAGCCGCAATGATGCCTGACATGAACTTCCATGTTGTGGAGAGACAGGTTATTGGCCGATAGTTGGATGGGACCGCACCCTTTGAGGGATCCTTCATGATCAGGATCGTTCGCCCTTCGGTTAGCCATCCTGGGTGAGTCCCATCCCTCAGCAGCCGGTTCATTTGTGCTGCTAGGCGCTCATGGAGTGCTGTGAGTTTCTTTAGCCAGTAGGTGTGGACCATGTCCGGGCCTGGTGCTGTCCAGTTCTTCATATCTGAGACTCTTTCCTGTATGTCTGCCACTGTTATGGTAACTGGGTTCTGTTCAGGGAGGTTGCTGTGCTCCTCTCTCAGGGTCACACCCATTGTGCACTGCTGTTATGTGCAACCTCCTTCTCCCATATGCCTTTCCAGTACCTTTCAGTTTCCAGTCTTGGTGGGTCAGCTCTGTTGGTAGGACCCTGCCACTGAGCGTACACTTTCGCAGGTTGTGTTGCGAACAGCCTGTTTATTCGTTTGGCCTCATTCTCTTTCGTGTACCGCTTTAGGCGGCTGGACAAGGCTTGGAGCCTTTGTTTGGCAGTTTCGAGTGCTTCAGGTACGGTCATCTGGATGTACCTCTCGGGTATCGGCCTTTTCATCACACCTCTCTGGGCCTCCATCAATTGACTCACATCTTTCCGGGCCACCTTGATTTTAGCCTCCAACCGTCTTTTCCATGGTGGGTAACGTATCTCATGCCTTCCATGGTTGCTCTTATAGCCAAGCATCTCAAGGATCACTGACGCTGAAGCGTATATCAGCTCATTGGTTTCCGTGATCGTTACGGTAGGGATCGCCCTCAGTGCTGCATTCACACTTTCCATTAGCCTTTCAGGTGGTACTTCACATAGCCGTTGTAATCGGTTTTGAGGTTGCCCAGCTTTCATTCTCGACATGATGTCAGCTTTCAGGTCAGTTGCTGCCTCGCTCAGCATTTCACTAGTTGGGGCTGGCCTCCCAATCTCATCATCTGCATACATTGGGGCTTGCCTCCCAATCTCATCATCTGCATTCATTGGGGCTTGCCTCCCAATCGCTGGTATGACCTCCTCCTCTGATCTGGCAGCGTGGGGCCCTTCACCATATATATATATATATATATATATATATATATATATTAGTTGAGTGCAACTACTAGATGCCCACAGTGACAGCACTGAAATCACAGTATTCCTTGTTTGGAGATGTGATGGTCTGAGGAAATGAAAAATGGCCGTCGTCATCCACCCCCTTTTGAGCTTCCTGCCAAGACAAGAAAATTGGTCCCCCTTACATCCCGCTAAGCAGTTTCGGCTGTGAATCCCACTGGCAAATAAGCCTTCCCTTTAGGAGGGCCGAACACATGTGGGACAGATTATTATGATGGGGCTGGCCAGAGATTATTAATCATTGACAGTAATTACACACCTACCATAGCGGAAAGACACCCCAAAACTATCCGTTAGATCAAATTGACAAGCAAATTGTTCATTTACCCTGATTCTAGACAAGTTATTCATCAGTTCATAGATTAGGATTAAATGAAAATGCAGTGTCAATTGTTGCCTGCCACCTTACATTTTCATGAATGAAAAGGATTTGATATTTTGTACTATTATATAAAACTTTAAAAGCATATTTGTGCTGGCTGGTGTCATGGTGATGATGCGTGATGAATCAGCCGTAGTCTTGCAGTCAGAACCTTTTGTTTTTAGATTAATTTTTGTGCTTGTCCACTTCAAAGATGTTAAGCAGAGACCTTGAGGGCTCATTTTCACTTGTATTTTCCCACGCCAGTGCTCCTCTAAACCTGTGTTACACCAATATATAGTTTTAAAATTAAGCAGAGCTCTGTTGTACCATTTGCTATTAATACCAGTTTACTAAAACCTCATTTAACCGAAATTAAATTGTGTTCAACCTGATACAGTATTTTCTCAGGGGATGGGGTGGGGGGGGGGGTGTTTGTGAGTGTAGAAATAAATACATAAAATTACTCATGCAATGAAATATATAATCAGATGTAAGATATCCTTTATTTGTCCCACACTGGGGAAATATAATGTATAGGCTCCCATGCTACACTACTGTCAAGCCCCTGTGTGCTTTTTTTTTTTCCTCCCCCAGATTAAACATTTGGCACCTTGGGTTGCTCGTGTGCACGTGCGCACATAGAATGTTGTTGATGTTTTCTTTTTCTTTTTGTTTGTTTGTTTGTTTTTTTTTGTCGAGGTTCATTCCAGGTTGCAAAGACATTTATTTGCAAGACACTCCCAAACAGCTTTTTCTTTTCGCCATCAAATGTTGAGAGCCCTAATGGGTTTGCAGCATTCAACATGGCCAATGGTCTTCACCTCTCAGATCAGTTATTGTTATCTAAATTGTTCCTAGCTAGCAAAACATCACTTGATTTTGCTTGGCTACGTTATAATGGCTTGACGGAGAATCTTAAATGTTTCCTTGTTTGAAAAGAACTTGCTAAACAATTAATGGAGCAAATAAGAAGACAAGAAGACAGACAACAGCACGGTAAAAAAGAAATGTACTGTTTGGCAAGAACTGCCTGACTGTTAGAATATTTCGAGTAGAGCGGAAGAGAAAAGAGACATCGCTCAGTGAAAGCTTACTAGAAAAGCCGAACCTGCACTTTTGTGTCACTGCCCTGTATGGCGCTTGATTCAGTCTTCCTGTTCGGCTCCAAAACTGTTAAATGAACCAGTATCTCACCCAAAATTCTTCTTCATCATCAAATTCAAGAGGATTGAGCCTGTCTCTTAATTTTCTTTCTGTATTTTTGCTGTATATGCCTAAAACAAAAATCTGCCCTTGTTAAAGTTAAAGCATCCCAACTGCCACTTTGAAATGAAAGTTTAAGTTTAAAGTTGTGCTGCGACAGAATTTGAATTTTTAGTTTGAAAGTGAAATCTTGTTGGTGCAATTGGGCTTTCATTTGAATGTTACATAATATGCTTCGAAAGTGAAGAGCCCAAAGGAACTTTGAAAAAGATGCTGTTTTTGTTTGTTACTCTCCAAATCCCATGTAAAATATTTTACCCGTCTCAGTTCAACACCCGGAGGAGTTTTAGAATGACACTTCAAAATGCTTGTGCTGTTTTTATTGTTTTGCTTCTCTTTTTCTCTCTTCCCATTGAGCTCCGGGTGCATGCTTTAAATAATGGATTGCATTTGGTTACACGATGGGAAGATTATGTTTTGTTGTTGTGGTCCTCTTTGTTGCCACACTTTGCTCATTAATACACTTTAAGATTGCTCGTTCAATTGTACGCACATTTTGAAAAGTTGTCTTTACGTTTACATTTTAAGCAGTCTACAGTTTTGCACTAGTCCTAAATAATGTCAGCATGTCACCGAGATAAATGTGTCGGCTTTCTCTCCTTCGTCTCCTCAGTTGTAAAGTTATGACTTTCAGCCTTTGTTTTGTTTTGTTTTTGCATTCCTCCCGCCACTCACTAATTTAGTGTGGATATACAACCTAACGCTCACACAACAGCGAAAGCTTTGATTAGTCTCGGGGTCCCATGCAATGCCTGCACGCTCGTCCAGGTCCATCCCCACTGTGACCCGGCACACCTCCAGCACTCTTTTCGGACTTCTCCACAACGACAAACAACATTCCGCTCTGCAATTTATTCATATTTCATATGCTGCCGCACAAGCCTGTTTGTCTCCTGCATTCATTGATGTCAGATGTAGACTGTGCTTTGATTTCATGCCAGAAAGGCTCATCGCTATTATTCCCCTCAAGTATGTGCACAGTTTTAATTAGTACCTCAATGTCACTAAAAAGCGACTTTAACGTCACTGGTATAGAGTCCAATCAGTAGTTTAAAATTACTGCCCTACTTTTTGTGATGAATGGCAATTCCTGATGTCATAAGTATTGAACATAGTGGACACCAGCTCGACCCCAGACAAGTCAAATGCTTGACAAATGACCTCTGTATATATAAAGAGGGATACAAAACATAAACAAGGGTACATTAATAGAGAAAGTCCCTCCCTCAGTGAGCAACATTTAATGCCAGACTTAAATGGTGGGAAAAAAGGAGTGCTTATTGCAGTAAACTTTTCTTCTACCTTGGAATAATCTTTACTTGTGTGATCCATTGCAACATTTAGGAATGCAGACAAAACACCTTTGGGAGACTCGCCCTGGTTCAGTTCACAGCTTCTTTATCTCGTGTTCTTTTTAAGTCCAAACTGTGACTTTCTGGTGTTTACTGTAAGTGCACCTGTGCTAATAACCATCCGCCGGTGATACGTTTTGCTCCCTGATAGTGTGAGTAATGTTTCCCGGGCCTTATTTACTCCGGAAAACCAACCTGTCTGTTCCATCCTTCCACTTAGCAAACACAGACAAGCAAGGCAAACTTTTCTCCCATTAATGAAAGCGTACTCCGCTCCATCATATGCTGATCAGTTTTACAAGTTCATTGAAAGGAACGAAGGGTGATTTGTCGAAGATGTTACTAATTTGCTTCAACTTCAACTTTGGACGAATGCATCCCGATATAATCGCCACCCTTCCATCCACAGTCATGCTGTTCGCATGTTGTAGTTTTTCTTCAAATTTTATTTCCTCTCATTAAGTCAGTGCCATCAGACGACATCTTACTGCACAGAGGATTTAAAATGCATTTATTCAAAGATTCAAAGATAACATCCGTGCCAATTTATTATAAATTGCTACAACAGTATTAACAACCAAACAATCTAGGACTTTTCTTTTTTTCGGTCTTGTGGCCCTGCCAAAAAAAACCCACACACACAAGTTACTGCTCAATTTGAGCACCCACATCATAAATGCCACAATTGAAATATTTTGATACACTTTTATGAGACCCAATATTTGCTTTAGAACAGGGTTAAGACAGGAGTGATGTTTGGGGTTTTGCATATGTTTAACATGGGCTTTAAAAACCTAAATCCTGGCAAAATTCATTTGGGTTTTAAAAGGATTATGGACTGCATGTAAACATAGCCAGTACATGTAAATACTTCACCACTTGGTTTCCTTCTGGTGCTGGGAACATACAATAGAACTTTCCTAGATGATCTGAGGGATCATATATTATCATTATTCTTTGACTCACATTGTGGTGATATGAAGATAGGTTTTCTGGTGTTTGTGAGGACTCTGGTGGTAGCATTTTGGATTAGTTGCAGTGCCAAATAGATTGATTTATTATGTTTTTCAGGACAAGGACACCATAACAGCATGCGCATGCCATCCAACCTCCAGGTCGCCGGCTGTTTGGATAGTCTTGTGCTCGTCTCAAATTTACTCAAGTGCTTATATATACAATACAATACAATACAATACAATACATGCTGATTTATATAGCGCTTTCACAAAATCGCCAGTTGTAACAAAGCGCTTAACAAAACAGTTAACATCAAGTAAAACAATAAACACAACACATAACATAAAACACAGACAGTCATGCAGGCATAACCACTTTTCCATCACACGCTTTGTTGTATGAAGCAGTTTGAGATGAAAGAGGAGAGAATCAAAGTTTCCTTTAACCAGTGGATCAGAGACGTCATGCTCAAAATGTGCACACGTCAGCTACAAGCTAAGTTTCAAAGTCAACAAGAAGCTGTAGCATCCATTGACGAAAAGAGATTGGTTCACTTCTCCTGTCCCATGGAAATCCATTTCAATTCTAAGCGGCGAAACACTAATTGTGTTCCAGTTTTAAGTGAGCGGTGTGAGTTAAATCTGTGAATGGCTATTTGTCTATGTGTGCGCTTGGTTCCAGCTACAGTTGTTGTGAAAGTGCATGTATTGTATTTTATCTCAATGTCATTTTATATGCATTCTTTTTTTTTTAAACCTAAAGTGTGATTAAGAAGCGGGGGAAAAAAAAACACTTTTCTCCCCAATAATCATGGTAAGATCCTGCCCCAAGCACAAAAAGTGATATGCTCATCACTATTCTTGAATTGAAATGTAAATTAACTACTGACAAAATGAAGCATGAAAATGAAGATCGGATATCAAGGAGAGGCCAGATGTTTTTTAAGCATTATTTGTGAGGGTGGGAATTTTTTTTTTCTTTCTTTCTGTTTGCCAGACTACTCCACTCTTCCTCTGGCTTCTCATCAGTTCAAATTGGTCCTCTCTCAAGGAACAGAGGAAACCTAATTTCACTATTCATATGCAGAGATTCGTGTTGTCTCTCTCCGTTTCAGATATTTGTTTCTTTTGTTGGGAGGCCTGTCAGTTCTTCAGGCCTCTTGAGGGCTGGAGTAATTTGGTAATTTTGCCTAAATGGTGATATAGTAATTGTGTAGCATCAGCTGCGGAGCTGTCAGTGAGATGGCCAACGGTCATTCATCACCAGCAAACGAGATGGGTGGGGGGTCATTGTGACTGATCGGGTAAACATTAGCAGAAAGAAAGTAGTGAGGCAGTCTTACCCGGGGAAAAAAAATGATGGAAATAGTAGTGGAGTGGTCTTTGGAGTAATGGGGTGTAGGGGCAGCAAAAGTCTGTGTGGCAGCCTGGTTATTAGGCTGAAATTGGGCGGAAAGGTGGTGGTGTCGGGGGGAGGTAGTTGGGCGTCAGGAAAAGGTGCCTGAGCCTCACAATGACATTGATGCATCAGAATGGGAGTGTGTGGGTGGCGGATGAAAAGCGTCCACTAAAAGGTCAGGTTTGAAGTGGAAAGTGGCAGTAGCTAATGCAGTCCCGTCTTCCCATCAAACAATTTCATCTGTCCATTTTTTCTTCCTTTTTTTCCCCCCTTTGCTTTTGTTCCCAGTGTTTATTAGGGTGAATTTCCTTTACTTCCTCTGATATTAAAGGGGGACTCAACGCCCAAAATAGTTTTTCAATATGTTAGCTGTGGCTCCATTAGTCCAAACATGGCATTAATATTGCATTTGTGGAATATGAATTAACCCCTCCCCACCCCTGTTATGAACAGATAGGTGTGGATTTTACCGTTGAATTCATAACTACACAGAATTAATCACAACGTCGTATTTAGACAAGTGGGTATGCAGAGAAATTATTATTCGATACAAAAAATATAAAGAAAAGACTTTCCTTTTATGTGATACTTTCAATAGAACTATAGATATCAAATATCAAAACTTGTCATTTTTGAAAAAAAAAAAATGGTGTCCTGCAGAGAAAGTTTCACCGTCAAAAATATTTTTTGCTCACGGTCGGGCAAAAGCTGAAACTTTCCCCAAATATATAATGCTCAGGAGCTTCTACAGCACAAACGTAACATGGTAATCCACCATTGTTGTGGTTTATGGCCATGCAAGAACAGCGACAACTCCAACATTATCTGGGGAAAGATGCGAATGGAGGGATGGTTGGAGTCAGAACGCCATTAAGTGGACAAATGCTGCAATAAACAAGCATACATCCCACTGCAACACTTAACGACATCTATTATTTTGTTCAAAATTAAGAGTATATAATTCACAAAACTCTGGCTGATTATCCTTATGTTGACTAATAAAATCATCTGACCAACAAATCGGTCGGGAACCAGGCCTCTACATTACATTTATGGGTAACCATGTGTTGACATTACAACAGTAAATTCCATCCAAAAACCTCCATCGTCACCCTAGTCACTTTAGTTCCAAATGGTGACATCCACGTATTCCGTAAATGCTGGCAGATGTTGAAGTGAGTGACTTTTGTCACTTTTCAGATGTCTCGAGCGACTCTTTAAGATAAAAAAAAAACTCTACAACGACAGCTCTAGCCAAGTATTCTGATGACCAAAATCTTGGTGACTCTGAGACTTTCTTCTACTTGCAGTCAGAACAGAGTGCAGACTGCAAATATATTGCTCGTCAAGCCATCGCCGTGAACCCCACCAGCAACAAACACTAAGCTGTTTCGATGGTGAGACTTGACCGAACAAGATGTTATATAAAAAATGTTGATAAAAAAACACTCCCACATAAAACAAACACAACTAAATCAAAGGTGACGTTTAATATGTTTCGTTCGGAATCCGTCACCATGTTTTTGAATGCCCTACCTTGTCCTCCAGAAGTTCCTCTCCCGTAATGACAAAAGTATATGATTTACTTGAGGCACTTAACACAAACACGCACAAGGCCTCAGGCTACTTGGTAATGTAAGTGAGACCCAGGGAGAACACTGCCAGTTCTCAGGAACAACAACGCGCCGGTTATGGCTCACTTGACAGCGTTGTTGTCGTGACAAAAGAAAAGTTTTAATCTTGTGGCTTTGTTTACTCCTTATCCAAGACTTTGGATGAAAAAACTAATTAACAACGCTGAATAACAGACTCCCGTAGTGCCATTTTCACAGCTAATTATGCAAGACTACTGCCTGCCTAAATTGTTGTTGCCTTGTCTTTGATATTTTTTCTCCTAAATTGTGATGCTTCCTCTGCTCATTAGCCTTTTAGGATTGTAAATGTTGACAGGTTTCGTCTGTCTGTCTGTCTGTGGGTCTGTCTCTCTCTCGCTCTCTTCTTTTTTTAAAGCAATCCATCTATTAAAAAAAAAAAACTATCCTCGGACTGAAAGGAAAAACAATTTGGCTTCTAACAATTGCAGGGTTCACTCCTCCGATCTTTACCAGAGCCATGTGACTTATGTTTGTATCACAGGTGGCAATTTCTGGTTTTAATGCTGTGGTCCGTAAAAAAAAAAAAAAAAAAAACAAACATTCACCTTCCCATTAAACGGCATATGGTTTGCCATAAACCCATTAATGGAGAAGGGGAGCAATGCGAAAAGAGCCCATGTGTGTTTTCAGGGATACCACCTAAATGCAAAAATGAGACCATTTAAAGGCAAACACACAGTTGTTTTTGATACCATTATGGGCATGGTGAGGTTCTCAGCTGTGTCCTTGATTTGAAAGCTATACCGCTTGATATAAATAGATAGACTCGATTTATTAGTCCTGAGAGAGTTGGTTTGTTTACCTTTTGTCTAAATTTACTGGCCTCAGCTTAAGTCCTAACTTTTGTTGTAAAAACAGCATTATACCAAACCCTTCAGAGTACTTTGGGTGTACCGTCACATTTTCATTGGGTTTACAACATTGAACAATTGTTGTAAATTTGTGGCCACTTGTGCCATGTGCATATAACCATACCGTATTTTCCACACTATAAAGCGCACTGGATTATGAGGCGCACCTTCAATGAACGGGCTATTTTGTAATTTTTTTTTTTCACGTATTGGACGCACCGTACTATAAGACACAATCTACAATGCATCCACTAGATGGAGCTGCGCTCTAGGAAATACCAACATAACTGTAGCAGCGCCACTCAACTGAAGCGTGCCTCAGCAGTCCATTGTCCGCTGCTCTCTGCTGTGCGCGCGAGCACATACGCACGTGGTTCAACCTATCAGTGGCGACGTCACAGATCAAAGAAGCTTTGAACACACGACAACAGCTAAGCTTAGCTGTTGAGTGGCGTTACAACAGAATGATCAGATGTCAGTAAAATGTATTTGCTAAAGCAGCAACACAGTTCACTTCACCAACAGCAAGTTATAACATTGACTCATTATCGTTGAACTCTCTTGCCGCTGCTCTATTTCCGTGTTCAACTGCATAACCCGATCACCTTAAGTTTGAACTCTGCGTTGTAAGTATGTCTCGAGTAAGGAGCCATTTTGAGGTCGACATATTACTGTAATAACCATACACAAGGTGCATCTGATTTTAAGGCGCGCTGTGAGCTTTTAAGAAAATGGAAGGCTTTTAGGTGTACATTTCAGTGTGGAAAATACGGTGCATTAATTGCAGTGATTGCATAATAGTTAACTTTTAAGCTTTATCTGGTAATCTTGTGTTCAATGCATATTTAAATTATGTTTTAATCTATAGCAGTTAAAAACTAATCTGGATGCAGTCCTTCATAGCATGCCCACTCTTGGTTTTACTTTGTCTTCAACAGCAGAGAATGGAGATGTGTCCTCCTAATTCTTATGACACATGCTAGCCTGGGGGCTTTTTCTACTGTCATGTTGCTTCTGTTTCTCCAGGTTGCTTAAAAGGTAATGCCGGTGGAGAAATGCGTTTGTGGCTCACAGTTTTATGGTGATCTTCTTGAATCATTGCGCTGGCCAGGACCCAGGGAATGTAATGGATCTGCTGGGATCCGTCACTATGGATTTATGAAAGTGCAATGCTGGAGGTGAGAGCTCGTACACTTAGCGCTATTTTTCATAGCCCTGTAGATACCACTTCTCAAATAGGTAATCGGTGATGAGAACAATATGCGCCACATGCATTGTATTTGATTGGGTGTGCTCACTCCTACGATTGCAGAAAATCAGTGTTTAGAGCTGAATTTTCAGATTTAATGTGTGTGTGTGTGTGTGTGTGTGTGTGTGTGTGTGTGTGTGTGTGTGTGTGTGTGTGTGCGTGTGCGTGCGCGCGTGTAATATATATATATATATGTATGGATGGATATATAGGTTTTTAAACACTAACTTTTAAGTGCATCTGTGTGTGAGAAGTGATCTTCCTGTCATGCATGGCAGTTCCCTCCAAATGAGCCACACACCCTTCAACACTACCACACATTTCGACATGTCATGCAGCACTTAGCTGTGCACTGCAGGGAATTGAGACGCGTCAGTAAAGGTCCCCTCCATGTACAGGGCGCTTGGGTTGGCAGGGCAAGCGGGGGAGCGTCCGGATCAAGTTTCTTCCTCCTGCTGTCTAATTATTGACCCATCTGGTATTGTTTTTTTCAATTGTTTCAATTATGATGGCACTAGTGTTGCACTGCACCATGGCGTCAAGGCATGCATAATTCATGTGAAACACCCTGGACTCCACTCAGAGCTGTGGGTTTGAGCTGAATGTCAATACCACCTCATGCCCCCAGTGGAGCCCAGGGTTGTCTGTATTGACAGCAAGGTAGATAGATAAGGAGGGCCAAAGCAAGTGCTGCCGAAGACAGTGAATTGTGATGCTATCACCAAGTGGAAAAGGCGAACACAATGTCCTCCTGTGTGAGTGTGTGTCATCAACGGCTAAGATGATTTCACACCTCACATTTGTCACTGTCGGAAAGAAAAAGTCTCCCATTTACACTGGTATCATCTTTTAACTTTATTACAGCCGTTGTGAGAGACTTATTGATTCAGTTGTGACGCATGCAGTATTCTTTCTACTGACCCCTCATTAGAAGTCACCCACTGTTGCTTTGACTGTATGTGCTCTCACGCTGCTCTACCGGTTTTCAGCTCTAGAACCGTGCGAAATAAGCTGTCAGCGTGTAACAAAACAAGGAAGCGATTTTACTGTCTTAAACATGTCTCTGAAGACCTCAACCTTCGTGAGCTAAATTATGCCTCTGCCAATAGGGAACTTTTCACACAGGGGTTGTTTAACCTCCTGTACCCCATTCAAGGACATTTGTTTCAGTGGTGGAAAGAAAAGATCATACCACCTAGAATTCATGCCATTGATAATTAGACAGAGGAGCCAATATGAAGGAAACACTTACTATATGTGTAAAATTTCTTCTGGGCTGGGGGTGGGGGTTTTCTGGTAATTGTTGTTTCCAGAGAACACTCTACTTGGGAAGTAATGGTTTATATGCTGTAAAAAACACTTTTTTTTTTTTTTTTACAAACTTGACCTTTGGATAACTTTAAAATATAATTTGTTGACATTTCAGGCAACAATTTTAGTTAGCACAACAAAGCAAGCGAGTTTTTTGCTCCAAAACAATTTGCCACAGTTTTATTTTATCATTATTATTTTTTTAAATGATTTACCTTTAAATTGTCCTGTGACGGACTGACACAAAATTGATAATTGCAAGATGGAAAATTGACCATATAACATGTTTTGAATGGTGATCTAAATTATGCACGGCTACAGAATGAAGCTAAGCTGCCCGTTTTTGTCCACCAGTTATCAGTCCTCCACAGTAACACGATTGTTCCACCATAATAATATCTTGGTTAATTGCTGGATACACTGCCCACTTTATACAAATAAATACCTCTGCAATTATATCCCTCTTCTTTTATTTGTCCAAAAAAACCGAAAAAAGCTGTAATTGCCTCATTTGTTCGACAGTAATCTAGGCACATACATTGCAGTTAATATCTGAGCGCAGTAATACTTGGTTGTTAAATCCATTGCTCTCGCAAAATGAGTGTTACTCGCACATGCAAAAAACCAACATGGACAAACAAGAAAAAAAAAAAAAACTTACACAGTCATAGCTATTATGCTCCATTTCCGTCACTGTTTTGTCACGTTGAAGAGTATTTTTTTACCAGACATACAATACATAGTTTTCTAATTTCTGTGCTTTTTATTTAAATTAAATGCTAAATTCTTTTGAAAGCAAGCTCTTACATAGCAGCATATCATGAAAAAGAGAAATTGACAAAGTTGGATTTTTTGTTTTGTTTTTAATTGTAAACCTTTGTTCTCTGTGACCATTTTTGTGGTTGATGCAAAAAAAGAAAAATGGCTCTTGGAATAGCTTCACAGGGACAGCTGCACACCCCACCATTTTGTGCAACCTCCGCCTCCCGATCTGTGGCCGTCAATGCGGGTGCTGTCATGCTCTCGGGGGGCTTCTTTGCTGGCACAGTGCCACCCTGACCAGTAGAGTCGCGCAGCAGTGGTGGGGGGTAGAGGAATTGAGAGTTGCGGTTAGTTGTTGGGTTAAAGAAAGTCAGTAGGGCGGAGAGGGGGTGGGTGGGATGAGAGGTGAGCAGCTGCTTTCCTTTGGATCACTTCATTAATATCCTTGGGCAGAAATTTGAGGGGCTTCTGCTGACTAATTAACCCCGTCTGACCCTCTGTCTTATGGAGGTTGCTCCCTTTCAAATCTTGCAATGCCTCCCCAGCCTCTCCCATCCCCCTTTCCACAAAGCATTACCATCACTGTCATCTTTTATTTTTTCTTTTTCTTTATTTCTGTACAGCAGCGAAGCTGAAAGGTCAACCACTTATTGTGCACTAAATTCCGACTTGCTAAAAGCTAAAACTTTTTTTTTTTTGCACTTTGTACTTCATGAATAAACATGTAACGACTTTAGTTTAGCCCCGTGTCAGTTTGTGCCACTGTGTCCGCGGCTGTCAGTGTTTGTTTTTGTTTGCGTAATGAGCGGTGTCTTTGACTCGTAAGGCAGCAGGGACCGTGTAATACAATGGGAACAGTGTGCATGTTTGGTAGTGGGAACAAGGAGCTGTCCCTCATTAGGATCATCTGTTTCCCAGATGGCAGAAGCACAGTAAGTTGGGGGAGGGGGGGGGGCATGATGAAAAGAATCTCATCCCGCAAGGTGACACTTATTCTGCCACGCAATGCTCACTTTGGCTCCTGGAGCCCGAGTTCTCAGCTCTCGGGTGATACCGTGGCTTTGGTGGGATTCAACTTGGGCTTGGTGTTCTTTATCCCTCCTTCAGCCACTTACTCATGCCGCAAGCTGATGACTCTGACAGAGAGATACAAAGTAGAGAAAAAGTTAACTCAAGAACACGACATTTACTTGAGAAGCCACGTGGGAATCAGTGCAACGGAATGCAATTATTTGCCACCTGTGACTTCGAATCTGACCTAAGATTTTTTTTTCTCTCTTTGTGCTGGCTCATTAGAGTGCCATCTTTGTCCAATGTATCAGCCAAGAAGCTTGGCCCTGACTCCATTCTGAATGAAGGGAGACGCTTTGCAAATGGTGACCTGTGTGGTAACAGTGGCATCTCTACCAGAGGGAAAAACAATAATGAGCAGTTTCCTTTCCCTTTTTTTTTTCAATATCTTGAAAAGTCAAGTGGCCGTTATCGAACTCGGCCGTCCATTTTTCATCCATTTTTTTTAATGATGTCCACCAGATTCTGTCACCTCTCATGTCCTGTGAGCCCAAGAAACCTTGAAGGGTGGACACAGAATGGCTAATGGTGTTCCAAGCTAAGGTGAAGGCAAAAGAAAAAAAAAAGACATTTTGTTTCCTTATCTATCACTATTGGCATTCTGTCATTTAAAACGAGCCTCTTCTTTATGGTGCATTTTGGCCTCAACTCAAGACTGGCTTAGCATTTGAAGTTACCCTCAGAACCTTCAAATGGATGCCCATTTAATTATCAGTAGTGTCCCCTTGTTTGTTTATTTGTTTGTTTTACTTTTCCCTCGCCTCCACTTTTCTTAATGTTACTGCCTAATGAAATTGGTCCATTTTCTTCCCATCATGTATCAAATAAAATACAAATATTTTCCATATAATGATTTGCAACAACAAACGTGACAGTCATAGAACAACTTTCGCACCAGCGATATAACATAGATGGAATTGCTTCTGATGACAAAAGCAAACCTCTTCTCGGATTGCAAGAAAGAGAAGCATGTTAAAATATGTCATTGGAGCATCATAGTGATGATATGAATTACAGATATCATCATTCCTAGGATAATTTAATGCAACACCTTTTTTTTATCCACAGTCATCAATTAAATTCACTTGAACAAAATAAATATGATCATGTTTAGTTTTTTTAATTGCCCATCATCTGCTCACAACATTGTTCAATAACATTGTTGTTGTTCAAGAAAGATTCGTTTTTTCCTTTAAATAGTTACAGCTGTCAGTGGAACAGTTTGTCATATATTGCCTGATAGAACGTTCTTCCATTGTTTTGCGACATAATGCATGCTTAACCTATTGTATGTGCGGGTGAAATTCATTCATTCATTTTCCGATCCGCTTTATCCTCACAAGGGTCGCGGGCGGTGCGGGAGCCTATCTCAGCTGTCATTGGGTAGTAGGCGAGGGACACCCTGAACCGGTTACAAGACAATCGCAGGGCACACAGAGATGAACAACCATCCGCACTCACACTTTGAGACAATTTTTTTTTCAATCAGCCTGCAATGCATGTTTTTGGAATGTGGGAGGAAACCAGAGTACCCGGAGAAAACTAATGATGCTCAAAAGTCAGAATACATTATTGTTGGGTCTTCTTTTTATTTTGGCTTTGACACTGTGAAGAAAGATTCTTACTATGTTTTTGTCTATATCAGGAACTGTGGACAACGTTTCTCCATATTTGCGAGGTGCATTATAAATGCCTTAAATCATGCCAGGCTAACTTTGATTGTTGATCATAGTTTGTTCGCCGTCAGTTAATGTTGGTCAACAAACTGAACCCTGACGAAGAGACTCAATGTTAGCAAAAACCTATATCCTTTTGAATGTTTCAATCCATCTTTAAGAGGTAAAATAGATGATGCGGAGAAACCATCTTCAGCAAGGAAAAAATAGTAGCGATTGAAATACAGTCGATATTTTTGGCACATGCTTTCTGTTGTTTTAACATCGCATCCACTTGTTTTTTTTTCTTCCTTGTCTGGCGTCTTGTTCTTTTGACAGTTCTTTGAATATTGACATTTTGCATGCAGAGTTTGAAATACTCGCGTCAAAAGATACATTGAAAACCGCATCTACACTGAACCAAGCTGCTCTGCACAAGAGTCATTTCTCTCAGAGTCGTATCTATTATTCAGATGCTGTTTACATGATGCCGTGATTATTAAAGTCAAACGTTTTCATCTGCCTCAGAGAGAAGTTATCTGAAAGTTATGCTACTTATCTGACTCAGGATAGCATCAGCAATGTACGAGCTATGAAGAGATAATTGCGAGAAACGAACTGCATTAGGTAGGCTCGACTGGAATGTCAATGTGTTTTTTGATCGGCGTTCCCAGGAGGACGGCTTGTCTTGCTTTTCAACGTGATTGGAATGAATGCGCGGTGCCTGGTTAAAGAGGCAGATTACACACAGAGGCATTACCATGTTGATGTCTGTGGCGCAAGAAGCCATCAGCCTCCAGCGGCAATAGCGAAGTCTGCCCATTATTCAGGAACAAGGTGGCAATGGAGAAGGATAAGACACAATGTGCTCAGGGCCAAGCCTCTCACTCCTCTGACCTGCTGCTCAAATGGCTTTTCCACACTCTCATAAAAGCCATTGCGTTGCATTTTAAAGAATAATAGAATCGCTGCCTCCTCCCTGAGAAACTATTTTAGCTTTCTAATTCCTTGTCACTGGGGCATTTCTTTGAAGGTGACTTGACTCGCTTTTTTTCCCTTTTTTTTTAAATACCGTAGAAATGCCTTTGAGAATAATCCAAACGTGTTCCTGTTTCTTTTGATGTCAAGTCATAAGACCGGTGCTGAGGAAAAGATTCCCCTCGACCTTTTAGTTCTGCATGCTCTTTTTATTAATGCATGCCAGTTTTCATCCCAACAAAACGTGTGACAAAAATATCAAAGAAATGTGCTGTATGATGGGAGTTTCACACTGAACAAAAATGAAAATGCAGTACTTGTTTTTGCTTCCATTTTTCATTAGATGAATTGTAAGACTTTTTTCAATGCGCCTAGCAGGCCTATTTGTCTCTCATATCGCTCACATATCTGTCCAAGTCTACGCTCCTCATTTTCAGAGATAATATGGCACACCTTTAAGGTGTGGCATACGAAGATGCTTGTTTGACGGCGTACTTGCTTTCGGCTGCCCACAATAAACGGTCTCTCTAGAATGTGCAGCGTTATCACACCGTACAAAGCCGCAGATGTTGCAAGTTTTGAGTGGGGGTTCACTTGGCGTGCTGACTGCCCATCAGATTTGTTGCTTGTGAATCGAATGTTCATTTCTCACCCATAATCTATCTCCAAAGGCGTATCGGAGAATTTGGCAATACACCCAAATGGCCTCACAATAGCAGCCCACATCAGCATAGGTCCTCCACATGCAAGCCTCATGAAAAAAGGGAGTACAAGGGTTGTGTGCATCTTTTTGTTTTTCCTTCCAGTCTTCGGAGGGAGGCAGACAGGTATTGGTACAGAGCAATTCATCTTAACTGGCTCTTGACCATGAAGAGATTTTTTTAATGTCAGGAATCCTCACCCCCTTTCAAGAACACTTGAACAAGACACTCCTGCAAATATTGCCTGCTGTGTTCCCACCTCTTTTGTATTCTAAACAGCACTTTCACTGTTTATAACTAAAAACACACTAATCCCTTTTCTCTCGTACATGCCAGGGGACTCTGCTATGGCTCATATTAATCAGAGCAGTGATAATGAGCAGTGAATCGTAACTGTGGGTGGAGGCACACTGAATGTAGTACATTTGGTGGAGGGGGGTGTGTCCCTCTAGGGAGGTGTTTATTTGAGATTGTAGGACGCTGTGAACATTTCTGTTATTGTCTCTAGAGGCCAAGTGTGTATTTTCAATGGCACTGACCTTATCTCTCCCCAGGCAGTTACTACCTGCCACACCACCCTCCACTTTTGCATCAACTCAAATGCAGTTCTTTTTTTTTTTTTTTAATCTAGTGCTTGAAATGCAATTCATGTGTTTACAGCTTTCTCACACACACACACACACAAAAAAAATCCCTGCCTTGCTATTGGTGCAGCAAAAAACAGCAACGATTTCAATGGGAAAATCAGTTAGTTTTAAATATCTGAATTTAACTAAACCCATTTTTAAAATGTATCTAGGTACATATCATCTTTTAATTAAGAGTCCTTAAATTGTCTTTTGTCTTTTCAGAAAACACAAAGAAATGATTTGAAAAAAAGATTCTGAAACTTCATACAGATTTTATCAATTGGTTTGGATCAGCAGATACTATTCAAAATTGGTGATGGGTTGGAATTTCATCATTTGCTGATCGATCATTGAGGTCATTCATCTGCTCTGCAAAACCAATGCACGACAGAAAACACAATCTCGTTCAGTCCAGGGACGTTCTGTGCTGCCGTTCTTAATAATCCAATTGTACTCAGCAGATACAGTGAGATTTATTTATTTATTCTGTATTTATTTATTTTCAAAGTTCTTGTTCTTCTCCTCTTCTTAGTAACATGGAAGTCCATCAGAAATGGACCGATGAAGCTTCTGTCTGTATTGCCGGAATACATGTTGATGTGTGCTGGTACCTTTTTAATAATACTCTATATACTCTGTTATCATCTATGCATCCATCCATTTTGTAATCTTCTTATCCTCACAAGGGTTGCGGACGTGCTGAAGACACTCCCAGCTGTCTTCGTTAGGCGGAGACACCCTGAACCGGTTGCCAGCCAATCACACAAATAGACGAACAACCATTCGTATACAAACTCACACCAAGGGCCTTTTTGAATTATTCCATTAACATTCCATGCATGCGGGAGGAAACCGGAGTATCCGGCGAAAACCCACGCAGTCTCGGGGAGAACATGCAAACTCTATGCAGGAAGGCCGGAGCTGGAATTGAACCCTGCACCTCCACACTGTCAGGCCAACACGCTAACCAGTCTCCTGTCGTGTGTCATGAAGTCTAAAATAAAAACAATGAATTTGAATGAAGGTGAATTGAAGGTGATTAGTTTCGTAAATATTACACATGATTGATAATTTATGCTACATTTAGATTAAGTGTAGTCTCAGCAATCTGAATATTTTAATCATGCCCGAAGAAGGCAGGCATAAACCTTCCCTTTCACTGATTTTGGATAGTGTTTTTTTTTCTTGGTTTTCTTGGTCTTTTTTTTTTTTTTTTTCTTTAATGTCACGTTAACTGTAGGTGTGGTGCAGATACTCCTGCCCTGTCATCAGCCAGATTTACAGAAATGAAAGTCTTGGGACCTCAGCTGCAGGGCTGCATTTTACTCAGCCCAACAAGAGCCACCCACAGCTTTTGTAATGTTTTTAATTCAATTTTTTTGCTGATTGATGAGATTTTGATTGGACTTGCGAACAAGACACTTTCATTACTGTCTGTCGACATGCATCCTTTTAGGGGTAGTAAAATTTGCATAATGTCACATAATTTGTGGTGTCAGTAAGTGCTTGTGTAAATGTGAGTGAACCAATAACAGTGATGAGAACCACTTGATGACATTTCTCGTTTCGTCTCAAGCGCAAAATGCTCAGCCTCAGGATCTGGAGGATCAATGAAATTGTTTTGTTGCTTACCAACACAAAGCCCGTTCTCATCTTCCCACATCCTAAAGACACGTTTAATCCCCATATTTACACAATAGGTGGATGGTTGTAAATTGAATGCGTAATATGCGTACAATATATGCTATATGGATAGTGGGAACAGGGCAATATTTAACTGAATGGTTTTGTCCCAAAACTGCATTTGGCAAAGGGCACTATTTTCACTTTCTGGACAATTGTCAGCTGGTTGCTATGAAGTTTAAAAAAAAAAAAAGTGGCGTCATCAACCGACTTGTTATCCGTGAGACAATGAACTCAGGTTGAAATTGATCGTTCTTTTTCATCAAATGAAGTGCAAATGTGAAACCCCCTTGATATGCTTATTCATTATGTCTCTCGCTCAGATCAATTATGTTGTCAAGTCAAGTTTTATCACATGTACTCAACTTCTAATCACCACATTGAAAAACAGTTTGCATCTGTTGGCTCATTTGTTTAGAGGCTAGTTGCAAGTCAGCAATAAAAACACATGCATTGTGGGAAAGTTTATTGATTATTTCCCTTGTTGTTAATAGCAGTATTGCCAGATTTATTTGCAAAAGTGCACTCATTATTTCCGTGCACTGAGGAAGTGTGGCAGGCCATTTTACTCCTGGCAGCGTTCTCTTTCATGTCCCATTATTAAGTGGTTTGAGCTGGGTCACCTTGGTACAGAAAGGGAAAGCATTGCCTGCAGCAGCTGTGATTAGAAAAAAAAAATGTTTACCAGCAAACAATGTTTCTGCGACAAGAACAATCGACATATCATGGTTGCAGCTCAATCGAGCTGGCCAGCTCATTTATTTCCAGGCTCACCCTAAGGTTCTGTTTTGATTTGTTTATAAAAAAATACATTGATAACACCTAATTTTACTTAGGCGGAGAAACATTGTAGTGGTTCTATTTGTACGACATTTGTGTTGGTGACAAGGATTGCCAATAATTTGATCCTGCATCCAATAATTAAGCCTCCTGATTTGTTTTCTATTGTGTTGCCTGTCAACACATAAAATAGATATACTACCGCTCTCACCTGAATAATGATGCAATAAGCTGGACACATTACCCAGTAAAATGCATTTTATATTGTTAAAAAAAGACCAAAATAATTATCTGTCTTGAGGCGATTACGGGAGCCGCAAATAACTAGATGTCAGTCCTATAATAACAATGAAAAGGCAAAATAATTCATTTTTTACATTCTCAGAGGAAGAAAAAAAAATCTGAGAGGGAAATAAGAACATACTGGACCTTTTGAATAGGCACCGTTTCTGAATGTCGTATCGTGCTGTAGTGACGCAGAGGCCTACCATGATCTTTGCAAAGGCAGTTTATGATTGCCAGATGTTGCTTACACTCTCAATTAATGAAATTGCCCTATTTCCTCAATTATTAAAAGTACAAAGAGGAAGCCACGGTATAGTAGCGATACTTGTATGATTTAGAATGTATTTTGTGGTGCGGTGTTCTACATTTATGAATAATTGCTTCAAATAATCAATTATGTTTCACTAATGAATATGATGAACGTTAATTTGCTAATGAGCCATTTTTTGTCTTTCTTGAGGGTAAAAGGGAAGGATAGGTGTTTGTATGCAAATAGATGAAACATTCGGGGTCTCAATTACAGTGGAGGCCACACGAATGATTCTTTATATATTTTGCCCCCCTTCCCCCCCCCCCCCCCCCCAAAAAAAAACATGCGCAGACAAACGGACATTAGGTAGAGTATGGACAAGTGTGCGCCTTCAAAAAGTCAAACACAACAGTATGCCTCATAAAACAGGTAAGCCGCAGCTGCCATTGGGTAAATTAAGCACACACTTAGCTAGAGAAGAGTCGAGGAAGCATGTGGGTGTTCGTTTTTGTATTATTTTTTTTCTCCATATCCTATCACTCGCCTGTGCATTTTTGAGTTGCCAATGGAGCCTTTTATTTTATGGAGCGTTAATGCGCCTGTGGTATGAAAACGCGTTTCTCAGAATAGAGAATGAATTATCACTTAGTGAAGTGGAGATGACAATTGTTAGGCCACATTTGTCATTTACCGTCCCCCAAAATTCAACCCATCATTTTTATCAGACTTCTCAGATTTTGTCACACAGCTTTCACTTATCTCACCTTTCACTCTGCTCCTGGGCGACTTTAACTTCCACATCGACGATACCAACTGCAAACATGCCTCTGAATTTATTGACCTTTTGGACTGCCTTAACTTCACTCAACATGTCAACTTCCCCACCCACACCCACGGTCACACTCTGGACTTGGTCTATTCCACCGGTCTCACCATTGAAAAACTCTCTAGCACCAACCTCAACATTTCCGATCACCTGGCTATCACTCTGGACCTCCACCTCCCTACCCCCATTCCCAAGGTAAAGCGCACCATATCATTCAGAAAACTCAAATCCGTTTCCCCAACTGACTTCTCTACCTCCGTCCTCAACCACTTGTCCATACTACCTCCTCCATTGTCCCATGACCCCACTGTTCTCACCAACTACTACAACAGCACTCTCTCCTCCTGTCTTAACCAACTCGCCCCCATCAAAACCAAATCTGTCTCCTTCACTCGCTCAGCCCCCTGGTACACCCCAGAAAACTTAAAGAAAACTCCTCCGCAAACTTAAAACCCGAAAACACTAGTTAGAAAGACTCTATAAAAAATCTGGTTTAACTGTTCATCTCCTCGTCTACACTGATCACCTTCAGTTATACAAGACCACACTCAACTCCAGCCGTTCCACCTACTACTCCAACCTAATCCACACCGACTCCAACAACCAAAAGGCTCTCTTCTCCACCGTCAACAAACTCCTCAAACCCAGCGACAATATTTCAACCTCTTTCACCGTTGACAAATGCAACTCATTCCTATCCCACTTTCTATCCAAAATCGACATCCTCTACAGTTCACTCACCACTTCACCTGTCCCCCCTCCCTTCCTACCAGCATCCATCACTCCAACTACTTCACCTCTCTCTGAATTCACACCTGTTTCCATAGCCGAACTCACCAATATCATTTCAACAACGAACTCCTCCACCTGCACACTGGATCCCATCCCATCTTCCTTCGTCAAGCACTGCTTTCCCACCATCTCCCACCTCGTCATGAACATTGTCAACTCCTCCCTCAACTCTGCCTATGTCCCCTCCTCACTCAAACTGGCTGCCGTAATCCCCATCATCAAAAAACCCGGACTCAACCCTGACATCATGAGCAACTTTCGACCCATCTCCACCCTTCCCTTTCTGTCCAAAGTCATAGAACGTGCCGTCACATCTCAAATTAAAACCTACCTAAACAACAACCAGCTTTTTGAACAATTTCAATCTGGATTCCGCACACAACACAGCACTGAAACAGCCCTCCTTAAAATCACCAATGACCTCCTCCTCGCCTCTGACTCCGGCCTACTCTCCATCCTCATCCTTCTTGACCTTACAGCTGCCTTTGACACCATCAACCATTCCATCCTACTCTTTCGCCTACAATCCCTAAACATCACCGACAAAGTCCTTACCTGGCCTACACTCTTATCTCACTGACAGGAAACAATTCATACACATAAACAACTGCTCTTCCTACACTGCCCCACTGTCACAAGGTGTCCCCCAGGGTTCTGTGCTTGGTCCTCTTCTCTTCATTCTCTATCTTTTACCCCTCGGCCAAATCATACGTCATCATGGTCTCCAGTTCCACTGCTACGCTGATGATGTCCAATTGTACATATCCACCAAATCATTTACCCCAACAACCCACCCCACCCTGTCTAACTGTCTCTCAGATGTCAAATCCTGGTTGCAAACAAACTTTCTCACTCTTAACTGTACTAAATCTCAACTGCTTATAATCGGTCCTCGGTCCCTCACCCAAACAACCACCAACTTTACCCTCACTATAGATAATTTCACCCTGTCCCCCTCCTCTCACTGTCGCAACCTCGGGGTCCTTTTTGATAATAACCTCGCTTTCGATCAACACATCAACCAAACCACCAAAACTGCTTTCTTCCACCTCAAAAACATTGCTCGTCTCCGCCCATCACTTTCTTTCAACGCTGCTCAAACCCTCATCCACGCCTTCATCACCTCCCGCCTTGAGTACTGCAATAGCATTCTCTATGGTACAACCTCCAAACTCCTCAATAAACTACAGTACATCCAGAATGCCACCGCCCGCCTACTCACCCACACCCGCACTCGTGATCACATCACCCCCGTCCTGAAAAACCTCCACTGGCTCCCTGTTCCCCAGCGTATTCAATTTAAACTGCTCCTACTCACCTATAAAGCCCTTCACAATCAGGCACCCTATCTTTCCGACCTTCTTTACCAATACACTCCTTCCCGCAATCTCCGCTCCTCAAACACAAACCTCCTCGCCATCCCCGTGACTAAGCTCAAAACCTGGGGGGACCGAGCCTTCTCTGTCGCCGCCCCCACCCTCTGGAACGCTCTACCACAACACATCCGCAACTGTACTGACCTCCAATCCTTCAAATCATCCCTAAAAACTCACCTGTTCCGCTATGCTTTTAATACCTTTTAATCTTTTTTACCAATTTTTCTTTTGTTCATCCAAATGAATTTTTGTAAATTATGTATGCTTGTTTTAAATGCACATTTTTATCCTTGTTTTTATGCTCTTGTAAAGTGTCTTTGAGTGAGATGAAAAGCGCTTTCAAATAAAATGTATTATTATTATTATTATTATTATTTGGAAGCAGTCAACTCATTTCAAGAATTATTAAACTTACTTAGCAATTATCACCAGTAAAAAGGTAGTACCATATCTATCATGGATTTGATAACTTCATTAGTTTTATGTACAATCAACACCAAAACACATTTTACTATTTGGTGTCAACTGAAAATGACATCACATGGACTCAGGGCTCAGGTAATGACCAATCACGGTTCAGCTTGAATACGTCACAAGAGCCATGATTGCTTGTTACCTTAGCCCTGAGTGCATGTGATGTAATTTTCACTCGTCAGCAAGTGGCAAAAATGCGTTGGGGGAGTGCACATGCATCCTATGTAAGTGGCGGTGTTATAATGCTTTCATTAAAGGTAAAGAAATTCAAAAAATTGGGGCAAAATGGGGCAGCAACATATGTAGACAGACTTCAATAGTTGGCAAAGTTTTCTTCATTTGTCTGCTTTATTGTATGATTACTGGATTGTGTCACACACCAGAAAGAGACACAAATGAGTGAATCACTAATTGAAAACTTTTGTGTTTTCGGCGTGGATGGAACTGATGAATGGTATTTCAATCCCTTTCAACGGGGAAAGGTGAATTGAGATACACATTTTGAGTTGCTTTATTCTTTTCATTTTTTTACCCTACATCATTTTAGTGAGCTGTATTTTGAACAGTATTTTACTCTAAATGCTTTTAATCATATAATGCACACTGAGTATTTTATGTATGAAAAGCACAATAAAGCTGTCTCGTCTTACCTTGTGAGCATGAACGCTGAAAAAAGAATACAACTCATATCATTCTATGATTCACATTCCATATACTTGAGCGCTGTGCAAGAGTGTCGTCTAGTCCTTTGGGGGGGGGGGAGGAAAATTGAACACCAAAGGATTACTTTGATATTCCCATCCGCTCTCGTTCTTTTTTTTCTTTCTTTTTTTCTTTTTTTTGTGCATGTGTAACTACATGAATTATTTACAATGGATTTGGGGGGTAGTATTGTGACATGTTTTTGGCTGTTTGGAAGATTTATTTTTGTCGTAGTGTACCGTGCACACGTTTCATCTGTACTTGCAATAACACACAGGCTCTGCACCCCCGCGGTTGTCCCACATCAGCCCTCCCCCCTTTACTCGCCTATTCTTTGAACTTACAAATGAAAATACACTTCTGCTGCCATCACTCCACAATGACAGAGCGAAAGGTAATCCCTCTTCATGAATTTGAGATCACCTTGTGCCACGTGCATAACAATGATTCATTCTTCATTGTCCCTCCCTTTCTCTCTTCTACTCCTCGGATGAGTTGTATGGCTGCAGGCTTCCATATCTGCTGCTTGTCATGATGGAGTGATACTTTTGCGACTGCGTTCTCTGCAGTGTTGCTTCCGTTCCAACAGAGGAGCTTTATGTATTACTGTGCATGTACCAGAAGCTAAAGCACCTTCTGATCAGCTCATACAATGGGTGAAGTTACATTTATAACACCTTCAGAATAATGGCAACCATTAAAAAATTACATGCTCTTTCGTGTGGCACTTTCCACCTACTCTCTTTGACCAAGTCAGTGTTAGTTTCACAGCCCCCACAAAATGTTGAGAAGTACAATTGAAAATATACTTTTGAAAAAGACCCGGCGCATAAAGATTGCAAAACGTTTGTGGTTTTACTCAATTGATGTTGGGTTTGTTTTCAATACCAGCTGCCCTAACATGAACAAGAACAGAGATTATTCAGTTCAAATATCCTTCGTTGTGGAATTTGTTTTGGTATTTTCTCTGGCACTCATTTGATGACTACTCAAAGCACTCAAAGTTTAGTGATGTGAGTATACTGTGTCGCAAAGTCCTATCAATGAAGTCATATTGGTAAATTTGCCCCGCCACCGAATAAAAAAAAGAATCCGGGGGTGGGGGGGGGCATGCATGTCCACAGTTTTAATCCAGCAAGGCACCTGTTCAAAAAGACTGACATATTTAAATATAACTTGGATACTTTGACGGCAGCTTACTTCTCAGTATCACCGAAACATTACACAACAAAGCTGAGTTGATAAATCCTGTATGTTGGCCTGTTTTTGGCCTTGCAGCCATTTGTAATTCCCCAAATCATGTTAATCCCCTTTAGAGATATCCAGCTCCCAGAATAACTTTGAGTAGACAGGAAATTCCTTTGATATGGTAACATGGAAATTAACTTACATGCTCTTGTCTTTAGCTGTATCATTAACTGGACTCCAGTTTCAATTTTATACACAAGAGATCTTTAGTGGAACAAGGGGAGACTAAAGCCCAGAGTGTTTAGAGTTATTTATTTACTTATTCTCCCAGTGCGTACAGCTGGTTATGAGCATTCTGTGCCCCTGTGTCTGTTATTGATGTAAAATGTTGATACTACGATAATAGTCCCATCACTATGGGCCCATAAAATAGTGCAATTTTTATTTATTTATTTTCATGGAAGCAGTTCTATATTTATCGGTGATGTACACTCACTGATTCTCCGGATGGCTCAATGGATGGCTGGATGGATGGAGGTCTTGAGGAGCCGACGATGAGAAGAAAGGAGCGTTGGCGCGGAGTGCCGATGCGGATTTGGAGCTCGGAGTCGCGGCTTGGAGTTTGAAGCGGATTATGTGGGACAGGAGAAGTGAACTAATCTATTTTCGTCAATACACGCTACAACTTCGTGTTTGCTTTCAAAACTTTGCTTGTAGCAGACGTGTGCACATTTTCAGCATGATGTCTCTGATCCACTGGTGAAAGGACACTTTGATCCTCTCCTATTTCATCTATAACTGCTTCAGACAACAAAGTGTATGCAGAAAAGTGGTGAAGATTGCACGACTGTCTCTGTCCTATGTGTTGTCTTGTGTTATTTTTGTTATTTTGACTTCATAATGGCGCCGCGAGAGTGTCTGCCTTTCCAGCAGCTCCTATTTTTTTGTTGTTCTACTTCTTCCTTTCATAACTTTGCTGCTGTGAATCTGGAATTTCTCCATTGCGAGACTAATAAAGGTTTTCTTAAATTCTTAAGACCCATTAGACAGGCGTTCCCAGCAAATGTCCCCCTGTTCTCCAACATAAATAGCTCTTTTGGTTTTCTTCTATTTGGAGACGTTGGTCTAAAAATATATATATATTTGCACAGCTGTTTAAGGGAATCAGGACCGTCCTTATCTTTGAATTAAGTTCAAAACTTTGTATCTCATGTGTGCTATTTAAATTTCTTTTGTGGGTGTCTCCTGTCTGCCAACACAGTTACCTTCCTCAGAATTCTCCGGGCGAAAACGTTTATACCACCAAATCATTAAAATTATAACCCCCTGGCCAGCTCACTTAAAACATTTTTTTCTTCTTTTTCCATCCTGCTCAGCACATTGTTCTTTGCCCATAGTGAAGGAAGCCATTCTGCTAGCTGTCAACACATAGAAAGATTCAGTGCTGCTCTCATCTGAATGATGGATCTGGAGTAGTCGAAGAGTTGCTGACTCCTCACTGACCAGCTCTCCCTCACCACCACATGTCGGCCCCTCAGCCCAACAGTGAGACCCACCGTGATGGATAGGGCATCAGTCGCTCAGCCCCACACAGCCGTCCCCCCCCCCCCCACACACACACATACACACACACACACACACACACACACACACACACACAACCCTGACAACCCAACCCACTCACCCTGCAGGGCCTTTGTCAGGCAGGCCGCTGGTGGCAACTCACAGCTTGACTCGGCTATGAAAGACAAGCAGGTAAACACAGCAGCAATATTGTTCTCAACTTACCCGCTGTCATCCTTCCGGGGTCATTTACAGTTTACCGACAGGTTCAGGCCGGGGACTGCGGATTTCTTGTTGATGGATTAGGTGCTACTTGTCTTTTCCCATGCATATCTTTCATTAATGAAAAGATAAGCCTCTTTCAAGTGTTTCTGTTGCTTAAATGCTGTGGTCTGATGAATGCCAAGATAAGATATGTGATGTGTTTCATAGTGCCATGAAGTGGGGGACCAAATCCTTAACTATTGACGTGTTCTCCAACTAGAAAAAGTCCTCTCACCCATGAAATGCTGGCTTTTATTCTGTTTTATAGAATCAAAATTGTAATCGAAAGCACTTGAAGATGCGACATAAAAAACAAACAAACATGAAGAAATGCATGACAACCATTCATCCCATGTAAGTGTTGCAGAGACATTTTCTGTTTTAATTCCACACATCACATGCTTACTATTTACCAGATTAAGTCATTACATACCAAAAAATCCACTCTACACAATCAACGTATATCTAGTCCAAAATAAATGAATACACTACAGCGAACTAAACAAATTAATTGAAAGACAACTGAGGCAGAAAGCTGCTAGGCTGTAACTGTTACTAATGTATCAATGTTGGATGTAATTCAATACGAGCAAGCAGTTCCTCCGATCAGATAATAAAAAGTTGGGAAAAGTCTATGAAGTGCAAAATGAGGTGACACCTGATATGCTGTTGGGCCTGTGTTGCATCAGGCTCAAAGGCCTCCATCTGTCAAGAGGGACACCGGTGGCTAATCTCCCGCAGAACT
The DNA here is from genome assembly GCF_025434085.1 of Hippocampus zosterae. NCBI lineage: Eukaryota > Metazoa > Chordata > Actinopteri > Syngnathiformes > Syngnathidae > Hippocampus > Hippocampus zosterae. The sequence continues at coordinate 13,222,594 of NC_067461.1, read as the reverse complement.
GATCCCACTTACCTCCAGCCTGAATTATTCATTATTCACACAAAGACTTAGCCTACATTGTTTCGTCAAACAAGAATGCCTAGTTCTGCAAATAGGAACTTATTAAAGTGGGAGAAAGCTGCTTTTCTCATCAATTTCTCACTGCACTACATGTACTTGATAATTTGCACCTTCTCGATGCCTGCCTTTGTGCTGCTTCGATGGCGAAGTGGGGAAATGGGCTGTGGAAAATGATCATCAATGCGACTGGCCCGGCGACAAGAATGGCGCATTTCATTTCTTGCTCGAAAGAAAAGGAACATCCTTTCATGCCTCGTGCATTGCTCCCTTTCGTCATTACATCCCCGTAATTGTTTGGATTTGAAAAGATTTTCCTGTCCAATTTCCGTCACTCCATACATCTCGATATGCTTTATTCATTTTGCAGACATTCCAATAAATATTCACTGCCTTAATAGGTCCATTAATCATTGGGAGAAACACAAAAGCTTTGATTACGCTGCAGTCTAAACATGCATTCTGTTGCTGGACTGAATTCTTCCCTCCGGCTCGCAATGAACCATGGTGCATGAATACAAATCATGAGCTTGTGCAACCAGGTGATTGGACAGCACTGTTGAGGTCATTCCCCCAGTTCAATCTTTATGATGCTGCTGTCATTCGTGAGTAGAAACAAAAGAAGCCATTTAAAATGATAATCAAGCATTTATTGTCAAATGGAGTTGGGAAATGTGGCACATGGCACGCAGTGACTCCTAAATCTCGGGATGTCACCCATGGCGTGGCGATAGATCTCTCCCGCAGTTGTCTCCGGCGCCGTCGAGCACGGTTTGGGCAGACTAATGAATGCAGAGGGCCTTCACGATGGTAAACAATTGCTTGATTAATTGGCCATATGCTTCCATGATTTTAGCAGTGGAATACAAAATATTTCATGACAGAATTCTTCTGATCTAGGCACTACGGCGGACGAATGGTGAGCGCGAGTAGTTTGGGGGTGGTACAAATCTTGGTGTCTGACCTTCATGTGTGGAGTTTACGTGTTCTCCCCGTAGTTGAGTGATCTATGTTAAAGGTTGAAATGGACATTATTAAGGATGTGCTTGTGAATTTTGGGGCGTGCATCCAAATAGAATGCATTGCAGCCATTATCCTTACTGCTTCTCACCCAAAATTCCACTTTTTGATTGAAATGATTGTATGACTAAAGTGACTACAAAGGCGCATCTGTTCGAGATCTTACTGCAGTTAACTAACTAACTAAAAAGTTGAAAGATGTTCGTCTGACTCTCACTGTACAGTGCGCACTAAATCATTAAGGGGGCCACTGGATTGTCAATGCATGAGGATGTCCTCAACACCGCACATTTCGGAACGCTTATAAAATGTTCAACATCAAAAATGAGTGTCGCTGTCTTGGTCTCGAATTATGCGACTTCTGTGAGCTTTCAGTCCACTTCAGTGTCACTGTTCACCATATTCTCATGAGAACTGTGTCGCGACTCAGAGGAAAACAGTCACATGACGATTATAACTCGACTCATTTCCAGCACACCTATTTTGCTTTCATGCGTTTGTATTATGAATGGCTGTATTTTGTCATAATTTGGAAGTGATTGCAGCGTGCTACTGTCATTAAATGTGTTAAGCCAAGGGTGCCACACATTTTTTTGGCAGCTGCATTATAGTTAAAGCTTCCCTTAGACTGTGAAACCAAAAAAATGTTTAATGGCCTCATCAAATTTTTACATATACACAACAAAACGATGGAATTACTGGAAATAGAAGACAACAAGGACAATAGATTGTTCAATTGTCAAGTTACTGGGAAAAGGGTAACAATAGCTCACTGTTTTATTACAAGTGGCCGTTTTAAATTTGAGTCGTTTTGCGCAAGGATCAAGAAAGTTGGCACATGGGTTCCTTTCCTGGGGCACATAAAAAATATAATGTTGGACCAAATCTGGACCCCAAGTACCAATTAATGATGTCAGCAGGGAAAGTGATTAATGACAGATACGTTACGGAGCAAGTGAGCATTTCACAGTGCCAAGTTTGCCATTGTTCTTTCACATACATGAAGAAATGTTTGTAACATTTGGGAAAAACAAAAAACAATGCACAAAGTTAGGGAGGAAGAAACTGTTTTCTTTTTAATTTCTTGCTCGCTCAGCTATGGTCAACTGTTCTTCTCTTTACATCGCTTGCAGAACTGTGAATGTAATTTCTACAATTCTGCATGTTTATACTTTTCCGCTTAAATTACCTTTGGAGTAGGATATGCTCTAAGGACATGGATGGCGATGCTTTTTAGTTGACTCTATCTCAAGAGAGTGTTTAATCTTCTTTCATATGGGCACGATAACCTTATATTATTTTCTTTCCTCATCTCAATTCAACCAAAGTACCTTTTGTAAATATTTCAATGAGACAAAAGGGACTGTTATTCCATGAAAGCGATGAAAGTCCAGGCACATGTTCAAGCCTTTTATTAATCTTGCAGGAACATTTTGGCATAAAAGAGATATGTTATGAGCATGCTGCTCTTGCAACATATTATTATATGATTTAATAAATATCACATTATGTTCCTGAGTTTCTTTTCTTTTTCTAATATGTCACTCCTACAGTCCTTTTGAGCAAAGGTGTGGGCTCTCTGTGTCAAGTTGTCCTCCACTTCTGGGCCCACATGCCTTCCATTTTCACAAATTACTTGCCAGGGGTGTCAAACTCTTATTTCTTTCTTTCTTTATTTTTGTTGCAGGCCACATCCTATTTTTCCTCAGAGGTTTGGAATGACTGTGAAAACCATCTGAATGCGTAGTCATGTTTTCAAAATCAGGGTTTTTCCCGGCTCAAATTGAGACATAGGTGGTACCATCCCCATGTGCCATGACGTGCATGTATTCTGTAAATTCAACAGACTCACTTGCTTTCACAGGAAACATACGTTAAGAGTTCCAATAAGAAATATGAATATTATCATATTAAATCATTTGTTTATTACAACTTGCAAAATAAAGGCCTCTTCTCAGAGTCCACAAACTCTTGGGTCAGGATTCATAAAGTTTCACTCGCAAGTACCGCAATTTATTTCTCTCTCTCTCTCTCTCTCTCTCTCTCTCTTGCACTGGCTCTGTGTCTCTGTTTCTCGATCGCTCTCTGTTTCTCGATCACTCTCTCTCCTTCTCCATCTCTTTTTCTCTCTCTCTTTTGACCTCTGTCTCTCTCTCACTCTCCCTCTCTCTTGCAATGCCCTGAGACACCGGATGATGAATGCCACTCAACTCCAGGCACGTTTGAGGGAGGTGAGAGGCACCCAAGTGTCACGTCAGACCATTCGAAAACGCTTACATCAGCTTGGTGTGCGTGCTCGATGACCTGCAATGGTACCTGACTACACCACCAGGCACAGGCATCATTGCCTTGCATGGGCCAGGGAGCATTTACGCTGGACGTAGGACCAGTGGCCCTCAGTGCTATTCTCTGATGAAAGTCGATTTACGTTGAGCAGAAATGATGGCCGCCAATGATGTTGGAGATATCAAGGAGAGCGCTATGCATCAGTCGCTGTGGTCGTCAGACGGGATTTTGGTGGTGGCTGTGTTACAGTATGGGCAGGTGCATAATACAGTACAGAACCTACACGTTGTGAATGGTCCAGTAACAAACCCATGCTACCCGAATAACACATTAATCCAGTGATCGTGCCCCTACATGAACAACCTGGGCCTAATTTCATCTTCATGAACGACAATGCTCTCGCTCATCTCGGTCGCATCATCAGGGAACGGCTTTTGGAAACTGGTGTACCTCAAATGGAATGGCATGCACTTTCTCCAGGCCTGAATCCTCTTGAAAACCTGTGGGATCGGCTGGGTCGCTGCATACAGGCTTAAAACTCTGCACCCCAGAACCTCAATGACCTGAGGGCTGCCCTTCAGCAAGAGTGGAATGGCATGCCTCGATTTGTGAACAGCGGGAGAGGCCGTCGTATTTAGCACAATAATGTTTTACAAAATGAAACATGGTCAAAATATTAGAACATGACCTTTTTTTTGTGAGGGAATCTTAATTTCTTCTATACTTGTATAGGGCCAATTTTATTTTTCACCAGCACCCATTTATGCAGTCTCATAGGTTGCCCTGCATTATTAGATAAGGCTAATGGTTACTGTCTGCATCATGCTTCATTTGTTATCTAGAAAACGTAACCAGCCTTACGAACTACATAACCAATTTTGCATTAGTGGAATTACACGAGATTGGCAGTTACTCATTTACATGAACTGTTTGGTGTTAATTTGATGTTTGGTTGTTGTCATGTTTTTCACACCGTCGTGCTCTGTGGCAAAACATTTTTTTTCCCTGAAGCAGCAATTGTTGAGAAATCATCTCTGAATATATATATATATATATCATATTTCCAGTTTACACTAATTATATGTTAAGTCTCCTCGGGTTTGGGCATAGTCTAGTTAGACAGCAGACATGGGACCCATCCCTCTTCGATCTACCTTGCTGTTTCTAATAATTAGAAGACATCTTTGTTCACATTGCGCAAAACATATTGGAAAACAGTGATTCTTCCGTGAACTCGTGGGTAGTCTGTGGGGCTCACAGATCTTCCGAGCGTCCCACAAACTCAACAAAGCCATCAGAAAAATCTGGTTGGTTGTTCTGTAGGGATTACGCTTAGCGTTTGTGCAAGCATAAAGGCGTTCACCTCAGAGGATCTGTCTTTTATGTTCAAAACCAAAACCTGAACATAACATTGCATAATAAGGCTGGGTTTGATAAAAGATGGAAAAAATAACCCCTCTGCCTCCTCCTCCAAAAAAAAAAAAAAAACAATAGCAGTAAGACTGCATTTTTCCTTGGATTGCAAGTAGTACAGGAGCTGATTTAGTTTGTTGGGTAGAACAGATGTTTGGATTACTATCTGCTTCTCTGCTTCCACACACTTTGATTGACTGTGGGGAGACCATGTGAGATGTTAATAAGGCTCCCTTGAAAAAGCACATTCGTATTTCCACTGGAAGAATCAGCCATCATTTCAAATTCAGCTCTCCATTCTGTGTTTTTTTTAATTGTTCCTGGTGGACGTAGCAGGGGCGATTTGTGAAATTGTTAAATGGGAGCCTTACAGTGTTTAATATGACCTTGTTAACACTTATGTCACTCTTCAGCTCGTAGCAGTGCAAAGGGTATAATCGGCCGTGTCTGGTTTGGAAACACATATTGATTTTTGCTGTGTATTATTGAGCTTTTTGGCGCCTCTTGCCACTCTGCCCTCCTTTTGCTATTGGTTTCACTAGTTAGGATTAGAATCATTATTTGGCTCTGTATTAAGACTATTGATTATTTGGAAACCGAAGCAGTGAGGGTGATGACTTGAGCAAAATGCATACACCAGGCAGAACCTCATGTCGACATTGTTTGGCGGTGACCCACCAGATCAGCGGATGGAGATGTGATGAGCAGTGTGCTGTCAACATCTACAGCAGTGGAGTTGAAATTTATCATGTCGCCAGCACAGGTTTATAAAGACATACTTGAGTAATATTTTAATCTTTAGCTGGCACAAATTCAAAAAAGCGACCAACTTGAAAAGGCAAATCTCTGTCCCCCCTCTATGGTGTGCATCACTGACTGCTTGGCATGTACACATATTGTCCACATGCTGAACATTTGAACTGGCTCATGTTTGACATCACTCCTTGAGACTGTAAATGAAAGCAACTACTGTACATCTTTTGGTAAGGAAAATGACAAACGTCGGCTTGGATAAGTAACTTTTCATTTGATTACTAGTGTGGAAATTGTAAGGCTTCTTCCTTCCAAAATGGTTGTATATTAGATGGCCGTTTTACTCAGTAAAACATTCCTGGCATAACTGGTCTATAGTGTGAAAAGTAAATATCTTTTTTGATGCAGCTACTGTGTTGTATATCAGTATAGTGTGTTCCGGCTGGCCGGTGCATATAGCAGAAACTTTGAAACGTTGACGTTTCATCAAAAACAACTCCACTCTTTAATGCTGTTTGAGTGTTTGGAAACTATGTCCTAAACTTTCAATAATAGGAAATGTACCTTTTGGCAAGGCAGCCGCAAAACAACTCAGCTTTATACATGTTTTCTTTTTCTCTCTCTTTTTCTCTCTCCCCGACTAAATCATCACTAATTTATTGGCAGAAGAGACCCACACCAAATGAGCCAAACATCGGAAGCATCTGCTACAGTCGCTTGAATCTTCATGGAACACATTGAAAAACATACCGTGTCCGCCTGTGTCTAACAGATGCCGATATTTATTGCAGCCTCGTTGGTCAAAGCTGCAAACATATTAATTGAATTGCTGTCACGCCGGTGTTGAATGAAAGTGTTGAATGCCATATATATCGGACAACCTCGGAATGGGGCGTGACAGATGAAGGGAAAACAGAGAATCAACAGAAAGATAGAAATAATCCGTAATTGAGGCTCCTCTGAAACGCTGCATCCCTTATGTATCAAGGGGAAGGAAAAGAATGCCACAAAAGCATTTTTGACTGCTCTTTTCTCTCACCTCCTTTCGTCCCTGGCATTTGTGTTGCTCCTCGGTCATGCCCCTTGAACAGGTGCCTTTGAGTAAGCCACCCCTCTTGTGTGCAGCAGCACAATTTGAGGGAGGGAGTAATGGCTGCTAAGAGCTTCACAAACATATGCACTGCAATTATCCTCAATTATGGGTGATCAACATTTGCATAATCTTTATCCCGGCTTCTCCTCAAGAACTCATCAGACGTTGTTTTTCAGTGTGAAAGTCACATGAATAATGTATTCAGTAAAATATATCTATTCTGTGAGTCTCAGCGGCTATTCAGCCTCCTTCTACATCTATCATTTATGATGGAGCGCGCCAGGAAAGCTCCCTGATTGGACTAATGAATGCAAATGCACTTCAAATCGAGCACGGGTCAGTAGCTGCGCTCTTTGCTCCTGTTACCTGTTTTTCCTCACTATCAATTCACTTCAAGCCCATAAACAAATGTGGCATATCATTTACTGTGGGTGTGCAACGATTAATTTTCATAAAGAAGCGAAGAAATGGCCATGGCTACTTGAGGCACCAAGTTGCGTTATGACAGTGACAATAAGCATACATGGCAAACCAATAACCGTTCTTGCCACTTTTTTCTTTTTTTTTTGATGTTGTGAATCCTCTCTGAGGAACCTTTGTTCACAAATACTTGTATTCTTACAATACCACCTGTAGCATTTTTGGGGGGGATTAGCTGTGTGTCACATCACATAACCACGGAAATGCAGGGTGACTCCTGAGTGATCGACATGTTTATGTTCATGAGGGGGAAAAAAACCCCCACAATGGATCTTAGTTTTGAGCATTTGCTCAGTTTTTATGCATTGATAAGGTGCCCACCTGAGCATGTGTTTGATTCTTGTTATTGGGTGAGCTGCAAATTGCCTTGTGTGGCAGCAATTGTGAGTACATCGAATCATATTAACGTGCCATCTGTTAAATCCACATATGGCAGATGTTTTACGGTGTTTCGGACTGTGTTGCGTTTGCATGTTGTCCCAGGCAGATAAACTGACATATACATGCAGTACAGTTTGGGTTCATGTTGTCCGAAACCGAAAACATAATACATCAATATACAGGGTCTCTTTTTACAGTTTTGAGAATTCATTAGAAGGCAGTTAATAGAATATCTTCACCATATTTGTTTTATTGTAAACAGTGGTTGTCAATTTATTTCTTTTTTTTTACCTCTTTAATTCACCCCTTTATGGGCACCAGTAGTTGCACAAAGCACGTTAGGATACTTAGGACATGATTTCTTGCCATGCTCGCTGTAGCATGAGCCCCATCAATGGTTGCAATGACATCAAAAGTCTTTTGCTTTCAGTCGGTAATGTCCTCAAATCTTTGTTTGAGTACACCAAATGTTTAACATAGCCCCAAAGAAAGTCTAAGTCTCATATCAGGTTAACACGGTGACAAAGCTATTACTCCATCCCTTCTAATCTACCGGTGTGTAATTTTTTAAAAATTTATTCATTTTTAATTCAACAGTAACTCTTTCAGGATACCTTCAGCACCCAATTTCAATGTTATTATATACTTGAATAAACACTAATTACAATAAAACAAATCTCATCAACTGCCTTTCTAATAAATTCTCAAAACTGGAAGAGACACTATGGACGCCCTGTATTTGCACTGACTAGTCCTAGTTTTTCCACTTCTTGTAGCCATCAAACCAAAGCACACAGGTAGTACTCGTATTAAAGCTGCAATCTCCTGTATACAGTTTGCTTCCAAATATTAGTGTCATTTTCACACTGAAGTCCTATAAAATCAATTTTGAGAAATATTATGTGCAGTCCTGGATTTTGTTTAAATAATATCCAGTTGATAAAAAGGTTCGCCCAGCATTATTCTCCACAGTACAGTGCTTAGTATTATTGGTCATTACTGGAGAGGACACGTGTGATGGGCAACAGGTACATAATTGTTCCTTCACTCACTGCAGTGCTTTAATGTAACATATTCATATATTCCAGCCAGGCCTGAAACATCCCCTCCTCTATACAAAGACTGAGTGACATTATCTGGCGGTGCATTTTTATCCCCCTCTTCCAAGCTTTGACAGCAGAAGGCTTCCCGTTGCATACACGCACACACCTGCGCATGTACACACACAAATGTGTTAGGCTCTACCAAGTTGTCAACAGCTGCCAACATGGCCCAGTTCCCCCACCCCCTCCCCCCTTCTTCAGCGGGCAGACATCAGATCCTGTTCTGACAGGTCCACTTTTGTTATTAATATTTCCACAAAATTTTAATTATTCTGTGCCACAACTGTCATGTTTGTCCATTGTTAGCATGACTGTGGCCACGTGCAGTTGTGTAGTCTCACAATGTGACTCCCGGATATTGAATTTTTCATTCTTCCACACATGTCCCTCTCTAAGTGTTTTCCTCAGGGTATTAGCATGCAGTATGTGCCTTGCTAACAGGACAATGCATGGTGTAGCACAGACGTAACCCAGGCAACATGCTCTTTGACACGCTCTCCTTCTGTCCTCGTGTCGCCCTTGCTGGGATGCACAATGCCACTGCTATCATAGCAGGTGAAGTGAATCCAGGGAGCAATACTTTCATTAAACAGTCTTGTTTGATACCTCGATGTACATCAGGGACATTATGTAATTTCATCAACCAAATAAAGACCATATGTGATGCATATTTTTATTTTTTGGTATGGCATTTGGTCACAGCTTGCTGGAGTCAAAGGTTGAGTGAGCGTTCTATGACGCAATACTGTTTTATAAATACTGTTAAACATTATGGGCATTATCGATACACATATGGTTTCAGAATATTAGAATGGTGCCTCAATTAGTCTTTGAAAATTGTGAAACGGATCAGTGTTAAATTGTGCTAACACCATTCACCATTAGATGGCAGACATTGCGAAAGCGCACTTCCACCAAAGATCCATCTACAGTTCATTTTAAGTGCAGGAGGAGTCACTTTAATTTATGTCCTCCAAAACATCACTATATGTAACACAGTTCTTAATGATCCAAACTCATATGGTAGCTTGGACAAGTGGCTATTGCTACAGATGGAGTGAACTGCCCTATTAACTGCAATTTGTCATACAGATGAGTGAGTAAGCCTATTTCGGTGGTTTTGAATGACATGCATGTATATGTATATGACTATATCTTACGATTGGCACAATGGTGATCTAATTTCTTTTGAAATATGAATGAGTTTGATGGATATTTTTCCAACCCAGAAGTAAGAGGCCTTGTCAATTAAAACCTCGCCTCTCCCCAGCTGGCTGCCACACTCCTTTCATGACATTTTCCTAGCCGGCGACTGTACGCTTCGACCACGACGTCCAATATGTTTTTTATTATAAATCACAAATGTGGGTACTACCGGCCGTAGCCAATGCCAAAACAGAGCAATGACAGCTTCAGGCAAAACATACACACAGACAAACTTCTGTCAGTATCATAACATCCGATCTGCCGACTGCTCTCGCGGTTCCCTCCCGTCCCGTAAGTCGCATGATGCATTCGAAAACACGAATAAATATCATTGCTCAAAAAACAACATAACATCTTAATAACAGAAACCACACACTAAACTTTTCACAACCAAACACTCATTTTGGCAGCTTGCACATTTTCTAAACTAAAACGTCTTAACCAAAAAATGACCAGTTTTCACTAGGGAGACTTGGTGAACTTCTGAGTAAGTGGGGGCATGTTTAGTCTGTAGAGGCGATACAGTGGTGGGCCCTCACTTTGTGACGTAGAAGAGTGAGAACCCGGTCGTTTTCTTGAATTAGAACGGACTGGTGCTTAGAGTGGAGGAATGATCTTCAATGTTGGGGGTGTTTTGAGTTAGCATTTTAGTTAGCATGATATATTCACTTTAAAGTAAAAACAGCCCTTTGTGCATGACGGGGGGGGGGGGTAATATTTTGTTTGGTTCAAATCCATTGACGTTGTTATTAGATGGACATGCATTTGAGCATGAATTATTTGAAGATACTGCGATGTGTGATGTTCATTGGTTACACACAGATATACAAAATGGCAACAAACAAAAATGTATACACACCCCTGTTTAAATGGCAAGTTTATTTCGTATTAAAAAAAAAAAAACAAAAGCCATGAATCATTTCAAACATTTTCACAGATTGTGATCTACAACCTGTACAACTCAACTGATTTTTTTTTAAATACAAAAATAAAACAATTGTTTCGTGAGGAGACATGGCAGAGTTAACACACCTGCCATTAATTGTGCATCTGATTAACATCAGATTATAAAAAAGATGTACGTATGGTATATTTTTGAAGTTGCACCTTACAGCACAAGCACTAGGCCTCAGAGAGCTTCCACAACATCTGAGGGATCTTGTTGTTCAAAGGTATCAGTCAGATGAAGGCTACACATGAATTTCCAAGAATTTCGCTGTACATTGGAACACAGTGAAAACGGGCACCAATTGGAGAAAACAGTGACATGACAAAGATCTGGTGTTTCTTCCAAAATTGTTGACAAGATGAGAAGAAAACTGCTCAGGAAGGCTGCAAAGAGGCCAGCAACAACATTGAAAGAGCTGCAGAAATTCCTGGCAATCCTGGCTGTTTAACGCATGTCACAACAATGTCTCATCTTCTTTATGTCTGGGATTTGGGATTGGGTGGTCAGACAAGAAAGAGTCTTATCTTACAAAGAAAAGCATCCAAGCCTGGCTGTACTGTATTTTGTAAAAAAAAAAAAAAACTCACCTGATGTCTCCCATAACTATGTGGGAAAATACCTTAACTTATTTTAGTTATTTTCACAAAAATCTTCCGTCTTCGGGTATTGCATTTTGATCACTGCTTTCTTTAATTGCAGTATCATATCATCACAGCGCACAATTTAGGGATTTGTTTGGTTTCCTGTCTATTAATGAAATCTGAGCTAATGAACGACAGACATCCATAATTGAATTAAAGCTTACTGTACGCAGTAGATCAGCATCGCCAACAAAGCATCCCGCTGTAAAAAACAATTTAACTGAAAGTCGGGATACATTTCACTGAGGCAAGCTTGTGTATTTTTCAGAGGTCCTTTTGATAGGGTGCAAAGAAACCTGCCGTGAATGCATGTACTTGTAGTGTTGCACATGGGGAAAGTCTCCAGTGAACAATTGAAAACACTTCAATTCAGGTTTTTTTTTTTTTTTTTGCATAGTTTGGAAATGTGATAATCCTTTGTGGGCGGCCCGGTAGTCCAGTGGTTAGCACGTCGGCTTCACAGTGCAGAGGTACCGGGTTCGATTCCAGCTCCGGCCTCCCTGTGTGGAGTTTGCATGTTCTCCCCGGGCCCGTGTGGGTTTTCTCCGGGTGCTCCGGTTTCCTCCCACATTCCAAAAATATGCATAGCAGGCTGATTGAACACTCTAAATTGTCCCTAGGTGTGAGTGTGAGCGTGGATGGTTGTTCGTCTATGTGTGCCCTGCGATTGGCTGGCAACCGATTCAGGGTGTCCCCCGCCTACTGCCCGGAGACGGCTGGGATGGGCTCCAGCACCCCCCGCGACCCTAGTGAGGATCAAGCGGTACGGAAGATGAATGAATGAATAATCCTTTGTGTCGGTCATGATGTGATTGTGTTTGTTTTTCGAGACTACATATCTTTACAGCTCAGTAGGGTAGATGTAATGGGCACTCAGAAGACTTGCATTGTATAAACTCTGCCATGTCAGAGGACATAGGCTGGCTGCTTGGAGTGAACCCTTTTAAACTTTTCAACTTTATCCCCTCGCAACCCCCAGGGAAATATACTGTATCTCCTGCAAGCACGTTCCACCCCCCCACACCCCCACAACCTCCCAAATCCCTCCCAAATGCTTCTTAAATATGGCATATCTGCAGCCCATATCACATTTCTATACACAAAGTTTTATCGTTTTCCACATGGTTTTGAAATTCTATAAATTATAATGGAGATGCACTCGTGAATGAGATTAGCTTCATTTAGCGTGACATGGCATTTGAGTTGGATCTCAATCCATAAAATGTTTCATATGCCCTTCAGACAGGTCATGATTGATATGGATTTCATATACGGACCAGATTTGTGCGCCAGATCTATAAGTACAATTTTTGGCAATGCCTGCTGTGGAGCTGTAAGAGGAGGTTTTTCTGTATTTGTGGCTTAGCATGAAGAGAAACTTTTTTTTCTTCCTCTGCCAACTCAAGCATAAACATTAAAGATGTATTAACTACTCCCAAATGGCAGCCTGCCCTTATCCTTATTTTAAACTGGTACCATAATGGCTTCATACAAAGAAATGTGGGCAAGATTTTGACTGGTACTATATGTTCTACTGTTGGGAGTATTGCCAAAAATGAACTGTGGTATGAGAACACAACACAAATGCATCACATACTATTTTAGATGATTTTTGTACTTGAGAATCAAATACAATTGACTCATGCTGTTTTAGACAGTGATGTTAGTTAAAATATATTTAAGATTTCTTTGTCGATGCAAACCTTCTTTAGCTCAGTGAAAATTGCGCAACCTTCACTACAGGCTCCATTGTACTTCTTAATTCAAAGCCGAATATCCAATAACTACCACATTTTTTTTAGATTGGATTGGATAAACTTTATTGTCAAAAGTACTGTATGTGTAACATATAGTACAGATGAAATTTCTTCCCTCTCAACATAAAACGAGAGGAGCCGCTGCGGGTGTCCGCGCCGCTATGAAAAGAAAAGTTTAAAGAATGACAAAATAATACAAAACAACACATGAGACAGACAATCGTGCACTCGTAACCACTTTCCTGCATACACTTTGTTGTCTGAAGCAGCTATTGGTGATAGAGGAGCGAATCAAAGTGTCCTTTTCACCAGTGGATCAAAGACGTCATGCTGCAATGTGCATATATATATATATACTTAATCTCTCTCAAATTAAAGAGATGAGACCAGTTTGAATATTTTTACATGTATCCGTCCATTTCTGTCACGAGGGTCGCAGGAGCCTGTCCCGGCTGTTTTCGGGCAGTAGGCAGGGTGAACTGGTTGCCAGCCAATCGCAAGGCTCACATAGATGAACGACCATTTGTGCTCACAATCACACCAAGGGGCAATTTAGAGTATTCCATTAACCTGTTTTTTGGAATGTGGGAGGAAAGCGTGCAAACTCCACACAGGAATGCTGAAGCCAGAATTGAACCCTGCACCTCTGCACTGTGAGGTGAACATGCTAACCAGTCGACCACCGTGTCGCCTTTTTTTAAATAAATATGTATTTATATTGAGTTAGCCTTTTCTCATGCCTGCCTATTCAAAGCTTAGCCCTCAACATCTCACTCAGAAAGCACTTAGACACAATAAGACGAAGTGAACATGAAAAGACTTTTGTGGTAAAGCATCCCATCAGCTGTTCACCAGCATTCCACTAGTTTTGCATTGCACCTCGCGGGAGCGCAGGCGAACACGCAATGCATTATTAAGATGGCCAATCACTCACAAATCTCTCTGTTTGGCCCAGCAAAGAAGCAAGAGGTCTAAAAATATCACTCAAGAATGTGTGGTTTTCTGTGTCATTGCAATGGGACCTGCAGGTATGTACATTTGTCTCTGACGCCATTTGTCAAAGTGGTGGTTGCAATTTCTTAAATAGCTTGTATGAGAAGAGATGGGTGCTTTTACTTTACTAAGGTGTCCTCGATTTGTGATGACGGTGCAATCAATGTGTGTGGGTGGGACTGAAAGATAATTATTAATGATGAAATCATCAAAAATACTAATGCTGAAAGAGAGCATAGTTTGTGGCAGGTCTGCGTTGTCATATGATCTTCACTGTCATTCATTCTTATGGCTTTTTTCATCAGATGTTGACTTTCTAGGCCCTAGAATCTAGGGTTTGAATGTGGTAGTGCACTTTAAAAAAGAAAAAAATATATAGTTAAGATCAAATGTACCGTATGAATTCTTCACCAGTTATGCTCTGTTTTGGATTTGGAGATGGGCATCTTTAATGAGTTTGTGGCTCAAGACTAAGATTCAATTTACAACTAATTACAAATCTAACTTTAATACTCACATTCATTACAATTTAAATGCTTGTATATCAGGGAAAATATACTGCAGGAGATACTCCATTTTCACTTCTTTGGAAATTTGGCCAGACTCCGAATCATTTGAGATTTTACTATTCATACAGTGTATATACTGTATGTATAAATAACACAAATTCCCTTATAATTGCTGTTATAATCTGGTTATTTTCTCTGAAACTATCCAAAACATGTTGGTTTAGCAAGTGGTGCCTAACTGTATCATGCCCTCCCCCCTTCACTGGGAATAACAAACTCGACAGTCACAAAAATGCATCCATGGCCACTGTGGAGGCTTTCAAAGAGCAAGCATCTCGTTGACCCCCAAAGGGCATGTTTCAGCAAAGTCCTCCTGACATGTCTCCTGCTGCTTCAATCCCCTTCTACAGGACTTCCACGAAGCCCGTGAATCCTACTTGAACGTTTGGAAAGAGACGTAGAGAATGTAAAGGAAATGAACGGCAGTCACACAGAGAATGGAGGGAAGTAAACAACATCATTATGACTCCATCCGCTTTGACATTGTAAGCAGGTTGTGTAAGTGTTTGTGTAGATTGTTGCTCTTGTAGTGTGTAGAGAATGTAATTATGGTGCACACTGATTTAGTCAAGCATTCTCCCACCTAGTGTGCAGCCTTGATGAAGGCACAAGTAAGGAGATGTCTACATTCATGGATGCTGTAGTTTTCAATCACGCTAATTGCTCGAACAGCATGACGGTTAAAATTAAAATGAAACTGTTGCGGCGCACTGTCATCCCAAAAACATGATTTCCTCTCTAATTTCCCCGGCTGCTCCAGTTTACACATTAAAAAAAATATTTATTTATTTATGTTTCGCTATTTTTCTGAAACACATCTGTCCCTACAAATAAAAAGACTCAAACAAATAGCCAGAGGTTTGTCTACAAAGGGTTCAGCCATGGAGAGAGACTTGTTTTTCGAACAGAAACAAAAGTGAGGCTAAAAAAAACAACAACACAAGGAAAGCACAAATGACACCAATCTCAAAGAGTTTGAGAGAGGAGGCTGCGAAGAGCAAATGCCCTCGAGCAATGGAGGCTTTGGTGTCAAAGGATTTCTCTTACATCTTGACAAATGTGTTCTTAGGAAATATGAAATAAAAAGTCATCATTATTTTACACCTGGTGATTGTAGTTTGCAGTGTGTAGACTATTCGCACACCCATCCAGTGCTTGATCCAATGTGCCTCCCACAGTTACACTGATGTAAAAATGGTGGCCCGTTCCAGCATTTAAGTTGCCCATCCCTGGACTAGAGCAAACTAACTGATGCACTTACATGGCGACCATATTGGTCCTGTCAATGTTCCCATCAAAAAATGCTTCATCAGAATATATATCTTTATCAGACAAAACATTTCCTGTATTGAGAGATCCATTTGTATCCATATTGCACACTTCTATAGCATCATAAACACTTTAAAAGACATATTCAGATACGGTCATGTTATTTGTAATTTACATGCCAAGCTGTGACCTGCCATCCTATATGACAACAATGTTGCTGCGGCCCTGATACACGGAGTTTAAAAAAAAAAAAAACAAACAAACAAAAACAGATGAAACTGATCCCATCCCATTACCTGGGACTCGCAAAGAAGCCTCCGTCTGGGGGTTGCAATTATTATTCCAACACGCGTCCAGCCCCTTGGTGTGGGTGAGTCACTTTAATGTGACTTTTTAAATTAACGCAGACATTTAATTGCACTGCTTAACATTTGGGGTGCCTCCTTGGTACCCCTTGGCCATCAGGCAGATGGTCAGTTACTAGTCGTAATTAAAAGTCCATCACTGATCATGGTTTGTAATTGTATTTAAGTTGAAACGTATAAATGATTAAAATCCACAGCTGCATGGTGTGAATGTAAAAAAAGACGAGGGGGCCACTCGATGAATGCAGTGTCACAGCTAGCCATTAATTACCACTAATTCCTATGACTTGTCTCAGACTGCTATGCTCATTAGCTCCAACCAGTTCAATCAGTCCTCGTTTGTTTATTTATTCAGCTGATTTTGAATTTACCTCCTGAACGCACAGAAAACAAAACCAACATCATTTGTAGCCAAACAGCTCACAATGACATGTTCTGGATGTAATGAAGACAAAATGGTTGTCTTTGTAGTGGAGGGGTTCTTGAGGGAGCTGCAAGACCTCACAGAGAATAAAGTAGGTCAGCCAACTGACATGGGGTGCCTGTGGACATGTTCTCGATGCCGCTGGTGCTGCGTTGCACTCGGCGGCGCTGTATGCAGCGGAAGCAACCAAAGTTAACATTGTTAACAGCTTGCCATTAGAGGAAACTGCCCGAAGGTATTTATTTGATCATCTGTGTGGATCATGTCCATCACATTTTCTCACGGCTCAGTGGGTTCATTTTGTGACTCCGTGTACTTGTAAGTCTGTGTATTTATTGGTGTGTCTCAGCATTCATATGGATGACAATGTAAAGGCAAACGGGTTTGTCTTCACCACGCGTAGAATTCACCTTATAAGTCCTATATATATAGAAGCTTACATACCGAATACTTCTCAAAGTTCTGCTAGAGGCCTCGAAATCAGTGAATGTTTTTTGTCCTAAATATACTTGAGGAATGCGAATGGAATATAAACACCGCCGGGCACTGAGGTCTGTTGACTGGGGTCAATTAGTGGACCCCGGAGTTCAAAACAAACATGGTAAAGCAGCATTTAGGTGTTCTGTTGCGCACACATGGAATAAGGTGGTAAAAGAAGTGAAATCAGCCCTAAATGCAGTGATAAGAATTTTCTGACGATTGACAGATTGACAACGTTTTTGGACCAAAATGTCCAAAATTCTCAACATAAGTGCCAGTCCGCTGAGAGATTTTCAGGGGGAGCTCTTGGCGTTGGGGTGTGCAAGAGAGGAGCCAGCCAAACCCTCGTCAACCACATACTTTCCGCTTACATTATTAACATATTCTGCAGACGTTACTTCGGCCCGCTCTTGTTTGAACCTCCTCGGTCAGGATCCTTAGTTTGCATTCTGATAATTTCATTTTTCTGTAACAATTGTGTTATCTCTCTCTCTCTCTCTCTCTGTTTTTTATACAACATCAAAGCAGAGCAAAATGACATTAGGTTGAGTCGTGGCAGTTTCCAACTGCCATTGTTCTGCCGTCATGGTGTTCTAAGCGCAAAGCCCACATTTATACTTTGCCGTATTTGCAATCAGGTGGAAACAGGTACAAACTTTGTGGCCGTGTTTGTGCTGCAATGTCATTCGCTAAATATCCTTTGTGAATAGGACATGAAAAAATTGCGGGTGCAAATTAAGAGGAAACAAAGTTGCTGTCATCAGCCGCATTTCAATTGGGGATTTGGCCCTGAGTTGCCTTGTGTATGAAATGTGCTTTATAGATTAAAGCTGCCTTGCCTTGCCTATGAACCTGACCTCATCCGTTTTGAACTGGGAAGGGAAAAAAATCATATACAGTGCAATTGTTCTTTTGATTCTAGTTCAGGGTTTGCTTCATAACACATTGGATTAATGTGGATTAATGAAGAAAATGCTCCAACGTTGGTTGGAGTGGCCCAGATGGTCACGGCATTCCAGATGGCGTGACTATTCTGAAAAGCCAACAATTCAATAAACAATCATATTTCACATTCAGATATTTTTACATGCACCCATATTCATTTGTTAACTTGGCTAGACAGTGACAAAATCATTGGACTGTGTAATTATCAGCAATATGGACAGTTTCATACTACACAGCATAGTCCTGGTCTGCATTTACTGCATTTAATATGGATTTGAATAATATTGTTATTTCTGAGGATTTACAATATGTTTACTAACATTATAAATGCATGTACATATTAATATAACAAGGATTTGACAGCATTTCTCTGAGTGAGGGAGAATAATATCCTTGTCGCTGCCTGGCAAGGATGGATGACACATGAGCACGTGTGAGATGTGAGGTCAATGACCCAAGGGCTGATGATAACTGTGGCAGCAGCAACACATGCGAGCTGTAGAAAGGGAACTGATCAAGACTTGTCTTGATATTTGTAACGCTGTCGCCCTGAGCATACATGCTAAGTCACATATGGTGGGAGATTTTGTTCTTATGATACATTGTTTAATCTTATCAAAACCATTCAATCGGCAAATTGAACGGTAATTCAATCCCAAAGGTTTCTTTAGAAGACCCCCAGTAGGTGTTTACAGTGCGGGTATGTGCATTGTCCTAAACAACATCAGTTTGGCAAAGGGCCAAACACGGCTTTACTAAGACTGGGAGGCAACGCCAGGCGAGTTACACCGCAATTTGTGAATGGATTGTGGATGCTTAAAATAACGTGTCTCCTTGCACTATTGTTTGAGCTTTTGCAAAAGCTGACATCATTTCTGAGGAGCCGCATGTCAATGAGACTGACTGACAAAGACGCAAGGGAGTAACTAAAATCAGTTTTGCTCCCGCTGCCTTTTTAAAAACATGTTCTTCCATACAAACATACTTCCGAATTGTTTCAGCTATAGCGTGTGTTTTACCCTGCCTGCATTTATTAATACGATGCACCTTGTGTTTTTAAAAATACAGAAATAGCACCCAAAACTGAGACAGTGCCTTTTAATGTGGTGTGCCGGTTGTGAAAATATGGTACCTTTTTGTACTCACAACAGCCATGTTATCACCGATCATCCACAATACAGTTCAATAAATCCTAATAAAGAAACACCCCGGCGGGAGACGGGTATGTCGTTGGGGTTGGATATTTTGGGATCCTTTACAATGGAAATGCAACTCAATCACCATGGCACAGTGATTGTCATGAAGATTAAAAACGACGCCTTAAAAGGATGTAGTAAATTTAGAAACACAGAATGCTTCACAGTAAGCCAAATTATTCCCTGAACCGCAGTAGCTCATTGTCATTCAGGGCTTGTAGAGCAGTTCAAGACTAAATATTATAAGAGTCTGGTCACTGCTAGTGAAAAGGGTTGTTAGCCAGGATCATTCCAAGGAGAGACAGAATGATAGCCATACTTGATGACACATCTATTGTACTGCTCAGGTTATTGTTTATTGATTTGTTGCCTGGAATGTTATAAACGAATCTGTACATTCCTAGCTTTACTCTTGTTTTATGATTGACAGTCATTTAGAATCACAATAGCACACTAAGGGCCGGTCAAGGCACTAAGGATTCTGTGTGCCAAGTTGAAGCAGTCTTCAGACCTAATGATATAATGTTAGTTATAACTCGCTAATAACACTTTGGACCGATGTTTTTAAAGATTTTTTTCCCATTACCACCCTTACAGTGTACCATATTTTTTCAGACCGTTGGGCACATTGTATAATAAGTGTAATATCACGGAACGAGTCTATTTAAAAAAGAAAAGTCCATCAAAAGACATACAGGGTTATAAGGCGCATTATTTTTGTGAAACATTGTATGTAAAATAGTTTATTCAAATTGTACTGTGTGTTTATTTGATGGATTTAGCTCTTTTATGATTCAGAATGGACATGACATATTGGGCTACTTACTTGCTGTTGCTCACGGGGGTTGCTTCAAGCAGAGAACAAGATCCTCTGACACACACACACAAAAGTTTAACATAGCTAGTCAATCTGGTTACTGGTGGTTTTGTCATTTCTTTGGCTAATGCTAAATGCTATCTTATTTGACAGTTCAACAGTCAATGCAATCACCGTTACCCAAACTTTTTTGCTCCATCCCGGCAGCTACTGGAAGTTGGCTTTGTTGTTTATCTCACTCCACTCTGTTCCAAAATTGTTTTATTTCCACAATTTATTTATTTATGTATTTTTTATGTTGGCCTCTCAGTCCCACAATTATATTATCCCACATTGTAACTTTGGAAACATGCAGCCAGAAACACTCGGCTGAGTCCAAATAAGACTTTCCCCATGATTCTTAGACACAGAAGAAGGAAGTACTGGAGTCCTAATGCCGGTATGATTAAAAAAAACGGTGCCAGTTAGTGATTAAATGTGGATGAGAATGACAAAACGAATGTATTAGGAAGAAATTTAATTTAAAGTTGGCACACTGGAATTTTCTCACAAAACACTTATTTAGAGTAAATATAAGTTTGTTGATAAATATTTGGGAAGTTGTGTGTCTTAAATGTGTCATTTAACATTGTGAGAAAGACAGAGTAGACTGAGTGGGCAGGTGCTTTGTGTTTGTAGTCCTTTTTATGTTTTAATATGCCATTCTTACAATTTCAATTCCCATTTTTTTCTCAGAACATTTATACTTGGTTCTCAAAATTGCACCTTTGGGTGTTCATTCCCTGATGATTATTTCTTTCCTTCAGTGTGAAAATGGCATTCATAATCTACTCTCAGCACTGTACTATACAGTCTTTATGGGGGTGTGGGTGTGGGGTGGGGGTGCGGGGGGGTGAATGTGACTCTCTCAAGGATTACTGAAGGAGGGAAATTAATTAAAAAAATTTGACGACAATTCGGTTGGGTCATAATGATCAATGTAGCATTGTGATGACAACAGGATGTGTGTGATTTGAAAAGCTCTCATTAATCGTGTCAAGGGCTATTGCAGTTCCCAACAAGTAAATAATATTTAATGTGGTGTAGCTTCATCTTTCACCTTGACCTTAAAACCCTTTTGCAAGCAAGGAAATATGTAAGTGAGTATATAGAATGGACCGAGCAATTCTCACTGTGAGGTACGGTACAGCACGAGCAATTTCCTCCTCAGACAATAAGTAATAACAGCAATGCTGAATGGATGCAATAATCCAATGTAACGAGAAAGGCTATTATCTAGAATATTTTACAATTGTTATTCAATCTCATGATCAGAATGGGAATTTTGAAACTGTCACAAACAAGGAAATAGTGGATTTGGAAGTGGTCCAATTCCAAGGTCACATTCCTCTTTCCTGCTGCTTTTTTTTTTTTTACACTCCACAAATGAATGGAGAAGCTGCAAAGCATATTTTTGTTTTGCCCATTCCCCTTTTTTCCCATTGCAAATTTCCCCAGTGTGGGACAAATAAAGGTTGTCTTATCTTATCTTATCATATCTTATTTATAGTGTTGGCCAATCCGATAAGGAAATTGGGGCAAAGTTTACCGCAGAGAGCAGAGGATAAGTCTCCTGGCCTTTAAGTGGGGTACTGAGGAGAAACAACAACATGCTCCTTTAACAAAAAGGAGGAGGAAAAAAGTCAGGTCATAAGTTCAAGTTTGTCTTTCACATAATGAATACTGTACTTGCATTGGACACCATAGTGTGACTTCATGAATATATCTAGGCAGTCAAGTACTAATAATAATGTGGCTCTTGGACAGGAATCCGCAAATTGAAGTTTAAGCCTCCAACTTGTTCTTTCTGCTGCCACTTTAAAATTGCTTATCCTGTTCAATCCAAAAGCATTCAGGGCCACCCAGGACAAGCATTCAGCGCATTGTCATTCTCCTGACTCTTATCTTGAAGTGGGATCAATAAATCCATGGATCCGGCCCTGACTGGATTTTGGTGTACACCTGCCTCCTATTCTTTCCTTTGTCAAAGGACAAGAGCATCTGCTTGACACAACGCGTGATGTTTGGGTGAATGCCCATTAAGTTGTTTTCCAATGAATCAATTAGAGGCCATTTTGATTCATTCATTCCCGCCCTATGTGCCGATCTCTCTTCAGGGAGAACACGTTGGAAGACCACTAATGGTAGGAGTTAATTTGTTGCAAATTATTTCAAGGCAAATATTGTCACTGTCAATTAAAAAAAAATAAAATAAACGTTTTTTTTTTTCCTTATGCTTTTCGGCATCCTTACACAGTGTCTTAACGTGTTTATCTATAAAATCAGGAATCAATCTGAGTAACATTGCTACTGCCTTGTCATTCTGATATGACATCTTCATATTGCCAAGCGCTGCATTGAAATATTTTGTTTCATGTTCTCAATCAGATTCTAAACATCAACAAAATACTTTTTTTTTTAGTCGTCAGGCTTTAAACACATTCCGAAATCCTTTCATAATCATGGCTTGTTTTCATTCTCCCTCTCTCTTGCTCAATATTGAAGCAGCATGCAGCGGCATTGTTGTTAGATGTGAGAGGAGAATTATTCAGACAACCTTATACATAATTCTATTAGAGCAGACCGTTGTTTTGAAGCTGAAATTGCTCAGCGGCAGACAATAGCTTTTACTCGGCATACAATATGTTGTAAGTGCACAAAAATGACAGGGTTTCTCCAAGGTCAGGTGAGACAGATATTTTGGTTGAAATTAAACTGAGGGTTAGGTCTGAATTGGTCATGTGTGGCATTAGAGAAGCTTCTGGAACAAAGAAGCAGCTTGTTGACCAGTGAGTTAATGATCATCCTTCTATCCCTCACGGGCCTCTTCGCTTCCTCCTCTCGTATCAATCACATCACAGTTTGGGACATTCGGCTAGCCTTTGCAACACCTCCCATTGAGTCGCCAACTGTACAACATTATCCTTCATGTGGTCTTGCATCACTTTGCAGGAGATTGCACCATTTGTAGCACTCCATCCATTCACAGCATGTCGAATGTGATGTATGTGATGGAGAATCACAGAAAAATGAAAGAAAAAAAGAAACCGGTTCAAGTTTCACCGTGCATATTGTCTTCGCTTGTATCCTTTGAACAAAGCAGATGAAGGATAGCCTATTGTCTCTTTGTCTCTGCTGTGGTCGTGTTTTCTATTCATGCACTAATTTGTACAGCCCACTTACCTCTGGCTCAGTTTAGCAGGAAGAGGAAATGATCGACCCCTATGGGTTTCCCAGTGGGACATCGCTGACCGCAGCACTCAGCACCAAGAAGCATTTACAAAGACATCATTACAAACAACATATGTATGACTGACGGACAGCAACAGTTTTTGCGCCAAGGGAACATCAAGGTGGACACAGAGTGCATCTCTGTAACCCATTCTAATCATTGGGGAAGCTAAAATGGCCTTAAGTGAAAAGGATGAATGCAGCATGATTGAGTGATCTGTCAATGCACTGAACTAGCTTCACTGGAAAATCAGCAATTTTCTCTTCCAACACTTACGTGACATGACATACATACTGTATGAAAGTAATATAAATACAAGGGTAATGCATAAAATCATATAGAAGTATTTGCACCACTATTAAGAGCCCTGATAAGTAACCTTTTGCTTAAATTTACTCAGTTTCATCATAGATAAAGGGCAGAGAAAAGCCGTTGTAGTGGATGTAGCGGTCCCAAGTGATGGAAACATCAGAAAGAAGGAACACGAGATACTGGAGAAATACCAAGGGCTCAGAGAGGAGCTGGAGAGAGCCTGGAAGGTAAAGGTGTCAGTCGTGCCTGTGGTGGTCGGAGCACTCGGGGCAGTGACCCCCAAACCAGATGAATGGTTGCAACAGATCCCAGGAACAACATCGGACATCTCAGTCCAGAAATGTGCAGTGCTGGGAACAGTAAGGATACTGCGCAGAACCCTCAAGCTTCCTGGCCTCTGGTAGAGGACCCCAGCTGAATGAGGGACGGACACCACCCGAAGGGGGATGGGACGAGGAATTTTATATAAGCAAAGAGCTCCTTCTTGGCTCCTGATTAATACGGAGGGCTACCAGTTTGATTGTATGCCCCTACACACCTGCCCCGACGCCTCAGGTCTGTGGACCAGTCTTTGTTAGAAGTACCAAGAACTAAACTGAGGCTCAGAGGGGATCGAGCCTTTTCTGTTACTGGTCCCTCTCTCTGGAATGACCTCCCACTGAACATTCGGCAAGCCTCCTCGCTGCCCATCTTTAAAGCCCTCCTCAAAACTCACTTGTATTCTTTGGCGTTCGACTCAGCATGACTTAGATTTTTTCTTGATTTTACTGCTTGGTGCTTTCTACCGCCTTTATTACGGATTTGACTTACTGTTCATTGTGTATGTTAAATCGCTCCATGTACAGCACTTTGTATGCAGCGATCAAAGTGCTCTATAAATACTGTTGACTTGACTTGACGTTTGAAATAAATCTGCTCAAACTACCTTCATACTTAATGATTAAGATTTTTTTGACAAAGACTATTTTTTTGGAATAGGCCCGCGGTCCTTGAGGGCTCCCTGGTGCCTGCGGCCACTATGTTGGAGACCCTCTCTATCTATCTCTGGCTTCTTTCTCCGGCATCACTCAGCATATTGGAAATGTCAAATCCATCTTGGTAACCCTTGTAATGAGCAGAGGGGCTGCTGGCTTAAAGTAATTCATTTTCTTTTATTGACCATTGAATTCCAAAAGGAAAAATCACACACTGAGCAAGTGTTGTATAAATACTAGTTGGAGTCTGAATACATTGCTGGAGCTTTCTCGTGTGACAGTGCCTGCCTCATGCACTGACTTTGTGAAGTTTGTTTTGAGTTTGTGCCCTGCAGAGAAGTTCTTGCTCATCATCCACTGGGACCAAAATGTTTAACCTCTTATGTTAGCTCAGTCAGAAAGGATGCCTCGTTGAATGTTTTTGGAGTGACAGAGATTTGCGCCACATGTCAATACTAGTTAAACAAATTTGTAAATTAGATGTTTCAACTGATTTATGCAATGTTTCCAACCTCTATCCCCTCAGATTTACTCAAACAAATATGTGCATTAACTGTACTTCATTTTGCATGAACATCACTCCTGGTTAGATTTGTCATATTCTAACTAAAACTGCTCTCTGCACATCTGCCAAAATGAAAATCTAGTTACCGTAGTTTAGATGCAACATTTATGCACCCTGAGACTCTGCTTAGAGTGATGTTGCCTGTGCGTTGGGCTGCAATTTTGGTCAGACATGTTTTTTCTTCAGGTGTGGAGGTACACGATTGGAGGGCAGGCTCATTCCATTTGCAACTGGGCTGACCCATTTGCAACAAAATGCATTGGCTGAACATGGGATTGAGCCAATATTCAGCAATAATCCTCGTGCGCGGGAGGGCGAGAAGACGCTAACTGTGCAATTACCAAAAGAAAGGAAACACGCACGCTTGGCTTTCGCGCATAAGTGCACAGTTGTTTCTTACTTCACTTTGTGAACTCAGCAAATAGGGTCAAAGCCTTCCCTGTGAGTGAATGATTGCCAGTCTGCAGTCCCCTCAGCTTCTGCCTCGACTTTCATATTCTGTAGATGTTGCCGGAGTTCTGCCTCATTTAGTTCCGATCACAAGTTTGTCATATACAAGCTTGTTTTGTCTCTCCTGCTCGCCAGACCATCGCAGATACTAAACTGTAGTGTTACTTGTTTCTTCCAGCAGCTCATTTTCTGTCCCCTCGGGCAAATCAGACTATCCCTTCATTCTGTTATGAAGGAGTACAGCGTGGACATCAGGGCCCACAGGGCCAAGAGAACTAATTATGAGTTATTTTATTTTCAGTGAGTGACACTGAAAATAAAATAAGTTCTTCATTTTTGTTTTCACATGATTAAAATCTGGCAAACAAATACATGGAATTGGTTATTTTTGATGAAAACAGAAACATTTTTATCACATTTTAATCATGTGCAACAAATGTACTTTGTACATTTTCTAATTAACTAAATCCACAGGACACATTCTTATTTATTTATTTTTAACTATAGTGTGTCACCTAAATTGCCTGCTCACAGAAACTTGGATGACAAAGCAGGTTAACATGTCGGTTCAGGTGTTCTGGGTAACGTGACACTTCCTGAATGGACACTCTTTCTAAATATGCTTGCATACTGTGAGGGTAAAACCAAAAAAAGGCTCAAGTTAACATTATTCATTGCAACTTACAGTATTGGCATCTTCTTCTT
This sequence comes from Hippocampus zosterae, assembly GCF_025434085.1. NCBI lineage: Eukaryota > Metazoa > Chordata > Actinopteri > Syngnathiformes > Syngnathidae > Hippocampus > Hippocampus zosterae. The sequence goes on along the minus strand of NC_067461.1, from coordinate 13,196,120 downwards.
CTGGTAAAATTTCAGCCTAAACTTAAATGACCCAAATGTGACATTCTTGTTTTTATTGACAGTTGATTTTGTTTAATGCTATCCCCCCCCCCCCCCCCGGCATTCACTTTTTAGCTAACAAGCTACGAGAGGCTAGAATGCTTTGTTTCATATCACTGTCACTTGTCGTCCTACTGACAGCGCGACAGCATCTTAGTGTCAAGATTTTTGAGCATCCCTTAGCTTTTAACCATCTTAGCTGACAGTACCCTCATTTCTTGAAAGCCTAAATTCATTCATTCCATGTGACTATATTTTTCTTTTTATTATTTTTTTTTCCACGCTGGCCAGCCCATCACTCTTCACTTATCTTGACACGTTACTTTCCTTTTCTTTCATTTCACGGTCATGTCACTCTGTATTCCACAATGTGTTCGCATTTATTTATTCGTTCATTTATGTATTCGCTTTTGATGATGAGTCTTTCTCGAGAAGTGAACGGTTGCTTGAAGGGATGACAAGGAACAATGCTTTCTAATTTTCACAAAAGCTATGCGGGCCGCTCTGCATGCTAGTAATTTGCAGAAGTACTGTTGATGCAAGGCTACTACTGGTAATGTGTAACAGTGAAAAAAACTAAACACGTGATTCACTTACTTTTCTTATCAGCATGGTCTAGTCCTAATACGGTCCCTTTATCTGTGGCTGTCTGATCGATAGGAATAGCAATTTGACAGAAGTCCAAATGGAGTGCTGCATAGTCTCAATAGTGCATACATGACGCAGAAGAGCTTCCCTGTGGATCTTTGTGTAATTGTCTTGCAATTCTAATTGCTCATGCCTGTCCCCTGGCTGTTCTTCAGTACCCATTCACACCTTTCGTCATATCCCCACAGGTGGAGTGTGAAAGCCATTTGTTTCTAAGCAGGTTCGAAAGTACTCTCTTCCTTTGACAGTCCATTTTGTTTTATGCTACAGAGCATTTTAACTGAGCGAAACAGGTTGGACTCGACGCCGTGGTAATTTGGTTTGTAGGACGTCATTGGAAAATCATGAACCTGAGCCAAAAATGGACGTTTTAGCATTTTTACTTCCATCTCGATCCATTGTTTCCACATTGCACTGGTCATAATCAGACAATTAGTGGTTAATTTAGCCATCGTGAATCATGGTAGCAATATGTCAACCTGGCTTAAAATGAGCGATCCAAAATTGAACCCATATGAACATGGGCCGTGCTTTTATTGTGCACTTGAGCTTGAAGAATTTAGAATTTAGCAATAGGAATTTAGAGGCATTTAGCTCTTTTTACGGCATAGTTCAGGAATGATTTTTTATTCAGTACACATGGTGTCCTTGTAAATGAGCCTGCCATCCGAAACCGTTGATTAACTGCACGCTGACCTGGACTGTTGGTCAACAGACGGTCTGTTTGTGAATCTTTGCAATGTCCATAACCATTGACATGTTCTGAAGGTTTTAGATTCCCCATTCCTCTGAACCGTTTCTTTTTTTTCCTCAATGATTTAGTGTTGAGCACCTCCTGACTGAGGAGTAGCAAGGGCTTAATGAGAATGAGGATTTCAAAATGCTAAATCACCTCAGTTCGGGCACCACCTGTCCCTGGTGTGCCTTGGTAATTATCTGGCATCACTTCCTCCTTGTTTCTTCCCACTGAGAAGACATTAGCATAGTTCCGAGACGTCACTAAATGTGTGAGATGAAGCACTCGGCTGATTGCATGCGTGTTTTGACCTCCGTGTTCAACACATGGCGAAAACGCTGCAGATCAAAATGAAGCCTGAGGATGTTTTCTGCCTCAGCGCAAATAAACAAACGGCTCAAATGTTAGACTTTGTATAAATTTGCATGAAAGACTTCATTACGTTTCCGGACATTATTCTGTTGTGGCAACTGACCCTCTATTAAGCGATGGCCACTTGACTGAATTCCAAGGCTCCACACAAACCGAGCGACGTGGCTGAATGCAATTGAACTGTTCGGCAACTCACTTTCATGAGTGGACAACCATCGTACCCATTTTATTATTATTATTATTTTCCCCCAAATGTGAATGGAGCCATGTCAGTCATTTTCTTCCTTGATACCAGAAACATGATACCATGTTGTTTTTTTTTGTTAGTTTTTTTTTTTTTTGGGGGGGGGGTCTTTTCTTGTTCACTAAAAAAATAATACTGTACACTATGTGGCGCCTTAAAATGTCATCTCCTTAAGAATATCTGGGTCTCAGATTTTCCGTGACAGCAATTCAATACCTTATGTTTTGCAATGGTCAATCGCGTCGGGTGCAGGTGTGAGTGGCCGACTGCAATTGTCATTGTGACTGTTCACTTCAGTGTTGTTTAGCCACATCGCTTGGTGTGATGCAAGCCTGAGGTAATCGGACAAGTTCCCACAGTATTATAAAAGTGCTCTATAAAATAGACTGTGTGTTATGTTTTTGCTGTGTTTACATCGATTTAATTTCCCTGATGTAATAGAAATGACATTTGTCTCGACTAGAAAGTACAACAATGTCTACAACCAAAGTAGAGGCATCATAATTATTTGATGTATTCGCAGCTTTGTCATAAATCATAGATTACGAAAAAAAACATGCTGAGTTGAGACGGTTTACAAAAAAAAGTTTTATCCCACCCTGCCTTTAAGCATGTTAACATGGTTTGGACCTATTCATTCGTGCATTTATATTTTAATGTTATTTTATTTTAGTCAACTGTGATATAATGTATGTGACTGCTGATTGCCACCATGATTTGTTTGGCTGCTATTCGTCAAACACCATGATAACAATACCATACTATGATCGAATGCAAAACTATACTTCTTTGCGCCGTCATGGAGATTTTTAGTCTGCCCCGGGTCTTAGTTTAGACAGCTGTACCCAGGGGACTTGAACCTATTACCCTTTATTGATTCAGGCCTCAGGTCTGCGGAAACCTACTTTCACCAGGTCTCGTTTGCATATGGCTTTTGAACGTTAACCACCAAAGTGTCAACTGATGTCTATATCTTTATGAAGCTGTTGAGTCAGGTTATTTATTAAAGAGGTTTCAGACCAAACTTGTTTCTTAGTAGACGCTTGATAATCATTTGGTCAGGTTGTGAGCAACTTTCAGAAAGATCCTGAAATTCTGTCCAAGACTAAACACTTACATTTATATTTGATTTGTAATAGCAAGACAAGTTCATAAATGCGGAAAGATAACAGTACCTCGGAAACATAGTCAAATGTAATCACCACAATATGTGGTGTACATTTGATTCTTCTTTTTCCTAGATTTTCTTCAGTATCCAGGAATCGGACATTAGCTTCTGATTCCTTATGTCACAATAAATGTATTTCCAGGTGTTGTCATCACAAAAAAAACAACAAAAAAAACATAGAAAACGGAAAATACTTGAAAATGTGATTATTCCAATGTCGAACCTTACATCACACATGATGACAGTTAATTTGGTGGTACGTTTGCCTTATTTGAGTGCAGTCAGCGTGGGCTCAGTTGCTACTCTGTCACAGTGAGAATACGAGTAAGCATGGCTGTGTGCATGCGAGACTGATTTGCAACCAGGGTGTAGTCCACCTTTCGTCCACAATCAGCTGAATTGGATCCAGCTTTACATGACCCTGAACAGGATACACTGTATAGAAAATGGAGAGATTGGTGATGGTTGGCCTTTTCACCCCACCCCCCCACCCCCGCCCCCAACTTCGGATACTAAGACTTTGGGGGCATTCAATTTAGGAAGTTCCACTCTAGTGCTTTGCCAAATAATTCATGGTGGAAGGGAAAAATCCCTATTCAATTATCAGTATTGTAGAGCACAGTGACAGTCCAACAGCACACATGTTTTTATTTAGCCTTCCCTTTTTACTTTAATCAGAATCCATGTGGGAAAACTTTGCATCTCCTGAAGGTCAGTATCAGTCGGCAGTCAGAATCTGCTTATTAGAGGTACATTTCATCAGACGTTTCCTGCAAGGCACGTAAAGATGCACTTTTGAAGTAGTTTTCTTCTGAGAAAAATACAAGACTGGCGATAGTAATGACACGCCTTCAGTCCACTGCAGATGCTGATTGAAGACTCTATTTTGGCTTCGGGAGTTTTATCAGTAGCACTCTAACTCCCAGAGGAGTTCACTGTGATCTTTCAGTCACCCACTGGAGGTTGCAAAGGGGCCCCTCCACATATCCTGTTAGAGGAATGTGAGTTTCCAAGAGGAGGCATCTTCCTAGCTTGTCAGCCTGCTGCAGCACCTTCATTAACATACCGACAGCATTAGCGTGCTTCATAAAGCTAGCATACTGCACCACACACTTACACAGGCGTATCGCCACAGCCTCAAGCTTACCCATCGCAGTACTTGTTGTGAAGATGACAATGCAGGCACTAAATAAAACATTGTGATTTGACGTGAATGGGTGACACCCTCCCTGTGAATGTAAATTCCACTTTTCCAAATAGAATTAATTAATGAAGACTCCCCCTGACCCCCTCAAGAAACATGACTCATGTTGTCAATTGAAGCATCAGGCTCTGTCACAGGTCATCGATTCTATTTGTGTCATTGATAAGAATTTCTGACGCAAGCAAAGCAAGTGAATTACTGAAACAACACTGCTGTGTATGACACGTGATAAGAATGCAATGGCAGTCTGGCAATGTACTGCTTTCACATGGCTTCATATACTGTAACTGCGACTGTCAACTTCCCAGGAATACTGTCATTTCTAACCTCCAGGGCTTCGTAGCTGTGTTTACAAAGAGCAACATGTGCTAGCTGATTAGCATTTTGTCTGTTTGGAGCAGGAGTGCAATTTTCTGCTGTGCACCAGCAAAGAAAGTCAAAGCTCTCCACCCATAAAAATATAGGGGGTGACTATCCATATTTTGGGTTCCAAAAAGAATGTAGATTTCCTGAAAACATAAATGTGGCCGTGATTGTATTTAGCATCAGCAGTTTTCTTCACATTCACGTATGACGACTGCGCTCATGCTGTTTGAAAGTGGATGATATCATGTTTGATTGGCATGTTATGCAAATTAAATAGCTAAAAGCTATGATGGCCAGTCCCTCCCATAGACAGCCCGCCCTGACAGCACTTGGTAGCTCCTTCAGCCAGAGACTGTTACACCCGCGCTGCAAGAAGGAGAGATACCGACGCTCGTTCCTACCGACTGCTGTCAGGCTGATGAACAAAAAATAACAATCATAATAATAATAATAATTAAATGATGTGAAGGAAAATTGTAAATAGTACTGCGATTTATCCATTTTGTGTTCATATTGCATTTAATTGAAAGATGTTTGTTGTTTTTTTTTCTTTCTTCTTTCTTCTTTCGACATACATTCTTGCTGCTGGAGGCTGTAAATTTCCCCAGTGTGGGACGAATAAAGGATATCTTATCTTATCTTATCTTAAATAAAAGGTATGGCATTTAGTCAGGCTCTTACAATGATCAATGAAGCTTCGCTTCGAAAAGATTTGGATTTTGACCACCTAGTGCAGGTTTCACTGTGTGTGTGTGTGCATGTGTGCGTGTGTGCGTGTGTGCATGTGTGCGTGAGTGCGTCAGTGCGTGCGTGCGTGTGTGCGCGCGCGTGTGTGTGTGTGTGTGTGTGTCAGGGGGTTTGCACAGAGTGCCTATACATAATTTAGTTTGTCTGGGAATAAAGGGTCACGGTTCAGGATTATACTGGAATAGACTGAACTTGTTTCTTGGGCTGTGAATTGCTTTTGCAGAATTTTGCTATTGTTCTAACATATTGTTCAATTCAGATTGGTAGAATACTTTGAACCACAACTGGTTTTGCATGTTCCCATTATTTTAGGAGTCACCAATTTGGTGCCAGGCCGCCCCCCAAGAATGACACGATTAGCCCACGGGCTTCTTCGAGAAATAGCTCTCCAGTGAAAGGAATGTATTTCCTTGAAATATCGTACAAGTAGAAATGAAGTGCTCCATATCGATATTGTTACTGTTTACTACCTTGTTAAATAATCAGTAATAGTTATGAGGAATTATTCGCATGATTCGCAAAGCTGAATCATGTTCTTCAGAATAACAGAATTTCAAGTATTTTGAATGTGTTTTAACTTCAAGGTTTGCTTGGTTCGGGGGGGGGGGGGGGGGGGTCAGGAATGTGTATCAAACTGGTAGTCATTTACATGACATCACTTTCAAAAAAGATTGGTGACCCTTGCCTTATCCTGCCGCTGTGCAGAATAGCTTCTGCAGTGGCAGGAGGATGTTACATGTCCTCATTTTATTCTTCCCTGTTCCATTGCACAATTGCATCACACAGAAGGATGGATGGTGTAAAAGAAAGGAACAGACAAAGATTAGTTTAGTGCCACTAATTAAGAAACGGGCAGAGAGGAACTGCATACTATCTCGTGCAGGATGTCACGCGGCCCTCCAGCACCTCCGCTCTGTTAATTACCTTTGGAGATGCACTATCTCTCCCAGGAAGGGGCGAGCATCTCTCGAGCTGCTCCCTGCACGCCCGTGAAAAATAGATGCTGCCCAACCAGACCAAAGCGTGTGTCTTCTCTTGAAATACATTCATTCACTCATTCATTTTCCAATCCACTTATCCTCACAACGGTCGCGGGGGGCGCTGAAGCCTATCCCAGCTGTCTTCGCGCCGTAAGCGGGGGACACCCTGAACCGGTTGCCAACCAATCGCAGGGCACACAGAGACGACCAACAATCTGCACTCACAGTCACACCTAAGGATAATTTTGAGTGTTCAATCAGCCTGCCATGCATGTTTTGGGGATGTGGGAGGAAACTGGAGTACCCGGAGAAAACCCACTCAGGCCCAGGGAGAGTATACAAACTCCACACAGGGAAGCCGGAGTTGGAATTGAACCTCTGCACTGTGAGGTCGATGCGCTAACCACTGAACCACCGGGCCGCCCTCTTGAAATATAACTCTAACAATTATGATCGTTTATTCCATGTTTTCACATCGCCACAGAAGTCTCTCAAAAAGCAACAGAGCAAATTTGCAACAGTACAAACCTCAAACGAGAGATTCATCAAGCACAAGTAGTTTTCGCTTTGCGTCTGTTTTCGTACAAACTGCCATCAAGTGAATGCAAATTAACAGCAGCTGTTAATGGTTACCATACTGTGTTACCAAAGCACAACTTTAAAATAGAATGTATGTTAATTGTCGCTTGATGCATTTGCATCTGTTTCTAAGGCACATCTGTTTTACCAAGCAATAGAGCATCTGACTTGAAATTAATTAGTATAAAAGTTACAGTCTCCAACTTTAGAAGTTCCTTCTAAAGGTGGAAATAGTATCGGTACCTAATGTGGTTCTTTTTTTTTTTTTTCTTTACCCCAATTAATATTCTGCAAGGCCAGAGGGCATCTACCTTACTAATTCAAAAGGAATACTCGCAAAACATACTCAGCCTTCCCTTGGCTGAGAAATCATGTTCTGAAGAACAGCATGTCCCTGAGTTATTCTCTGGTGTTGGATCATGTTGTTATAATCTGTTCTACAGTGTAGCCTGGTAGATCGCAGAGAGACAAAACACACACATAGCCAAAGAGTGCTAAGTGCGGGCTCATGTCTTAACACTCCTGCACCCTCCTCTCACTGTGGAGTTCCCACTTAAATAGACAGCATTACATCATGTCTTTCAGATTTTTTTTTCAGTTTGACTGTATTTGTTGTAATGCAGCAGTATTTTTCTTTTTAAATGTACCGGTATGTCTTCTTTTTTAGTACCAGCCAATTTTAGACCCTTTTTTTTTTTTAACCCTAAGTTTTGAAAGTTTTTGGAAAAAAAAAAGTATCTGGGGTTGAATGTGTGGAGTGTGAAAAGACATATAAATATGTATTTAGAAGTGAATGAGTTTTAAAAAGGGACATTTGCATTCTGTCCACTGTACTTACATGGTTGATGTGAGCTATTGACTGGAAATTTGAAATTATCGAAATTATTTAGCATTTGTTGGTTCAATTTTGATTTAGGTGAGGTTTTATTCATTGCTCAGACTGCTATCAATTAAATTGCTTCGGCCAGTGATTTATACATGACAGGTATCGACTGCATGTTTTTTTCACTTTGTATAATTTTATCCTGCTTGACTATGACCTCAATCCTGTCAATCTCACCCTTTTTCTTATTTTAGTAGACTCGGTATGGAAATGTAAAATGTGGTTTTAAAAAAAAGGCCTGAGAAGGTCTTGATTTAGCATGGCGAAATAGGAGCAGCATGATGACTTTAGTAAGGGCATGTGAGTGGTGACTTTATCAAAAGAAGTGAGTCATTTTTTGTATTTTTTTTTCAAGCAAGGCTGTTTTTAGATGACAGGAAATCACTGGGATGAAAACGTGAATTTACTTGATTATTTATCCATCTGTTTTTAATTTAAGCCTTATCACAGTGGACATTGATCACAGTGTCTGAGCAGCCCAGACTCCACCGAGTAGATGCTACTCAATCAGATAGGCTCATTTGAGGATTTGTTTTTCCTCTCTCGAGCATCTGGTGCCAATTTTCTGAGGACTTTCGACCAAACCGTGGATGATCCTCCATTACACCTATTTGTCCTAAAAAGTAGAGCACAACACACACCGAAGTGTTCTCCTCTTGAGGTTGTTTAAATACTCTCCTGCTCAACAATTTTAAGGAGCTCGTGACACCTGATAAAGAACACAAATAAGAAAGAGCAGCAGCAAATTCTCCACTGTGCTATCGTTTTTGCTTGTTTTGTGTATAGCAAATGTTTGATGTCTTTTCTTTTGTGCTGTCAGCGATTTGGCCCATTGGTCACATTTGTTTCTGTAGTATGTCTTTGATACAACATGGGAAGTTATCTGAGGTACGGTTCAGAGGCAAAAGACAGGGCTTTTTGTTTTTAGGTTGACTTAACACGTCTGTTGCTTCATTGTCGCCTCTTATCGAGAGTTTGCATTGCCTGTTTTGCGCTTAAGGCTTTGTTGAAAGGCGACGCAGTCCTTGCCAGTCCAGACTTTTTTTTTTTTTGCAGGATGGTTCAATTGCAGCAGGAGAAACGCTTTTGAGAACTTGAAAAAATTGTAGCGCCTCTCTCTATTAGACTGTCATAAGTCAGATTGATGTGAGCTTGCTACTTTTTAAACAGGCATATGACTCCTGTGATGTTTCTCATTATTTGATTATGTGAGACAGCTTTAGTGTAGTAAGTAAACAATATGCTGTGTTGACCCGAGGTTGCTCCCGAGAATTTAAAAAAAGAAAAAAAGTATCGTAATTTTGTGTTCTCGAAATACAATCCAATGAGACTATCCCATCATAATTATGATTGAATGATTGTTGATGCAATGAAATTGATAGTCCTAAATTAATTGCAAGAGGGATCCTCAACAACTCATTTTAGTATCACAGAGTTGGTATCGATTGTAGCCATTCGCACCTTACTCGCCTTTCTGGTTTATGGACCAAATTTTAGAGTGCTGAGGGTGCTTCCGTGCAAGATGAAGTTGTTCAGAACCCAAAGTTTGAAAACAATAGATGGCATGCATTGTTAGATTGGGTGAAGATGTTTGTGGCATCACTGCACAATTCTTTCTACGGCATCCGACTTGTTTTGTTTGGCTTGGTTCAAAACTGGTGTTCACAGATACATTCTTACCTCAGCCCAACGTCAAGACTCCATTTTCATCTCCTAGTAACAGTTATATTGTGTTTTCAGGAGAATTAAAGACATGCTTACATTCAACTAGAAGTGCTTAATTCCATACATTTATTGTGTAGAACGACCTCTTCAACACACTCCAGAAAACAGTTGTGCTTAAAGTACTGTATTTACTATTGGTTAAAGTTATTTCAGGATATTATTTTTGGAATATATTCAACACGATGAAAAAAAAGTCATTTTTAGATAAAAACGGCTCATTTTTTGCACAGAATTCACCTCTTATTCAAATGTGAATGAAGCTCTACTTCAAGTATTTATTCACTTGATGTCATATTTTTAACTATTGTTCTCCTGGGACAATTCATAAATGTCACTTGCAGTTTGTAAACATTGTGGGAATTACCCTTCATCCACGTTCAAACCATATCCAACTTTTCAAAGCCTCAAATATGAGCTTCTTTCCCCACATTTAATTGCCGCTGAGAGTACTTCCAGAAAAGTCCTGTGTAAAGTGGTGTTGCGGCTGCCCAAGCGCCTTTGCTTGAGCCTTCCCAGATCTGTGCTGCGGTCCAGAGGAGTGGGGCCAAAACCAACAGATGGGTAGAGCAAAAGAAACGCTGCAGCAGTATTTGTCCCAAACACCACGCTGAGCGGGTGTCCCTCCACAGATCACTTGGCTTGACATGCCCTGGGCCTGTGCCAAGGAACTCGAGTTAAAATGGTTGAGCGAGGGCTAGCATTGAATGAATGGAGGTTGCCCTCAGAATTCAGCCAGGCCTTTTGAATCACCTCTGAGTAACCAAAATTATTCATTAAGTTGCATTTTGAATGGTCATATTTAGACATGGCATTCTTTAAGTTCAGCCTTCAATTATATGAGTTCCAATAACAACTCCGCTTGTCTGTTTTCGCAAACATATACGCAATTAAAAACACAATTTCCCAAACATGCTGCAGATTTGAATCCGGAAAATGAATTTACTCATGGGATGGATTGAATCTTCTCTAGTCATTCTTGCTCCATCCAACAGCCCGGGTCTGCAGTGCAATATTCAGCCCCAGGCATGTTGCCCTGTGTGTGTATATGTGTACTGTGTGGGTGGAAGGAGTGCAAGGCAATTGCTAATGCTTGATATGAGCTGCCTCCCTCTCCCTGTAAACAGGATATAATATCAGTCCTTCATTAATGATGCAGGGGACCAGGCTCTCAAAGCTTTCGACCCTGAATCACGATTGCATTGTACTCTGTCTAACGGGAGTTGGGTGGCACTTTGTGTGGACTAGCTGTTGACAAAAAAAATAACAATATAAAATAATATAAATAAATATAACAATAAAACACTGTTCGCACTGACAGTGCTCACAAAATGATTTTAAATCAATGCAAAGAACAAAAAGCTGAGTTGGTAGCAGTTTGCATGTTCACTGGATTTGCTGGAAATCAATCAAAACTTGACAAAGACTGGATCACATCATCGCTGCATTATCATCACTCTTAATTTTCAAGCCGCATTTGCCCCTTATTTTTCCTTAGCCCAAATAATCGCATCCGTTTCTCATCAGCTCCCTGGGAGCTGCCTTGTCACTAATTAGAGATACTTTCTGAGTGTTGAGAATCTACTAAGGGATGGCAATTGTTTCCTTGTGGCACTCATCTGTTTCCTGCCGTTATTCTTGTACTGCGCACACTCTTGTATTGCACGCACACTGCGTGATGGGTGACTAAAATACCACTCGGCTGTCTCTACCGCATTCTGTATGCTGTGTCTACCTACAGTACCTATACATATACTGTAGTCTGCTCGTTATCATTCTCATCAAAAAGATTTGTCAACTGCATTAAAAATGCCAAATAGTCTTTTATGGTGGTGACATTTGAAGAACTTTTTTTAAACCCATCATTCTTCCACTTTTCTGAAGCGCTTATCCTCACGATTGGTGGTGTCATGCTGTCTGAATGTTAAATGTCAAGTTCTCGAAGCGCTCTTGCTTAAAAACAGCGTTTCACTTCATATTTTGTCCTTTGTCTGAAGTTTGGATTTGATATACAGTCCTCACTGTCCCAATTTGTCGTGCACTATATTCCGGAAGCTGTTTTATGTCCTTACTTCTTGAGTTCAACGATGCTTTCCATAGACGATGCTAAGGTGTTCTGAGAGTAAAGTCCAAACATTGTAGCTCCAGCTCTGTACTTACTTGAACCATTGTCACTCATCTGTATGCCACAGCACCATACACTTTAAGCACTCAAGGACATCTGTACAATATTTTCTACAAATACTGCTACTGGTTCCTTTAAAATGGTGCAATGATTATCTGCAGTGACTACACAGCTGTTCTTGTATTGTAGTCTACCACTGATCACTTAAGCTCTGCTTGATACTTTGCACATTGTCTCACAGCTGTTATTGGGTTGGGACTACCACACAACGATACCCTTACACTATGGAATGTCTTTCCATACTTATTTCTCCATGTCCCTGTTTATCATAGTTGCTTGTTATTGATGATATTAGTGTAGCCTGTACTGCCGGAGACAAATTCCTTGTGTGTTCTTCATACTTGGTCAATAAAGATGATTCTGATTAAATTTTTGCACCAATTGATTTCGACATTTGCATTTACAGATCATCCACTGTCAATTATTGGTTAGGGAGTATTTGTAAATGCAGCGTCTGAGGTACACGCAACCTACAGGGAAGCATCACTTTTTCTCCCAGTCTGACTGCCCAGTTTAGCCAACGGAGCTCGTAATTAGCCTGCTTGCAGTGTTTATTCAAGAGCTTATGAGAGATGATTGACGCCTGTTATGTCAGTGAATGCCATCCTGGCGGTGTGGAAATTGCCTAAATGGATTTTATTAGCTATCATAACGGAGGATGTGGCTGTTATTTGACGGCTATTGCCAACGTTGTTTGAAACCGTCGGTCGCTCTGTCCTGTCAGTGTTTACCTTCATAAGTTAGCATCATAGTTCACTTCACCTTCACATCTCATGCTCTGCCATATGGGCCATTTTTAATCTGAAGCCCCGAACAAAGCACAGTGCGTTGATCCAGCATGAAATCCAGGGATGTGCAAGGGATTGTTTTCTAAAGAGCAAAAAGTGTTCAAGCCTGCAACACTCAAATAGGTTTTATTGTGTGTGCCTTTAGCGTCTTCTTGGTTCTGCCAATCAAACTGAAGGAAACATGCTTCTCCGTAGGGGTTGGTGCTTTCGCTGCATGGCTCTCTAATAATAGGCTTTTATGAGTGGGTACAGTAACAGATAGTGCTCTCCCGAATCCACCTCACAGAGAGTTCCACAGTACTGGAATATAAACTGACAGCGAGGTGCAGCGTTGTTAAACTAGAGTAGAAATAAACAGGCAGTGAGCACATACATGTCAATCACACAATTTAGATGAAACAAGTGGGCAGGCCACTGGATATTCAAAGTCAGAATTATTTGAAGTAGCAATGAACTGAAGTGACTCTTTTGTTTCCCACCCACCTCACGGCTAAATTGATCTGAACAACGGCATTTCTTCCGGCACTGAAGATCCCTCACAGCTTTAAAAGACTTAGCTGTTTGCTCAGTGATTCATTTGTCCTGGAACACAATCTCCACATACCAAGCAAGAACAGTGCAGCTTTCACATGGAAAAATATCAAATATCATGCAGGCATAACAATTCCGGTCATATACTTGGAAATGTGTACTTTGATAACAAGCCAACTCTTTTTTTTGTGTTTTTTTTTCATACTGCATTTCCAGGTTACTATATATATATATATATATATATATATATATATATATATATATATATATATATATATATATATACACACACACACGATTGGCAAAACACATACAGTAAATATTCTCTAGTACGGACTCGTGCTTACGCTGTCCATTTTGTCCTGAGAACAGAAATTCCTCATTTGGGAAATGAGAATGGTACATGTCCTTTATGAACCTGCAAGTATGTTGACAAAATGCACGTGTAACAACACAATCAATAAAATACAAAAAATATAGTGTCCAAAAACTGTTTATATAACAAAAACTGCAATACAGGTGTATCCCAAAAAAATCACAACAGTAAAATACATACAGTATTTTAATGTTTATTTTTTTCCTTCTTGGGAAAAAAATGTATTTTGGATTGTTTTGTTGGATGCATTATTTGGTTTATGACAATGTTTGCCTGCACAGTTTTCTTGCTAGCTGCAAGTACTGGTAACTGTCCCGTTGATCACCAATGTCTGGTAATTCTTGTGCATACTGAAGGATTTTTGTTGCCATTTTCATTGCTTCCTTGCTCGATGGTGGCTTGTCCTCAGGAGTTGAATCGATTATTTTTTAAAGTTTCTTAGATTTGCGTCTTTCCGACTCCAAGTGTCTGCTGGATCTTTTTAACTTTGTGACCAGCCTCGCTCAAACGGATGCATTTCACTCGCTCTGCTCCTGTCGTTACAGTTCTTCTACGTTTCGATGTGATGATCTACACGACGTAAGTGAATAAAGTTAAAATCTTTTGCAATTACAGTAAAATGCACGCCAATAAAAAGTCGCTTACACGTCTTCGTTTCTGATGAATGAAAACGGCGAAGCGAACACGTTTCTTCGGTCATGTCGAGTGGGTGCTGCTTTTAAGCTAGTGCCGCGTTCTCCAGGACGTAAGTGAATAAAGTTAAAATCATTCACAATTACAGTAAAACACACGGCAATAAAAACTCACTTACATGTCGTCGTTTAGAATCGGATGATCGAAAAACGCGAAGTGAAAACTTGTTTCAGCGTTGTGTCTTTTCCATCGCATCACGTGGGCGTTGCATGTATTTAAGCTCCCGCGGCATTACACCTCCACCCGGGTTACGGGTAGTGGAATCTCCGCTTACGCAAGTAAACGTAATATCGTAGTCAGAATGTTAATGCGTAGGTTTTTATTACGGGTGAAGGATATTCCTTTCCATGGAATTCCGGGGATGGGAATATTTACTGTACAAACTAATGGGTAAGGCATCATGATTGATGGGTGAAAAACTACTTCCGTCAACGCCTCGTCTATCTGGGTTTGGGTCAGTCAATGACAGAGTGACAGAGCTTCAGTTTGTACTGACAAAATGCCCACCACTGGTCATTTGTAGTTTGCTGCACTGGTTGTTGTATTGAACATATATTCAAATTGTGAGTATTTAATTTTATTTTTTTTTGGTAGAGCCAAGCTTTTTCTTTGTCCCTCCCCCCTTACATTTTTCGTATTGAAGGGAAATGTTCTCGTGACATTAGCTACCTTTGTACATTTGTTCAAATCTAACTGGATGTGATTGCCTGTTTGTTTTTATTTTGTTTTTGTTTTTTGTTTTTTCCCTGTCGCAGCAAGTCTCGGTTTGAGAAACACTTCATCCATGGGACATTTGCATTAGTAAATGGCACAAAACTGACAGGCTCCTCTATAAATGAGCGAGTATGCTGTCCAAACTACTGGTGGGGAAATGGGACATCTTGGGGGCATAGGCACTGTATATGTCTGCGTGACAATGATGAATGCTGCCTACAAAATACAGGATAAGTGATTTTCACCACCTTTATGGCGTTTTTCATTTTTTTATACACTGACTGAAATTGGGTCATTTTTGACTGGGTCTGTTTTGGCAACTACAGTGTGGTGATAAAAGCGGGAATGGATTATCAATAGGTAGGTTCACAACTCATGGAGTAAGCATTATGTATTTTAATGGAATGACTTCTCAATTAAAGCCCAAGAAAATTATTAAACATGGCCAGTTCTCTGGGTTCAGTGCTCAGGTTGGTCTTTTTGATTGACAACGTTGGAATAGATTTTACAATACAATACAATACATGCTGATTTATATAGCGCTTTCACAACAGCGGCAGCTGTAACAAAGCGCTTAACAAAACAGTTAACATAAAGTAAAATAATAAACACAACACATAACATAAAACACAGACAGTCATGCAGTTCTAACCACTTTTCCATCACACGCTTTGTTGTTTGAAGCAGTTTGAGATGAAAGAGGAGAGAATCCAAGTGTCCTTTAACCAGTGGATCAGAGATCACTTACGATTGTATTATTGTCGGTGTTTTACATTACGTGTTCTGTTACTATTTTTATCTTATGTTCAGTGTTCTGCAAAGTGCTTTGTTACAACTGCAGCTATTGTGAATGCGCTATATAAATGAAGATGTCTACATGTTTATGTATACATCTGGATTATGGCAATGTACTATTTGTATTTGTATTTGTATTTGTATATTAATGTAAATGTGTATTTGTATATTCCTCGCTGCCCATCTTTAAAGCCCTCCTCAAAACTCACTTGTATTCTTTGGCGTTTGACTCAGCATGACTTAGATTTGCTCTTGATTTTACTGCTTGGTGCTTTCTACCGCCTTATTACTTATTACTTATTACTGATTCGTCTTACTGTTTATTGTATATGTTAAATCGCTCCATGTACAGCACTTTGTATGCAGCGATGGCTGTTTGAAAGTGCTCTATAAATACTGTTGACTTGACTTGACTTGATTCAGTAATTTTTGCTCAGGGAAGCACATTTTTTTAATCTGAAAAAGTTTGGAAAAGACCCATGTATGTAATCATACTTGGCCTTCTGTACTTGTGCCCGGTTTCTGGATCCAACCCAAAAGAAAGATGTACAGTATATGTATATGTATGTATGTATGTGCGTGCGTGTGTGTGCGTGTGGGTGTGTGTGTGTGGGTGCGCGTGTGTGTGTGTGTGTGTGTGTGTGTGTGTGTGTGTGTGTGTGTGTGTGTGTGTTGAAGATAGTGATCTATCTGGCAAAAGCTAAATTTTAAAGTTATTTTTAAGTGCATAGATGGCAGGGGAACACATACTGGGTGCCTGTTAAAACACATGATGCAAGTTTGCATAAGAATTTGTATGTGTAACTGTACTTAAGGATTCAGCAGGTGCCACATTTTGTGTGCTCTTGTTGTCATGTCATGTTTAAACAGCCTTCCCAACATGGCAACACATCTGTTGTGGTTTACAAAGTATATCCCCACCTCCTGTTGCTTGTTGGACCTTATTACAGGCAGAAGAGCAAACATTTTAGGACCCTTTGTTCAAAAACAATAAAGGGCACCTCATCAAAGTGTTTTATAGCCCCTGATGTTTTAATGGTGTTTACGGGGTTTGTATGAACAGAAGCTTCATGTCAGAGACACTTGATCGCTGTTGCTGGGTCATTGAAGTTTGGCACTTAACTTTCTTCAAGGCGGTTTTATGCCTTGATAAACCAGAGCAATTAGTCACATGCTGCACAGTTTGAGAGAGTTGCAGCCGAGTAGTGTGGAAGCTGCTGTATGATAAGGTGGGTGTGAAGATAAGATATCTTCCAAAATGCAATCTCATCTGTCTCTTATAAAGGCGTATTATTTGCTTGTTCAAGTGACTGAGAAGTTTTACTCTTGCTTTGAAAAGCTGTTCCGTGAAATGAGCAATTTGTTATTTTTGAGGTTGTCGATGTTTCTCCTCACTTTGAATCGTCTGGTTTCATAGAGACAAGTGAACCTTTGTCATTGGTGTCATGTTTGTAAGCAAAAATCTCACATTTTAGGTCATTGACTGCATGCATAATTGCAACAGTAAGAAAAGAAAATACAGACGCTATGCCTACTGCTTTAATTATTTGAGAGTGAAAACACGCCAAATAGGAAGCGAGTTGACACTATTAATAATTGGTTGTCTATGTGAAGGAAGAATGAAACACACCTTTACAGCACACTGATGAGGAATTGGCAATGTTGTGCAGTGGCAGCATTACAAGCAGCGTCGTTACTTTTTGAATTACATTTCTCAATTGCATGGTTGTGACATCGCTGTTTTCAACCTCAAATAGCTTTTCAGAAGTGAAGCTAGTTTTGTGATCGCAAATTGTCATCACGTTCTCGAAAGCAACTATATATTTCCCCAGGCAGTTCTAAACCTTAAGGCATCGCTTCCATTTAACACTTATGCAGTTCGTTGTTGGGTTAGGGTTTTGGCACAAGCCTCCAAAATCCAACGCAAATTTAAAGAAAAAAACTCAGGTGTTTCCCGAACATAAAGGAACAATCGCGAGCTCCTCCAGCCATTACAACTGGGTCAGCAAATCTATTTTCTATCTCGTTTTTCTTTCTTTTAAAGAGGCGTGACCCAACAGAAGTAGTTTCATTTATTGTCAAATTACTTGATGAGCTCCCGATATTTTCGAAGTAACTCACACCAGCAATGGGAATGGCAAGTCATTGTTGGACCACGACTACTACATATTTGCTGTAAAACCTCAGAGGATCATTTTTCCCAAGTCTTCTTTTAAAAGTCATCGGCAGTGGTGCAAAAGTGCAGACTTTTTAATCTAACAAAAATAAATTAATGATTGTTAAAGGTTTCCACCTCTCACATCAGACCAAAATGAGACACTCCACACACAGGATGTTCCTGTTATTTTTCGTAATTGCTTCTTACAGTTACTTTAATGGCCACGGTTAGATCTAGTGTAAAGGAGGTGTAGAAGGTGAATAACAGTGTCCAAACCATTTAATCAATTAATACATGGGAGCACTGGTACGTAGTCTACACTGTGGCTAACTTTTTGCACTTGAGCTGCTTCACAGTGGCTGTTAGAAGTGCATTTCCAGTGGCTTCTTAATCCTTGACCACTGGAACACTTTTTCCCCCCTCGGTGCTCGTCACTCACCTACTGTGTGCTTTCCTATTCAGAGAGGTGGCCATGGAGCCAAGCCAAGCTGAATTCAGGTCACATCCACCATTCAGCTGTAACTAACCAAGGCCCTCTTAGACTGTTGAAAGAGTGAGTCCTGATGACTATTTTACTCAGATTTGAACAGTCGAAAATAATTAATATTTCTCCCCTGGTCTATTAAAAAAACAACCCCCCCCCAAAAAAAAAACAACAACAATGTAATTCCTTTTAAATCATTTTTTTTTTGAATTTGTAATGACAATTCATGATATTGATTGCCAAACTGTCCTGTACATTCTAATGTAACTGTAAATGTTCAGGCACTCATTACCTGTCATCTGAGTCCATCCATCCATCCATCATCTACCGCTTATCCGGGGCCGGGTCGCGGGGGCAACAGCTTTAGCAGGGAAGCCCAGACTTCCCTCTCCCTAGCTACTTCTTCCAGCTCTCCCCGGCGGATCCCAAGACGTTCCCAGGCCAGCTGGGTGACATAGTCTCTCCAGCGTGTCCTGGGTCTTCCCCGGTGTCTCCTCCCGGTGGGACATGCCCGGAACACCTCACCAGGGAGGCGCTCAGGAGGCATCCGAATCAGATGCCCAAGCCACCTCATCTGGCTCCTCTCGATGTGGAGGAGAAGCGGCTCGACTCTGAGCCCCTCCCGGATGACCGAGCTTCTCACCTTATCTCTAAGGGAGAGCCCGGACACCCAGCGGAGAAAACTCATTTCAGCCGCTTGTATCCGGGATCTCGTTCCTTCGGTCACGAAAGAACGAGATCTGAGTGTTCAAGTAAAATAAACCCTGACATAACGCCAGCAAAAACTTTTGAATTTACACTGAGGTCACTCATGATTTACTGATGTGTTGTGTGATATGCTGAGTAAAACCTTTGCGGCCTTTTGTAAATCCTATAATGTGTGGTGATGTCATAAACTGTATTGAGTTGAAAGGGGATGTCACGTTGTATACTGAAGTACAGTCAGCAATTCTCAATGCAGCAGCAGTTATTGTACGAAAAGTCTCATCCACCTGTCTTGGGAACAGAGTTGCTGTTGCTTTTTGTGATGAATCCTCAGCATGTGTCCTTGACAAATGATCTCATTAATGATTGATTCAGATTGAACAGGTATAAAAAAAAAACATTCATCTATTCACAGTCTCCCATTTGTCCTGTTTCATGGAGTGATGCGTCTGACAAGAAGTATGGACGAAGGAGGCAAAATGGGAAAACCCAATTGTCCGAGAAAAATGTGCTTTCTTTATTAATGTCTTTTTCATGTATAATCCTCCGCACCCCCCCCCCCCCCCCCCCAAAAAAAAAAGACGGAGACTTGATTTGGTTGATCGATTGTCGGCACAGGAAAAATGCTCACTAACACAGAGTTGGACAGATTTGTGAACAATATTGGAGAGAATTGGACCCTTTGTGTACATTTAGGGGAAGTTTTACATCCTTGAGTTCAGATCATGAAAAATTTAGTTATTTGTTTACCGTTTTGTTCAGTGCTTTTCTTTTATTGGCTCTTTCCCTGTTGCCGTTTATGTGGGTATTGTAACAAGGGGAGAGACAGAATATAGGCTTCCTTATATCCTTATTAAGTGTGATATGTAGATACATGGACTGAAGAATGTGGGTTCCAATCAATTTTGACATCTGCTTTGCTACATGTCCAACCTTGTACGAATGTGCATTATTCAGCCATACTGCACTTTTTGCATTCTACTGTGGTCTTGTCCTCCCCCAAATGTCAATTATATTTTTCTTTATTTGTCTCTTGAAGCAGATTCAATTCCATTCAATTGTTAAACCAAAAAAAAAACAATGAATGATTTTGTTGCTCTGAACACATTGTTTATAACCGTCATATGTTTTTGTGGAAGAGTTGACTCACCTCACACCGCATGACTTGCCGTGTGTTGATGTGCAGTTCACTTTCCAAAATCCAAAACAGTTCGTGCCCGCTTTGGTCATACTTCAGTATCATTTTCCCAATGTGAATACATGTAAATGCAATTATACCATTGCACAATTATCATAAATCAGTTCAGTAAATGAGGGGCTCTCAGGAGTTGCTTTTTTAAATTTGTTCAGAAATGACTAAAACACAGAACGTTAACTAAAGTAATATCCATCCATCCAATTTCTGTAGCGTTCATGCTGTTCAGGCTCGCAGGGAGCTGGCTTTGAGTGGAAGCTGGACTATAGACTACACCCAGAACTGGTTGCCAGTCCATCACTGGGCATATACTGTGTTTGGATAGACAGCAAATCATATTCACATTCACACCATCACTAAGTGACCTCAGAACCCACACTGCCTGCACCGAAGTCAGGTCAGTACATGCGCTGACTCCATAACAAGGAAACTCTTTAAAGTCATTAACTTTGGGTGGATATTCTTCATTCCTTCATTTATTGAAGCTGCTCCATCTTTTGGAATGTGTTGCAGAAAGCTGGAGAAATGGGCAAAACTTAGACACAGAGTTAATCTTTTGAAAGTGGCTCAACTGAGCTCCAGTGAAATACGCTGAGGTCTTCTGAGATTTGCCCACGTTTCAACCTCCAAGCTTTTGTGACTTTAAAGGCATAATTTTGCTTGATTATTTTTAAGGTAAAATGCAGGAGTTCTGTCACACCTATATGCATGTTTGTCAGAAAATAACGTTGAGAAAGAGACATACATTTGCACTTGCAAATGATTTCTAGGTCCCAGTGGGGGATAAAATGAGCAAATACAAAGAGCAAAAATATGTGTGGCCAAGATATGTGACCAGAAAGCTACATTTTTACATTGTGAGGCAAGGATTTGGCTTTCACATGATGAGCATTCGCATTACAGACTCATTAACAAGAATAATGGAACTCAATAAAAGCAATCAAGCCCTGAAGTAAACCGCAATTAAACAACCTTATTTTTTTTCTCATTACAGTATGAGTGCCGTGCTGGGCTCAAAAGAAGGCCACTTCTTCGCTCTTTAACCATGTGCTGCTGACATCATGTGCACGCATGGCAGGACGCACTGTGTAAACATCCTATGAAGATTGAGCATTTCCGTCATTTGTGGGCTTCTTAGTGTTCAGACTGCGCTCGATTAAAAACTTCCCCGCAGCCTTTAATGTCTCGGGACAGTATGCTACACACGCACATTGTATACTGTTTACTCCACAAACCCTTCGACAAAGCCCCAGCATCAAGTGTGGACTGTGTGCAAACAAGTCGCAGAGCTTTGGCTTTGCAGCTGCAGGACCAAGAAAGGCCTGTTTGCGTAGGAGCTATAATTTAATTGAGGGATTAGCATTAGTGTTCAGTGTATAATATTTTTCTTTCAGAACCGGCCATTTAACCTTGCTGCTGGCGTCCTGGACTTGTAGACATAGAGTTGAGGGGTTAGCTGAGGCTTTCCTGCACGTTGTCTGGGGGGGTCGAAGCCCTTATTGATTCCAACATATGGCAGAACGAGGGAGGGATTTTTTTTCCTTTTTTTTTTTTTTTGCTGCTGACTTGATGCCTCGATGAGCAGCAGTGGAGAGGCTGCCATGGCCTCATTAAATATGTCACGTTCTGCTCGAGGGGAAAAAATCGCTCCGAGCAGAACAAATGAATTAAATAAGTTGGATCCCAGGTAAAGCAGACAAGAGAGAGTATTGTCACAAAATAAGGTGTCTTTAATGACAGAACGAAAAAACAACAGAAAGAGCCCGACAGGGAAAAACGGTAACAGAAAACGCTGATCAAAGAAGGATCAGGAAATTAACAGAAAACGCTGATCAAATAAGGATCAGGAAACAAACAGAAAACGCTCGCGGCTAGAGCAAACGCGAGGAGATAATCGCGCTGGTGGAAATAGTATAAAAATACGGAATATCGAAAGTCGAAATAAGTGGGCAACAAGTATAGGTCGTAAGGCAAGTATGCAACGAGGCAAATAGCAATAGCGCAAATAGATAGCGAGAGCGAATAATGGCTCGGCGAGGAATTCTCCGGCAGTGAGATGACTGCCGGAGTCGCCTAATAAAGGCACGTAATCAGCCCGAAATAACGGGCAGGTGTGCCGAACAGGCGGCGGGAGAACCCGCCACCTGCTGGCGAGCACGCGGCGTGACAGTACCCCCCCCTCAACGGACGCCTCCCGGCGGACTACCCGGTTTGGAAGGGTGTGCAGCGTGGAAGTCGCGCAAAAGGGACGGATCAAGGATCCAGGAGCGAGGCACCCACTGCCGCTCCTCAGGCCCGTAGCCCTCCCAGTCGACCAGATACTGGAACCCCTTTCCCCTGCGCCGAGAGTCCAGGATGGCACGAACCGTGTACACCGGGTCACCGTCGACGACCCGCGGAGGGGGCGGCGGCGTGGGAGGAGGAGCCAAGTCACTGGAAGAAACGGGTTTGAGAAGGGAGACGTGGAAGACGGGGTGCACCTTCATGGTAGGAGGTAGACGGAGCCTGACAGCAGCCGGGTTGATGACGGCCTCGACCTCGAAGGGACCAGTGAATCGAGGACCCAGTTTCGCCGAGGAGCCGGCCAGGCGAAGGTCTCGAGTAGCCAGCCACACCTTCTGCCCCACCACATAGGGGGGGGCCGGGCGCCGACGACGATCCGCGATTTGACGATTTCGGGACGCCGTGCGGGACAATGCCGCCCGGGCCTCCCTCCACACGCGATGGGCCCGCTTGAGGTGGTGTTGAACGGAAGGGACCTCCACCTGCCCCTCCTGCGACGGGAACAGCGGCGGCTGGTAACCGTACTCCGTCATGAACGGGGATCGGCCGGTTGCGGAGGAGACGAGGGTGTTGTGTGCGTACTCCACCCAAGGCAAGTGGTCGACCCATGTCGCGGGTTGGTGGAGGCACACACAGCGGAGGGCCGACCCCAGATCTTGGTTGGCGCGCTCGGCCTGTCCGTTGGACTGGGGGTGGTAGCCGGACGTCAGGCTGGCCGTGGCTCCGAGGGACCGGCAGAACCGCTTCCAGACGCGTGACACAAACTGGGGGCCCCGGTCCGACACAATATCTGTAGGGAGGCCGTGGAGACGAAAAACGTGTTTAACCAGGAGGTCGGCGGTCTCCAATGCCGACGGCAACCCGGACAATGGCACGAAGTGGGCCGCTTTGGAGAAGCGGTCCACGATAGTGAGCACGACTGTGTGACCTCGGGAGGAGGGAAGACCCGTCACGAAGTCCAGCGCGATGTGTGACCAGGGGCGAGGTGGAATGGGCAACGGCTGGAGCAATCCGGCCGGGGGTCGATGGGAGGACTTGCCGCAGGCGCAGGAGGTGCAGGCCCTGACGAACTCCGTCACGTCGTTCCGGAGTTCCGGCCACCAGAATCGCTGGGCGACAAGTTGTACCGTCCGGTTCACCCCTGGATGGCATGCCACCTTGGACCCGTGTCCCCACTGAAGAACCTCCGACCGCAGGGATGGAGGCACGAACAGTCTCCCCGCCGGACACCCCGCCGGTACCTGCACCCCCTCCAGGGCGGTCTGGATCCGCTGCTCCACCTCCCATTGAACGGCCCCCACGATGCACTGAGCCGGGAGGATGGTCTCTGGGGATAGGTCCACTTCCGGGGGGTCGTGGAGACGGGAAAGAGCGTCGGGCTTGGTGTTCTTGGAGGCTGGGGAGTATGTGAGTAAGAAGTTGAATCGGGTCAGGAACAAGGCCCACCGGGCTTGACGGGAGTTGAGCCTCTTGGCGGTACGGAGGTAAGCGAGGTTCTTGTGGTCCGTGTAAACCGTGAATTGTTCTTTTGCCCCTTCGAGCCAGTGTCTCCATTCCTGCAGAGCCGAGACAACCGCCAACAGTTCACGGTTGCCAACGTCATAATTGGCTTCGGCAGCAGAGAGTCGACGGGAGAAGAAGGCACAGGGGTGCAGCTTCTGGTCGACTGGAGAGCGTTGGGACAATACCGCCCCCACCCCTGAATCCGAGGCGTCCACTTCTACAACGAAGGGAAGATCAGGGTCAGGATGTTGAAGGACGGGGGGACTGGTAAACGCCGCCTTTAGGCTAACGAATGCGGCCTCCGCGGTAGAGTCCCACTTAAAGGGAGTCTTAGTTGACGTAAGGCGGGTCAGGGGGAGCGCCTTCTGACTATAGCCGCGGATGAATCGTCTATAGAAGTTTGCGAACCCCAAAAAGCGCTGCAGTTCCTTGCGGTTAGACGGGACTGGCCAATCCCTGACTGCCAGCGTCTTGATGGGGTCCGCTCGTATTCTACCCCGCTCGATTATAAACCCCAGAAAGGAAATGACGGGAACATGAAACTCACACTTCTCCGCCTTGACGAAGAGCCGGTTTTCTAATAAGCGCTGCAACACCCGCCTGACATGTTGCTGGTGTTCCTCTTCTGACCGGGAGAAAATCAAAATATCATCCAAGTAAACGAAACAAAAAATGTTGATCATATCCCTTAAAACGTCATTAATGAGGTTTTGAAAGACAGCGGGGGCGTTAGTGAGTCCGAAGGGCATGACCAGATACTCAAAATGGCCCAGAGGGGTCTTAAAAGCGGTCTTCCACTCATCTCCCTCTCTGATACGGACCAGGTGGTAAGCGCTGCGTAAATCCAATTTAGAGAATATAGTGGCGGATTGCAATGGGGCAAAGGCGGAGTCTAGCAATGGTAGTGGGTAGCGATTCTTTATGGTGATGTCGTTTAATCCACGGTAGTCGACGCAGGGGCGCAGAGTCTTATCTTTTTTGCTCACAAAGAAAAAACCCGCCCCTAACGGTGAACGCGACGATCTGATGAGACCTGCGGCGAGCGAGCTGTTTATGTATTCCGTCAACGCCTCGCGCTCAGGTTGAGACACCTGGTACAGCCGCGAGGACGGTAACGGAGCGCCCGCCTGCAGGTCAATAGCGCAATCGTAGGGGCGGTGTGGAGGTAAAGAACGCGCTCGATCCTCACTAAATACCTCCCCGAGGTCCCGATAGCAATCCGGCACTCCGTCAAGGCAGACTTCCACGGAGGGGGTGACATGTTCGTACCCCCCGACGGCCGACTGTAGACAGTGTCTATAGCAGTAAGGGCTCCAGCTGTTGATTGCTGGGCGCGCCCAGGAGATTACGGGGTTGTGTACTCGTAACCATGGTAACCCGAGGACGAGGGGAGCGTTGCGAGACCGCATGACCAAAAAGCGCCGCAGCTCGATGTGATTACCCGAGAGTTGGAGCTTCAGTGGCTCCGTTCTGTGGGTTACGACCGCCAGGAGACGCCCATCGAGATCACGAATCCGCTTCCGATCGATCAGTCTCTCTAACGCACAACCTAGCTCGGAAGCGAGCTCGGTGTCAATCAGGCATACGTCCGCTCCTGAGTCCACCAGGGCCCGAACCCGCTTAGACCGGGATTCCCCAGATATCGTTCCCTCAAGTACTAGTCTGTTCGGTCGCGTGTCGACTCGATCAGACTTGGGGTTTAACGCGCGTGACAGTGACTCACAGTACTCATGTTCGAAGGAAACAGATGATCCCGGGTGATTGGTGATGGTTGAAAAGGAATCTCTCTCCTCGCCACCAATGTTCTCGCTTCCCAGCTGCATAGGCTCCTCTGCTGGTGCTGTCTCCCGGAATACTCCCCCACGTTCCCGGCTTCGCTCCCTCAGGCGATTGTCCATGAGTAGGGCGAGATCGATCAGTTCTTCCAGGTCGGTGCTGTGATCACGGGTCGCCAGCTCGTCCTTGAGTTGGGAGTTTAATCCTCGGCGAAACAGCCCACACAACGCTCGATCCTCGTAGCCGCTTTGCGCCGCCAGGATCCGGAACTCGATGGAGTAATCGGCGACCGATCGTCTCCCCTGGTGGAGGGCGAGTAGCCGACCCTCTGCCTCTCGACCCCGCACGGGATGGTGAAACACCCGGCGGAATGCTGTCACAAACTCCGGGTACGATGATCGGAGATTTGGCTTGGCCTCGCTGGTCGCAATCGCCCATGACGCCGCCGGACCTGTCAACAAACTCATAACGTAGGCCACCTTGGCGGCATCATTAGCGTAGGCAGACGGCTGCTGGCAAAAAATGAGCGAGCATTGGTGGAGGAAGTGACCACACTGCCCATGCTCACCCCCGTAACGAGGTGGGTGTGGGAGCGAGGGTTCCCTCGACATAGTGGTCTGAGAGAGGGGTGCCTCCGGAGAGGTTGGATAGCTCCCTGAGGGGGGGAGTCTCCGTTCCTCCACCCGCACCAAACGAGGTTCGAGTTCATCGAACCGATGAGCCAGCATGGAGACCGTGCCTCGGAGTTCCGAAATGGCTTGGCCCTGCTGACTCATTTGCTGCTCTTTTCGGGTAAGAGCGGACAATATTCTCTCTACATCCGCGGGATCCATGGTGGCCGGAGAATTCTGTCACGTTCTGCTCGAGGGGAAAAAATCGCTCCGAGCAGAACAAATGAATTAAATAAGTTGGATCCCAGGTAAAGCAGACAAGAGAGAGTATTGTCACAAAATAAGGTGTCTTTAATGACAGAACGAAAAAACAACAGAAAGAGCCCGACAGGGAAAAACGGTAACAGAAAACGCTGATCAAATAAGGATCAGGAAATTAACAGAAAACGCTGATCAAATAAGGATCAGGAAACAAACAGAAAACGCTCGCGGCTAGAGCAAACGCGAGGAGATAATCGCGCTGGTGGAAATAGTATAAAAATACGGAATATCGAAAGTCGAAATAAGTGGGCAACAAGTATAGGTCGTAAGGCAAGTATGCAACGAGGCAAATAGCAATAGCGCAAATAGATAGCGAGAGCGAATAATGGCTCGGCGAGGAATTCTCCGGCAGTGAGATGACTGCCGGAGTCGCCTAATAAAGGCACGTAATCAGCCCGAAATAACGGGCAGGTGTGCCGAACAGGCGGCGGGAGAACCCGCCACCTGCTGGCGAGCACGCGGCGTGACAAAATATACACTCATGGATGGCAAACCAAACATTGAACTCCCATAGGACAAAAATTAAATGCAAACTGTGCTGAAAAATGGAATGAAACTTTACGGGTATACCACGCATACTCCTGTGAACGCAATTTTACCTTACTCCTACGCCCTCAAAATTATCAGCAAAATGCGTCAATGGCATCCACAGCTCAGTGTGCTTGATAATGCAAGTTGGAATGTAATTAATTATTCATTTAGAAAGTATTGGTTCATTTTTCTTTTCAAAGCATAGCTTGCATCGACCGAGATCCTAATCTTTTCATCCAATTTCCAGCAGTTATCATTGACAATTGCGTTAATTATAAACTTATAAATTGGAAATTGGTCTGGAATGAGCGCTGGATGACTTTGAAAGAATTTTAATTCGACTGAGTCTTGGCAGTGAGTCTTCCCTTCTGCATGCAAAAGATTCCCTTTGAACCTGGAAACCAGGATTTGTTTATATTAGCAGAGTAATTGGAGGAAAGATGATTGTTGGCCAGGTCAGGGTGATAATTATGGGTCTTAGGCAATGTCAGGCATCATATTAGGCCACTTCAAGACCTGTCTCTTCTGTCTAGAATTAAACATGAAAACATGCAAATGAGGCTTCTACTCTTTGCATTTCCTGTCGTATACCAGTAACAAGCTCATTGGGATGCAATGCCGTCAGTATGTTATAGCTACTAGTTATTCTTGCGAAACTCCGTACCTTTATAATGGACTGAGACCTGCTGGAAATAGTAAAAATATTTTGTAGTAATAGAGGCGGTTTGGGGGGATTACATCTGAGTAATTACTTTGAATTCCAGGAGGATTACAGTTCAACAAACCATCATTCTCTTCATTTCTCATATTGAATTAAACAAGACGAGAGTGGCAGCGCAATTCACGTATACTGTGGCCAAACGTGCTCAACACTATTAGAACCTAATTTATGATCATCTGAATTCCTGCTGGGTCTGTGCATCTTAAGTATGCACTCAAAGTGAGATAAAGCACATTAGGTGAGGCCATCCATCTTTGAGTATTCATGGTGTATTATTTCCCATGGATGCATATTTCAATTAAAAAACAAACAAAAAAACCAAAAGAACTATCAGTGCATTGTGTGCTTAAAGGCAATTTTTCTATAAATGATCTATTAGGGACAGAAGAAATGCTGTGCTTTGTAATTACTTTCATTTTTAATTTTTCTTCTGTTATTAAGCGTGGGTTATCTTCACAAACTCCGTTTCCATTTACATAGATTTGATTGATTTTTTTTTTGTATTTGTATGTTTTCTTTTTGAGAAGGAGAGAGAGCTTAAAAGAGGCAGAATTTGCACACATGCATGTTGACTTAGATGAATAGCCCCTTGGTACCCGTTCTCCCCTTTTCTGGATCTAAGAATACCCTGCAATTGCAGTATATTCACTTAGCAGAAGTCCAGCGGCTTTTGTTTTCCCTCAGGTGTTCGTATGATTAAGGAGTGTTTCACTTTGCCTTTTGGTTTTAAATTTGAAACAATCCAAATAAGAGACGACTTAACTGTATGGCAAAGGTCAGTTTGGATATTGTGTGATGTACATTATTTTTGGAAGTGTCTGTTTGTCTTGGTTGAAAGCCATAACTTAGTCATACTGGACCGAATTTAACATTTTCTCCAACTGATTCAGTGTTATAGGAGTGTTCCCCTCTCACACTCATTCAGCCCTTTTTCGTTGTACTGGTTGTAGCCAGAAACAGTCTTGTTCCAGTCTGGTTGGTTGCATTTCCATTACATTTTTTCATGGCCATGCGGTTCCAATAGAACCATTCCTCAGAACCAAAATTAGACCAGACAAGACTAAAACCTCAAATAATGAAGACTGACTGGGACTAAATCTATACATTTTCTTGGACTAAAAAAGCCAAGATGGAAATTTAGTTAATTGAAGACTCGGCTAAAATCAATGGACATTTTAGAAAAGTCAAAAAATCACTCCCTTGACCAAGTTTTCGCACAATTCCCCACAAATATAACAGGGCAGCAACACAAGAAGGCAAACGAAAATTTCTTAACCCACTTCATCTGGATAAAATAATACACCACACATCATTCAAAACAACTTTAACAGACATTTTCACACATGAAATGTGTATGAACATGAAAATGTAGAAGGATGTAATGATGGTCCTGACTAAAATGTTGAGTTTTTCTTGACCAAACCTCGACGATTTTTTTTTCTCATACTGGAATCAAGACTAAAATAAGATATCAGTCATCTTATGGCCGACAGATGTAATTGTTAAAGTGATGTGGCAAAGAACTACACTGTACACACACCTTCCCTGGGTTTAAGCTAGCGAGACACAGACGGCCATCACCAAGTTATAAGAATACAATATACACAGTACACGTGTGATGTGTTTTACAACAATACATAACCATATTTACAATTTCCTATGTACCTATGGATGAAATCAATGAAACGCATTGGTTTAAATTCCCATGAGCTGTGCATGTGTCGCCACACATCACTTCAAGTGAATGGAGTGAATGAAAACGAGCCCAGTCTTTCAACGTATCCACTTTCCTCTTTGGGGCTGCTGCACACTGCACAGTGTCCGTCAAGGAACACAACAAAGAGGAGAGGGGGGTAGAAGAAAGACAACAATTGGGACCTATTGAACGATGAGACTTGCTCTCATTCGCATTCCATTCTCATTTTATTAAACAGAGCCTGTGATGTGCGCATGTTTAATTTTTGCTTGACAATTATACAGCTCCAGAAACCCCTGTCTTTTATTGCTTTTGTTTTTAATTTGAATCGCCTTGGTCTTACTCTCAGTTTCTCTTTGTTGTCAATCTCATTTAGTTTCCTTCCCCACTCTTTCTTTCTCTCTGTCCGCCCAGAGGCAAAAGGCTGGCATGGTGATGACCAGCCCTCATGTCCTTTAGTGTCCGATAACAGAGCCTTCTCATCAGCTGCCTGCCTCAGCCGAGTAAGGTCTGCCTAATGGATTTGGCTGGCAGGCATACATCCCTTCATCCCACTGCAGCCACCCTGCTCTCTTCCGCACCTCTAAATTATTTAGTCTCCACCTCTATGCAAATGGTTTCCTATTGAGGAGAAAACCTGCCGATTTCATCTGGTTGTCATGTGCGCTCACACGCGAGACTCCAGAGACATGCTGGCCGTGACATACAGTATAGCTGGTGAGATGGAGCACAATGGCTGGCTGGTGATCCCTCATCCTCTCCTTGGTGAGACTCCATCAGACCAAAACCATTAGCGTCTGATCTATCGGAGCGCCGTTCACAAGTGGTATCACTTTTTAGCAGTTCCCTAGCAACCGCTGCAAGCGCTGGTCTCTTTCACTGTAATGCTTAGTTGCTAAGCTACAGAGACTGACAAAACTACACATGGATGATCTCCCTATGGTGTCAAGGGGGAAAAAAAAGAATAAAATGGTTGTATCATAAAGAAACTGTTTCAATGAGTGGGAGCACGAAATGATAGATGTCACAATTCACTGTTCTCTAGCCATCTGTAAAGTGTCACAGTGAATATTTCTCACTTTGTGTTTGATATGTGAAATAATTTTTTATGGTTCCATTTTATAGCTGTTGGAAGGCTTGCGTGTAGTTGATCAGACCCGTGTATTAATGGGTCATTCCCTGGTTTCTGGGGCAAACCAAGGGCACAGAAAAGGCACGGTGGCGCAGAAAGTTGTTTTTAGAAGATCGGCTAATTAAGGTACACAGAGCAGCCAGTCTTGTCTGCAACATAAAGGTGTGCTGCTTATTTAGCTCTTGCCCTCCATACTGGCCACCTGTTTAGAGGAATCATTTTCCTTGTCTGTGCTGGGCACATCTCATCATCAGGAAGACATCTTCTTTCCTGGGTGGACTGCTAAGGAATGGAGATGCCACTAAAATATTAATCACCCTTCTGTTTAGCGAATGCAATTTCGATTTAGGATACGCTCTGGTTTTCTGTCTAATTGAGAGAGATTTTGTGAAAAGTAATCTCGTGGAGACCAATGTGCATCGGGCCTGAAAGTTCCTCCTGAACTCAGCTGGGAGTTATTGTGCCCTTCCAGTTTCCTCTCTCAGCGATATCCTACCCCACCTTAGCAGATGCTTTAAGCCCACACCAGCAAGTGCTTTTACCCCCGGTTCACACTCTCATATTTCATTTCATGTCCACCGAGCTTACTTTGCCATGTTCTACCCCACTGCAGATATTGCAAGGTGAAAATGGTCGGGTATCTGTTTATTTATGACAACTACAGTCAGGGCCATGCCCGTATTTACCGTAGCCACAGATGTCTGTGTGTTTTGAGAATGGCTCGAAGGTAATTTGTAGAATCTCTTCTAGGTTTACTCTAAGAAGGCCGGGGTAGTCTCTCCCCCAGATGGCAGCATGCCTCTGTTTCCTGAGAGGACTGCACACCAGGCATTGGCAGGATTTGTTCTGCCAACAATTATTAAGCACGCTGTCACAAGCTTTTTGCTGTATTGGCGGAAAATGTTGGTCGCAACATGGGAGAAGGTCTCTACCTCCAGTCTTTTCTTATCCAGACTCGCACATGCCCATCTGGTAACACAAGGCCCTCAACACTGACACCGACGCTGAGAATTCCTTCAGTGCACAAGAAGTCGTCTTTGATCAAGTGTCTCAAGGCAACAGTGCGTTGTAAACCAGCAATAAGATTAAATTCTTACAGGGCTGCATTTCCTGAGTTGCTATTGCACACTGTATCATACGCTGCATATTACAGAAATGATGCTGTACTTGTTCAACTGGCTGTTACAAATCCCTACATTTCATAATATACACCGTGTAATCGAATAGTTGCATCTTTGCACGGTTGCATTGATTGACAGGCTATGGAGCGCATAACTCTTGTTTGTAAATATTGTCCTTTTTTATCACTAGCATATTGAAAACAAGATGGTAATAAGTGCATATTTTTTAAATTTTTAAGTGGATGTACTCTGATGACTTATGTTCTTTGGATTTACACATCCACAAATATAATGAATCCTGTGAAATACATAATGGCTGCAAACAACGGAGTAGCTTTTTGCTGCTTTAGCGGTCGCAACAATGAACAATGAAGTGTTGCCTGTGTAATTAAAGACTGTAAGTCTGATGTTCCTTTTAAAATCATGTAGCATCACTTGGCATCAGAGCTCGAGACTGTAGAATGGTTAATATTTGAAGTATCTACAGTACATGTGCCTTTGCTGCAGTTTGGGTAGTCTTGACACTACACAATGTAATATCACAACACAATGTAATATCTAATGCAGGAATGTCTCAACAATAGTAAGGGGACCTTTTTTTTCTTTCACTAGGCCTCCATATGTATTAAAATTAATTTGATTACATGGATGGTCCATGTCATTTGGCTGCATTTGGTCTTTTTCCTCATTGCGATGGTATTTTAAAAAATGGCGTGCTGTTGTTCACATCATGCAAAGTATTGGTCTCCAAAACTTTCATCAAATGCAACAGTGTGTCCTGGGTCTTCCCTGGGGCCTTTTTCTGGTCGGACGATGATGGTGTCCAGGAGGCATATTAAATAGATGCCCAAGCCACCTCATCTGGCTCCTCTTGATGCAAATGAGCAGCAGCTCTACACTTAGTCCCTCTCCAATCTCTTAAATCATCCCTTTACCATGACCATGCCACAAAAAATGCGAAAAAAAACATACATGAATATGGTCTATTTTAAATTAACTGTTTAGGCTACTCCCAGAAGAACACATGTTGCTTCAAACAGTGCACAATTGATGACCCCGCCACCCCCAAACATTGCTCGTACTGGTTTGAATGTCTGACCACAAACACAGACACTCCATAAGTGAAACCCTCTCTGGAGTGTTCATAAGAGGAGGAAAGCAGCAACTTATTGGCCCTCCTTCATACACCCACCATCAGATAAGAAGGGCAGATAACAGCGTGCCGTTAGATCTCTCAGCAGACTTGAATTAATGCCGCTTAATGGCACTGTGCACTTAGGGCAAGCGTTTGATAACACAGGTAGCCGGGTGATGTTTCGGTATCATCAACAAACATGGGGCCCCTTAAAGTAGGGTTGCGCGCCCCCGCACACACACACACACACACACATATCTGCCCACATGCACACTGAGCACTTCTGGCCCATGAGTAGCAACATGATCGACGGGAGCCTGTCCCACCTCACTCCCCCCAGCCACTTTAATTCATGTCAGTGAACTACTTTGGACAACGGCCTTTTGTTCGTTGATGTATTTTCGTAATCACTGCCACATGCCGCATCCACATTGATCTTACCTTCACACAAATGCAGATTTAATTAGATAATATGGGGTACTACTTTCGATGGATGTGGCACAAGTACTTGCCATCAGATCTCTGTATGTGAGACAACATGTCACAGTTGCTTTAGCTGGTCCTTCTGGGTTTTGTTGTTTTTTTTTTTTTTTTAAACTGGGGATCAAGTACAATTACAGTGGGATTTTAGTGCTGCATGGTGGGATTAAGGCAGACTGTTTTACCTTCAAGGAGCACAAGGTGAAATGAAGCCATCAGTTTCAACCCAGTAAAGAGAATGCATTTGTCCTCGAGCCTGTGAATATGCAGTCAGTGTTTCACCTCAAGAACATTCTAATTCGGGTTCGAAATAAATAGCCAATCAAAATAAAAATTAAAAAAACCAAGCGAGAAAAAAATAGTGAATGAGATGACAAGTGGTCTTTTTTCAAAACCAGTGGCATGCAATTAGGGCTTTCGTGTTCTTTTCTGCTGGCCATCAGAAGCACAGACCTACATCAACAACTTACAGTCCATGAAATGGTCATTGATTTCCATGCACTTTGTCGAAGGTCATCAGAACCTCGAGTGCAAAACTGTAGCCATATTTCAGGTGGAAAAAAAAGTATTCCTCAAAAATTGAAAAAAATGTTGGTGTTCAATGACTGTCTAGCAGCACTGCATGTTTAGTTTTTTTGACCCTTCGAAAGGAGGAGCAGCCTCAAAAAGGTGTGTTGAGATGATATGAGAAGAGAAGAATATACATCAGATGCTATGAGTAACCGATGGACTCGCATTCAAAGAACTTTGACTACACTTTGCTAGCATGTGTTGTTTTGAACTTTATCGATAAAATTGGAATTTTTGCTGTTGGTTTGACCTTTTTCATTTGTGACAAGAATGTAAAAAAGTCATAATCATAGGGTACATTTGCACAGCCAATCATCCTTTGTGTTTGTGTTTATGTATCAATATCAACAGCAATTATGTGTCTAGGACAGTTGGTATAAAAATATTTAACGTTATTCTCTGTATCGTCTAATGTTTTATGGTGGCAACAGTTGGACTTCAGAACAAACTATGTTGATTTCTTTTATTTCAAATTGGGGGGAAAAAACTCATTGAATGAGTCACAGATCAACAGTGGATTTGACCTCAGATCTTTCACTGCATTAGAAACGTCACTTTCACTTACATTAAGTTCTTTAGTCCAAGTCTTAAAAAATGCCTAGCATCACTTCAACGAAGCTCTTCAATCATCCATCAAAGGAACTAAGCGTCAATCATCCACCAAAGGAACTAAGCGTACGCCATCAATATTAGCCAGATAAAGCTGCTTCAAAGTAAAGCTGCACCCGGATATGAAATGAAATGATGGCGAGCGAGTGAAAAACATTGCACACATCACCGCTGCCATTCAGACGGTGCTCAAAATAGCACTTCACACCTGAGTGGCGCTCCAGAGAGAATCCAAAGGAGGATGGACCACAAGCCAAGGCTGCTGTCAGTACTGCCTGTAAGCTTTGATTGACACAGATGGCTTTTATTCACTAAAGCCCCTCCCAGTTGCCAAAATCAGAAAAGGTAAAAATGGCCCAAATACATTAAGAAAGGGATACAATACAATACAATACATATTGATTTATATAGCGCTTTCACAACCGCGGCAGCTGTAACAAAGCGCTTAACAAAACAGTTAACATCCATCCATCCATCATCTACCGCTTATCCAGGGCCGGGTCGCGGGGGCAACAGCTTTAGCAGGGAAGCCCAGACTTCCCTCTCCCTAGCTACTTCTTCCAGCTCTCCCCGGGGGATCCCGAGTCGTTCCCAGGCAAGCTGGGTGACATAGTCTCTCCAGCGTGTCCTGGGTCTTCCTCGGGGTCTCCTCCCGGTGGGACATGACCGGAACACCTCACCAGGGAGGCGCTCAGGAGGCATCCGAATCAGATGCCCAAGCCACCTCATCTGGCTCCTCTCGATGTGGAGGAGAAGCGGCTCGACTCTGAGCCCCTCCTGGATGACCGAGCTTCTCACCTTATCTCTAAGGGAGAGCCCGGACACCCTGCGGAGAAAACTCATTTCAGCCGCTTGTATCTGGATCTCGTTTTTTCGGTCACGACCCATAGCTCGTGACCATAGATGAGGGTTGGGACGTAGATCGACCGGTAAATTGAGAGCTTCGCCCTTTGGCTCAGGTCCTTCTTCACCACGACAGACCGATACAACGTCCGCATCACAGCAGACGCTGCACCGATCCGCCTGTCGATCTCCCGCTCCCTCCTACCCCCACTCGTGAACAAGACCCCAAGATACTTGAACTCCTCCACTTGGGGCAAGATCTCCTCCCCGACCCGGAGGGGGCACTCCACCCTTTTCCGACTGAGGACCATGGTTTCAGATTTGGAGGTGCTGATTTTCATCCTAACCGCTTCACACTCGGCTGCGAAACGCTCCAGTGAGAGTTGGAGAGCCCCGTTTGAAGGAGCCAACAGCACCACATCATCTGCAAAAAGCAGGGATGCAATACTGAGGCCCCCAAAACGGACCCCATCAACACTTCGGCTGCGCCTAGAAATTCTGTCCATAAAGGTTATGAACAGAATCGGCAACAAAGGGCAGCCTTGGCGGAGTCCTACCCCCACTGGAAACGATTCCGACTTACTGCCGGCAATGCGAACCAAACTCTGAGATCGGTGGTACAGTGACCGAACAGCCCGTATCAGGGGGTTCGGTACCCCATACCCACGAAGCACCCCCCACAGAACTCCCCGAGGGACACGGTCAAACGCCTTCTCCAAGTCCACAAAACACATGTAGACTGGTTGGGCGAATTCCCACATACCCTCAAGGACCCTGCTAAGGGTGTAGAGCTGGTCCACTGTTCCACGGCCGGGCTGAAAACCACACTGCTCCTCCTCAATCTGAGGCTCGACTTCCCGACGGACCCTCCTCTCCAGCACCCCTGAATAGACCTTACCAGGGAGGCTGAGGAGTGTGATCCCTCTGTAGTTGGAACACATCCTCCGGTCCCCCTTTTTAAAAAGAGGGACTACCACCCCGGTCTGCCAATCCAGAGGCACTCTCCCTGTTGACCACGCGATGTTGCAGAGGCGTGTCAACCAGGACAGCCCCACAACGTCCAGAGCCTTGAGGAACTCCGGGCGGATCTCATCCACCCCTGGGGCCTTGCCACCGAGGAGCTTTTTAACCACATCGGTGACTTCAACCACGGAGATAGGAGAGCCCACCTCAGAGTCCCCAGGCTCTGCTTCCTCCAAGGAAGGCGTGTTGGTGGAGTTGAGGAGGTCTTCGAAGTACTCTGCCCACCGGTTCACAACGTCCCGAGTCGAAGTCAGCAGCGCCCCATCCCCACTGTACACAATGTTAGTGGTGCATTGCTTCCCCCTCCTGAGACGTCGGATGGTGGACCACAATTTCCTCGAAGCCGTCCGGAAGTCGGCTTCCATGGCCTCACCGAACTCTTCCCACGCTCGGGTTTTTGCCTCGGCGACCACCGAAGCCGCGGTCCGCTTGGCCAGTCGATACCCGTCAGCTGCCTCTGGGGTCCCACAGGCCATAAAGGCTCGATAGGACTCCTTCTTGAGCTTGACCGCATCCCTTACTGCTGGTGTCCACCAGCGAGTACGGGGATTTCCGCCACGACAGGCACCAACCACCTTACGGCCACAACTCAGATTGGCCGCCTCAACAATAGAGGCACGGAACATGGTCCACTCGGACTTAATGTCCCCCGTCTCCTCCGGAACATGGGAAAAGCTCTGTCGGAGGTGGGAGTTGAAACTCCTTCTGACAGGGGATTCCGCCAGACGCTCCCAACAAACCCTCACTATACGTTTGGGTCTGCCAGGACGGATCGGCATCTTCCCCCACCATCGGAGCCTACTCACCACCAGGTGGTGATCAGTTGACAGCTCCGCCCCTCTCTTCACCCGAGTGTCCAGAACATGTGGCCGCAAATCCGATGATACAACAACAAAGTCGACCATCGAACTGCGACCTAGGGTGTCCTGGTGCCAAGTGCACATATGGACACCCTTATGTTTGAACAAGGTGTTCGTTATGGACAATCCGTGACGAGCACAGAAGTCCAATAACAAAACACCACTCGGGTTCAGATCGGGGGGGCCGTTCCTCCCAATCACACCCCTCCAGGTCTCACTGTCATTGCCCACGTGAGCATTGAAGTCCCCCAGCAGAACAAGGGAGTCCCCAGCAGGAGTACTCTCCAGCACACCCTCCAAGGACTCCAAAAAGGGTGGGTATGCTGAGCTGCTGTTTGGTGCATATGCACAAACAACAGTCAGGACCCGTCCACCCACCCGAAGGCGGAGGGAGGCAACCCTCTCGTCTACCGGTGTGAACCCCAATGTACAGGCACTGAGCCGGGGGGCAATGAGTATGCCCACACCTGCTCTGCGCCTCTCACCGTGAGCAACTCCAGAGTGGAAGAGAGTCCAACCCCTCTCGAGAGAACTGATACCAGAACCCAGGCTGTGTGTGGAGGCAAGTCCGACTATATCCAGTCGGAAATTCTCTGCCTCACACACCAGCTCGGGCTCCTTCCCTGCCAGAGAGGTGACATTCCATGTCCCAAGAGCTAGCTTCTGCAGCCGAGGATCGGACTGCCAGGGTCCCCGCCTTTGCCTGCCGCCCAGCTCACATAGCACCCGACCCCTTTGGCCCCTCTCATGGGTGGTGAGCCCATGGGAAGGGGGACCCACGTTGCCTCTTCGGGCTGTGCCCGACCGGGCCCCATGGGTGTAGGCCCGGCCACCAGGCGCTCTCCAACGAGCCCCACCTCCAGGCCTGGCTCAAGAGGGGGGCCCCGGTGACCCGCGTCCGGGCAAGGGAAACCTAGATCCATTTATTTCATTCATCATAGGGGTCTTTGAGCCGTGCTTTGTCTGGCCCCTCACCTAGAACCTGTTTGCCATGGGTGACCCTGCCAGGGGCATAAAGCCCCAGGCAACTTAGCTTCTAGGATCATTGGGACAAACAAACCCCTCCACCACGGTAAGGTGATGACTCTCGGAGGGGACAGTTAACATTAAGTAAAATAATAAACACAACACAAAACATAAAACACGGACAGTCGTGCATTCCAAACTGTTCATTCTTCGCGGTGTATTCTCCAAAGTGTTAAATGCAATGTTACAAAGGACATGCAAGCAACTGCCACACATAAATAAAGCATGTGCCCTTTTTTTTAAATTTGATTTTTTTCCCTGTGAACACAGTGGCCTACTACATGACTGCATTTTAACAAAAGTCATTCTGGTGTAGTATTTTTCAGGCGATACTTGGTGTAAGAAGTTTCAGAAGCGCTGCTCTAGATTATCCTTTGTGTGAATGCAGACAAGAGTAGAGCTTGGGGGATTGCAGTCTTGTGAGATGACACGAGCTGGATGGGTCCTTGTTATAGCTCCTTTCGCGTAGCTAGCTGAAATACACAGGGACAAGAGGCTGCCCTGGTCACTCTCACAGATGGAGATGTAATGGGGCCATGCACTGTCTCTGCTGACGGAGGTGTCTGGGAAAAATAGGACCTCTATAGTCCTACTGTCATTCTGGGGATATCATACTCTACTTAGCCGAGTGCCTCCAGGTGTTGCAGAAAGAAATGGAGAGGTTTTTGTCAGCGCTGTCTCTGTATATGCCCGGCATGATTTCATTTAAAAGGTTTTCCTATTTTCAGAATTAACATGACTACAAATATGTTTGTGCTGTGCCGAGAAAAGATTGGGATATTACAAAGCAAAATTCCAGCCCAAAAAATAAAAATCACACACTCTGAACTATAGCTCCAATGGAACTTTTACAACACGATTAGTTTGGTTTTGTAGCTGGTTGAGTTGTGTTACGGGTAGTTTGTATCAGTTGTGTTTTGAAACAGCTGTGTCTAAAAATAGGTGTGTAATAAGGGGGTGGGGGTTGTCTGATTCGTCGGACTCTATGGCAGAGAGGAACCTGAATGTCTACATCATGAATGTGAAAGTGGCCTTACCATTTATTTTTTTGTGGTACAATTCTGTTATATTTAACTCTTAAGTACAATGCATGTGCATTTAGCATTTTATCACTTTTTTTTCTGTCCTAAATATATTTGTCAGTCATTTGTTTTTGCACTGGGCAAAAATCCGAACCAGCCTCTGTGTTTGAAATGGATTCAATAAAAGGCAGCAGCACATTTTTCTCTTTTTATTCACTTAAGCGTATACTTTAAATACCGGTCCACCAAAACACAAACACGGGCCTGAATGTTGCTGTGCAATTACTAGCAATTTATCCAAGTGAGCGAGTAATGCAAAAACGGGGAGGGAGCGAACCTGACATTTGAAAGTTTCATGGAGGACGTGCTTGCACACGAAATTACGATTATTAAGCCTAATTGTTTTGGTGGCGTATTCTCAATAACTCAGAAAGTTCAGACCAGAAGCAACATCAGAGTGTAATGTTCAGTGGAAGAGATAAGACTACCCTGTGTTAGTATTTAGGTTTTTATTTTACGTTTTACACAAAACACAGCATTCAAAGCTCTGCCTTAATACCATGCTCTTAAAGTGTCGTGTAAATGAAAGAATAAAACGGGCACTGTTGTCTGTTTTCCCCCAAAATAATGAGACGAAACAAACAACTTTAAGCCAAATGATTGCAGATATAATGTTTGCCTTGAGTTTGAGAAATAGCTTTTCGAATAAGTGTTCACGCCTTGGCATTTGAAGGCTTTATAGATGGTATTTTACCGTGTGGGTACTTAACATGGATGTGTGGGCCTTTATCAGTGGAAATCGACACCCATCCTGCTTTGAGTAGTCATGATTGACAGGATGGATACATGCAAACCATCACTTCATGAAAATGTCAGCTTTCTCGGTGTGAATATGTGTGATTGCTTTGTGTTTATTTATTTATTTATTTTTTTATGTGGTCAACCAAAGCGCCGACCTGACTTGCGCTTCGCCTGTTTAAATGTGACAGATCTCACATGCTCTTTACCCCTTCACCTGTTAAAATGTGAAACATTTCAGAGTGGGAATCCACAGTGAAAGCAAAGTGTATGAATAAACGGCCCCGTTTCAGTTTTTTAAGAAGAGAAGGGAATGAGCAACAATTTCTGCTCGGCATGTGGCAGATGATTTGAGGTTTCCAAAAAGCTCGCCTTTCGTACTGGAGAGCCGGCAAGTGTTAAAGGATCACTCTGCACTCGCTGTCACCATGACAACACCAGTTCCATGTCCGAGTGGGTGTCCACACTTCATTTAGTAATCCTCATTGAATAACATTCAAACCGCTGTCTACATGCCAAGAGGGTCTAGGCTAGTAATCACGCCAAAGTGCAGCATGAAGCATCACTCCTAGAAATGTGGTTCTTTTTTTTTTTGGTGTGTTTTGTAGAGCTGGAAGTCAAGTGGCAGTTTTTTGTAGTCACTCTGTTAAGTTTATACGAGAAAATTATACCTCAAGTATTGTTTTCTCTCTCAGAGAACAATATTTGCACAACAGGCTTCACAACCTTTTCACA
Source organism: Hippocampus zosterae (assembly GCF_025434085.1). Lineage (NCBI taxonomy): Eukaryota > Metazoa > Chordata > Actinopteri > Syngnathiformes > Syngnathidae > Hippocampus > Hippocampus zosterae. The sequence continues at coordinate 13,155,012 of NC_067461.1, read as the reverse complement.
CAACATTGGATGACACATTTCTGTCTCATTTTCAAAATCATTATCCCTCTTCAATACATTCCGTATAGTATAGTTGTCTCTCATTTACGATTTATCCATTTGTTTTCATATTGTATTTAATTGAAAGATGTTTGTTGTTTTTTTTTCTCTTTCTCCTTTCTTCTTCTTCTTTCTACATACATTCTTGCTGCTGGAGGCTGTAAATTTCCCCAGTGTGGGACGAATAAAGGATATCTTATCTTATCTTTATCATTACAAGTTTATGTCTGGTTAAGTTTTTATTCTCCAGTAAGAATACCACACACACACACACACATTCTGATATTTTACCCATGTGGATGCATTATTAAACAGCTATAGTATCCCTTTCAAAGCTTGAGGACTTGCAGTTAATTTTTCACAGTACTTGTAAATTTACAAAGTCATCAAATTGATGGCATCTGATCTTAGCACATGGGGGGAGGGAGACAGCTGAGTGGGAGTCATCACTATCTACACATCAGACGGCATGACTGTTTACCTTGATTACAGCCATGGGCACTTTGTAAACAAGATAACATTCATCTGTTTGTATGTGCAGGCTTTTTGCAGTCTGACTTGATTTTAGCAAACTGATCTGAACGTTTAGAAATGCGGAATGTGCTGCATCAGCTTGTGAAGAAATTACAAAATAAAACAGTGTTATCTGTGTATTATCGGTTGTTCAGCAATGGATTTCTTCACCATGTGTTGCAAAGTGATAAAGTACGTATAAAATAACGCCTGTTTTTGTTTCACTTATTTTGCTTGGTTTATGGTTCGGGACAACAATTTGCATCTTCCAGCTCTATAAAGTCTGATAATTTTATGCTGTAGCTTCTTGTTCTGAAAGGAGACATTATGCATTTTCTTCACAGTTTTAAACAGATTAAGGGGCCAGCAATGTTTCTTATAAGTGAGCTACTTGATGCCCCGCCCTACATATCGCCAGACAAATACTGTGCCTAGCTTTTGTTAGTGACTGTGACAAATGTATCTTGTGACTAGAAACCCCCTACTTTAATTCTCCAGTTTTTACAACAATTAAAAAAAAAATCTAATTTATTTCTTTCCAACCTTTTACTTATGCTACAGTTACATACTGTACATGCTGCTGCCTTTCATGCCGACACTGCAGGTTACATTCCCAGTCACAGCCAATTCCAAACCCGTTTAAAAAAAAAGTGGCTTGCATCACTCAAGGTGCAGCCGATATAAAGCTGTGTAAAACAAAACATGCCAGTGACTGTCTGTGGCCACCCCTGCTGCAACAGCATTTCTGCATAAACTCCACATTATTTATTTCAGTGCAAATGTTTAAATATGGAAAATAAACAGTAAAAGTAGGCCAGATTTAAAATATTTAAAACTTAATGAAGAGTGAGTACTCCTCATTGCACCCCAAGAATTGTTGGCAAGACGGAACGTTCAGGTGTTGCCACACCATGGCATGTTAAAAAAAAAAACTCTTATGGGATTAAGCAACGCAGCAGCCTCAAAGTCGTAATAGCCAAGTGAAAATGAAAGATTGATTAGGCCGTGAAGTGCCAATCCTACTCAAAAATAGCTCAGCACTTCTGTTCCAACTGAAGCCTGGATATTTAAAGTTTTTTTTTTTCCTTGCTAAGAAAGCAGTGTCTTTGAAGTGTGCATGTCTCCTCGGTAAGAAGCCGAGGAATATTTTAGTGGGAATGTCTAAGATGATCACACGCGGCAGTTTGGTGTGTTTAGGGGTCATTTCATGTCCAATCCATCGCCAACAATCCAAATTTACTAAAGATCGCTCATCGCTGGGGACATCTCAGCTCGATTCGTTTCTCTTTTTGCGCTTCTGACAGAAACGGGAGGAACAACAGTCATTTGATTTTGTCCCCATTTGGCATCGAAGCATTCAGTGATGGGTAGGGAAAAAATGTCTCATGCATTTGACGTTTAATTGAATGTTAGCAGAGCTATACTTGCAAAATATACTATGTGTCCAATATTGTTTTCCTCATATCATCATATTTTGTATTTAACCGGTGTGTATATATTCATCTATGCAAAAAGAAGTGTTACTGAAAAGGTAAAGGTACTCACTTCCTTGTCTCAATACCTGCCTGATGCAATGCAAGAAAATAAAATACCACCGACGGGGGAAGTTTTGATCCCTGTGAACTTTTTGTACTGATTTCATTTTGTTACATAACCTATAGCCTACCAGGGTAAAAGTATTTTTGATACATCTGTTTACATTGTCGGAATTGTGTTTGCGACCTCGGAACCTTGGAAGGTCAAATCCTCACAGTAGAACTCCTGTGGTACTATTAGGAGCTGAAAACATCGCTGGGAATAATCTAGTTAACCTGAGGATCGACAGTGCATCTTCAAGGGTCTGCGTGTATGAAATTGACACTTGATAGAATGATTTTGCTCTTAAGGAAAATGAATGTTGCTTCTTTTGTTTGTTTGTTTTTTAATGACAAGGTGTGCTCCTACATTGCAATTTTTTTTTATTTTTATTTTTTTTATGAGAAGGTGTGCTACTACTTTGCAATGATACCGAGAGGGGTTCGTTTTCTTATTGGTATGAAGATCTGAAAATTGAAAGACAAACTAAGAGTTCATTAGTAGTCTCACTGTTTTGTGCATCTGGCAGTTTTGGACAACTTGTTGAAGTGTGAATGTGATACAAAAAAATTCCAGCCTCCTAAAACTGATTAGGTAGTTCTCGGCTTCACAGAGAGAGTGGTGCATACGCTAGGTGAGTGTCTGCTTCTTAGCAAAGAGGAGGCCCTGAAATGGATTGCGGTGTACTCAAATTTTGGATAACAACATGAACAGAGTACATTGAGGCATCTCTTACGTGTTTTACAGCATATATTCCAGCATATATTCCATTTTTTTGCCATAATAATCAGCAAAATTCTCATGGATTTAGATCAATATAATTCCCCGTGTACAAAAGTAATGTCATCAAGGATTATGCCATGCCCAATGGCTGAGAGTTCATTTGTGATTGATTTTTGAGGGCTACTAAAAAAACTGCCAATGTGTCTTGGAGCTCTGGAGAAACAGATGTTTTCATGCCTCGACTTATTTTTAGCAAGTGAAATATACCTTTCACCTTCCATAAGTAGCTTCAGAAAATATTTATGTAACGTGGATATGCTGAGGATACAAGTGGATTCATTGGTAGAGATGACATAGGGATCTTTATACAGTCAAACCTCGGTTTTCGACCATAATCCATTCCAAAAGGCTGTTGAAAAACTGATTTGTTCTAAAACCGAAACCACGCTGTTTAAAAAAAAAATATTGAACAAGTCTGCTCACAATGGAACGCTACACGGGGAAGTGTCACTTCCTCATGTAAGGAAGGCGAGAGGAGTCAAGTGGCGCATTCAAGTGTACTCAGTTTGGTCGAGAACCAATTTTCGGTTGTAATCCGAGGCATAAAAAACGATTTAGTTGAGAACAGAGACGTTCGAAAACCGAGGTTTGATTGTATTTTTTATTTTTATTTATTTTATTTTTGGGTGAATTCGCTTGTCCACATTAAATGGAACATTGCTGTTTGTTGAGTGAAGAACTTCATGAACCTTGTCTGGGAAAAAAAGAACAACATCCCACTTATCCTATTATAACTCTTAAAAGGGCTCTTAAAACATTGCATTTGTATGAAAAGTTCAATACAGCAGCAATTAAACCTCTTTTAATTAATTTTAATTAAACTTTAAACCTGTTTTAACTTGTCACATTCAATTCATTTTATCATTCATTCAGTGTAAGCAAAAGTTTACTTTTACTGAAAACAGTCTGCGTAAAACGGTCAGTTGTGTATGAGGTTGTTGTACATCACAACTAGGATTTTTTTGTTTTGTCTGATTAAGACAGCGCTACATTTCTAACATTTTCTGAGAATATTGTTCTTCTGTATTGGTGAAAATTGAGGAGTGTTGTCAAGCAGAATTGAGCAGACACTGCTCTTGGCCTAAGTTAGAGTTTCAAATCCTCTTATACCGTGTCATCTTTTATAGCATTTGGATAAAGCTATTGTGTACTTTTGTTCTATCTGGACCATATCCCGAATGAATTTTATAATGACCGAGAACAAACAATACTATGCAAAGAGTACAGGGTGAGATTTGGCTATTCTAAATGGGAGGCATAAAATCACATTTTAATTTCATTCAATTCATTTATGAGAAATAATTGTTTGTTTGTGTGTTTTTACATCCATTGTAAATGTCTGTACCAGGTTGCTGTTTCTTGGCATATGCACGGTGGTTTGGCAACCCGCTTAGAGATTTTATAGTCACTTAGTAATACTCTGCTTGTTGCTTTAGAACCACTGCCAAACATGTAACCTTGCTAGAGGTGTCTGGTGTTTAAAATAAGCTTTGTGTGTTGTCCCTTTCCAACAGTTGTGATCCACACCGTGGGTCCGGTTGCCAGAGGTCATGTGGGCCCCACTGAGACCAATGACCTCACTTCCTGCTACCAGAACTCCCTCAGGCTGGTGAAGGAGTATGGCTTGAGCACTGTGGTGAGTGCGGACATATTTTTAATGGAACTCTTGACTTTGACTAAACCGGCCTCTCAACGAATAAGACATGTTTATTATTATTATTATTATTATTATTTCATCAAATTTGAGGTATCCAAACAAAATATTGTTGCGTTACAGCAAATCTTCTAAAAATGACATGATTGGGGGTTCTAAACAAAAGCAATAGATAGTGCAACAAAATGATCTGTCGGCTGCATATTGTTGTGACTAAATGATAGGTAAGTCCTCCCCCCTTCATTATGATGCTCAACAGTGTCACTTTTACACCTCCCGCCGTTTGTCTGTTTTGTCAGCGTTTTAAAGCTGCTCGCGTTTTTTAAACATAGCATGGGGAAAAAAAAGTTGGCTTGAATGACTAATGTGTATGGGGCGACATTTATTTGCTCAGAAACATGTTTTTTTCATGTTTTATCATTTTTTAAAATGTGTATACCCGATTCAAAATGTGTGTTGTTTAAACATGAAGCATGTTCTTCATTGATCATACCGCTCCATGTATATCCACAAACAGTGGGATGATGTGGCTAAATAGAGACATTGTAAAGGTATTAAAAAAATAAATACAGTAGTACTCATACTTTCTCATTCAAATATTTGAAATGTTGCTGAAGCATGGCAGCTTTACATGACAGAATGGCAACACAATCCACAGCTAGCTGTGTTTTATTGTTTCGAGACTCACCCGTTTTTATATATTTTCCCGAGCTCATCAAGGGTAAGCAAATCAGTCTCTTTCTTAAAGTAGCCACAAATCAAATTTTTAGTGTCAGCCTTCGGCCCCCTCAACCTCATCAGAATCCAATCAATGGAAGTACTTGCCAGCATCGACGGGAGACACTGATTAGTTCCAGTTTCATTAAAGATGATTGTGAAAAAATTCCTGCACTGATGATGAATCATTGTGCCCATGATACTCTCTCCAGGTAGCAATTAAAAGGATGTTGAAAGCGAGAGACAGAGTTAGAAGCACTTTTGATGTTGTATCAATTGCTGATATTTTCAAGTATTCGCACTTTGGCACAATGGCGCTGCTGCTTGTGCTGTGGCTGATTCCAATATAGTAGTGAGCCAATCCATTGTGCATGTCCATTGACATGTATTTTGGAGTGAAACGTGGCAGATATCACCGTGTCTACATAGATGTAACACCTTCAACAACCTGCAAGCACACATGGTTGGACATGTGTCGGAGATGAAATGAAATCACACCAGCAAGTCTCATATCAGTGTCAAGCAGGTTGCGAGTCTTTTCGTCCCGGGCAAGTCAAGTCCCAGCTCAAATTACTTCATGCATGCAGTCTTATTTACAGTATATGGTATTTATAAAGAAAAAAGACCAGTAAAGTTGTATAATTCTATGATTGCTTATTTCACCCAACCTGTATGCAGGTGTGAATGTATAACATGTCAAAATAATGAAAGACTCTTGTCCTCAAGTGGAGCACGTTGTGGCCTCCACGGGTGAAAAGCCTCTGAACTAGGTGCTCTCATTGCAATCGGAATATATATATATATATATATATATATATATATATATATATATATATATATATATATATATATATATATATATATATATATATATATATATATATATTTGCATTTTTGAAATGCATCTTTTACGAATCATCATTCATTCATTTGTAAAGTGTTTTTTTTTGTTTTTTTTTACAAATCTTACCATGTCAACCTGAATTTTAAAACCTTGCATATTCCGTCTCCTGTATTAAACTTATAATTGCTGAATTTTACACCCAGATTTATTCCATGCTCTGTTTTAATTGAAGTTCACCCCATTTTAAAACCATTGCTGCTTCAACCACTCAATCATGAATTAACTTTTTCAAATCACATTGACATTCATGAATATGTCACTGGGTAAGGCAAACCAGCTTGTGGTGTATAGCACATTTCATGCACACCGCATGATTGACTGCGTTTAAAAATAAGTACAGTAATAGATACTGGGCAGACTGTCTCTTCAAATCGCAAGTAGTTATCTTTGATGAGCAAATTTAGCATCGCACACGTATTAATTACTCTACTACCATCTTTATATTAGTACGGCCAATATTTAAGCGTGCCACTTGGAAGCAGAACAGTTTGATACCATCACTTGTTCCACACAGTGTAAAATCCAGCCTTGGTTTTGGCATTGAGGAGAAACAGCCATCTCATGAAATTCAAACATGAACTATACCATGGGATCACATTTTAGTTACCGTTTACCTTGGAGGGCCGTTATGACTGAAACCATATAAAAATGATTTATTCAACTTTTGTTTCATTTTCCCTAATGAGGGGTTTGGTCACAAGAAAATGCTTCCAATATGTGTCTAATTAATTAAATATGAGAAAAATCTGGTGGAGATTTTAGCAAGCATCATGGAAGTGGACATGTTTAATTTGCTTTCGTGGGCCACATAAACTGATGTGGTGGGCCAGATCTGGACCCCAGGCCTTGAGTTTGGCACCTGTGATATAAATGGTACAATTTAGGTTTGTGGGCCTTAAACACCCAATCCACTCCTGCATCAATCATTGCTTTAATTTCTCAAGTTTGACTTGAGTAGTCGGATTTCTTTATTTATTTTTACAATATTATCTATATTTGTTAGAAGCGGAGGTTCTGTTTTTAAACAGCTGTCTGGATTATTTTTAATGTCTTTATACAGCTGTTTTGCATTAAGTGAAAATGGTGGTGCTCTGTGATTGACTGGCCTTGCACAATGAGCCTAGTCATTCCATTGTCATAGCCACCGTGCTTTCCATCAAGCCGCAAGGGCACCGTTGCACCAGCACTCATTTTGCCACAAAGAAAAGATAAAATGACTCTATTTGTGCTCATGCAAACATGTAGGTTTTGCTGATTTGGACTGCATTGATATGCAAGCGGTACATAAAGAGCATGTCTGGCGAAACCCCCTTTTATACTGAACCCAGAACAGAAAGTGTAACCTCAATATAATTCATTTTTAATGAAGGCAAACAGTTTCTTCAGTCATTGCTGTCTTGGTTGTTTCACAAAGTGGAGAATGGATTGGGGGGACGGCGACAAAGGGATTGGCTACGTTTTGGGAACCTAGACGGCCTGGCTGCCTAATGGGGATTCCAGGGCATTACAAAGGAATATGAGGCAAAACAACGCCTAACACAAAATAAACTTCAGCATGAAGGATTAAAACCAGCCGTTAATCTCTTTTTCTTAAAGCCCAAAGCCATTCTTCAGGCCATGAAACGAGTATGGGTGCTGCAGTTGCAATGCCCACAGCCAAATCTTCTCCTGACTGTAGCGTGTCAGGACAGAGAAGTAAATGCCAGTGCATTGTGCAGCTGAAAAAGGACTTCCCTTACCTCAGGGCAGCTCAATGTGTATGACTGAACAACTGCTAAGATCCCTCAAAGACGGAAATTAGTTTTAAGAGTTGTTCCTGTCTCCAAACTAATGTTGCACTGATACCAAAGTAATATAGCACTGCTTGGGAAAAAAATAGGTAACTCTCATAGGTGTCGCTTCTTTAGTTGTGTTCTTACCGGCAGTCCCCGAATAATGGGTCGTATATCTTTTAACTGCCAATATAGGTGTGTTGAGGGCGGCACAACAAACTACGGATCGGTTGATTCCTGATCTGAAACTTTCAAAACATTTAACAGCTGCTTGAGGGCAGTTAAACAGTTTTTGTATTCCGAATTTCCCCCTGGTGTTTTTGGTTTGATGTCAATGTGACACAGGCCTGATTTTCTCTTTCAAAATGACAACAATCCCAAGATGAAAATAACATTGATCTACAACTATCAAGTTAAAGGTGCAGGCTTTAACGACTTCAATGTGTGTCAGTTCTTGGATGAATATCATAGTGGTAGGTAATATAGGTGGCTGGCAAGCATGCCCCCCAAAGCGTTTGGCTTCAGTGCATGCTGGAAAGCAATCGTGCATTTTTGGTATTTATGTCCTTGTGTACATAAATCCTGTATGGACGAAACTGCTTCGACCTTGAGGCATTGTGTGAGTGTGTGTGCGTCTGTGTGGGTGTTAGTGATCTTTTATGTGTATTTCTTCTTTGCCTTAAGAGAACTGTTATGCTTCAGTTCAGTGCTTTTCTCCTTTGCTGTGGCTGAAAGAGCATCAGGCAGGCTGTCACACCTCCCTGGGCTCTGACTGACCACATCCCGCAGCCTGGATGTCAGTGTAGCGGACTTGGCTCGTCAATACTGCATGGTGGAGTTAGGAGGGGGCTGTGGAGAGCCTGTAAGTAAGGTTGGAGTGTGCCATGTTGTCAAACAGCCCCCTCATCTGCTCATTGCTTGTCACTCAACATTGTTTGAGCCGAAAAGGAAACTGATGTAACATACAGATCCAGGCATACAGAGTATAGGGGAATAGATTCTAAACTTTTCTAAAATTTTCAGTCTCTGAAATAAATTGAAGATTGCTGTCGTCGTGGACCAATGAAAATGAGGCTAAGTATGTCATTGGGGTCATCTGGTGGGCAGGTGGATTCTTTCCTTCATTGAAGCCCACAATGTCTCTAAATGGCTCAGCGGTATACCCATAGTCCCCGGTACAGCCCCTGAATGCCATACTGTCCTTGTCCCCCATGGACTTTGCATGATGAGGCTGTCCTTCTCCCTGAGCCAGGTGTGTGCCTGGCTGCATGCCATCTGTCTTGATCCCCGTGCCCTGTTGTTGTAGTTGCGTCTGATCTAGTCGCAGTTGCTGCTTTGTCGGCAGCACTTTACAGTGTCTTCATGGCCTGCTGGAGAGGGTGCCCCTTCACCCCTCTTTTCCTCAACAGACTCGGGGTACATGTTGTCACAAATGTCCTGCATCCCACCTCAATCGGGAAGAATCTAGATGCTTCAGCTGTCAAGTGCAAATATTTGGTTGTCTTCTGATCATAAGCCAGTTGAACCCACATCTTCCCATGGAGCTGTCATCTCCACAACGCAAGCCATCTTTGCTTTTGGAGGCCACAGCAACAAAACTGCCATTAATGTTATAGCCACTATTTCTTGGGGAACAGAATTTTTATTTATTTATTTTTAATCATCAAAGTTCTTCCACTCTATCGTCCAGTGTCCAATCTCCAGCAGCTTTTTCTTTCTTGAAATTGGCCTGCTAATACAACCTGTAGAAAGGACCTTCCTGCTGAGATACAGTATGTGGTGGCTTGCTTCTGTTCCACTGTTAATCCCAATCTCAGAGTTCTTGGTTATGCTGCAAGGTGCATGCAGGATATGCTCTGTACCACTGTTTTTTTTTGTTTTTTCAGGGAAAGGTAGCAGGCCGTATGTGACTGATAAAGAAATTCAACATGCTCCCTTCATCTGCCAGATGTCATGACAGCTGAGCTTTTTTCTTCTGCAGGCTGTCCCTGTTGGTCCGGTTCCCCGGCCTTGCCATAGAAACAGTTTTGCCATGACGTTGTGCCTCCCCCCTACCTCATGACCTCTTCAACCAAAAGCTCTCTCTTTTTTACTGATGTTGCTTTGTGTCACTTTTGGGAAGTGCCAGAGACCCATGCTCCCATAATAGACTTGGCCAAACACATTCCTAAACCAATTCAATGCTCTGAATCACAATATCAATATTTTTTCGATGTATTGTGCAGCCCAAGAGCTGATAACCTGTTCCAACTTCTTCCACATTGTTGTTGGAGTTTTTGTATACTGTTAAAGGCCACAACGGTATTGGAAAACTTGAGTTTTCCTGGCAACAAGGTCTTATTGAGTCTGTCTTTGAGCTATGCTTTCCACCCCCGGCTGAGGAAAGAAAAGCAAGGCAAGCAAAGAAATGTTTACTGGATTGAATGAGTTAACTTGTCATGCTCGGTGTTCTCAGAGGAAAGTAATGTAACTCACTTGCATTGTGTGTGTGTGTGTGTGTGTGTGTGTGTGTGTGTGTGTGTGTGTGTGTGTGTGTGTGTGTGTGTGTGTGTGTGTGCGTGCGTGCGTGCGTGCGCGTGTGTGCGTGTGTGCGTGCGTGCGCGTATATTTTATCACCTATTCACTTCTGTAGGTAAATTCTAAAAATGCACTCGTGTGTAAAGTCAGACCTTTGGGGAGGGAAGGTCCTCTCTGAAGAGCTTGCAGTACATGCAAGTGAGGACACAGTTAATGCAGGTCCCCTGTCGTGTTTAGTTATGGAAGGCTGCTCATATTTTCCCCTGGAAGCAAATGTAGCATCTGTCAGGCAGAAACTGAGTGACTGACTGACAGTGTGGAGGGGGACGCCACCATCTGGAAGCCATTCAGCCTTTGACTATGCTTCGTTTTAAAGACCATATCAACTCACCTCTTAGAATGTGACCTTTAGAATTAAAAAAAAAGACTGGTATTCATTTTAGAAAGCCTTAGTCATTAGAAAGTCTTTAACTTTACTGTGTAGCAAGGATTTTCATCGCAAGATAACATTGCTTTAAAAGATACAAGATTTAATGTTGAGCAATGATCTTGTGGGCTAAGTCAGTCTTGTTGTCTCTAATTTGATGCTGACAAGGTACAATTTTATGTGTTGTGCAAATATCTGTCATTAAGATGTGGAGTGCATTGGGCTGGCAGCTGTCAGTGTGGAAAGTGACAGGGTCACAGACTACATTTAGAGCCCTTCTCTCTGACTCCCAGGCAGCCCTGGAAGTGTTTTGTAGTCATAACATATTGGTGTTGAAGAGATCCAACAGAGAAGCCACAAATTGCCCGTTGAGAACAATCTTAAAAGCCAAGTGGATTGGAGATGAATGGTGTTGAATGATAGGATTAGCCGCTCCTCTCTGTGGGCTTATTCCAAGGCGAGGAGGAGCATTAGTGCCCATTCATTTTACCCAGAATGCATTCCCACAAACAATTTGATACAGTTACACATGCACGTGTATACCCTGCTTGACAATGATGGCCACTATGAGATAATCTTCTTAAAACAAGAACAGCATCGACATAAGCATCAGTCAGTCAAGGGACTTTTTTTGTTGGGATATGATGACAGTAATCCTACATTGCACAAAGATTCATTTCTTTTTTTACGTGGTGGAGGGCTGGCACATGTTCAGAAGAAAATTGGAATACAGATTCATTTTCTCTTTCAAGCATTTGAGTTTGACCATTGTTGATTATAAAATGTTGCCATGTGACAGGAGTTAACCTCCTGTTTCACTGATATGGCTTGTCTCACAAAAAAAAGCAATTCATTGGCATTTATAGCCAGTTATTTTAACAAATACTGGATTTTGTATTACATGCATGACACAATGTGGTCAAGCATAATAAAATGACTCCACTTATGGGGCTCATGGTGGTGGTCTACACTTGACTGTGAGGTATTCTTTTTTAAAAAAAACAACAACAATGCAGTAAATTTATGTCATTATTTACGGTATGCTTAAAAAAGTACAATCAAACAGAACTGCTTGTGTTCAACTCCCCAAGTGCTTAATTATCCTGAATTCACTAACTGGACATGTTCCGCAAAAAAAAAAAAAAAGTTTTTTCTGCTTTCAACATCTTTCTTAAACAATAATTTTACAGAAGTGATAAACATGTAATAAAGAGCCAGCTTTGGCATCTGATCACATCTTTGCTGAAGGTTAATTAGACTGAAGCTTTCAAAAAGGTCACTGCGCCATTTAAATTAGTCATTGCTATTTGTCTGATCTGAATCACGAGCAACACTGGGCCAATTAGATTAAATTACACTGATAGTAGTTGCGGTGGCCTGCCAGTTTACGCTAATGACCATGGGAACGCCAATTACACCACCACCCTTTCTCCGAAGGACGCAATAGCAGCAAGCTTCAGCCTCAGATCTGGTTGGAAGAACCAGGGCCAAATAACATCTTTCACTTACAGAGAGAACTGCAGTACTTTATTTTTATTTTTTTTGTATGGTGAAATATGTAAAATGTAGCATTTTCACATACCTCAGGAGGCGTAATCGCAGTTGGAGATCGAAACACTAATCTCTTGAGTCTCTGTGTAGAGTGGACTTAGGGTATATGAGCATCCAATGTGTTGATTACAAGTGTGGAAGCCAAGAGCAATCACCAGGAAGCTGAGCTCTGCCGTGAACAAAGGGAACTCCATGTGGATACTTTACTTGGGGAAAATGGCAGCATTCCTCTTTTAGACGAATGGGCTGTAACTATAATGAAGTGGCCTCAAATTATTTAAGTAGCAGAGGGAAGACTCAAGTTTGGGATTCAAACTGCTTTCACTAAATCTTTTTTCTTTGACTGCCGGCTGTGCAGAGCTCCTGGAGACAGTGTTCTGAATTTCTATAAGGTTCATCTGTCCCTTGTCTGAGCCATCTGAGAATTCAACCGACAGCTCGCACCCAACTGAGGGACTATCAGAGGAAGTTGTTGATTAAACAGATGTCGTTCCTACGAAACGCCATGAGACAAGAATACCACAACAAGCACACATTAATTAAACATACCTGAAGAATGCAGGCCACAAAACAGAACAAAAGATGTTTCTATCTTTGTCTCTGCGTCACAGTAGGAAGGAGAAAGTCCCTGTTTTTGTCTCCCCCACTTTGACTTCTTTGAATAATTGTTGTCACATACGCAGGAGTTCTTGTTTTACATTGTAATTGTTACAATCAAAAATCATTGCACCCCAAAGTGCTGTATGGTCACGTTTGTAAATTGTTGGGGTTCGAGATACTGTATAACGGTGGATATGCTTGCCACTCACCATGCTGTTATCAACAAACTGAACAAAAGATCATTTCTAGCTCCTAAGAAAAATGAGCAATGTCATATGGCGTGTTGTTACGGATTTTGAAAGGGAACATGAACTACAAATTAGCAGTTAGTTTCAATGCACATTGTTTGACATAAATGATTGTAAAATAATACGCTTAACATGCTAGCGTTAATGAGCCCCCCCCCCCCCCCCCGCCAGTTTACTACTTAAATGAGTCTAATAAGCTTTTTCTTTCCGGCTTTAATACAAGAATTATTATTTTATATTATTTAAAAAAAATTTGAGCCAGACATAGAAACCAACATCATACTTGCCAGGGCCAAGTCCATGAAACTGATGTATCACAGTGATTCATTTCAACAAGCTTGCACTCAATTATATTTTACGGTCACAGTGCCCACCTTAACAGATGTGTTTAGTCAAGTTACAAGGCCTTTTCGCTGTTCTTTGACACACCAGGGACATTTCGTCTCACGCTGGCTCTATACAACACGAGATGTTTCCATGGGACAACAATCAAAGCGCACCTCAGATTAGGATAAACGATAAAAGACTAATGCTTATGCATATGTTGAAAGATTCTGTCTACACTAAATAAAGAACAAAAATGGTTGATACTTTGTGATGAAAGGGTGACCGTTTCAAATGTGCATGCTTGCCCATCATCTTTATAGTTATTATTGACCTATTCAACCGGAAACTATGCGAGGAGTCAGTCCACTCGACTGTGTCTTTGTTTTACAAGACAATGCTCGAGGTCTAGGGACAGGGGTACCCCCTGGATGGGGGGCCACGTGGAAAGTTATCAGTTCGAGCCTCACCTTGGTTTTCCAACAATGTGAAAATAAAATTTTCTCAAACGTCTGTCGGTCATGAGCCCAGAGAATCGTCATCACCTCTCTACACACTCATGCACACACGCACACGCACTTCCGGCACCCCGGAATAGAGATGACAGGTAATGCAAGCAGTGGACCAGTATCCCTCATATATGGTGTGATTGCATAATCACTAGAAAAAAACATTAGAAATCCATATTCAGCATAAGTTACCATCTATCAATTACATTTTCAATACCGCCTCACATATCCATTGCAAATTCCGCGAGACCCTGCAACCTATGGTTAGACCTACTACTTTGTTTTCATAAGCAGGTTCGTAAAATGAAATTATCAAAACACCAACAGTCTCCCTACAGGCTCCAGTGATGATTTTAATCAGACACACCATTGTTTATGCTTTGTATGTATTTCTTTAATTACAGTGCTACTACCTTTGCATGCACCTTTGCAGCTTTAGTGCCGTTATTATCTCCCAAGGTCGTAGCTAACGAGGGCTGACACACTGTGCCTGGCTGGTGCTGATTGACTCTCACTTTTAAGCTTGCTCAATGCAGACCTACTCAGCAATTCAGGGCCACGTCGGTTCCGCTATATGGAGAGATTTTAGCAGTTCCGTTCTACGACGACTCGACTGGTTTTCTGTGGACTGAATAGGCTAAGGCAAGATAGGTTAAAGTTGGGGTGGGTGATGTAAAAAATAAAGAGAGATCAGGAAAGCTTGATGTGTCGTATGCAAATGTCTACCATTTACAACTACGACCGCAGTCCGAATGGGGCTGGCGGGAATTCTTTTATTTGATACATGGTGATTTGTGCCACATACTCCACGCTGGAATATGTAAACTGTGGACGGTCCTCCACACCGATGGTAAGAGAAATACAGCTGTTAGAACCATTATTGTATATACATTTGAAGTGATAACAAATGCAACCACCATCTTTTGACATTTGTTTCTACACGTTCTACACATACATCGCTAATGCAGTTATGACACGGAGTGGGACTGTGCAAGACTGAATGTTAAGTTGATTTTCACCAGCAGTACATAAGAGTAAATCATGTGTGGGACAAGACATACTATATATGTTTATATGTGTGTTTGGTCCCAGTGGCCGTGATGACTTGGGTCCCCCGGCACCTTCTCAAACTCATACTTCATAAACTTTGCTCTCAGCCTTTTGTGGATTCATCTTCATGACAACTGTTGTGGCTAGCTCCCAGCTCAGTGGTGTTACATGTGTGGCTGAAATTGTACCTAAACTACAAAATCAATCGACTGGGTGCCAGGGTTGGGCATTCCAATCTTGAATTGAAGTGAATCACACTTTTTGTGCTCCTCTTTCATGATGGTTCAACCTTAGTTTATTGTGGGAAACTTGAGATATAATGTTTCTCCCAATATTATTGTTAGTATTAAATGATTATAAAGTTGGCCAGCCGAAGTCGTGATTTTGAGTGATTTAGGTGATTAATTGTTGCTTTCATTTTTCGCACTGGTTTAAATGTCACGGTAACCTTTTGTGAGTGATGCTGAAACAATAAGCGCTATATTGTGTTGTGAAAGCTGAATCAAACCTTCCCTATCACATACAAATGAGCCTATAGAATATTTAGTCAGCACACAATGCTAAATGAAGAGAAATCCCACCAAGAAGCGAGAGGTATATTTTTTGCACACGGTGTGAGACGCCAGATAACCTCCTAATCTCACCAGGCGTAATATCGAATGTCACATCGAGACACCCCTGATAATAACATCAGGCATGAAATAGATTCTAGGCCTTTCTCATTTTGTGTCAAAGGCTTTCCTCAAGAGAGCAACGAGCGTGAGATGGAGAGTGCAGGACGATACATAGTAAGAATGGGTCTCATCATATTAAAATTCATTTCAAAAGAAAAAAAACCCTTAATACCAGACATTCATAGACATCATTTCCACTGAATGGCCTGTGGTTGTGTCTTTTGAGTGGATTTTATATTTATTGATTTTTAACACTGACTTGTAGTTGTATGATGGCATGCACCCACTCAGTCAGTACCGACCTCTCCAGAGGACAGTCAATTTGAATATGGAACAAGCAGTTCATCAGATAATTATCTTGACACAAGGTTGTCTTTTTTTATCTGGACTCGGCACACCTAATTCCCCCAGCAATTAAAAAATGCAAAACAAACATTAGTCGTATTTTTCAATCTGTTATATAGTGAAGTGGCCCTATTATTAAATTGACGAGAAGTACCTTGAGATAAGTGTACACCTCAGATCGTTTTCGCTTAATCAAGGCCATTATGAGTCTAGAATGTGACGCATTATTGGCCGTCGACCTGCTGTGCACGGCAAGGGACAAGCAAAGAGGAATGTGTGTTGATCTGGCATAGATCAGGTATAATGACCTCCACATTGGACTCTTACTGAGCTTTAATTATGAGCCACATTAATACTAATTACGATTCTCTCTGTTTTTAAACCCATGCTTCATTAATTATAATGATCTGTCACCAAAAAAAAAAAAAGTAGTGTAATCTGTGTACCTTGTGATGATGTACATTTTCCCCGGTACCAATTTGTTTGGTGCTGTCGAAACATGAGCCACCGTTGCTCCAAAGTAATGTTCTGCTCCAAAAACATGTGATGTATTTGCTGCAGAGAAAATGGTTGTTCCAGTTTTAGTAACTAATTAATGCTTTATCAATATTAATGGTGAACTCCACATTTAGAAAAATGTAATTAGCTGCATTATCCTCTGGCCATTTGTGGGATAAAAATAAAAAAAAAGTTATCTGTATCGTTCGGTTCGGGCAACAACTCTAGTTTCTGACCAAGTGGTGAAATCTACAGCTGTGACAATGCACTCATTGTAGAGCCAAACAGCAAATGAGAACCCTACTCAGTATGCGCTGCTTTTTATTCCTCTTGAAATATGGAAAGTGGTGAATAGATCGTGTCATAATTCACGGGGGCCACCTGGTGATTCCCTCTGCGGCATTGCTGTTTCCTCTCAGCCAGCTGCTCCCTATACTTTCAATCAATGGGCAGTCGGTGCTGCTGCGATTCACCGTGACCTTGAGCGGCGTGTTCCTTCTCTTTGGTCGGAATTTTTCTGGGCACAGGATCCTTTGTTATTCCCCTTTATTCAGACACACACCTGCGCTCAGACCAAAATCATTATGCAGAGCAACTTTGGGAATTTAGAGCATTTAAGGAACATTCCATACTCATAGATGTTCCCCTTGACTGTCACTCTTCTTACCTCAACTGTGCATCGCCTGCTAGTTTCGCTCTCTTATTCAGCACTAA
This sequence comes from Hippocampus zosterae, assembly GCF_025434085.1. Taxonomy (NCBI): domain Eukaryota; kingdom Metazoa; phylum Chordata; class Actinopteri; order Syngnathiformes; family Syngnathidae; genus Hippocampus; species Hippocampus zosterae. The sequence goes on along the minus strand of NC_067461.1, from coordinate 13,137,598 downwards.
TCTAGATGAGTTATGTGTAAAGATGTAGTTATAAAATATAAGGTAGGTTAGGTATTGTCTTTTTTATATTGTTGGCCTCTTTTCATTTGAACCTGTGGAGGAGACTTTACAGTCACAGTCAGCAACGGCCCTGATGATCTCTAAAAGATGACGCTCAGAGACTATCCTGTGGCACTCTGCGTGTTAAGAATCATTTAATCTCCCGTTCTCCCTGGTCTGCTCAGAAAACGCGATGACCAAACAATAGCTCATGTTCAACTTCTTTCCTATTTATAATCATTTAACGCAAAGGACGGCCAACCCAGATACTCTTGTGATGGTGAGGTGGAAAGGAACTGTTGTGCAGAGGTCCAAAAGTTCGTGTTGAGTCCTTTGACAACATCTCTGGCATGTCATCAACGGTAGAGTTCAGCAGATATATATTTTGTCTGCTTTTTGTTTTCTGACAGTCTGAATGCCTTGTGGCACCGTGCTACCTCTCACGGTCAATTTTAGCATGACGACACACTTCTGGTTTGAAGGGCGAGGCAACTGGCCATGGACATGTTGTGCATGGTGTGCTGTCTTGGACATTTTGAGAACACCACACATTTTCAACGGTAAGAGCGCGAGTCAGATACGTCCTCGCTATGCGTGGGATCACTCAAATTTTAAAGATTGGTGAATCAATTAGAAATCCATATGTGTGTACCCGGCTTTAACCGGCCATCAACGTTGATTGTGTGGGCTGCTTCAGGATGGCCCCCTTCCTGTTCTGTGGCAACAGTGACATTTATTTGAAGGTGAGCCTGTTCCCGGTATACTCGCCTCCACCTGCCAGTCAGAACTTATGCGCATCATCAGAGATGGGTCCTTTTCTCTATTTTGCTGGTCAGTCCTCTGTCCGCAACCCGGGGTACCCTTCCATCACCGTCCCTCTTCCCGTTGTTATTCGTATAATCATCTTCCTCTGTCCCCGTCCGTCCTCGTCCTTTTAAAGGGCTTCCTTCCCAGTCTCTCCCCTCCCGGGGAAAAAAAAGTGTCTGTGCATGAAGCCGTGGGAGAGAGGCATGGGTGCGGCGGCGTCCTCCATCTCAAAAATGGGCGTCCATCTGGGACCATCTCTGCGCATCATGAAGCACCTTAATGTCAGCAAAAGCCTCAGTCACTGGGCATGGACATTTCATTAGGAACAACAGCACACAACATCCATTTCACGAGATGTAACAAAATTTGCATTTTATTGTTTTAATTGAAATACAGTAACATTTCACAGTTACTCTTTATTTTGTAGATGCAAAGCTTCAACTGTGATCTCAGTGTACCCCAAAAATCATAATAAATCAATTTAAAAGAACATATTGTTGAACTGTCATGTATTTTTTATAATAGAGTTGCCATTCAAAAGACAGTTGGATTTGCACTAACATTGTTATTGGAATCCGATGGTACACACAGAGTCACATGAACAACTCAAGAATGGCACTGATACATTGTGACCATTCATTTCTAGTTCCATGATGTCTGTTTTGTACAATAGTCATCATGTCATAACATGGATGTGTTTGCAATATTTAACTCATCTCAGGGCCAGCTCACTCTTGGCTAGACCATAATACTTTGCATTGCTGCAACTTTCCAGAGTTGAGGCTTATTTTGAGTCATTCAGTTTAGGTTATGCAAGGTGACATATACCATTAAAAAAGTGGTGGGAGGAATGAATGCATTAATTATATCACATCGTGCGCCCCAATGAGTTACAATACCTACCTCTTCCAACCATGCAGAGACCAAGAAAAAAAGACACCGTGCTTGAGCGCGGCACAAAGTGACCACTCATATCAAGCTGACTGTTGGCCAGATAAAGTATATTTTAATGGTCCTGTGGCAGCGAGATAACCCAAATTTGTGGTGTGTCGCTGTATTACGTCATCTTCTAATTTCACCAATCTTTTCTGAAAGTTATTTATTAATTACAAATATGTTTTGGTTCGTCCATACCAGAGATTTATATTGAAAGAGTAAAAATGCTATTTTTGAATAGGATGAAAATGCTATTTTTACTGGATTGCATTAGATGTAGGAGATACAATGAACCTGTCTATATTTTGCCTTTCATAAAACACACAATGGCCATGGCTTACCATGTGTTTATCAGCTTTGTGTTCTGTTAAATGGGCCGAGATTTCACACTGTGTCAGTCAATTTGTGAGTAAACTGAGAGCGTTACTTCAGTAGTGTTGTTTATTGATGTGCCGACACAGCTGAACACAACTGGACTTTTGCACGTGTGCAGCATGTTCCCACTACTTTTGATGCCTGACCAGCTGTCAGCCAATAGTTCGGCTGCGATTCAAAATTTGAATTGCTGGGGAAGAGCATTGTTCACGGTGCCGATACAACGGACACCAAAAAAAATTGCCATTTTGTATCACATGAGCCATTTCAACAAAAATAAATGTTTTCAGAGACAAAGCAAGAAACAGCCGGGTCCTGCCAAGCCGTACTAATGTATTGTATATTTATATACAGGAGAGAGTAGTTATACCAGAGCTGGGCATTTTGTCAGTACTGTCTGTCAGCTTAAAGGTCTGTTTTTGCATTACTCTGCATGCTGTACAAGGGGGTCTATCTTGTGCTGGTGTCATTTGTAGACTGTCATTTGGCCCGGAAGCTTGTTGAATTAAATCCCTTTGGGGATTTAAAGGTGCATTCATTCTTTAATCGGCCAGTCCTTCAAATTGCTCTTGCACTCGGCACCAACGGCATCGCTAGATTTCAAAACACTGCTTTGGCAGGCTAATACTTTATAGCTGTGTTCCTCACTGAAATGTAAATGCGACTGTGCTATTTGAAGACGGGGACAAGTCATGGGGAGCACTCTCACCGACGCTTTCGCATCTGTAGCTCCCCTGTATCCCGATGGCATGAATAAAAGACGTTGTGCAATGTGACAAGACAGGTGTGTGATGCTCTCACTCCACTTACAGTTAGGAGGAAGAGACCATGAGCTTCGGTCTGCCCATGCTGTGCTCAGTGTGTTTTTGTACATCTTGCGGAGTGAGGGTCTCGCTGTGCATCCTATCCACAGTTTATTGCACCATGATTACATTCACAGCATTTACATCCGATGGCGACTGAGAGTCTATTTCCTCCTAATTCTTATACATAGTTAAATCAAGGCTGAGTGCACAGTACTTTTTATTTATTTTTTAACAGTTTGTTGAGTGTGACTCAAAACTGCGATAAAATACGAGTGTTCAGCTGTGCTGATCCAAAGCTTTTCTGCAGCATTTTTGTGATTTCAGTTTTATTATAGATGAATGTGAATAACTTAGTTCATTTGTTATTGTGGTTAATGACTGGGCTGTGCAAGATTTCTTTTTGGTCAGTGGCACACTTTAGTTAGTCCATCGCTCAAATTCCAGTTTATTTTCACTGTTGGTGTTTTACATTTTGGCCTGTGTTAAGACGCTCATGAAGCTTGGGTGCTTTTCGGTTTTCAAAAGAAAATGCTTCGCCGACGATCCAACCGGTCTACAAATGGTTGGAACCCAAAGCAGCACAATAGTGAAGCAATTAAGGGGAAGAATATCAACAGTTGAGACTGTTAGCTCACTGAACACCTCATTGGTTTTGCATTTATGTACTTTACGGGCCAACTGATATCAGCATTTAGTTTGTTACAGAGTGGGCAAGGATTATTTTTATTATACCTACACTAACTTGCGAAAATGTGTTGGTGTGTTAGCCATGGACATTGTCATAGCGCAAATGACTGGGTTTTAGGGGGGGGGGTGAATGAGGCTTGGATATCGGACCAAAGTTATAAATGGATTGATCATTTGTACTACAGTTTCTAAAGTCCCTTAAATGGCATTCAACAGCTGTTCATTTTTGGATTGCAGTTAAATGGGGCACTAATAAAGGCAATGTCATTGCCTCTAATTATTACTTAAATAGTCACCGCGTTCGCATGAGGATTCATTAGGGAGTTTTCAAAAGAAAAACAACAAAACAACAAAACTACACAGCATGAGTGTTAAAATATTGGTTACTATACACATCTACTGTACTAAAAATGTATTGACATGCGTTGCTATATCGTGTTGCAATAATGCAATTTGGACATGATTTCAATGAAGTTATTGACAAGCTAAACTTGAGCTTTTTGTGCTAGTTACAAAATCTCGCAAATTACTGTTGTAGGTACGACCGACCAATGAAGAGTTCCGACAAAAGTATGTCCATTAACTCTACAGTTTTTGTGCCATTAATTAACATTAAAATATCAATGGCTGTGCACAAAGTTAAATATTTCAGCAGCAACATGAATTACAAAGAAATATTTTATTCTAGTTTCTGAAACCCACAGTTTGGAAATCATTTAGAAATAATTAATTCCCACTCTCACCTTTGCAGATCTTCTTCTCCATTAGAGACAAAGACATGGAGCACCTTGTGTCTGCGTAGGTTTGAATATCATTATCTTCCTGCGAGGGCGAGAAACATGGTTCGGTGCGGCAGCCTTTGCCCAGAAGAAAATAAAATGCATATGGAATCGAGCCGACGGCATGACTAATAGCTTACTGTTTGAACCGCACACCCATCTCAGCAAAATGCCTGCTCCCTCAAAGTGAGCCATTATACAATTATCAATGAGCCTGCCTCACCTTTGAGCTCGTCCAGCAGTTGAGGACTAAGCACCCCCCCACCCAAAAAAAAAATAAATTGAAAAAGCAGTCTGCAGGCTGTCTTCCGTTATGCACGGAATGAGGATGAACCGAGCACAAAGGAGCCTGTCACTCCTCATGTCCCTCCTGTCCCTAATCCCCGCACTCCTGAGTGTGCCATTATCCGAGCTCAGATCTCAGAAGACGAATGCCTCCCAGGTCTGCATAGAGAGAGAATTGACCTCCTCAGAGCAACCATGTCCTTGGACCAAAGTACTTTTCAAGGCCGACAAACATTAGTGGAAAAACTCCCTAAATTGACCTTTAGCTTTCATGCTTTATGGGCATTCCTTGAGGCATGATTTGAATGAAGTCGTAAGACACATACTCTTTGTGTATCCATGCCTACTGTACTAACAGCTTTATTTTATTTATTTAATTTATTTTGCGTCACAACATGTGCAACAGACCAGTATATTGAGCAAATACATTGGGGCTGACCTTTGCACCACTTACCGGTAATTAATGTTGGTTGCTCTTACCTCTGGCCGAGCTCAGATGCATTGCTCTGTACTCTATTGTTGGGAGCTTAAAATGTACGCATCACCGGGGCCAAGTCTGCCCAGGGAATACATGGAGTGGCAGCTCTGCTTTACATGCACGTTTATTCCCTTTGTGCTAGTGTGGTATGGATGCATACGAGTAAGTCATTTAAAACTGTGGTCTAAATACTGTTTGGTTAGTGGGTTTAAAATCATATATAGGATTTCCATCAAGAATGGAAACAGTTGTAACTGTAATTGGAAAGGATTTTTTTTTTAATTGACAAATTAATACAGTATAGTTGTCAAATAGAAGATGGATAGATAGCCTTTTTCTGTTTAGTAAACAGTGATGGGGAAATGAAACTAACTGTAACCCAAATCTAACCCTGAAAAAGTAGAAAGAAACCACTTAACCGTTTCTAATAAGATAGACTTTTTTTTTTAATGTAGCTGATATGCAGGCCTTTTTTTCTCTATTGTTGCATCACAGCGGTCCACAAAGACCTTGCATTAATGGTACTGTGCAAATGGGATGAACTACCGCCGGCTTTGAGGAGCCAAGCACAAGGAAGGAAATCACAGACCACGTTAAGCCTCCGTTAACAAAGAGAGTTCATTAAGTCTATTAAATTCCCAGTTGACCAAAACATCCCGACTTGAAGCCACTGAGTACTTTATTCCTGAAGTGAAAGACCACTGAATACTTTTGGAAATAGACCCAGTGTGCGATCTACTCAATGTTTTCGAATGTCATTTTATTATTTTTGCTAGTAAAAAAAAAAAAGTCACTTATTTTAATTGGAAAATCTGTCAAAATTGGGGAAACTGAATCCTAACTCGCATACTTACCATACCCCCAAGGAGTCACTGTAAAACCAGTGCAACAAAAAATTTGCGGTTTATAAGGTGTATCGAATCTTGCTCTAAAATTTGCCTTTCATAATAGTAGTGGACATTGCAGTTCTATGTCATTGGAATCTATTTGTCTGCTACTGAACAAACCACCCATCCATCCATCATCTACCGCTTATCCGGGGCCGGGTCGCGGGGGCAACAGATTTAGCAGGGAAGCCCAGACTTCCTCCTCCCTAGCTACTTCTTCCAGCTCTCCCCGGGGGATCCCGAGACGTTCCCAGGCCAGCTGGGTGACATAGTCTCTCCAGCGTGTCCTGGGTCTTCCTCGGGGTCTCCTCCCAGTGGGACATGCCCGGAACACCTCACCAGGGACGCGCTCAGGAGGCATCCGAATCAGACGCCCAAGCCACCTCATCTGGCTCCTCTCGATGTGGAGGAGAAGCGGCTCGACGCTGAGCCCCTCCCGGATGACCGAGCTTCTCACCTTATCTCTAAGGGAGAGCCCGGACACCCTGCGGAGAAAACTCATTTCGGCCGCTTGTATCCGGGATCTCGTTTTTTCGGTCACGACCCATAGCTCGTGACCATAGATGAGGGTTGGGACGTAGATCGACCGGTATATTGAGAGCTTCGCCCTTTGGCTCAGCTCCTTCTTCACCACGACAGACCGATACAACGTTCGCATCACAGCAGACGCTGCACCGATCCGGCTGTCGATCTCCCGCTCCCTCCTGCCCCCACTCGTGAACAAGACCCCAAGATACTTGAACTCCTCCACTTGGGGCAAGATCTCCTCCGCGACCCGGAGGGGGCACTCCACCCTTTTCCGACTGAGGACCATGGTTTCAGATTTGGAGGTGCTGATTTTCATCCCAACCGCTTCACACTTGGCTGCGAAACGCTCCAGTGAGAGTTGGAGAGCCCCGTTTGAAGACACAAAAGAGATTTTGTCAGAGAACAAAAGGAGTCTTTAATGACGAACACAAAATACCCGACAGGGAGAATAACAAAAAACGCTGGTCAAAATAAGGACCAGGGATAGAATAAAGGGAACAACAGAAAATGCTTGCGGTAAACAAATGGCAAGGAAGGTCTGATTAGACGATTATATAAATTTTGTACGTAATAGGAATAATGGCGCGTAATAACAGCCACAAGGCTAAGAGGCAACAAATAATCCAAATAGTAATTTGAGCGAGAGAATATTGGCGCGGCGTGGAATTCTCCGGCAGTGAGTAGACTGCCAGAGCGTCAAAATAAAGGCTGAGCAATTACTCCCAAATGGGTGACAGGTGTGTAAACGGCGGGCAGAAAGCCTGTCCCCTGATGGCAAACACGGGACGTGACAGAAATTCTGTCCATAAAAGTTATGGACAGAATCGGCGACAAAGGGCAGCCTTGGCGGAGTCAAACCCCCACTGGAAACGATTCCGACTTACTGCCGGCAATGCGAACCAAACCCTGACATCGGTGGTATAGTGACCGAACAGCCCGTATCAGGGGGTTCGGTACTGAACAAACATTGGGGATATTTGTAGATTCCTGGGAAACATCTCTGTCCTTTTCTGTACTCATGAATTTGTTCATGAATTGTCTTTCATCACTGTTGTGCTGTTGTCACTGCACAGTAGGTCGCCTGCATAGTCAAAATAGTCTCCATCTGTTGGTCATTAATTTTCAAGCTCAGAGAAAAAGCGTTCTCATGCTGGCTTTACACTGCAGAATATAACTGCCTAATTCTGATTAGTTGTCTATATACGTCTTTTAGTTTCATAACACATTTTAATGTGTGAGATGAGCTCAAACTATGGGTAGTCTCTGTCTTACAAACTTTTTTCCTCCTTGCTCACATTTAATGCTGTGCGAGTCTGTGATCCACATGAAAAAGTGATCAATGTAAATTTCTTGATATAGGGACCATATTATTGGGGACACACACTTATCTGTCAATCTCACAGTCTTATCCTTCACTAACTTCTGTATCAGACGCTGAGATAATCCGACTCCTTGACTTGAGGGAAGATTCTGTCACGCCATTGTGCAATCCACCCGATATCATGGAGAACCACCGGTTCCCATTTAGTGGTGCTGATCAAAAATCTGCCCATAAAACCGTAGAGAGAAGCAATTATAAATGGCAGCCATGAAAGAGTACAACAATGACGAATGCTGAGTTCAAACGACATACCCTTTTTGGTCATTCAGGACAGTCGCTGTGTCAGATTACCAGACACAGCGTCATAAATATGTTGTGTGTCTTGGGCCGGGTTAGGGGCCACACGACATGTCTGACACCAAACAGACCTCGCCCGATTATCACGTTAGGACCCGATGACATCGATCTTTGTAGAGACAGAACAAAAAAAAGAAGAGAGTACACACAGCAGGGAAACAGTTTGCGAGTGTACAAGAACGTGGGACACAAGTACGGGTCCATGCCAGAGCTCGTCTCTGTAGGAATGCTCATGGGGAGTGCCAATGTCGGGAACGCGCACCTAATATCTTGGGCGGAGAAGAGAGGTGGAGTGCACTGGTATGGGTATGATGGGTGATTCGCTCCATCACAGTGTTGGTGAATGTCTAGGAACAAATCATGGGGCCACGTGTAAAAAAGCAATTCCCACACGCCAGACTTTCTGTGTCGTGATCGTAAAGACTCTGAGACGCCAGATGGCCAGTCTTCGATTATGTCACTGTATACGGGGTTACGACACATTCCGATAACTCATAATCTGCCATGACAGTGGACAGTGGACGTTTGTCCCTGAGGCGTCTGTTGGGCAGAATTCTTGCACAAGTTGAAGTAAATTGATTGCACATCAAGGTGTTGTTTCTGTTTGAAATCCTTTTCTTATCTCATTTTCTCACTTCAGTAATTCATTCAAAGACATTTTCCCCTTAAGATACTTTGTTAGCCGAAGCATTTCTTAGCCTCATTGCACGAATGATTAGTATGCAAACTTCATTCTGTATGTTTCACCCCAAGGAGTGCACTACAGCTCGTCACCACATGTGTACAGTTCCATCTCTTCAAATTTCAAAGTGGGCTTGGGACTTTGAAGCTCCCTTTTGAAATGGCAATTTTGAAATGTTGAAGGAGGCCGTGAAAGCAAAAAAAAAAAGTTTAATTAGTAGCCTCACAACACAAGTGTGTCACCAGTAGGCTTTCACGATGCGAGACCGCAGACCTTTTTATTATGTGATTAAACGGGTTGTTGAAGTTGATTTATGGATGAAAATGAAAGCAATGTCTCATGAAAATGCTTCCTCATGATTTTACTATTCATTTTGATCAACCACCAAGGAATTATCAACGACTGTAGAACAAATCACGGGCCTGTATTGGAGGATTAATGATAATTCAAACCATTCATCTCCATATGCTGCTAATCTGCCCTCGGATATTTTGAAGCATGATATGAAGTGTTTCATATTCATCATAGGTTTTTAATCACCGTGATTTTGCTCCTGTTTGTTAATTCTGCTCCATTAATCACATGTACGGATGTGGAAGACAGTTGAAACACATTTAAGGAACAATCAATGCGGCTGTGTGTGAAAAGGAACTAACTGAAAATTTAAATATGATAATTAAATAACCGCTTTTTGCGTTTATTTTTTCTTGCACAATGCTAAAACCCTTCCACAAAATTCATCTTCTGGTTAAATGGGATAGCTCTTTGTCCACTTTGCAATACCCAGTAACCTTGATATGGCTGTATGCGCACTAGACACTTTCACGGGCAAAGAGTAGCGTATTTTCACGACTATAAGGCGCCATTAAAAGTCTTACATTTTCTCCAAAATGGACAGGACGCCTTATGGTGCGGAGCGTCCTTTGTATGCGCTGAGTTCCAAAATCTGACTGACAGCCGACACGCTGTTTATATAGAGAAAAGGCGGAAGTGATTGTGGCCAGGCATGCGGGAAAGAAGTCGGCCAATCAGGGAAGGGTGGGCGTGTATATATACGGAGAGGGAGAGGGAGAGAGAGGGGGGGAGAGAGAATGTGCAGTGGGATGTGCAGTCCTCTGCTTCTGATACAGAGGATGAGGACTTTGATGGATTTCTGGGTGATGATTGATCGAAAAACGTGAGAACATTGTACGATGGCTACATAAAATACACCCGAACTCAGTTCTGCTTTCGTTGCCTTTTTAAAAACGTGTTTTTAGCTTGTATCTGTATGTCTTGGCATGCTACCGTATGTTTCAAGCTAACGTGTTAGCGTGCGCGCATGCATGCCGTATGTTTAAGCTGGCGTATGTTTTACCACTGTAAAACTGCGCCCATTGGTACAGTGCGGTCTGTCGATGTGTAAAATACAGAAATGTCACCCATTAATGAGACTGCGCCCAACCGTACGGTGCGTCGATTAGTCGTGAAAATACGGTATGTCCCATCACTCAAGCGATGGCTAAATGGGTCAACAGTGGAGCTTTTCTCTGCGTCAGCAGATTCATTCAGATTGTATCATTTGAAGTTTTAACGGGTAAATTGCAATTAATGTATACCCCCTCCCCCTCCAACCCCCAACTTAAAAAAAATAAATGCTGGTTTCTTCATACTTGGATATTAGGTTTACTAATTACCCAGGGATGAACACAGATTTGTATGGTGCATCTTAAGAGGTATAGACATTTAAATAAATAAAATATGCAACCTCACACACCTCACACACACACACACACACCTATTTAGAGGTTTAGTAAGTTTTAGTTTTGTAATGTGTATCAAAAAAATTTTAACATGTGACTTTTGGTTCTTTTTACACTTGCACTATTTTTATTTCTTTGGTCTCCCTGGCAAACCACAATGCAAATTACGGGGGGTGTCATTTTGTCATACAAATAAGTGCAAAAAATGAGTCCGCACAGATCGGTGTCGCTATATAGAAAAACTGATATGCATGTTTTTTTTTCTTCCATAGTGGCTTTGCTGTGTTCGCCTTCTACATTTTAACTTGAATCTTTCACAGAGAGGCATTTTTGCTTTGAGATTCCCTATGAAATACCACTTTGATAGAGGCAGCGCAAATCCTCTCAGTCCCTGCTTTGATTCTTTTTATGCCCACCTGTATCTTTGACATCCGGAATGCAAATTACTTCAAATGCTACATGCCATGGACACGTATTCTACATTAGCCTCGAGGCGTATTGAGTTCTAGTTCTCAGTGGTGAATGTTGAGGTTTAAACCTAGCATTTTGCGAGGAATAAGTAAATGAACTTTTTTTTTTTTTTTTAACGTGTAGGGGTTTTTTTTGTAATGTCCAATAAAAGACGTTGCCAAGTAATAATAGCGATGAATTAATTTCCAATCAATTTCAAACTCTAAAAAGCACACATTAACAAAATCCACAGTTAGGTTTGTTTCTCGGTTTTGTGATCATAGTTTTTGATTCTGCTCGGTATGGTTGATTTAAAAGAAATGGAAAATTGTAGTGTTGTAAACATGAAAGTCTGTCTGTAATTCAATTGAATACAACTAACCTGTGTATATATCTGTTGACATTCGTAGAACAGAAAAAGTCATGGTTCCCGACAACCACATCAGCTTTGTATTAAAAAAAAAAAAAAAAAAGAGAGAGAGAGAGAGAGAGAGAGAGAGAGAGAGAGAGAGAGAGAGAGAGAGAGACGCGCACACAGTTGTTATACACTAAAAATATATTAAATGTGGTCCAGCCACATTTGTTCTTATTACATTTGTGGTCACATGAGAACACTCTTGCTGCTGTGATTTATAATCATACCTTCTATGTGCAAAAAAGCTCGAGGGCTTTCAGCTATAGGCACAGCACGCTGGGTCTGCTTCTATTTGCTCAGCCAGCCGAGACGAGGTGTTCCCCGAGCAGAAGTTACCGTGCCCATGAACGGTTTTGACCACCTTACCTGCCTGCTCACAGCTATTTTGCAGCATCTCCGTCACGTTCATTCACGTAATGGTGGCAACTACAGCTGCACTGTTGCACTCTGCCTGAGGTTTATGTGTTATGTCCTGCTGCTAAACAAATGACTGGAAATTGCAGGGTGCCATAGCACGACTGGCACTACAGTTACCCTGTTGTACGAAAGCAGTCTATCCGTAATTCTGGTCATACTCTGAAGTTAATAACTAATTTTTAATCAGACAATATGGACCTTATTAACATATTATATACAGGTGAATAATTCATTCATCATTCATTCATCTTCCGTACCGCTTGATCCTCACTAGGGTCGCGGGGGGTGCTGGAGCCCATCCCAGCCGTCTCCGGGCAGTAGGCAGGGGACACCCTGAATCGGTTGCCAGCCAATCGCAGGGCACACATAGACGAACAACCATCCACGCCCACACTCACACCTAGGGACAATTTAGAGTGTTCAATCAGCCCGCCATGCATATTTTTGGAATGTGGGAGGAAACTGGAGCACCCGGAGAAAACCCACGCAGGCCCGGGGAGAACATGCAAACTCCACACAGGGAGGCCGGAGCTGGAATCGAACCCGGTACCTCTGCACTGTGAAGCCGACGTGCTAACCACTGGACTACCGGGCCGCCCCAGGTGAATAATTATGATCTGCAATTGTTCCAAGGTCCTTACGGATGTATCTTTCCGCCTCGCAGAAAGACAGTTGCAATCTGTCGAAAGACAGTCGAAACGAACAAACAAACGCGGCAGTACTTATCCACAGAATGAAACTATTTGAACTCACTTCAAAAGTGGCCTTAGAGAGTCAAAATGGTAAAAATAGTCAAATATTAGGATCGCAAGTCCAGTCATGCTTCCAATCATCACACTACCTGCCTTTAGTCATTTGTCATTGCTCATACACTGTGAGCTAAACAAACGTGCGCAAGTGCTGAGAGGAAAGGTGTTCCATTTTAAAATGAGGTGATAGATTCGGGAGGAGCCTCAGAAACTGAGTAATTTCCCAAGTGACCAATTTCTGCGCACTCGTTACACAAAGAGAATCATCAACAAGGCAACATGTCAGGCAAGCCTCATGCAAACACCAGCCGACATGCTGACTCACTTCTAATGAGCAGCCACAGATAGAAATAATAATCTGAAGCAGGAATCATCGGTCATGACTGTCTATATACTGCTGCCCGTTGTAATTAACTCTGGACCTTCACACAGTGGTGCGATACATTATTGTTAACGCTCTTTGGATCACACGGCTCAGAAACTAATAACAAGTTTTAACTATACTTTACATTTGATGCATACATAAATGTCATTACCCTAGCTTTTCATGGTCGGAAATATTTTGGCACGAAATAGACACAGCTGGCCAGGAATTTGTTTTGGCTTGAGGCAAATATACCGGTACTCAATTTTGCTAATACTTGAATTCACTCATTCAGTGTAGTTGTGCTGTTAAGGGGTGTAATTTAGTTGGACTATCTCAAAGTAGGGAGGCCCGGTAGTCCAGTGGTTAGCACGTCAGCTTCACAGTGCAGAGGTACCGGCTTCGATTCCAGCTCCGGCCTCCCTGTGTGGAGTTTGCATGTTCTCCCCGGGCCCGCATGGGTTTTCTCCGGGTGCTCCGGTTTCCTCCCACATTCCAAAAACATGCATAGCAGGCTGATTGGACGCTCTAAATTGTCCCTAGACGTGAGTGTGGATCGTTGTTCGTCGCTGTGTGCCCTGCGATTGGCTGGCAACTGATTCAGGGTGTCCCCGCCTACTTCCCGAAGACGGCTGGGATAGGCTCCAGCACCCCCCGCGACCCAAGTGAGGATCAAGCGGTTTGGAAAATGGATGGATGGATGGATATCTCAAAGTACCAACATTTCACTACTTAAAGTATTTGCAACTTTATCATCTCAAACCCTAACATTAAAAATGCGCCTTATTTTGGGGGGTGGGTTTATTTTATATTATGACCTTTATTTTATTTTTCTGATAAAGGATCATCATCTATTTCAATTGCAAAATGTTTGGGGGGAAATGTGCCATGGGCTGAGCTTGGCACTGTCTTTAAAAAAATGGCCACGCTTCATCATCTGTTGTTTGTGTCAGAGTCAGACGGTCACCTGAAAAGGTCGCCGTGACTTGAAAAGATTTAAATCTCCTTGCAGAAGAAAAATGAACTGTGACAGATGGAATCCTAGAACTGGTTAATATGGATACAAACAGAGGTACATTCCTCTTGGCTTAAAAAAAAAAAAAAAGAAAGGTTTTGAAAGTACGGGGAAAAAAATGAAAAATAGAGAATCACTCTCCTCGTTGAGTTTGCTTATTTTTTAATCACCTGTGGGTTGCAAAATTATTATTTTTTATCATTTGAGCATTTTACATTTAACAGTGAAATATGGCTGGAAATCTGTGATGACACTGAAAAGGACTTGTGTGAGTCCATGATGAAGACATTGTTTGGAATGATGATGACTGCGCAGCATTTGTCCTCTCTTTTGAATTTATTATTTATTACATTCCGCTATTCAATCAAAATCATGGTATTCTGTCAACAAAACACAAAGTTTCAGATTATAAACTGACCTTCATGGCTTTATCGCCTTAATAACCAAGAAAACAATGCTGTTTTTTGAAAAATATTGTATTTATTTACATGTACCATGTATCACTGTATTTGTTTTGTAATTGGCATTGTTTTGAATGCAAAAACAAGCTGTCACCATTTTTGCTTAATATTAGAGTCATATATTTAGTGTGCTAGTATATTAGTGGCTGTAATATTAGCCCATTAGTTAGATAGTGCTGACATTTATCTGTATGTCATTTATTAATGTTTTGCTTGCTCGTTAGGAAGAATGCAAACCACAACTTCAGCTGCTTTTGAGGACAAATGGAACCTTTGAATAAGAAAAAAAACACAAAACACTTTACTATTTATTAATATACTTAAAAAGATGAATGTGAAACAGGGACGCTGAGTGCAAGACCTATGTATCATAATATATTTGCTGACACAAGTAAAGAATAATGGAACTATTTTAAGCTATTAACGCCACACTTGAATAATTTGTCTGCTGCAAAGTGCTGCAAAGCAAAAACTATAACACACTGGTCACTTTTTGTATTCTTTGGCGTTCGACTCAGCATGACTTAGATTTGCTCTTGATTTTACTGCTTGGTGCTTTCTACCGCCTTTAGTACCGATTCGTCTTACTGTTAATTGTGTATGTTAAATCGCTCCATGTACAGCACTTTGTATGCAGCGATGGCTGTTTGAAAGTGCTCTATAAATACTGTTGACTTGACTTGACTTGACTTTTTAGGGAAGAAAGGAACTAATTTTTTTTTTTTTTTTTTTTTTTATGATGGCGCCCGCTGAGTGGCTGCCTCTCCAGCAGCTCATATCCCTGTTTGAGTTTCTTGTAAATTTCCCCATTGTGGGACAAATAAAGGATATCTTATCTTATCTTATCTTAATTGTAGCCATTCCAGTTTATTAGTTTGTGAGGAAACATTTCATTTTAGCAGGTGATTGCCAGTGTAGAAGTCCTAATGGCTCTGCTGAATTATGTCATCCTTGTTAACTGTGAATATGCTTTGACTGATGTTTCTTTGACTCATTCCACAGGCCTTCCCGTGTATCTCCACAGGAATCTATGGTAAGATTATTATTGTATTTGATGTCGGACATCTCTCTCTCTCTCTCTCTCTCTCTCTCTCTCTCTCTCTCTCTCTCTCTCTCTCCACTCTGCATGTATGTACACACACACACACACACACTCACACACATAATGGATCTGCAATTGCAAATGTTTGTAATATTTGTTGTTTATCGTAAATTTGATTAAAAGATACCATGTTCAAAACAGAATGTTGAAACATACCAACCTGTTCAACTTGTTAAAAAGTAAGCGTAGCCTTGAATTAGGCGAGCCAAATGTCTCATCGGAGCGCCTGGCCTCAAGTCAACCATGCACCGTGCTCATTAAACACAAGTCACTTTGTAAAAGTATCAAACTTGTTAACGGAAGAAGTCTTTGAAGTTATCTTAGCAAAAGTTGTGAGGTGTGGAGAAATTACATTTTGGGAACAGTGTGACTCGTGAGAAGTTTTGCCCCCATTTAGATATTAAATGCACATAGTGTACATTGTAATTGGTATATGGATTTACTTTCACTAACAGGAAAGAAAACTCAACAAAAGTGCTTCCAACTTGATAGTTCCCATCAATTAATATGAATAATTTAAAATGACCAAGATGTTTTGTTTTTGTCTGAATGCTTTTTTACAAGGTTTCAATAAAGTCAGTGTGAGTGTGAGTATCTGTTAAATAGGATTTGCGACTTGTAATTGGTAGCAGAGTCGTGTTCCAAGAGGTCAGGTGACTTGATCACTCTTTACTAGCAAAGCATTATGTACCTGTGGTGCAAACACTGTTCCCTGAAGCTATCCTTTCATACATTTACAGCAGCAGTAATGTCTCAGTGAGCAAGTTAGATCAAAACAAGAATACATCTACTGGCTCATTGGCAAGTCACCCCCCCACCTCTCCCCCCAAAATATGATGATGTAAACATGGTGTCACCTCAAACTAACTCGACACACAGCCATATCTAAACTGCTGGCAACAAAAGTGAATTCACCCCAGAGTGAAACAGTCCAAATTGCATTGAATTTGCCATTTTCCTTCTCTAGTCTTTGCGACTCATGAGTGTTCCGTGGTCTCAGGTGTGAAAGGGGAGTAAATGTGTTGAAGTTGTTGATATCGCTCTCACACTCTATTACTGAATACTGGAAGTTTAATTTGGCACCTCATGACAAAGGATTCTCTTAGGATCAGAAAAAAAAGAATTGTTGCTGTATTTCAAGATGGCCAAGACTGTAGGATTGCCAACACCTTGAAAGTGAGCTGCAGCACAGTGGCCAAGCCCATAAAGGATATATTTACACAGAAAAGGCCCCACCATGGTTAACCAAAGAAGTTATGTGCACATGTTCAGCATCATATCCAGAAGTTGTCTTTGCAAATTCGAGGACTGGGTTGATAATTAGACGTTTTAGTGCCGACAGAATTTCTGCAGAGGTTGAAAGGATGCGGGGTCAGCCTGACAGCGCTCAGACCATATTCTAAATACTGCATCAAACTGATCTGCATGTATGTCATCCTACAAACAAGATGAAGCACAAGAAAAGCTGTCAGACAGTTTGCCGAATCCAGACACAGGACAGGGATTTGTCAAATCATGTCCTGTGGTTTGATGAGACCACTTATTTGGTTCAGATGGTGTTATGCATGTGTGACAAGTACGTAGTCAAGGGTGTCTTGCATAGAACAACGTATGGTGATGGGAGTGTCATGGTCTCGAGCAGCTTGAGTGCTACGCGTACTGTGACATACTGAGTCTGAATTTCAACTTTATAAGAACCCAAAACACATATCCAACAGAACGGTTCTCTTGCCAAATAAGCAGAGGTTAATGTGGCTGCTATTGGGCAGCGGTGAGGTGGAGGTGGAGGAGGACAGGGTCTCAAACATCCCCCGGCAGTGTGATGTCATAGAATATTGAATCAAGCAATCGGGAAAACATTTGACTAATGATTTTTAATGTTTGTTGTCCTGTTTACTCATCCAAGATAAGTTTACATATGCACAAAAAATATTTGGCATCATTCTTTTTCCCCTTTCATCACTTTCACAGCTATGCAGCATTCGTAGTTTATGTTGAATCCATAATGCTCTTGTGCATTTGATCTGATTTTGGGGAGGTGAAAAAGTCACGATAGAGCTGGGATGATTTCGGGATATCTTAGTTGCTCGACTCCTGCAACTCTTGTCATAGATAACTTGTAGAGACCGTAAAGTTTATCTTCCGATTTCTTCTGTAGCCAACATCATTCTCTGGAGGGCACGGGAGTACTGATCCATGTTAAGATACATCCCACATAGCTAAGAAAGAAAACAAAAACTTCCTCAACTCCCCCCCCCCAACCCCCGTGTTAACAGCTGGATCTTGGCTTGAATGCACTCTGTATATCTTAATTTGCCATAATATGAGCAACACAGCCATTCTTGAAAGCATGACGGGTTGTGATCATTGTTTTTCCTGTATGCTGCTGGTAAGGGCATAGCTTATTGCAGTTTGCTGTGTTCATTGTGTAGTCAAGTGCTGCACTGCCAGTGGGGGCCCGTCATAGCACTCTGCCAGACGCCCTCACTTCAAAGTACAAGGCAGTGCCGAGCCAAGCTCGCTGCTGAGGGGAGGTATTCAAGTCTGTTCAATAAATAAACAGCTTAGCACTTCCTATAACTGCATCTTCACAGAACAATGCAGCTGATTATGGATGAAGGTCCAAACATAGCAAAGGGCAAATAGAGGATGGGATTAATTAATTAATTAATTAATTTGTTTGTTTATTTTTGAGGAACTACAGTATGAGTGCACTTAACTCATTCACTGCCAAAGACGTTTTTAAACGTCTTTTCAGACTTGGTCCAGAATTGGCTGGTACTTTAATAATAATACTGAAGTGTAGTATTCTATTGTTCATTTCCCCTCTGCTCCCAGAACTCCCGTGCTCTGTGAAGGGTTTCCAATATGTTTGGCAAGCTTTTGAAAGTTTTTGTACACCTTAGACTACCAACTACCAGGTTATGTAGAGACTGACCCAAAATGTTGTATTGATTATGAGAGTGAAAGAAGTTTCAAATACGGTGCCATTGTCAAAGTGCTTATCACGGTCACTGTGATACAGTAAAAAAAAGTCAGCTCACAAAAACGAGCTTCCAAGAGAGTCAAGCCTGCTCTTTGTAATATGTGGCACAGGCTGGCAAATGAGGCAATAAAGTCAGAGGCAAATTTCTATTGCGTATGAATGAAAATTAACCTTCTCAATGCCTCTCACGGTTCAGAGCCACGAAGCAGGAAATTGTCTTTGTATTGGTTTTGATTGTCCCTTTGTGCTTTCAGCACAGCTCAAAACTATTTTACTATCAACTATGGGACACAAGAGGTTTGCTTTGGCCATCTGCATTCTCTCATTTTTAGTGCAACCTGTTTAATTTTAAAATTCCACAAAGTTCAAGGAGAGATATTCATCATGGTCGGAAAGCACATCGACTACGCTTAACACTGTGACGGGAAAAATTTCAGGAACACGTTGTCCAAACTCTTTTGTGTTGGTCAAAACAGATTTGTCAGGAAAGCTCATCCTAATTGACACTGTCTTGCCCCGCTATATTCCAAAGGACTCAGTCACCATTGACAGATTACGGCAGAGCAGAAAGGTTGGGTGCAGCAGTGGGGCACAGGGGGTACCTTCCACACATGGGAAGAAAAATGAGGGCTCACACTGGGCTGACAGTCTAATCCCTCAATCAGGCCCATTAACCACAACAGAATTTCAGCACAGATTGGCAGTACCACCCATAAACAGACTGGTACCCACTGTGGGCCACGGGGTCACCTAGCATGATAGAGGTTATTAAGTGTTACTCCTGTTTGTACATCCATCACAGCCATGTGACCTGAGTTTAAATGGATTATTCCTTCCAAGGCAGAGGTGCTTCTTAATGTCTCACAAGATAAGTGCCAAAACTCAACTGTGTATACTTAGAAAGGCCATTTTGTCTTTATTTGTATTCACAGTTCCTGCCTTCACTTTTTCTTTTTTTTTCTTTTAAATATTACAATAATGTCTTTCACCGAAATAGCCACACACAGACTTCAACACAAGCAAAGCTGCATACGTAAAAATGCTCTTTTAAAGATGGGTTGTAGATCATATAGTTCTTGGAGATATCATATATTTTTGCTGCTGCAGAAAAGCATTTTTCAGAAGCCTTTTAATGATCTGTTTCGGAGGCCTCTGCTCCGATCAAGAGCAAGAGTCGGTTCCCCGCTGATAGTACGCAAATGCAACGACATTCACAATGTGTCTGACATTCACCTGACAGATGTCATGGCACACTTACATTTATAACACAATTGAAGGTGACATGACCTCAGTGCAGCCATACTACCGCTCCTTATTAGACTTGCAACATACTGCGTATCCCTATTTACCGTTCATCCTCCACTTCATGTAGCTCAGTGATAAGTCTGAGGACTGTTGACAGAGATGTACCCCTGACTGGTGCCTCTGTGAGATATGCAGGTGTAATCTACCCAAACTGGACTGGATTGTCCATTCTTCCATTCTCCACATCTGTCCAGATCAAAGGTGTTAAGCACAAAAGATTATTTCCTGCAACCCAGCGATCTTCATTTCTTTAGGATTAAGGAAGCTTGAAGATATTTAGGACACCTTATCTTTCAAGAGTGTTATCTTGCCTTTTGTCGCCAGCAATGGCCAGGCAGGTTCACTTCCTCTGGCAAAAATCTCTCGACAGTGAGCTTTCCCTAGGTGGGAAAAGCACACATGTATTGAAAGCCAGTTTCCAGCAAGTGGTACAGGTCAGGTCGTTTTGTTTTACATTGGTAAATATTCTCATCATGTTGGCATTTCCACCAAAAGGTATGTCGGAAGGGTGACAATGTTCTAACAAAAGAGTTGCGTCAAAAAGGGACCAACAGGCTTTCTACTGTTAAATATGTAACTAAAATGTTGGTGGATAAATCACAAAGCAAACCACATTTCCAGAGTACAAAACAACCTAATATTTTAGGTGCTTGTACAAAACAGCCACCCCCCCAACCCAGCCACTAAATAAATAAATAAACAAACATTTCAGTGGGTTACGTAAATGAATAATCCAAAACTTTGACTGCCCATTTTTGACTCATTTGGGGTTATTTTTGACTCAACCATTTTGAGGCTGACAACTCCATACAATAAGTAGTATGATATATTGCCAATGTATTCAACAAAGAAAAGGAACCACGCGCACAGATATCTCGAATTATTTCCCTCCCTACTTTTACATTTGATCATAACAGCGTATGATTCAAAGTGACACTCATTGGACTGCAGTGGTTCATATACAGTAGACTGCAATCTGTATTTAAACAAAACACATTTTGCGTAGCGTTTTTAACGGATATTCCATTAAATAAAGTGTACTGTACCCATTGCAACAAAAATGTGATGCTCAGATGAAATGGGTTTGAAGTGCATCTGTAGTGTTTTTTCCTCTATGGAAATGATACGAGTCATATGCTTTTGCTCATATGCCAAAAACACCTTTCTCACCTCACATCAAATATGAAAGGGTGTTGTCAAACATCAAAAGGGAAATTGTATGGACATCTTACTTTTTAATTGCTTTTGTACAAGTTGGGTCTGTGGTATGCTTGCCCCCACCCATCAAGTCTTTTCTGAATTTATGTGTCACTGTTAGGAGCACACCAGGGTATACCCTACCTCTCGCCCAACGACAGTTGGGACTGCTCAACTCTAATTAGGGCAAGCAAATTAGAAAACAGATGGCTGTTATGTATCCGTCAAGCTAATTTACACAGTAACCACCTTCATTTTTTTTTCCTTGCCGATGACATGACCAGCAATGACTTGCAGCCATCAAGCTCCGCCCATAGTCACAATTTTAAGGAAAATTAGACTTAGCGTTGGCCCAGCAGCATATATGGTGGGTGTTTACAAGCACTCACTTGCATGAGCTAGCCCCTTTACAAAACAAAACAAAACAAAACAAAACAAACAAAAAAAAGGTCATATCAACAATACAAAAAAATGTGGTTAAAGTGTGTGTCATGTTTTCAGACTGTTTTGAAACTTGAACAAACATTGATAATGTCGTATAGGTCTTCTTTTAATTTGTACCATACGTCTTGTCCGCTCTGTTTTTAAAAGGAGGTGTTAATTTTAGCATGGAGGACAAAACGGGGCATCACATCAGTGGATCGTTTCCAAGAAAGGTCACAATGGCTTGCGCCATAAAATCTGATCCCATTCTTCCTACTTTCTTTTTCTGTCTTTCCTCCCCATATAATGTAGCATGCTTCCACCTCTCTTTGTCTCTTTCTCCTTCAGTGGATTGTAAAGTCGGTCATGGTCACAGCTTACTTGTGCCAGTGTTAACGCTGAAAGAAGCTCCGGGCTATTTGACATCCACCCTTGCTGTTTGGAGTTGTGTGGCATTTCTCTGTCCTCCACCCCAGATCACTCACCTGTCCTGGGGGCCTGAGTGTGTGACAAAGCTCTCCTCTTCCTTATTTTTCCACTTGACCTCACGCTCTGGAACCCCCATCCATGCTGGTTTGTTTTAACATTGCGGTTCCGGTAAAATCTGCAACCAAGGCTTTCGATATGTGGGACTGTGTGACAACACCCCCCCCCCCCCCCAGTCAGTGTAAAACAACTAGTCAATATGAATCCTTTAGTCTTAAAATTTGCTCTGACAAAGCAGCTCGTAAAAGTTGTCAGTGTTTTTTTTTTCTTCATTTAAACACACTGATTTAAGATGCTTCTGTTTAAAAGTGTTCCCATTGTTCTTGCTTTTCTAGTCTTTTTTTTTATTTGCCTCTGGTGATTTTTCAAATGTTATACACATTTACCTCTTTAGGCAATATAATGAATGTTTCATGGAAGACAGTTCATCAAAAGGAATGGCAGACAGTTTGTCAGAATGAATGGCAGGCAGGTTGAGACCTTGACGAAGTCCAGGAACTTGAGGGATGGAGAAAGAGCTTGATAATACAGACCATTCATTGTTGATCAGGTTTTGTTTTTGTGGGGATTTCAACAAGGGCATGAAAGTGAGATGCACTCTCAATTGTTTTGTTTTATTTTGTTTTGTTTTGTTTTTTTTCATCTCTAGACAACACGATATATAAAAAAGCAGCTGCTCAAGCCCATTGAAAGATTCGCAAAAGTGGTGTGCATGTCGCAGGATGTGAATGCCAGTAGCAAAATACGAGCCAAGGATGCATGGGAAGATTTCATTGCACACTCTTGTGTTTGGCTTAACGACTTCCTTCCTCTCACTTTATCAGGTGCTATAGCAGCACTTTGTCACATCGTCTCACAAAAGACAAAACACCTGAGCTATAGACATTCACTGTGAAAGTTAACTCTAGAGATACAGATGTGAGATGAGTGCACGGCCAGTAAGAAGTTTGAAATGCACTTTTCTCCTGTGTTCCAGTTCAATGGTTGCCATGCTTTGAATCTTGGCGCGGTCTTCCTCTTTTCGCATCATCAAGAAAAGCACATGGAGAGTAAATTGCAAATTGGAAACTGAAGAATCACTTGTCAATTTTTACCTCCAGTTTTATAATAATGATTAAAAAAATAGATTAATAAATAAAGATGTAACACATGATTTTTACATTTATTTTTTTGTCTCTGCCAGGATTTTTTCCCGTTTATTATTTGTGGTATGATTAGTATTAACATAAAACCTGAAATCCCCAAATTTTAGAATGAAAAATATTTGGCTTTTGTTCGAATTGTATGACTTGAATTGAGATATTCATTAATCTCTCATTATTTTGATTGTGCTTTTAAATGTTGCCAAGCGGTGTGAAACTGCTTAATGCAAAGTTAAGGCCGTGCTAATTTAATCTGACACATATGACATGCAGTTATATGCAGTGGGGACTTCTTCCGTAATCTGCCCTTTCATGTCACAGGTTGTATTATGCAAATATTATACATTTGCATTTGTATTTTTTATTTTTATTTATTTATTTATTTTCTCCACAAGGTGCTTGTCCTAAAAATCGATCCCCTTGAATCACACCGACCATGTCTTTGCTGTGCTTTGTGATGAAGTAGAGGAGCCTTCAGCAGAAATAACATTGGACCACCTAGTCCTCATCAGCGCCACTACACGGCACATATCCCATCAGTGGGCCCCACGAAGACAAATCTCCCTGAGCCGGCAATATTCCCAACACAGGACAGAACCGACCCAAAGCAGCACAGAGACCCTGGAGGGCCCACCATCCCTGCACCTGACGCCAAGTCTCCACCTCCTGACAGAGTAGTTTTCACTGAAACCTTCACACGCCACAAAGAGCGAAAGGAGAAACAATACAATTAATCAGAAAAGTGATATTAAATTCTTTTGCCGTGTTTGTACATCTTCATAAGGCTACGCTTAAACTACTGTTTGTTGACGGGAACCCATTTCTT
This sequence comes from Hippocampus zosterae, assembly GCF_025434085.1. NCBI lineage: Eukaryota > Metazoa > Chordata > Actinopteri > Syngnathiformes > Syngnathidae > Hippocampus > Hippocampus zosterae. Next base: position 13,113,551 of record NC_067461.1, on the reverse strand, counting down.
TCCAAAACATTGTGCGCCATGTTCTGTTGGCCTTTATTTGGCTTTCTATTCAAGTCGTGCAAAGCTTTCTCATGGGCTGTCAGGGTATCCGTGACAACGGATTTCGGGGGAGCCGTCGCTGAGTCCCTGATACTCAAAGTGCACTCCAATTTATTTGCCCATCAGTTTTCCACCCGGCCAACAAGTTCTGATGGGGTCCTTTACGTTTGACATGTTCTCTCAAGGCTTTCTACAGTTGACACCGGGCAAGTTAAGAGCAGAGTTGTGGCCCAGGCTGAATCGAATGAAGCAACCCTGATAACCTGGCTCAACGGGGGTCACAAAGTACCATTGTCTAAATTTTTCCTGTCATTAACTAATTCACAACTTTCCCTTTTACTCATCTACAAATGTTTACTATTACTCTCTTGTTTGATGCATTTCCCCTGCCTCTCTTTCTGATCCAATACTAAGGGAAAAAAAGATGAACTCAATTGTTCCCTGATATAATGGCTGAACCACGAAGCACAAAGCAGAAGAATAGTCCTGCTTGTATTGACTTTTAAAAGGGCACCAGGATGTATTTGGATGGAGTCTGGTTTGTTCGGGTTCGATCAGGTGGTTTACAGTGTGTGTGTGTGGGAGGGGGGGGGGGGGGTCCATTTTTTTCTCATTTTTTCCCTGGTGATCAGAAAAGTATCATGTTAAATAGAGCAGAAATAGCTTTATTTTTTATACTGTAGAATATTACACATTTAGGGGCGGTCAGTGGGAGTCAGAGACACATGCGCGCACGCAGGCACACAGTGCACAGTGCTCTCCTGCCACACAGCAGCAGAAGCTTACCGGTAATTAAGATGGTGTATTAGGCATTTTTCTATATGTGATGGTGACAGTGGTGTCCATCCACTCACTTGGCTAATGTTGCTTCTTTCAAATGCCAGCTGAACCTACTGGGCATTTTATTTGATTTAGCATTGTGCGCCTGTGTCTAAAAATGTACTTCTCACAGTGGAGAATGAATGATCACATATTGCTATGGAGGCCCCAAATGTTTGGCTATGTTTGTAAACAATCGGCTCACTGATGATGAGTGTATGTTAGGATGACATGACTAGATGCACATCATTTATCAAATGCTGAACATTTGAACTATTATCCAAAAACTAAATTGTGGCTAGCGCAAATGTCGAGTGACTAGTCGCTCTAGGAAGCCACCAGCCACAAAATTGTTTATGCCAAGTCCAGTGAACTACAACAAATCATATAAACTCCTTATTTAAAAATGATACATATACATATATATCGGTATATATTTCCAGTGCTAAAAGCTTTTTATGTGAGGCAATTAATTTGGTTCCTTAAGTCCATTAATTGCCCGATACTTTGACTGTTCTCCTGTCAGTCACAGAGCACATGGAGACAAACAAGCATTCACATTCACAGCTATGAGCATTATGGAAATCTTCAATAACCTCAAAAGCATCTTTTCAGAGTTTTAGGGCTGTCGGAGGAAATTGGTGTGCACAGAAAACATATGCAAGTATGGGAAGAACGTGCAAGGTCCCCAAAAAATGTTCCAATTTAGATCGAAACCCAGATGTCTCATCAACCAGTCAGTTGTACTTACCACTAACCCACAAGGCTGCCTACTTGATATGTTGCACCAAATTAAAAGGCTTTTTTTTTAATGATCAAATCATAATTACCCCAACTATACTTGCCATTGAAATTCTCAGGAAGTTATCAGTCCCTTTGCATCCCTACAAATGTATCAAATTGTATCATGCAGGTGTATGTGAAATGTGTGAGCCATTTTACTAAAGGCACCCGCTACTTCATTTATTAAATTCTGAGTGATGTGTGGAGCATAATTATCAGATCAATAAGCAGCCTTGAAAAAATTCACACGCTGAATTGCTTCAATGTACCCAATAATGTTTGCCCATTGCTGGTGACCAGATGTTCTATTCTCATTGAGATACATTCAGCCTCATTCACTTTCTTTTTCTTAAGGCATCATACAGTGAGCACAAATGTGGACATGAGAACACATTTATTCCATTTGCTTTCCTACACTTATTTTTATGACACCATTTTCCGAGACACCTTGCACTCTTGTTTTTTTCCTTGTTTTTTTTTTTTTTTTGGTCTTCCTCACATCTGTTCGCCAATACGACATGACAAGCGTGAGTTGAAATGGTAGAAAATGCTAATTTCGTACACAAAATACCAAATGGTGGTGATGCTGCAAAGTAAAGCACATAGACAAGAGTTGTCGGGTAACCTACAAACTGACTTGGCGTGCTGGATTTGGTTCTTATCACAGAGTTGCTGCAGCCAAGTTGCTAAGGACTGAACGCTCAGTGAACTATCTGCAAACACGCAGCCGAATGCAGCCTCAGAGCTGACATGCTCTCACTGCGGGCTGCCATGCTACTCACATCCTGCTTGTAGAGGAGCTCAGCAACATGGCTTTGCCCCCCTTGCAAATCAACTTTTCCTGGAAGGCAGAGAGGGAAATAAAGGGACAAAAGCAAAAAGGAAGAAAAACATCAATAGCAAGACCGCGGCGAGTTGTTCGAACTGTTGTTTCGTTTTTGCTGTCGTGTCTATAAACTTTAAAGAACCGTTATTTATTGACTTTGACCTCCAGTACTCTTGAGTGTGAGATGACATCATTCAGGCAATGTTAGGACTGATTGCTTTCGCTGATGTGTTTTCCTTCACGCGCACCTTAAAATGTCCTTGCAACTCTTGTAAACCCTTTTCATAGGTCATACATTGTTTTATCAAGGGCAGTGACCCAGGAAAAAAAACAAAAACACATCAGAGAAAGTGACCCGTGCAATAACCAACTGGCTATGAATGTCGCATGGCCCTTGTACCGGTTGATTTGGGTTGAGATTGAGGTCTCGACCCCTGTCATTATAGCAAGATAGTGCCCTCTGTAATCTCTGGTCCCTTATTCAGTGCTTATTATATGGAAGAGTGCCCATTCTGGTTGGTTGCCTTCAAATTATTTTACATCGGATATAGTTGTGTTTTTTCTCTTTTTTTTAAGTTTGCATTATTCAGAGCAGCGTGGGCCTGATTTATTAAAAGTTTTTAAGTGCAAAAAGGAACAAAGTTGACTGCGCACACAGACTGATGTGGAAGTTGAACTGCAAACCGGGTGCACCTGCAATTGTTAGCCAGATGCATAAATTGTTGCATTAATTTTGTGCATTCTGCTTTATGTGTATGCAGACAGAAAAATATAGTGCATGCAATGTGAATTATTCAAGGTCATATCCAATCTTGCGTCTTTAAAAGTGCGTCTTAAATTATGCCACCATCTCCGATGCCATTTTAACCTGCGACAAAACACTGCATCAGTTTTGTTTTTCCTTGAATCTGGGTAATTTCAGTGCACGGTTAAAATTGATGCTGGTCTCTCCCAAGTTTTAAACATGATGTTGGTTCACACAGCAGGATAATAGCCCAATTTCAGCCCCAACCCTCCCCTCCTAACATTCGTAAGGAAGCCACGATTACAGCATTGGCTCAAAAAGATCATCTTCTCAGATATTCCTGATGTGCGTGGTATGTTGAGACTGATCTGGACCACTCGGATGGACGCTTAGGCGGCTCTGATCTCCAGTTGGGGATATTCAACATGTTGGATTATTTTAGCCTGACTTCTCACTGTTTGTGATGTGCCCTGAGGACAAACAAACACGCAATCTGTTGAGAGTGACGTTCTGCCAATCATAAGCTAGTGCCGCTGGCTCCTCTTCGTCTGTCATGTTAGTTTACTCTAAAGTACCGTTTAATCTCGAGAGGTTTTGCGAGATTTCCCGTCTGACCCGAGAATATTATTAATGACATCGGGTTTGCATGTGATGTGTTGTTGTGGCTGCACACCACACATTGTATGTTCAAATGTGATGTATCCGGTGACTTTTTTTCTTGTCATGTGTGCGGTCTTTGAAGCGCAAAACCCTTATTTAAATGCAGCCATTTTTTCCAGTGTTACGTGTTGCCACCAGCTCGCTGTTTGGGATCTTAGGTCAAAGTTTGCTATCGTAATAGATCGTGCCCATCAACCCTGTACACAAATTGTGAGTGTTGTTGCAGAATTCCTGTTTTGGTCAAATAATTTCTGTAGTATAATGGTTTTGTTGTCAGACAAGACTCATCATGAAGTGAGATGCAGCTTTGACTGACAGGCAACAATGTGTACGGTTCCAAATGAAGTCAGAGTCAAATGCTTTTGTAGGCAAAGCGGTACATGGCCTCTGTGCGTTAATGGAAAACGGAACAGTCACCAACACTGGAAAAGTATGAGGGGGAAATCAATGCACGGGAATAGAATGATCAAATGAAAAATATTCTAGTAAAACTAGTTCTGCCTACAGTACATGTTATGAATGTCTTTTAGACACTGGTATTGATTGACATTGTCTCTTTCCTTTTGTAGGATTTCCCAATGAGCCTGCAGCTGACATTGCCCTGAACACAGTCAAAAGTTGGATCGAAGAAAATCCTAATACGGTAAGACGTGTTTATAATAATAATAATAATAATACATTTTATTTGTGGGCGCCTTTCTAGAAACTCAAGGACACCTTACAACAAGCAGTTAAAATCACGAGTACAATGTTAAAAAACTACATCAAATAAGATAAGAAAAAATACAACAAAATAAATAAATAAAACAATGGCTTTATGGTCTGAGTGAATAGGCTTGTCGAAACAGATGTGTTTTGAGGCGGGATTTGAAATTTGTGTATCCTCCTCCTCCTCCTCCTCCTGGGGTGAGTCATTACAAATGAGCATGGTCGGACCACCACAGTGAGACAAAACGCAAATTTTCACGCATCCTTATATTTGATGGCGTCTCGTCAATTTGCCTCGCAACATCAACCCTCAAGTTTGAGGTCTGCATTCGTCATCAAATTAAAAGCTAATCTGAGACTAATCAGACCTTAAATGGTCTGTTGATTCTTCAACTGGTTTTAGCCGAGAAGTATGAGCAAAGTCAAGAACATAAACACATCTGATGAAATTATCTATCAGCGTTTTTGTGTTACATTCATTATTGAGGTCTTGAATGGTCTGGACATGGCAAAGTCTTTCATGCTTCTTCAATAAATTGTACTTTGTGATTTATTTGTTGGTAAACATTTCACTAGTGGAAAGCATGTGAAATTGAATAAATCGTGAAATTAAATTCTCCTTTTTCATTCCGTAAATGATTACCGGTAGTCCTTTGGAATAACAACTCTAATGATGACTTCAAATAATTTTATATCAATGCAATATTAAACAATACAACATCAAAGCAAAAAAAAAAAAGCTTGAATGGTGAGCAGCTTCATCTTACTTCTGCGGTCGAGGGTTCAAATCCTTCCAGTATATCCTTTATGTTTTTTCCAGGCTGGCATGTGTTTCCCAATCAGGATAAGCCATATAGAAAAAGGGTGACTTCATATGGTGTGCCGTTTTTATTTTTATTCGTCCTTAAATGGTTATGAACTGGTTGTCAGAGGGTAGTTAAATATGACACCGAACATTAACCTGTGACTAATTCAACCGTCAGAGGTCATCTACGTGCGCTACTCTTCTATTTGTCACCGTGGTTGTCCGTTTCAAACTCACAGCTTGATATGCTCCAGCATCGCTCAGCTGGTGTTACAGATGCTGTGTAGAAGCAGGCAAATCTTACCTGCTGCTGGATTAATTTGCAACTGACGTGTGACAAGACGTTGCCAAATGATTGCTGCAAGGTGCATTTGGTGAACCCCGTCTTTTCCGAAGAATACCGGTGACTATAAACGGCAGACTTTAAGATGACTCTTATGTGAAGACTTGAAATTGCACATCCTATAGGTGTGAATGTGTAGGTGCCCTGCAATTTAATCACTTTGACTAAGACATGACTCTGGCTGGCAATTCCATAAGCATTTCCATTAAAAAAAAAAAAAAACAATTTTGACTTGGTGACGGTGTTTACATTTTATCACACAATACATTTGCAGCTGTATGTTCCTATACAGAGAAGTCAGTGCAGTTTGTTTCCATATATATATATATATATATATATATATATATATATATATATATATATATATATATATATATATATATATATATATATATATATATATAAATGTTTCTGTTATTCGGCATCCTGTCAATTTAGACATGGAAATGTAGTCTGGTTGAGTCCAAAGTAAAACATGGTGCTGTTACTTTCATTACTCAATAGTATGCAGTATGTGTGCTTCAAGCCTCACTGGTTGCAAATGGCCACTAGGAAGAATAAGTATTAATCAGTCAAACTTAACCTGCTTGTTCAGCCGCAGTCCAGTGAGCTCTATGCTGAAGTGCTAATATGGTCATTGTCAACAAGAGACAATTCATTTCACGGTGACAATAAGGCTTCTACTTTGGGGGGGATGCTGTGCTATTGTGGCTTAGAAATCTGTAAAATAGCCTGGCAGAGGATCTGAATCACTTGGGTGGCAGAGTCCATTCCCTTCTCTGGGCTGCATACAGTGCATGCGCGTCTCTTTTCTGTTTTGTGAGCTATCCACGTCTAGACTAACTTGATAGCATGCAAACACAATATGTGTGGAGTCGAAGGATGGTGGTTACATTAAGACTTGGTTGTCCCGCAGTGTGTCGTTGCTTCGACAAGAGCGGAATTGAAAAGTAGAGAACACACTCTGATTGATTAGCCTTGAGTTTATCTCCTCTGCCAGCATTCTAACACAGGTGCACTCACCAAAGTGCAGCAATGTCACACCCATGCAGGCTTCTATTGTGGAAGAATAAATAGCAGCTGTGTGCCAAGACCCTTTAATCGAGAGAGACCTGAGTGCAGCAGTGATGCTTCAAATAACAATAGATGACCGAATGAAGGGGCTCAGCCTCTACTGTGGCACATAAAATCAAATTGGGAAGGGGGAGTTATCTTATTCTCAAGAAACAGAATGATTCTATGAATGAACGCCACTCATTTGGTCTTATTTATTTCACACCCTCTTAGTTTTGGATCAAATTGAAAATTAATCCTAGTTATTGTCATAAAGTTTTGAGAGCAACCTCTACAATCAAAGTAAAAATATTTATTCAAAGCGATCACTATCTTTTGTTCTAACTTACTACAGGTTGTTGGAGGATCCACACGGTTTAGTTTGATCATGAAACGTTCTTTACAGCAAGCAGCTAAAACCTGTTCTGGCCTTTCGTGATGAGTTCGGTCCAAGGTGAGCATTTACTGTGTGCTCTTAAGCACTGCACATAAAACGTGTAAAACGTGTGAGATTATTTCACTGATGGCTAATGAATAATAACAGGATTTTTCATAATTCTGTCAAGGCATACAACTAACACTGTAATGCTCGAAATGTATGCGTAAAAACACAGTGGGCTCCTGTGATTATGTTATGAAAGCATACAATAGATTTTTAGGATACAGTATGTAAAATGTGTTGTCATTAAAGAAAATGTTTTTTTTTTTGGGGTTGGGGGGGTCCTTCAAATTAAAAAAAATCAAAAAAGTCACCACAAAATTAGATGGTCTTCTTCAGCCAAGTACACTCATACCTCAGTTTTCGACCATAATCCGTTCCAGAAGGCTGTTCAAAACCCGATTTGTTCGAAAACCGAAACCACGCTCTTTAAAAAAAAAAATCTTTATTGAACACGTCTGCTCACAATGGAACGCTACATGAGGAAGCGTCACATCCTCGTCTAACCGAGGAAGCATCACTTTCTCGTGTAAGGAAGGCGCGAGGAGTGAAGTGGTGCATTCAAGCGTGCTCAGTTTGGTCAAGAAACTAATTTCGGTCGTAATCCGAGGCATAAAAAACACGAAATTTTTGGTCGAAAATTGATATGGTCAAGAACAGAGATGTTCGAAAACTGAGGTTTGACTGTACATAAATTGTGTTAACTCTAAATAGGATAATTGGTACAATTGATTTAGAATCATTTACCATGGATTTGATTCAAGAATTACATTTGGCTCTTCTAGAACAATGTGATACAATTCAGTTTGAATCAGAGGAGCCGAAAATTCCTTTTCTAAACTTTGTTGTATATTTGCCGGTGTATTCAGCAGTAATGTATCAAGAATAGGAAATGTGAAATAACAACGAAGCATACACATCCCGAACATGCAAATTGAGTTGGACCCTGCATGGTTCACTCTGAGCCAACATACCAAGTTACTTTCTCCATATCAGTTAACTAACACGATCACCATAATATTGACAGTAACAATCTTTCTTTAATAGAAAGCAACACACTATTGTGAAAAAAACCATTACATTTTATATGTCAATCATTCCCTGTGAAAGTTATCATTTTAATGAGTGCTGTATTAAAGCATAGAAGTAAGGAATATAGTCGTTTCGTCTCTTGTATCGAGAGGTGTGTGCCAAAGGGTGGCATCTGTGGGCGCATGAGCGGCCACATTTCCCACCGCGTGCCTCAAGGATGCTGATGCGTCCCACTGATGGTTTGCGCAACTGGCATGCCGTTCAAAGCTGGCGCGGCTCTTTTGAAGTGAGCGTCTACACCCCTTTGAATTCTCTGCTGCGACTGGGAGCGTCAGGCACATGTGGTCTGAGCAGCAACTGAGAGCAGGACTGAACATTGGGCTCTGCATGCGCACACCGTATGTGATGCGGAGTTTGAAATGGGCACACGGTGTCTCCAAACTGAAATACCTTTCTGGCAAGAGAGGTTTTGTAAATTCTGACTCTTTTCTTTTTTTTTTTTTTCTTAATTTGGTGTCAGCTAATTACTTTGCGCCGACACTCAATGTGTATTATGTAGTGTGATATATCAGTGACTGGCCCGAAGGCTGCAGCGTTGGGGTTTTATGTCTTTTATGATCTGAGGGTTTTATGATCTTCCCCTTTCTGAATAATGTGACGTGTGCTTTCTGATTCCCCTAACAACCACTTTGAGTAGTTCAAAATGAAACTCGCATCAATTTTTGGATCGATTGAAGACGATATGGATTCAATTAGCGAATGGATGCTGTTGAAAGTTGGTCCTCAATTGTAACTTTGTAATGCCTCGTGCTATCTGTAGATGAAAAGTGGTTGTGTTTAAATGTGTTCTGTTGAAGATTAAAAAAAATATAGAGTTTATCACAAACAGTAAATGTAAGAGTATTTTCAACATTTATCTGGAAAATATTTGATTGTGCCCTTGAGTGAAATATCTTTTGTGGGGAATTAAAGCTTTTATCTTTCCCTCATATCAAAAGAAAGGTTTTGCTTTAGTAATAACAGAATGGTTGTGTAGTTCGATGAAACGAGAATTTTGACAGGGCATAATCTGGGGGAGCTTGTCCTTTCATAATCTTCGATTTCTCTTATTGTCATTTGCCAGGCAGGAAGATAAAGCCCAAACTTCATGTTTTATTTTAGGTATTTTTTTGATGATAAACAGTGTGCTTAGAGATGCCTTTTCAAAGGAATATTTTTTATCTTTTTGCAGCATGTGAAATTGCTATAAATTATCATTATCTTGAGGCTAACTTTTCACAATAAATTACAATGCATCTTTATGCGGCCCGCGAAAGCCGATCAAACAATCCATGATGCTTCCTAAATGTTCTAGGAGCATTGTCTCGCTATTTCAAACGTGTTAATTATATATGATATTAAATTATAGATTCTGATACGATGATATTGAAAATTTCGCTCATCATAACAACAGATGTCATGGACATTTTTGACGATTGTACTGCCACAAACAAATGACTGTTTCATGTATTGGGCTATGTATGTTTTTCACAAAATGGTGAGATCTGGTTTTTGATGCGGCAAATGGAGAAGTTTTTTGATATCTATTTGTTGTGGCCTCCCTAATCCAGCTGCTACTGTATACAGTCTGCCGATCCAAGAGCCATCCACTGCACACCAATACCCAGATATGACGGTCTGTAAGTGCAGCACCACCTCCACACTTACTGTGCTGGAAAAAGCTATCTTAATGACATGCTAATTGATTTAGTGTAGCGGAGATAACAGTAGGCTGGCACACCGTGATAAAGTGAGAGCGGGTCGAGCCATTGGTTCAGAAGAGGACAGGAGACTCATCAAACTCCAGCCTGCTCCTCCACTCTCTTTGAACACAATTTTACACCACTGCACCCCATGCTGATGCGTGGAGACCTTGAATGTGGAGGAGTGTGTTTGTATGTGAATATGTCGTCCTTTGAAAATACAGTAAACCAAGTGCATGGCGCAAGAAGTATAGTTTAAGAGGGCACTGTCGTCAATCATTTCTTAGAATGTAAGTGTAGCCCCTTGCAAGTCACTCATTTGTGCTTTTTTTGGAGACATTTCTTGGTGGACAGAATGTACAGTGTGTCACCGAATTCACACTGGCAAGCGCAGACATGCAGATTGGACTATTAGTTTCAATTATTCAACATCATCTATGCTTCTTGTCTGGTGTTTAACACGAGTTTCAAGTATGAAGTCAAAGTCTATGAATTTGAACGAGGAAGTGCCTTTATTGTATCCCAGCCTGGAATTCCAGCAGAAACACTGGATTCATAGTGCTCTGTATTCTGCCCAAGAGGTTTTCTGTGTGAAGAACACCGGTCCTAGTTTGATCCAGAACGCTGTAGTTTCTCGAGTTAAGCTTTATTTGATCAGACATTGGGACCTACATTTGTTTAACATTTTATTGTGCATATGCTTTCAGATTATATACTTGTGTCAAACTTTGAAATGTACTGTGATCATCTGTCAGAATTTGTAGTTATTGAAGCTATCTCAAATAAACCCCGGTCTCCATACTGTTGTGTATGCATGATACAGGCTGGTTTCTTGCTGTCCTATTTACAACAAAATGATCTGGTCAGGCTTGTGTTTAGACCACAGTGTTTAGTAAGGATGGCAATAGCTCTTGTCAATTACTCGACATAATAGCATGACATCACCCTGGTAATCAATCCTAAACCCTTAATAGAAACAGAGCTTTTGTTTACTTTGCCTAGCCAAACTGCATTCCATTTGTTGACTCACCAAAAGACATTTTTTTCAACATCCTGGCACATTTCTACACACCAAACCTTGATACCACATGAATAAAACTAGACTGTACTATTAAAGTATCAAGTTCATAACAAACATGGCACTGGGTGGGGATGCGGGGTTGTTAGCCTTACTACTCGAGCACTCGTCATTAATTACGTTAGTCTATCTAGAGCCTGCAGAAACAGATAGCAAAGGGAAACCATTATGACCACTCCAACATCCTGTCACTCACGTGAGCTGATACCAAGCCATAATGTCTGAGACATTCAAGTAACCTTGGTTTGCTTCAGTGTTATAAATGGTGCAATTTCAATTCAGCCTTAACCTCTACACCAAATGTACACTCGGTTGAATCCCTATAGAAAACCAGAGCTGCAGCCCAGCGATACCGTATCAATATTTCAATAGCATTATCCTGTTATTTCATTTTTAATTAATCTATTAGAAGTTCAACTCTGTGGCCAAGGAAATATGGCTGACATGTTTGTTGGCCTGTTGAGTTTGTATTTATAAACGAGACTTTCCACTTCATGTTCAAATTCCAGTGTGATAATAACGGTGGCCACAATTCCAAATGCAAATCATCATTTTCGGAGACCACTCTCAACCCACCCATGTGGATGTCTTGGCTCTCTCTCCACTCTTTTTTCTCTGTCTGGAGAACACACAAGCAAGAAAGATGTTACCACTGTCGGCGGGTTTCGAGTCCCCTCAGGGGGGAGGAGACGAGACCACCGTAGTGATTACCTACACTGGTTTGTGATTGCAGTCTCTGGCATGTTATTAGGGGGAATGGGTCATACCTTGCACCATCTCAGAGGGGAATCAAATCAGGCTCGAAGACTTGCTTCAGGCATTGGTGGTTTTGAAAGTCAATGTTTTGCTTCAAAGCATACATTACCTTATCAGAGTATGTTTTTGCCCAAGGTTGTATTCATAAACAAAGTGTGCCCATTTGGGGTGGTTATGAAGGCTTTAGATTTTGTGGAGTCGAATGCATCGGTCAACGGTCAGTCAATATACCGGATGAAATATTTTTGTTACCAGATTTAGTTACATAAAACGGGGAAGCAGCACACAGAATTCCACTGCTGAATTTGTGTATTTGCAAGAGAAATAAAATTTGCAGATGAATTTCGGTAATATCGTCAACTAACAATTGAAGATTATCCGGTTGTAGGTGATTTTGTTGTCTAGGATCACAGCTTGACCCTGGAACTGGTTATTTCTTTTACCGGTATTTTCTATGGGTGATCTGTTTTAGAAATCTGAGAGAGTCGGGGACATGTTTGTGATTAACATAATTTCAAATGCCATTCGAGGTATACTTTAACTGGGTCTACGCTTTTGATAAAAGTACCTCTTCATACAATTTGTTTGAAATTTGAATTTAATCCCTGTAAATTGTCACAATAACTGCAGTGAACGTGAGAATCCCGAAGCCGTGGGCAGGTTTGACAAAGCATGGAGACAAGCAACTGCGCTCATGCCGAATTAGTATGCAAATGATAAATAATTAGGCAAAGAGGCTTCCTTTTTGTGACGTGTATAACGGCTGTGTATGTTAACTACATGACCCCGTCTTGAACTTTAATCGGAGCTGTCTCCGCATTGCTTGCTGCAAACAATCCTGTATATTTTTTGCTCTCGGCTGTATCCCCAGTCTGCCCGGAGTAATCAAAGGGGGGCAGAATTAATTGGTTGGCCCTGGCAAGACAGCAGGTGGCCTCGGGCAAGTCGTCACCTGCCTGAGGAAAGGGCACCTCTCATCTATTCAATGCCCACCCAACCATCCTTTGCCTCCTTTACCTTCTGTCCTTTCACCTTCTGCCCAAAAAAGCGCATGGATGCTGCAGTCCATGTCAGGGGGTCTCTCTCTGAAGGGGCTGCACAAAGTCACCTCAGTAAAATAATCAATTGAAATGCAATTCCAATTGCAAGAAATGGAATTGAGGCTGCCCATTTTCCATGAACTTATTTCAGATCATCGTGACACTCCTGTTACTATAACTGCCTGTCTCCATATGCCGGCATAAACACCCTGGAAAGGAGACGTTTTGCCTGACTTGTGGCTGATACATTCATCAAGCTGCTGCCAAGCCAATATCACACTGTCACAAGAGAGTATGTGCCATTCTATCACCATGAGAGGCTGACAAAACAAGTCCCTTTCCATAATACTCTCTCAGGCCAATGTCTTATATTGCCTCTCCGCTCCTCAGTCATCTTTGTTTCTGTTCCTTGCTCAAGTGGACCCAGGTTCAGGTCCACGACCACCCCTAACTCGCCCCGAGCCCCCTTTTTTGTTAACCTAGCCGAATTTGAGCATTACATTTCTGGTAATAGAGGGAAGAGTGGCGAGTTGTCTCGAGCGACTGAAATATTGCATTTTAGTGCTTCCCAATTTAAAATCTGTAATTGAGCCGACTCCCCTGCTTTCTGTACAAATGACTGTGCTGGGCAAAAGGTTCTGCCTAATTTCATCTTTTTCCCAAACTTGTTAAAGAGAAGAGTTGATGCTGCCAACCTTTTTCTTATCATTCTGGAGTCCCTATTTGTCATTCAAGGGAAACAGTTAAAAACCTCTCGTCCTGCAGAGAGGTCCCCAGCACACGCCTGTGTTCTCACCGCCTGAAGCACTGAATTACTATTTATGTGCACAACTTTGGCAGCGCACCGGACTTTGCCCCTGTTCAACCAGCAGAGCTAAAGCAGTGTTGCTTTCTGTTTTATTTTTCCTGTGTTTTTCCAACGTCCTCGCAGCAGACAGCATGTACTGCAAATGTCGTCGCACTGATATTTCAAATAACAAGATTCAATTCAAGTTTACTCCTTACACAAACCTGGTCTTCTTTGCAAGCTGAAATTGTTGTTCCAAAGCAAATTGATCACCTGTATTTTTATGTTTTTTTCCCTATCACTCTTAACAACAACAACAACAACAACAAAAAACCTTTGAGTTTTGCAATAGGTTAGGACCAGAATCACAGGATTAATATCAGAATTAGCATGATGAATGCCATTCAACCTTTAGGGTGAAGGCTCTACAACCTTTGCTAGGTTTCCAATAAGAGCTGTAGGTTCTTACAACCACAGTTTGATTTCTACTTTTCAAGCACTTTCTCCTTTCAAACTGAAATAACTGAGACAAAATAAGATATTTTAGAATATGGCAAATGTGAATCCCATAATCATTATTTTAATGTCATGTCTGGCTGCTGTGGAATGTTTGCGTTGGCATCATATATACAGGTAGTCCATTAAATGTGCGAACAGAAAGGTGGATTTTTCTGTTGCGCAAAGATTTCTGTTTATTCAGTAGAATTGAGCTTTTTTTTCTATATCAGAAGTGAATAAATAACCATTTTAATTCTTAAATTAGTAAAAGTAACCGTTCTGGGGAAGTTGGAGTCCTTTTGGGGTTTTACAGAGAGTTTATTGCGTTTGAGCATTGTGGGCCTCTTTTGAATTGTATAACAAATGTAAATATATTACCTCTCAAGTGTCCAGGAAGTGGGATTTAGGGGTTTCTGCTGGCATGGGAAATATATGTGTAAAATAACATTATTTCGATAGCTAGATGACATTGTCAAAAGAGTCATAGGTAGTACAATATACAATTTGATACATCCCTTTCATGTAGTAGTGTTTCAGTCAGAGAAACATATCCTTTATTCGTGTTTCAACTCATAATCCTTTTTCTGTTTTGAGTTTAAAATCATACAGAACTTCATATTCCTTGTATTTTGTTATACGGCTGCATCAAATGCATTCTATAGTGAGTCACTTGGATGGTTTGAGACATTAAATGGCACTGTGCCATTTGTACTCACTTGCTTAGATGGTCACGAAATGTTCCTTATATTGCAAATGCTGATTTATTTATTTTTAACAGAAAAAAGTGTATAGAAAGAAATATGAAATGCCATCTGTCTGACTCCCACGGGCTTGGTTGATGCCGTCTTATGTATGTTGAAACACAGACAGGGTCTTCTTGCAAATGAGCTTCAGGGCTTAGAGTTTGCTCGATGTGTCGCCGTACTCCACTTCTGCTCTCTTTTTCGTCTGACATATCCTCTTTCAGTGACCTCAGATGTGTTTGCAGCTCGCCGTTTTTATTCCTCAATCTTTGTTTTAAAAGAAAAATACAAAGCGGACCAACTTGCGCACTTTATGTCAGCTGTCATAGATGACATTAAAGCGTGGGCATTGTGAAGTTTGAGCACAGGCATTTTTCATCCTCATCTGACAGAAAGATTGAAAGAGATTTCTAAAGGGCTTTGAGCCGTTCTATTTATTTATTTATTTTTACATTTTCGCTTTTGGACTAGAGCTTGATTGGAACTCATTCATCCTCTCAGCCTCAAAAAGCAGCCAAGGTTTGGGCCGTAACCAGATTCCGTCTGTCACATCATCACAGAGACTTCAGACGCTTATGTCTAAACGCTTCACTGACGGAGCATTCGGCCATTCAGCGGCTGCGTATTCTCGGACTTCATCAGGAAGGCCATTTCCTAATGGAACCCAGAAAGAGGATCTTAATGAATACGCATTGTGACTGCTTCTAAGCTTAGTTATGTACAGTATGCAAGCCTTTTGTTCCCCTTGTTTGTGTGCAGGCAAGATGCGAGAGGTTGGATGAAATTGATTGATCTCAAGTTATGACAGAAGCAGATTCTTCCTTGCGTCCAGTTTGTAAATTTGTCACTTTTCATGAGTGTAGTAGTGCACTTTATATTCTAAAATGGTGGCCTTTGCTCTCATGCCTAAATGAAATGCTGGGTGTATCATGCACTTGAACATATAGTCACAAGTCATATAGGCCCTTCCTTGTTTTTCCTTTGTTTCTCAAATATAAGAATAAGACTCTAATCTTACCCCGAATGGACCTGTGCGCTTTTCAGTTGGATAAATAAATGCCTCTGACTATACAATATGCAGTCAGTAAGCATTTAACAGGAGTATTGTTTGTGTGCCGTGTTTCACAGGAGACTTAATTGCAATGTTCACAATTTTAAACAGTTCGCAGGTGTATTGATAGCATGTCTTTGATATGGTTTCATCAAAATATCCCCAGGATCAAGAAATTTACTTTACGGCCTTGTTTTTGTTTTTTTATTCTTGCTGAGGTGTGTCTGTTTTGAGGGCGCCTTTCTGTGTCCAGAAAATGAACCCCTATGCTAACAACAAGTGTAGATTCAGTTACCATGGCAACATGGGTCAGAACGACTCTCAGCTGCAATTGAAAGAAAAAAATTAATGAATAGTGTGATATGTGAATCCCATGCCAGTTTCCATAAAGAAAGCATTGATTGTGTTTTAACTTCAACAGATAGCCACTTGTCAATTATTTATTTATTCATGAAAAATAAAAACATGGGCTTTCTGAAACACTTTCTCATTGACTACACAAGGTCATGTCACAAAGAGTCTCGGGATTGTCAGGCTGTGTCCTAACAGTTAATAAAATACCTCCCACAATCCATCTTGAGGTTGCAATTCCAGGAGGGGTTTTGTAGAGAAAATTAAATGAAATTCAATTAAGTGATTTGCTGAATTGAAGGGGAAAATGGCAGTGATGTGGAAAAGGCTTTTAATCTTGGTGAACCACCTCTTCTTCTATTAAGCTCATATCGCCTGCTTATCACACTAATCACTCCACCCAATGTCTGCAATGCTGGCCTTTTTTTTTTCTTTTTTTTTTTTTTAATGAACCCATCATGGCCTGTTTCAGTCCACCAAGACTGGCAGACACAGAATGCGCTTTTGAAGTGGGCGTGAAACAATCAGTGTGGTGCTATGGCCCGTTTAGACAACAAGAAAAGAAAAAAAATAGCAGAAAAGCCTCGTGTGATTGTTCAGGAGTTAAAAAATGTTGCTGGTTATGACAGCAAAATAAATACTTCATTCCTTGGCATTTCCATGCTCGCAAGATGAGCCGTGACAAGCTGTGAAGGACTTTGCAACCAAGGTTATGGTGAAGAATCCTCTCTGGCCAAAATAATCGCTACACCCGCACACACAAAAGATCTGAGAGGAAGTAATACAAGAACATTCTGAAAAGACAAACAATGCTTGTTTTGAACCCTTTCAGGCACAAATATTAATATCCTACATCAGGATTTTTTTCTCAAGTGTTTTTTATTAAGTCTTTAGGCATTAAAAAAATTATGGCATTGGATGGTAACATATACATGGGTCCATTGTAATGGTCGATGCACAACAGTGACATTAAGATTCATAATTATTAATTTAAACATTCAAACATATTATATTCAATTATTATTATGTTTGTTGTTCTATTGGATGTGCTGTGCTGTGTCATAGTGAGTGTTGTTTCTTACATATTGCCCCCCCCCCCCTTCCCACGGGGCTCCAGGTTGTCTCAAATCGTTTCGTTTCGTTTGATTGTTTGGCTGTAAGTTGCCCCTAAAATTGCCCATCAATACGTTGCAAAAGCAGTTATATTGCTACATACCGACGCTGATCTACTTGAATGGTGGACGCAGCTGTTTTGATAAATGTATGCACATATGAATGACATTTTCTCCAGTGTTCACTTCTGGCGACTTAGTGCATATTACCAGTAATACAAGAAATAAGTAAGAGGAAATAGGAATGCTCACTTTTCAAGCCTATTTACGGTGTTTTACTTGAGATTTGTGAGTTAAGGACAACTCTGCTCCTATTAAAAAAAAAAAAGAATAGAATAGTCAGCCCTGTGGCCTGTCTTATATGGGAAGGAAAAAAACAGTCTGAAATAAAATTTAGAACACTAAACAAAAACAGAGCACTGTAAGTTTAAGTGACGTCATCAACAAAAGAAATGAGTTGGCTCAGGTTAGCGTAGGTTCTATGCATGAGACAAAAGAGACAAACTAATTAAAATATAGACCCTTCATCCTAACATCTCACGTTTCCATTTTCTCAAAATTTTCCTCCAGAGGTCTGTGAATGCATTAACATTGACTCGTACTGTCAAAGTTGCCCTGTACCCTTTAGAAAAGGTCATTAAATTGCACAAAAAAAAAATGCATATTATTCCATGTGGGACATCTCAGTGCCAGGTGTTGAAAGCGACATGGTTTAAAGCTGCGATAAGCAGTGGGGGTGTGCCCTTTGCCATTATGCATGCTTGCCAATCGATTCTCCACAATTCCAAAAAAAAAAAACAGATGCAAATCAGAAAAAGTCAGAGGGCATATTGTGCTAACTGCAAGTCTGGCCCGACTAACCACGGGTTCATCATTTTTTATGTTTGTTGCAAATGCGTACCAATTAAACAAGCACATGCCAACCGACACACAAACTCATTTACCCTTTTGTCAAGAGAGCAAACAATCATTCTACTGATTGAAACGACACAGAAATTGCAAATTTAATGTGACTACTTTCTAATCATGCATTTCCTATCCCCTTTCCATTGTAAATGGTGTTAATTTTAAGATAATAAAATATTAGTTTCTGAAATCAAAGAATGATGGAAACAAAATGATTTTCGGTATGCGGCGTTTTTATATATAATTTACCAAACAAAGGATTTAAAATCCACCTCAATTAGAGCTGATTCACAATCTCTCTCTGAGGCGTTAGAAAAAAATCAAGCGGACTTTTCGCCACGTTTTTGTTTGATTTTTTTTTTTCCGAAATGCAAGCAATTAATAATTAATAAATAATAATTAATCCAAAAACACTCATCTCCATAACATCCAAATAATAATTTAAGTTGTCTATGAGATCCTGTGTGTGCGTGTGTGCGTGAGTGCGTGTGTGTGCGTGTGTGCGTGCGTGCGTGCATGCGTGCGTGCGTGTGTGTGTGCGTGTGTGTGCACAGACTGCAAATCCCACGTGTCAAATGTTTTCAGTCTGCACCATTCATCATTGACTTTGGATGCCATTGCATTGCTCTAGCACATTTTACAAACTGCTCATGAGAGCTGATGCGGAATTACTGATGTAGAGAGCTGTTTTAAAGCTGTTTTTATCCATTCAGCATTGTACGATTATTGCAGTTAAATGGTGGGGAAAACGGCACAGTTGTCAGAGCAAAACAGTCACTTGGCACTGTGTAGTAGCATGATGATTCGGCATGAGTTCATTTACCAGCCTCACACGCCCGGTTGCCTTTTTCTACCCAGTATACTCTGTAACCCAGTACACTATGTAATAACCAACTGTCTGTCTTCGAGCATTATTACAAGGTGTATATACAGGTGTATCTCTCTCTCTCTCTCTCTCTCTCTCTCTCTCTCTCTCTCTCTCTCTCTCTCTCTCTCTCTCTCTATATATATATATATATATATATATATATTATTTTAATTTTTTTTTTTTCATACACGAAGAGTGGAATATATTCCTTTAATTATTTGTGGCATGACTGAATGGATTTGTCTTTGGTCAGTACACTGGATTTCAAAATTCATGCTTAGAATTACTCTAAATAAATTTACGAGTTTACCCTTTTGGATAATTAAAATGACTCCTAAATTAATTGCTGTTAGATTGTGACCGAGTCTTCCGGCGTGTCAGAGATGTAATGAATCAATTAAGTTATGACATTGTGCCGCCTCATTCCTACATGTGCAGCTCTCGTTTCTCTAAATAAGAATGTGTGCGTTTTCATTTCTGGAGTTGGTCGAAACGATGAGCTTTTTTTTTTTTACATATACTTCAGTGTGCATTTTAGATATATCTATTTGAGGGCAAAAAATTCTGCCATTTGTATCTCAGCTTTCTCCTACATTCCTCAAGCCTGCATGTCGGGTTAATTGCAGACGCTAAATCGGACCTAGTGTGAGTATGTAATGTGTGTCCGTGTGGCTACACTGTGGGTTCGAAAATGGATGGATGAGTCGAAAAAAAAGTGGATCTCCTTTTTTTAGCTGTTTTCATATCATTACACATTTTCTTTTGTGTGTCTGTGTGTGGTCACATCTACCTATAATTTAATATTCAGTATGACGTACAATGGGCATGACAAATACATCGGAAGACATGAGTAGGAAAAAAAAACAACTCATGCATGTGGTTGCAAGGTTCTAAACACAAGCAAATATGACACTTCTTGTTAATTCATTAGAAATGAAACATTCCGAACTTGTTCCGACATGATTTTTATCCACACTTCATCAGTGTTTTTCCCATCTTGTAAAACTACTGTGAAGAATTGTTCGGAGAGGTCTCTAACCTGAGATGAATTGCTACGAGGCCCTGAATTAATAAGGCAAAGGTTAATGTTTGTGTAATTATCAGTGTGAAGTCTTATGGGAGATGATTTCCTCATCTCTTCATCATGAGAAACCCGTGTGATCACATCTCATGCATTAGACTAATAATTACATTTTCACACTCCTTATCTCATACTTTATTAAATGCTGTGGCGTCCATCTTGCCATTGGCATGCACCGTCTCCGGAGTCAGCCGACAGCCAAATGGGAACCATGTAAAGGCAGGCGTATCAAAATGGGTGCGCCAACTGCCTTTCGTGAAGCTATGTATGTTTACTTAATAGCCCCAGCTGCTTGTTGAATCACATACTATTATCATGCACCGATTGTTTCAGCAGGTTGAGGTGTAAAAATGTGTCTTGAGCGAGTTACAGCACCGAAGCGTCCCACATGGCCCATTGAAGATAGAAATACAACTGGAACTACTTCACAGCACAGTATATCATTTTGTTATGAGTCCCCCACAAGTAGTGCACAGGGACGACGCATCATCGCATTTGGAAATGCAATGGCATCTTATTTCCTGCTACTTTAGAAATGGGGAATCTGGAGGCTGCAGAAAAGGAAGAACTGTTTTCTTCTGACGTTGTTTGGTGGCATTTTGGCCAATTTACACATAGCAACTTCAGGATCATTACCTGTTTTTACACATCAGCCCTCCAGGTACACTGTATGGAGAATGACTCCTGGCTGCATCTCGATGTGTGAGTTTCACAGTGTTTATGTGCCTAACTGGTCCGTTTCATCGCCAACCACCCCGGCAGGCAAAATTCCATCTCTGCAGATAAAGATCTTGATATACCCAAGAACTCTGGAGCAGCAGGTGTGAAAGAAGCCCAGGGACTCTGGCCTTCAAAACTCTTTTCCACCAAGTACTGGAGACCTTTTGCATTTCAAAGAAAGGAATAAGTACAATTTCGGATAGATTCAAAGTCATCCGAGTCATGGTTGACCGCAGAGGTTGGTTCGAAGCGACTGGACTCTTTTGTTGAAAAGGTGATTCTTCAATTGTGAATTTTAGGTGTGGATTCCACAAGTGCCATCCCAAACTCATCAACTGTACTGGAATCACAAGCCAGATGTGTGTGTGTGTGTGTGTGTGTGTGTGTGTGTGTGTGTGTGTGTGTGTGTGTGTGTGTGTGTGTGTGTGTGCGTGTGCGTGTGCGTGTGCGTGTGCGTGTGCGTGTGCGTGTGCGTGTGCGCGTGCGCGTGCGCGTGCGCGTGCGCGTGCGCGTGCGCGCGTGTGTGTATATATATATATATATATATTCCAGCTCCGGTCTCCCTGTGTGGAGTTTGCATGTTCAACCCCAGGCCTGCGGGGGTTTTCTTCCTCCCACATTCCAAAAACATGCATGGCAGGCTGATTGAACACTCTAAATTGTCCCGGGCTGGCAACCGGTTCACGGTGTCCCCCGACTACTGGCCGAAGACGGCTGGGATCGGCTCCAGCACCCCCTGCGACCCTTGTGAGGATAAAGCGGATAGGAAAATGGATGTGTTTGTGTGTGTGTGTATATCTAAATGTATTATATGTATATGTGTATATATATATATATATATATATATATATATATATATATATATATATATATATATATATATATATATATATATATATATATATATCCATCCATCATCTACCGCTTATCCGGGGCCGGGTCGCGGGGGCAACAGCTTTAGCAGGGAAGCCCAGACTTCCCTCTCCCTAGCTACTTCCTCCAGCTCTCCCCGGGGGATCCCGAGACGTTCCCAGGCCAGCTGGGTGACATAGTCTCTCCAGCGTGTCCTGGGTCTTCCCCGGGGTCTCCTCCCGGTGGGACATGCCCGGAACACCTCACCAGGGAGGCGCTCAGGAGGCATCCGAATCAGATGCCCAAGCCACCTCATCTGGCTCCTCTCGATGTGGAGGAGAAGCGGCTCGACTCTGAGCCCCTCCCGGATGACCGAGCTTCTCACCTTATCTCTAAGGGAGAGCCCGGACACCCTGCGGAGAAAACTCATTTCGGCCGCTTGTATCCGGGATCTCGTTCTTTCGGTCACGACCCACAGCTCGTGACCATAGATGAGGGTTGGGACGTAGATCGACCGGTAAATTGAGAGCTTCGCCCTTTGGCTCAGCTCCTTCTTCACCACGACAGACCGATACAACGTCCTCATCACAGCAGACGCTGCACCGATCCGCCTGTCGATCTCCCGCTCCTCCTTGCCCCCACTCGTGAACAAGACCCCAAGATACTTGAACTCCTCCACTTGGGGCAAGATCTCCTCCCCGACCCAGAGGGGGCACTCCACCCTTTTCCGACTGAGGACCATGGTTTCAGATTTGGAGGTGCTGATTTTCATCCCAACCGCTTCACACTCGGCTGCGAAACGCTCCAGTGAGAGTTGAAGAGCCCCGTTTGAAGGAGCCAACAGCACCACATCATCCGCAAAAAGCAGGGATGCAATATTGAGGCCCCCAAAACGGACCCCCTCGACGCTTCGGCTGCGCCTAGAAATTCTGTCCATAAAAGTTATGAACAGAATCGGCGACAAAGGGCAGCCTTGGCGGAGTCCTACCCCCACTGGAAACGATTCCGACTTACTGCCAGCAATGCGGACCAAACTCTGACATCGGTGGTATAGTGACCGAACAGCCCGTATCAGGGGGTTCGGTACCCCATACCCTCGAAGCACCCCCCACAGAACTCCCCGAGGGACACGGTCAAACGCCTTCTCCAAGTCCACAAAACACATGTAGACTGGTTGGGCGAATTCCCACATACCCTCGAGGACCCTGCTAAGGGTGTAGAGCTGGTCCACTGTTCCACGGCCGGGACGAAAACCACACTGCTCCTCCTCAATCTGAGGCTCGACTTCCTGACGGACCCTCCTCTCCAGCACCCCTGAATAGACCTTACCAGGGAGGCTGAGGAGTGTGATCCCTCTGTAGTTGGAACACACCCTCCGGTCCCCCTTTTTAAAAAGAGGGACTACCACCCCGGTCTGCCAATCCAGAGGCACTCTCCCCGTTGACCACGCGATGTTGCAGAGGCGTGTCAACCAGGACAGCCCCACAACATCCAGAACCTTGAGGAACTCTGGGCGGATCTCATCCACCCCTGGGGCCTTGCCACCGAGGAGCTTTTTAACCACATCGGTGACTTCAGCCACAGAGATAGGAGAGCCCACCTCAGAGTCCCCAGGCTCTGCTTCCTCCAAGGAAGACGTGTTGGTGGGGTTGAGGAGGTCTTCGAAGTACTCTGCCCACCGGTTCACAACGTCCCGAGTCGAAGTCAGCAGCGCCCCAACCCCACTGTACACAGTGTTAGTGGTGCACTGCTTCCCCCTCCTGAGACGTCGGATGGTGGACCAGAATTTCCTCGAAGCCGTCCGGAAGTCGGCTTCCATGGCCTCACCGAACTCTTCCCACGCTCGGGTTTTTGCCTCGGCGACCACCGAAGCTGCGTTCCGCTTGGCCTGTCGATACCCGTCAGCTGCCTCTGGGGTCCCACAGGCCATAAAGGCTCGATAGGACTCCTTCTTCAGCTTGACGGCATCCCTTACTGCTGGTGTCCACCAGCGAGTACGGGGGTTGCCGCCACGACAGGCACCAACCACCTTACGGCCACAACTCAGATTGGCCGCCTCAACAATAGAGGCACGGAACATGGTCCACTCGGGCTCAATGTCCCCCGCTTCCCCCGGAACATGGGAAAAGCTCTGTCGGAGGTGGGAGTTGAAACTCCTTCTGACAGGGGATTCCGCCAGACGCTCCCAACAAACCCTCACAATACGTTTGGGTCTGCCAGGACGGACCGGCATCTTCCCCCACCATCGGAGCCTACTCACCACCAGGTGGTGATCAGTTGACAGCTCCGCCCCTCTCTTCACCCGAGTGTCCAGAACATGCGGCCGCAAATCCGATGATACAACTACGAAGTCGATCATCGAACTGCGGCCTAGGGTGTCCTGGTGCCAAGTGCACATATGGACACCCTTATGTTTGAACAAGGTGTTCGTTATGGACAATCCGTGACGAGCACAGAAGTCCAATAACAAAACACCACTCGGGTTCTGATCGGGGGGGCCGTTCCTCCCAATCACGCCCCTCCAGGTCTCACTGTCATTGCCCACGTGAGCATTGAAGTCCCCCAGCAGAACAAGGGAGTCCCCAGCAGGAGTACTCTCCAGCACACCCTCCAAGGACTCCAAAAAGGGTGGGTATGCTGAGCTGCTGTTTGGTGCATATGCACAAACAACAGTCAGGACCCGTCCACCCACCCGAAGGCGGAGGGAGGCAACCCTCTCGTCTACCGGTGTGAACCCCAATGTACAGGCACTGAGCCGTGGGGCAATGAGTATGCCCACACCTGCTCTGCGCCTTTCACCGTGAGCAACTCCAGAGTGGAAGAGAGTCCAACCCCTCTCGAGAGAACTGGTACCAGAACCCAGGCTGTGTGTGGAGGCAAGTCCGATTATATCCAGTCGGAAATTCTCTGCCTCACACACCAGCTCGGGCTCCTTTCCTGCCAGAGAGGTGACATTCCATGTCCCAAGAGCTAGTTTCTGCAGCCGAGGATCGGACCGCCAGGGTCCCCGCCTTTGGCTGCCGCCCAGCTCACATTGCACCCGACCCCTTTGGTCCCTCTCATGGGTGGTGAGCCCATGGGAAGGGTGACCCACGTTGCCTCTTCGGGCTGTGCCCGGCCGGGCCCCATGGGTGTAGGCCCGCCCACTAGGCGCTTGCCAACGAGCCCCACCTCCAGGCCTGGCTCCAGAGGGGGGCCCCGGTGACCCGCGTCCGGGCAAGGGAAACTTCGATCCATTTATTTTAATCATCATTGGGGTCTTTGAGCCGTGCTTTGTCTGGCCCCTCACCTAGAACCTGTTTGCCATGGGTGACCCTGCCAGGGGCATAAAAGCCCCAGACAACTTAGCTCCTAGGATCATTGGGACACACAAACCCCTCCACCACGGTAAGGTGACGACTCACGGAGGGGTATATATATATATATATATATATATATATATATATATATATATATTTGCCTTGAGTATATATATATATATATATATATATATATATATATATAGTGTGTGTGTGTGTATGTATATATAAATTCCTTGTCTCACCCCCCTCGGGTGGTGTCCGTCCCTCATTCAGCTCCGGTCCTCTACCAGAGGCCAGGAAGCTTGAGTGTTCTGCGCAGAATCCTTGCTGTTCCCAGCACTACACATTTCTGGAATGAGATGTCCGCTGTTGTTCCTGGGATCTGTTATGATATCTGGTTGGTTCGCCATTACCATCTTGTCAGTCTGGATCTGGAAGTCATGTGTGTGTGTGTGTGTGTGTGTGTGTGTGTGTGTGTGTGTGTGTGTGTATAATATATACTGTATAGATAAAATACATTTAGAAATAGATTTATGATTTTAAAAACAATGCTGTTGCCTGTGCAACCATTAGTACTTTAACTCACAGGCATTTGCCTTGAGGTTAATTTGTTGGCAGATAACCCTGCATTGGTGGTCCACCACAAAAGAAGTCATTTCCCACACTGTTTTAATTTGCTTCACACTTGGATTCGTCACCGATCAAGATGATGCTGTGTGAGACCACAAGAGTCTTGTTAGGTGGAGCCGCGAACGGCCTGAGATCATTTGCATTATTCAGAGCCTACTGCAAAAGTGTGCGTTAGCTCCTGTCACTCTCCAAAGGCCTGTAGTACTTCCCCCACAGGGCGTTGAGGTGTCCCTCTGTAGAATATCCTGCCCTGGTAGACAATTAGACATGAAAGAGGAATTCCCTTTCCTTTAACAGCAAAATGACAGATCGGAGGGGAAAAGTGCAGGACGTCTATCCTCGGCACTGCTTTCATATCTGTTTTCCGTCATCATGAGAGGTGACTTTAACCTGCTCATGCATTTTTAAAATTTAGTGTCATCTTTAATATTAACAAAGAAGCCTCTGGCAAAGGGCAGTACTTTTATGCTTGTGTTAGTCTTTTGTTCTGCATTAAAAAAAAAATTGCAGTTGACTAAGTATTAGCGTGATAGTTTCTTGAATGCAATTTGGGAATTGAGCTTTATGTTTACCTGTTTATTTTTGTAATTATGTCAGCATAAATCCCTCAAGTTGGAATTCAGTTTACACTGCAGTATATTTTTGTAGAAAGCCATTCAGAGAAGCAGACGACAGACATGCAGGCATGCGAAGAAAGATATCAAGAGTGAGGTGAAGGTGCCAGTGGTCTCGCACTACCAAGGTTTTTTTTTGGTGCTTAGTTTCGAGGCACCTCAACAGTAGTCAGGCTGCAGACCGCGCATCTCCAACCGGTGGGATTTGATGGTCCAGAGGGCAGTGCCTCAGGGCTGATCACACCAGTCGAACCCGTGACAGGAGGTACCACTCATACCTTGCC
Organism: Hippocampus zosterae; assembly: GCF_025434085.1. Lineage (NCBI taxonomy): Eukaryota > Metazoa > Chordata > Actinopteri > Syngnathiformes > Syngnathidae > Hippocampus > Hippocampus zosterae. The sequence goes on along the minus strand of NC_067461.1, from coordinate 13,086,884 downwards.
AAATGCTAAATCGCAACTCTTAAAATTTGGTGAGAAACACTCAGCCCGCCAAGCAAATAATGTGTGTGTGGGCATCTGAGCATGTGTGCGTCCATGTTTGCGTGTGCGTCAGTGTGTGTGACGTCCCTTTTTTCCACCAAAATGCTCGCCCACTCTGCTTGACGAAGTGCAACCTGTATCTTCTATTTGATGTTGTGAGTCAGAAAAAATAGGCATAATTATAGCAACTAGTAATCAATTAGCACAAGTGAGAGAAGGGTTTGTTGCTACCTGCCCCACGAATTACGCTGTTAAGAGTCACAAAATCAGACAACATATTCGTTGCCTTTCTTTGAAGAAAATCTTACATCTACAATATTGTAACTATCAGACAAAATTTTTTTGCAAACATGTCTTTGGTCAGTTGCAGAGATCATCATGTATCCTTTATTTTTTTTATCATCTAATTTATGAATAATTTGTGCTTTTATCATTTTATTATCATTATTATTGTTGTTCTTCTTCTATTATTATTATTATTATTATTATTGTTATTATTATCTAAAGCAATGGTTCCCAACCTTTATTCATTGATGTACCCACTGTGAAATATATTTTTTTTTCTGCCAGGTACCCCTTGACAGTGCAAAGCAAGTTTAGATGGGGGCGGGGGAGGGGACTGGCATCCCTTTTTGCTTTATTAAACTTTGGAGCTCAGTTTGTAGTCATATTTTCAGAACTATTTGGAAATGAAAAGATATACTGTACCATAAAAGCCTGTGTAAAAGCTGCCCCCAGAAAATTTGATGAATAACTCTGGCCGTTGTTTATGAAAACATTCGAAACATTCAAACTACATAACTGCATTGATGGAATCCTCTGTCGTGGTTTGCAACGAACAATTTTATCGATATAATGCGGGGAGGAGCCGACACCGCAACGGAACTACCTTAGCAATGGCAATGTGGGACACCAGCCCACTATGAGTTGTGCTCTGAGTGCTAGCGGAAATACATGGACCAAGTAACGAATCACAATTTACAACACGGCACAGCATTATATTGTAAACAATAACTGCTTATAATTGCAGCATATAGAGCTACTCCTGATGTCTGGCCACTCAGGCACAATATTTTCCGCATCCTTCGCTTCTGGCTCGTATGCATGGCCCAACATGCATATTGCCAACAACCTCCTCTTCCTCCAACTCCACAAACACCTGGATCCCCTCAGATAAATTTGAAACGCCACTTTCCGAATTTATTTCTGACTGGATTTGTACACTTTCCATAGTCGGCCCCGACCAACGAATCAGATATGATGGTGTCATGCACTGGTTTGCATTTTATTATGGTGTGTTGCCATTGAGGGGTTTTAACATTGAAAAACCAATTTAATCTTTTCAGAAAGTTCTCTCTCTTTAAATGCTTAAGCGTAAGCAGAGTTCAACCCTCTCTGAGATTTCTTGAGCAAATGAACTTTATCTAGCTGTAATGAATACACGGTCATGCGTTGCCTTTTCAGGAGGCCAAACCTCAGGCAGATGAAGAGCAGTGCTTTAAACTTCATTCTAATTGGGCCACTAATCGACTGTCACGCTAGAAAGGCACACAGTGCAAGTTGGATGAAAGGGTCTGGGCCACAGGTGAGACAGAGATAAAGTGAGGATGGCCGCGGTGACTTTTAGGACCTGCAAGGCTGCTCTTATCTTGTCCTCTGCTCTTACTCAGCCTGTCCTTTGAGTACAGAATAATGTCACTTGACTGCTGTTAGTTTACACAATGGGGGGAATAGACCTGAACATGTTAGGATGTCTTACCACCGGTAATCTAATTTCACTGCACGCAGGACTGCAGCGCATTTGTTTGTGTACGTTGTGTAATTTGAGCAGGTGTACGACCCATACTCTGTCCCACATGCAATGAGTTAAGTTAAATTGTAATAGCATTTAACTTTCATCTTGTGCGTACCGGTAAGTGATTAGTATTTTCAATTTTTATAGTTTTTTAAATTGACCTTTTGCTCAATAGATCAGCTTATCAGCGACCTTCGCAGAAGCCTAAAAAGGATTCTGACCATTTGAATCAGGTGTGTTGCAGGAGGAAAACATGTGAAACAGTCTGGAAAGTGGCTCTCGCGCGCTAGATTTCGGCACCCCTGGGTGAAAGGATGTCAAGAGGGACATATTGAACTAATGTCATCTCCAGCCCTAATCCCAGTAAATCAGTTTTTCCACAATCTGTAGTTGATTTAATGAGCAAAGTCTACCTTTCCCACAGTGCAATTTGACCAATGTGATTGTGCCAATGTTGTTTTCCTTTCAGCATCTGTAGGTGCCCTGGCACAGTGTCGATGTAATGTCACTTTGACTGCCTTGGGAGCTGAGACACTCCATCAACCAGACGATTCCTCCTTGAGCTGGAGAGTCTGTTCCATCAGCTTTCAGCATTAGTGCTGATAGCTGCATCAGATCTATGAGAACTGCTTAATCACTCCAGTATCAGAGTGACAGATGACATATTTTACTGCCACCGCCACAAGCCCTCAAGGAGGTCGAGTCTACACATGTTACGATGGCTGTGACAACCAGGCTAAGAGAGTTTCCAGTTTATTTCAGGACACATGCAGTGGCCGTTGAAATGGGTCTGCTTCGAGGCGGCTGGTGTGCTGGGTGCAGCCGATAGTAAAATCAAGTGGCAAAAAACACCTCTGGCTTTTGCAGACTATCTGGAGTTGTTAAAACTTCTGAATCTGGAAGACATCCATCCGTCCATCAATCCATTTTCTGATCCGCTTATCCTCACAAGGGTCATGCGGCATGCTGGAGCCTATCCCAGCCATCTTCGGGCATTAGGCAGGGTACACCTTGAACTGGTTGCCAGCCATTCGCAGGGCACACAGAGACGAACGACCATCAGAACTCACACTCACACCTAGGGATAATTGAGAGTGTTCCATAACCTGCCACACATGTTTTTGGAATGTGGGAGGAAACCGTAGTAACCCACTCAGGCACGGGGAGAACATGCAAACTCCACACCGGAGCCAGACTTGAAATCTGCACCTCTGCACTGTGAGGCTGAAGTGCAGTTGACCACCGGGCCGCCCGCCGCAAGACAAGTACAAGTAAATAGTGTGTGCAGGTTGAAGCGATTGTTCATACTTGTCTTAACTTCAGCCCCAAAAAGGAATAACTGAAGAATTTGTCTCACCAGCAATAGATCATGCAGCCACAGATATACAAAAATACAATTTCGCCTGTACTGCTGGTGATAGTTAAAATATTCTCTCTGGCCCATTTCCATGTCAGTGGATATGCATGAGTTGAGTCTGGCTTCACAACAGCTGTGTGGACAGGCTTTCACCCCAGTGATCAAATGGGACTGACGTCTTAGTCCTGCTGCGGTGCCCCGGGCAGCATAGATGTGATGACAACCCCTTTACTGGCAGTCCAGCTGGGGGACCAGTCTGCCAACCCTCTTCCCTGGTTGAACACATCGTCAAGGCTGTTTTCAGTCAATCCCTCAGGAATTAATTTCAGGCTAACTCTGTGACATCATCCGGAGCGTACTCTGCCGGCCAGGGTCTCATGTTCCTGGGGGACTGTACTGCTCAGGTTAAGATGGCAGATCAGTATAAAGTCGTTGTCTTGAATAAAATGTCTGTTTTTAGGTTTTTTGTTTGCTTGTTTGTTTAATCACACATAAAGGGAGATATGGACAATGCCGAGGAAGACTCATTCCTGGTCATCTCGAATAGTTAGAATTAATTTTGGACTTGGACTTGGTTCTACTTGAATAGCTGGGAAGGTAGACTCTCCTCTAGGCCTAGGGTGTTGAAATACCAATGATATAAAAACACTGTACACACAATGTGGAGTCAACAAGATGTTAGCTTGGTGAAAGTTGTACTGACCAAGCTGTGATCGACAAAGCTCTGACCAGAGGATCTGTTGTCCATCTGTCCATTTTCCTGTCTTTCTGTCTATCGATTGAGATGCAGTTTCTGACACCAAGGTGTCTCTTTGGCTCATGACTAGATTGTGGGACTTGAGCTAAAATTGTTTACTGCCGTAACTTTCCACTTGCCCAGGCCTTGTATCTTCCTACCGTCTGGCCTCATCGGCACACTTAGTTTAGACCAGTTAAAACTCATAAAGACTAAGTTTGATACAAAAACAGACATGTTTTGACTGCATGTGAACAACAAATATTTTTTGTGGGTTAGACCTTCTTAAGCATCTGTGTTGTTGATAAGACTCCATGGCAATACCGCGATCTTTCTGGTATCTTTTCATCTTTCTTTGTTTTAAAACTGTTAGACTTTGACTCACAGTCCTGTTTGGACATTCCTAGCATCGCGAGCGTTAGAGATAAAGAGCTAGCAGAAGTTCAGACAGAACTTATCAGAGGGTATGCATTAAGATTTCCACAAAGGTCAGTGGGAAAGGGTGCATATTGACTTTTGTATAAATTCAGCAATTTTCCGGTCTACTTTCCCATTAACACATGGAATAGATTCTCACTAACTCATTAATATGTTCGCTTTATAGCACAGAAGTCAAACTCAACACTTGGGGCTGAATCATTTTTATGGTGCCCACGTGAACAAATAGTCTACTTCATGGTTCTTTTTAAAAGGCTTTGTTCCTTTCATTTTGGTGAAAAAAATCTGTACCGAGTTCACATTTTCTTCAATATTGATAGAAATCGCCAACATTTATTTTTCACCCCGTTCCTTAGGATAATTTCAACAACGTCATGGTATATGAAGTAGTACGTTGTCACAATATCCCATGACTTATTTCAAATTAAATATGTTGTTTGAGTCCTTGTGGGTGTCTTTTACCCACCTGTTTTGTGCTATTTCCATTATTGTTTTTGTACCTGAGTAGGGTTAGCATTCTGCGTGTTTATTTTTTAAGGTGTGTTAGGTATGGAGACAGCAGTTCCTTCAGGGTAATGCGACAGTTTAACTATGACATTACATTGATATGTTCAGCGACTTTGTCTGTTATTCACATCAGATTTGGGATTCCCTTTTACTCTGTAACACTTGAACATACTGAGAGATGCAGTCGTCTTAGACGTGTCACACACGCATTTGCCCTACAGACGGTGGCTCCTTGACGTGGAGAAAAACTCTGCATTCAAATGCTAATGATTAAAAGGTCATGCATTTATTCAGAAAATCTTTTCACATTGCATTTATTTTTCCTTTGGGGTCAGGAGGGATCATCGATGAAAATATACGAATCTCAACATTTTATTCACATCTTTCAAGGTCCGGCCACCACATCATTTTATGTGACCCGCGAAAGCAAATCACGTGTCAACCTCCATGACCCTTGCTAAAATATGAACCACCATTTTCATTGTCATGTATAATCCATAAAAAAGTTGAGATTTTGCAAGAATCGTGCCCCTTTTACAGTAACTTGAACAGTAAATGTACAAACTACAATCCTTGACTTCTGTTGACAAAAGTAGCAATTTATCAATTTATTGTGTATTATGTAATAATCTGATGAGATGAAAATACTGACATGACTTCACCATTGTTTTTTTCCGTCACCATAGGGTTTTTTTTGGTCACTGTCCACTGGCATTAGTGCAATTTCCATAAATGGCAAGTGGCCCTCCGTACTTACCAATAAGATGGTCATAGAATAGTATTTTACGGTTCCTCACCATTCACAGAGTCTGATGGACATGTTCAGGATGTATGTCCTCCGTTTTACTGAATGCCAGCCCTAACATCTTAAGTGAAACTCTGTGGCCAACGAATACAACGCATCGCATGCTTCACCAAACAAATAATGTCGGTGTACATGTGCAAGAATGTCTCATTCATGTTTTATGGTGGGGATTGTTTCGCTTCATCTTCTTCGCCTAATATTAAATAAGTTATTGTGTTAGTTTCGGGGCTACTTGTACTTAGCATTGACTGTCCTCCGTTAAGTAAATGATGTGGTTGATTATGATCAAGCACTTGTGATTTCGGCGTGCTGACGCCCAGCGAGGCCTGCAGATGAGGAGCACGGACGGTTTCATGGTTAAGTACGGGTGTCAACAGACGGGGCACATGTTGCTAAAGTGAGGTGAAAAAATGGAGTGTGACTGAGCGGATATGACGAGAAGCCCAACTGTCACCTGGAGTCCCTCAGGCCCAGCTGCTTCACAGCCTGAGTTTAGACGAGGGAAACAGTCATTAACCTTTTCACCTGTTGGCTTGTTTTTCGCCTGACCCATACTGTGCAATAAAGCCACCAATAGGCTATAATTAGGCGGCGGTGGGGGTCCGCTTTGTTTACAGTCTCTTTAGTGGGCTACTTAATGTGCCGTCAATTGCTTACTATATGGTGATTTGTTAGAAACGTGACATTCACTTCCCTGCATGAATGCTCACTTTTCTTTTCATTTTCTGACACCTGAGATTGTTAGGAAATGCTAAAAAAATCCAGTTGTGTGATAATGAATGACTCCGCTGCCAGTCAGTGTCTCGTCTTTCCACTTTTGTCGCATATATTTACTTTGGTTTGCGCTTACTCTCCGCTGTCTGAGACGTGCGAAGTTGCTTCCTCTTCTCTTTGTATGTCTGCATGCTGTTTATTCATTCGACAAACCATCTGCTGAAGGTGTGTGTTTGTCCTCTGCGTGCTGTCCTGTCTGCACACCGCATCGCATGGCGGTATTCTTCCAATTATCTGATGCACACAGGATGCCCAGCGGGCCAAGACGCCCACTGCACACACATGAAGTCTGTGTGTTCACGCCAGGTAGCCTCTCAGCGTGTCCCCGGCTAATAGAAACCAAGAGAAAGGCCTCTCTTCGGCTCCCCTCATCATTCATTTGCCAAGCTTATTAGCTGTCCGTAACCAGCAATAATCTCCAGCCCTGTGTATTTCATGCCCCATTTCAGAATTTGTGCATCTCTTTATGCCTGAGACGTTTTTCACCGGCAGCGGGGTTTTGTACTGTATAATAAGCGCTGGCCTTGTGTTTTTGTTCAGTGTGCCATGTCAAACAGTGAGGTGAGCTGAGCAGCACGGACTTGTCAGCACACTTGCTTCTTGTCACTTGACTGCGTGAACGTTTGGGTGACATCTGTTAGTAGGAAATGCAACATTCAATTGAAATCAATGAAGAGGTAAATACAATTATACCAAAATAGGCACGCCGCATTACGAATAATAATATGCAAAGTTAATCCAGTTGGACTTTCCCTGACCAGTGCTTTCATGCTCCGCCACCATCGGAATAGTTGACAAATGATTGTTCATTTCAAAATGAATGTGAAGGTAAACTCATCAATTTTCTTAATTTGCAGTAAGACCCTTAATAATCTGATGCCGAGTTATGATGCATTCACTTATGCATAAATACTATGCACAACAGAACAAACCATTCCAAAACTTCTGAAGTAACATATTGCAGATACTGTATATCTTCAAACGGGGCTCTCCAACTCTCACTGGAGCGTTTCGCAGCCGAGTGTGAAGCGGTTGGGATGAAAATCAGCACCTCCAAATCTGAAACCATGGTCCTCAGTCGGAAAAGGGTGGAGTGCCCCCTCCGGGTCGGGGAGGAGATCTTACCCCAAGTGGAGGAGTTCAAGTATCTTGGGGTCTTGTTCACGAGTGGGGGTAGGAGGGAGCGGGAGATCGACAGGCGGATCGGTGCAGCGTCTGCTGTGATGCGGACGTTGTATCGATCTGTCGTGGTGAAGACGGAGCTGAGCCAAAGGGCGAAGCTCTCAATTTACCGGTCGATCTACGTCCCAACCCTCACCTATGGTCACGAGCTATGGGTCGTGACCGAAAGAACGAGATCCCGGATACAAGCGGCTGAAATGAGTTTTCTCCGCAGGGTGTCCGGGCTCTCCCTTAGAGATAAGGTGAGAAGCTCAGTCATCCGGGAGGGGCTCAGAGTCGAGCCGCTTCTCCTCCACATCGAGAGGAGCCAGATGAGGTGGCTTGGGCATCTGATTCGGATGCCTCCTGAGCGCCTCCCCGGTGAGGTGTTCCGGTCATGTCCCACCAGGAGGAGACCCCAAGGAAGACCCAGGACACGCTGGAGAGACTATGTCACCCAGCTTGCCTGGGAACGACTCGGGATCCCCCGGGGAGAGCTGGAAGAAGTAGCTAGGGAGAGGGAAGTCTGGGCTTCCCTGCTAAAGCTGATGCCCCCGCGACCCGGCCCCGGATAAGCGGTAGATGATGGATGGATGGATGGATGGATGTATATCTTGATAACCCTACCTTAAAAAAATAAATAAATAAACTCAGCAGCAACATACCATATTTTTCTGATTATACGTCGCTCCCATTATAAATCCCACTAGCCAAAGAATGCATAATTAAGAAGGAAAAAACATATAAATCGCACTGAAGTATAAATCGCATTTTGGGGGGTAATGTATTTGATAAAATCCAACACCAAAAACATACATGTCATCTTGAAAGGCAATTTAAAATAAAAATAAAACTAGAGAACAACATGCTGAACAAGTGTACAATATGCTAATGTTACATGATGCTTAAACAACGAACTGTGAATATGCCTGGTATGTTCACGTAACATATTAAGAGTTATTTAGACTACTATATTTACCAAACCATCAGCGTCACTCCAAATCACAAAATCCAATGAAATCTTCATGCTCGGAGTCACTTTTAAACAACTCCGCCAACTTCGGAGGTAGAAGATGCAGTGCTTCCTCTTCTACGTTGCTTACGTAAGAGTCATCGTCAGTTGTTTTTCTCAGTTACCGCCAATGTGGAAAGTATCAACACAGGCCGAGTGCGCACCCTCTTGTGGTTTAATGTGAAAATAAAGTGTGATGTGTACAATGTGTTAACCATTTCACACATAAGTCGCTCCACTATGAAAAAAACTGAGTTATACTCCAGAAAATACGGTAATTGAAAAAGTTTAGCCACTGATGTAAACACCATTGCATATGTCAAGATTAGCAAGCATATGCATTCATTTGCCGTTCTGCAGCTACATCCGTATTTATTAGACATTGACGCCATTGATTTGAAATTCAGCAAACAAGATGTGTGGAGGTATTTATACCTCCACACTATTTACACCCGAATGCTGTAGGACTTACAACAGTTGCCATCTTACTTTTGAGGAAACCAATTAAACAATCAGAAATCAAAATGTTCATTAAATCTCGCTAATCTTTTTTTTTTTTAAGTTAGAGTGTTATGTCTGCAACGCATAACGTGCTTTGGGGCATCGTCCGTCTCCAATGTGAGGGTGCCATCCAATGTGGTCTCAAGCATTCGACTGAATATGAGCAGATAATATTGTCCAAACTAATTGGAATTCTTCCCGCTGGTTTTGTTAGTCAATAAAGTGCTCAATAAAATGCATGGCAACCAATTCCATTGTAAAAACCCTCAAATTAAAACGGAATGTCTGCAGTTAAAATCTTGTTTCATTTCACATTGCTGTTGTTGGTGTTGAGAGACAAATAAGATGAGAATTATGTCGTTGTCCCTATATTTATGGACCTGACGATCAGTATTTTACACATTACTCATTATTACTCCAGTATTATTATTTTTATTGTCAAACTAACATTCACGCTAGAATATACAATAGAATAAAGATTTGACTTGATAATATGCCTGCAGTCAGTTCACAATTTATCGTGGTGACAGTTTGATTGTAGGAAAGACTCTTGCAATTCTAGTTGATTGTTTTTGGGGTGGGACTGTTTAAAATAAGGAGTGCAAGTGTCACAGAACAGGATTATATTAATTTTTGGAGGTTCCACTGTAGTGCGTACTCTGATCGCGACTGAAGCTAATCATGTTGACTGCCGTCATGTATGACTGAATGACATACGCCACGTGACACTGGCAAAAAATTAAATGAAATAAAATCAAAGATTTAAAATTCAAGAGCGTCTAAAATGAGTCACCTGATTTCACAAATGTTCTTCAAGTCTCATTATGATTTATTTGGAATATGCAAGATGTGAGTCTTCTGTTCTGGGCTTTTTTTTTTCATGATCTATTATTTAAAAACAATTGGGGGGGAATGAATGGAGAGATAAGCTGTCGTCTGGTGTGCTGGATGGCATAAATGAATCACACGTGGTTAGAGTTAAAGCACGAAATGCATCCAGCATACTGAAACATTTGAGCCTTCCTACAGGCCACGGGGGATATTATAAAAAGCCTGAAATTGAGAAATGTGATATGTGGGGCTCTGTGAGAGAAACAAAGTACATTTACCGTGAGTTTATTTTTTCTTTTGTGGTTGGGTGTGTATTTTATAGAATTTAATCAGTTTACACGTTGGGCAACATAAGCAGCCTGTGGTGATCATTTTAATTCTCTTCATAATGTCATGCAAACACGACAAGCGTCATGTCGATGGACACGTGCATATATGACTTTCACCTTGTCTGAGTGTACAAGATTGTACGATAGCCAAGCTTGCACAGGAAGCTTTCCGGTACATAGTCATTATTTGGGGCTTTTTTAAAGGGTGTTATCAGCGTGCCGTCTTTCTGGCACGTCATTACATTCTCATTTTCCACCACATTTCCTGTCCTTAGGAGTCAATTAGTGATGTGATACTTGGCTTCTTTCAAAATCATCTGAAAATTGTGTCGAAAAAAAGGTTAATGTAATTTCAAAGCATTCAGTGGAAGGAATTGAAGGGATTTAAATGCGTCTCGCCCATTAAAGTTAATCTCAACACTTACTATCGCGGGCTGGAATCAGTCAGTCAGTGAAACCGCAGAAGTTGGAGATATATGGCTTTTTTTTTCATTCATGTGTACATAACATTTATGAGGCGAACTGAGGTGAAATGAGGTTTAATTCTTCAGTCTCCTCTTCTAGATGTTCTATACTCTATATATTGCATTTTTTTTTCATTTCTCACTCAGGTAGGATACCGTGTTCGAAAGCACCAAACATTTTTTTTTTAACATTTGAATTATATGTTAGTCCTTCAAGTTTGCTGCGAAAATCAACTATGCTGGTGGAATACTAAAGTACTAATCTTTTTATTTAGTTTTACAGTGACATTTAGATGCTGATGCACCCCTCTGCTATTATATAATATATTGCAATTGTTCTACGTTTTAGTTCCTTATCTAAACCATTTGACTGTTTTTGTTCTTGTTTTGTTTTTCAATACGTGTTTTGATTGTATTTCATTTTTATTGCTGTAGCACCTGAAGTAATTCCCCCTCTGGGAACACAGGAGGATGCCTTATCATACTTTATCTTGACTTAACTTTGTCCCCACACGCTGCCTTCCACCCGGGTTTGTTTGGACAGTTTGGTTAATTCATGCATCAAGAGCTTAGTATTCATTGAGTGAAAAGTCAAACAAATCAAAGTTGAAATGCACGGTGTCCCTCCCATGGCTCTCATCTAACAAGAATGAGTCAAACTTCACAAGCTGCCAGCTACACAAATTTCCGTCATGTTTTCCCCCCTCGAAGGAAATACCTTCCACGTTTCAAAGAATTGCTCTTTGATTCACGGCCTATAAAATCCACCGAAAGGACAAACTAAAACAGATCAGCTGCCGGGACAGGGCTGGATTCACCCTTTAATTGTATGATGTCACCGGTTTATGTCGAAATGTAACAAGTGCTCCAGTCAGTGTCATGCAGCTTGTGATATCATCACGTATGAGTGTCTCTTTATACTGATTCTCCATGTCTAACACCCACATGGGAACAATCTGCCATCCATTGCTAGCAGGAACATACCTGTATGTTTTTTATCCAGCGAATAAAAAGCGAGTGCTTCTCCCTCAAAAAAATAGTAACTCTTTGGCATATTACAGATGTTACTACTGCATGTTACTTTTTTTCTTATGCTAATGCTAACACAAGTTTTAGATTATATCAACAAATCCTATTGTACACATCTTACTGAAGTTGAATCAAGGGTGCTGATGGAGGGTTATTGTGTAACAGTAATCTGAAGTTTGAAGTCGTCGATTGGATGGAAGATGGTCAAGTTAACCCGAATTTTTTTAGTGCATAGTCGTTTTTTTCTTTGGGCAACAAAGACATGCTCTACAGCCAGAAGAAAAATAAACAAAACCCTTTCTCAGACATCTTGTTGACAATACATTGACTTATCCTGGCACACCAGTTGACCTATTGGTTGTGGTTTTCATTTCAGAGAAGAAAACATTTTATTTCTCTCACAATGGAGAAATTCACAATTTTTAGTTTTCAGATTTGAAAGATAAAATCCAGCATGAAATAAATACATTGCCTATTATCCGAAAGCCTTTATTCAAATAGGATTGTAAAAACAACTTCGCCACTGTTCATCCAATAACGTTAAAACAATGTTTTAATGAGGAATGAAGAGGGCTCAGTGCTTGGATGTGTCTGTTGCGGATGCACTGCACGTAGGACATATTTTCCTCTCGCTCTCAGACAACTGTACATTTTTTTGTTTTTGTGTGTGTGTGTGTGTGTGTGTCTATGTACAGTATCTGGGGGGGATGTAGATGTACGCAATGTACTACCATAATATGCGAAGGACACGGCAACTAGCCAGTAAAGCAGCTAGCCAGTAAAACGTGCTGTTAACTCTCGCAGCTAACACGAGTTGTCATTGTCTCTTTCCCTTCAAGAGTTTATTTGGTTTGAATGCAAGGGTGCTTCCTTCATGTAACGTCAGCCCCTCTCCCACTTCGCGAGTGTTGCGTTCACATAAGAGTTCGTCAGAGTTCGTTCAAGGTCGCAAATGTTCGCCAAATGGTTGTTAGACCACTTGCGACTTTCACGGAACCGTGACGAACCCTGATGTCAATGCGCATTTTTCTACCATGGCCAACAGTTGCAATTGTTCACCCCTCAGTGTGATCGGGGGCTTTCTGGTATTGCCCTCCTTTTCTCAATGGTCTTAAGCATGTAACACCTCTTCATGAAGATAGACCTTTTTTTGAAGTGTTTCAGGGTCCAAAGAGAATGCAAAACTCAGCTCCAGTATTTTCTGACTTTTTTCCCCCCCAAAATACGAATTATATGACTTCATGGCCATTTGAATCTAAATGATCCATTATAATTCATGTAGGGTAAAAAGACAACAAATTCCTTCCATGCCCCATTAACACAGAGCTGCCAAAACACCTGAAGGCACTGTAATGTGCTTGTCTTAGCAGTTGTATCCAAAAGTGTACTCTATATGTCGTGTAGCAAATTTGAGGGATTGGAGAAAAGATTCAAAGTTTATCTTCAGTGACACATACATATCGAACATTTTCCAACATTCCGGAATAAATGTGACATACACAAACTATCCTTTGTTTCCACATGAATGTTTTTGCCATTGACCGCCCCCCCGCCCCATATAACACTTGTAAAGCAGTTGTCAGCCAAAACAGCACATTTCTTACTGCAATTGCCTGCTCAGTATGTGTCTGTCCATCACACAGATGGAATTTAAACCATAATCCTCCTCCTAGAATTTTCCATGATGTATATTTTGGAGAGGTTTTAATGCGAATTTTCTCATCTCCGCTCGGAAACTTTGAGATCCTCTTTTCCTTCATAAAATCTCTGAAAGTTCAGCATGTGTCTTGTCACCTGGCCAGTCGAGAATTTCTGCTGTCTGCAACTTGGGACACTTAAATCAAACCTTCTAATCCACATCGTCAGTTTGGGAAATATCTTACAGATGTGTGCGTGTGTTTCATTTTTTTCCCCCCTTGTGAGCGTTGGCACGCAGTTCATGAAGGTTGAATGTCTCTTAAGTGTAACACATGTGAGAACATTTATTATTTCTACAAAACAGTCTCACTTTCACATATGGTCTCAGCCTTGTGGCGATGGGACAGCTTTACACTTAATCCAAACGTCTCGAATAAACCAGCTAATTAGATGAGGCCTTACTGCGCTTAAGACGGGCCTTTATCTGATGTTTAATTGACCTGCGAAAAGACTAGATATTCATAAATGTGCTCAACTTACCCGTAAAGCCCTCTAATGCAGTATGTCAGATTTAATTGGCATATGCCTGCTTTGAAATGCAGACTATATATACAGCATTCGTTCATATTCAGTCTGTATCCACAGTTACTGCATTGGGCCAATTATAGCACAACAGTCAGGGGAAAAATAATTTAGAAAAGGTAAAACAGCCTTCGAGATGCGGGCTATTTTTAATATTTATGAATTTTAAGTGAATGACAGCCAGTTTTACTCCTCAAATGGCACAGAAATGGGTCTTTGTGACGATGCTATGAACTCTTGTACCTTTACACGTCACTGTCATCTTCTAGTATCTCTGAAGCACTTCTCCGATTGCAAAGTGCTACCAAATAGACACGGAAAAACAGATTTTTAATGTTGCTTTTTCTTAAATTGTTTTCAGTTTTGCCCCAAGGTGGAAGCGAAACGCTGCAAGATCAGTAATATCTGATGGCCGGCTGCCCTCCCGGTTGCGCTTGCCGTAGAGAATCTTAATTACAAAAAGAAAGTGAAAACAGGGCTATGTTTTCATGTCATCCACAAAAACTTATTAAAGTTCAATGAAATGAAATAAGTAAGGGAGCAGAAATGAAAAGGCTGTCAGGCTTAGCTTCTTATCAGGGAAAGCAGAAGATATAACTTTCAGGTCTGCATAGACCGGTGCTTCTGTGATCTTCTGTTGGCTGACTCTTCAATACGTCTTACTGATGAAAGACCGACCTTCCCTCTTCCTGGACCGCAAAGCTGCCTGTTGACCCTGCTGACATACTTTTGCGCCAGGCAGGAAGTGAAGACCTACCATTGACATTCCTGCCATTGGACTCAAATTTAACTTCACCTAAGCCCCGCACACCACTTTACCAAAAAGCAACATAACATCTGTCACGCAGGCAGGCTTTTGCCAAAACAAGGCGAATCCCGCACAGACAGAACACACGAATTAAAGATGCAATGCAGGACAGCACGTTGCTGTGTGGAGACTGCCAACATTTCTTTTTACACACATTCAAGTTGTGAAGACAAAGCTACTGTATGTGGACCACAGCCAGCTGGGTCCCCCCTCGGTAATTTCCGTCCTGGCATTGTTTCCACTGTTTGCGGAAGCCACTTGTGTTTTCTGGAAATTGTGGTTTTCCATATAAATAACACGACTGAGTAGAGATCAGCAGGAGAAGGCAAATAAGACAAGAAAGTATCTCACATTGAAGAAGTTGTTGCGACCATTCGGCTTGCTACATCATTTACTACTATTTGTTACACTGGTTAAATATAAATTGGATAAAATGCACTTTTTACACCTGCATGAGGGAGCAATGTGGAAAACATATAATCTTGGTTGTTCTTGGCACTTCATTAAGTACTAAAGGAAGACGGGAGTCATCGATAATAGTGGTGCTAAGATACTTTACAGGCACTTGACCATATTTGTTCAAAGCTGTACCAGGAAATTGAGTAGAAGTGTGACACTTGGAAAGGGAAGCACACGGAGAACAAGAGATAACCTCTTCACAGATAACAAGCCATTGTTACCTATTTTTACAATCTCACCCTGATGTGACTGTTGGTCTACAAACTCCCCAGAGATGCACCCTTCATTTTTCGTTTGCATCACAACCTTCTCTGATCGGAGGACCTCAATAATCCATCGATTATACCAAGCCATCGTTATCTCGTGCATGCATTTATTTCCTGACAACATTTTTCCCGCATTGAAATAAAAACTTGTGTTTTTGATTCAGTATGCCCTCTATAAATATTAAAGTAGTATGACGTTCATGTTGATATAATTGTACCGTCCAGGAAATGGTGTTTGACGACAGATCTTTTGCCAGGGACCGTACAAAACACACTGTAATCAGTGCCGAATGGAGTTCAGTCGGCAGTCAGTAGCTCAGCTTGTGTTTCAGCCTTGTACAGACATATCGCACACTGATTAAACTTTCAGTAGCTCCTGAACACCATTTTCACCTTTCAAAGCAGCCGAGTGCCGGGCTTCCTTTTCAGTGATCCCCTGAACCAATTCTGCCTAGAAAGCTTTTCAAAGTGCAGAGTTGAGCAGCACTTAAGTTGAGGAAGGGTTCCTTTCCTCACATGCTCGCTTTGTGTGGAGAGCTGTGATGAATGCACTCCCTTCCAAACAATAGCTTTGTAGGTCACAAAGGAGAGTTGCACTCACTCGAGCCACAGCCTGCGCAGCCCACAGCCACGTGAACACGCAACCTTTAAAGCAGGGTTTGAAAAGGTCAAAATACAGGCATGCAGAATAGTGATATAGGAGTGTTTTAAAATGGAGGTCACGGGGTCAACGTAGGCTTTTTGCAAAACCATGTGAAGGTATTTGGTCAAAAAACAAAAACATCCATATGCGTCGAACTCCTCCAGCGTTTTCTCTCGCCGTGACTGCGTTGACCCATTTTGGTGTACCTGTCAGTGATAGTGCGTCCACCTGGACCTGGTTAGGAGTGTGCTTAAGACAGCCTTACAGGAAACTGGTGCGGCCCCCATACACTCTCCTAATATTCCCCCTCCTAGGCCTCGTTTGTGCTTCTCTTGACACCTCAAAGCATGTTTAAAGGGCACATTTGCTATGTCGAGATGAACTACATTTGCTATGTTTGGACATTGAAGTGGTTTTGGTTATGTCAGGTCTTGATGGACTTGGGAAGAATTTCTCGACAAATGAGCTTATTAGGTCTGCGGCCTCTTGATAGATCGGTGCTTCCTCCCACCCCACAACCCCCCGACTTGCAATCACAGCATGCTTTGTAACTTATTTTCCGCTGATATAATTAGTCCCTTGACACCTTTTTAATGACCTGAGTTTATTATGGACATTAATTACGCTATATACTTTGAAAATAGTTGGTGTTCTTGTTTAGAGTATTAAGAACAAGCGGGAGATGCTACGCTAATCTCTTGGTATTAGTCACTTGGTGCGCCGACTCATTTATCATAGCCATTTTGCTGTGTGTTTTCTTCTACTTATCCTTGTTTGTCTTTTTATAAGTTCACATATAAGATGATGTTGTATTAGCATTATTAATTACAGCCGTGATTGTCAAGTTAATTAATTCTGTACCATCCATTTCTTGAGTCACCTCGAAGGTATGAATGGTTCACAGTTCTTGGTTTTATTGAACTCAGTTTTCTGGGACACTGAGACCTCCAATTTGTTTTGATTTCAAAACATTTTTCCTCTCCGCAGGTCATAAGTGAAATTGAATTATGAATCGGATTGTTGCCATATTAAAACCTTTAGGAACTGCACACATAATTTTTATATCCATTTTATTTTTAACATTAACTGCCATAATAAATTGACCGCTATTCACGGTCGCATAAAAACTGTGAGTCTTAACTTAAACAACAAATGACACAAGCCGTGTCAACATAATTCAGGCACCATGCAACTCACCATCTATGTGCTTCATGGATCTCACTTCTTAATTGTCACCTCAATAACAAAACAATCTAACTACTGATAATGCTAAAATGTAGAGGCAGATCAAAATCAGGCATGAACTGGATACCAAGTAACAATGCATGAATCCTCGCCTTCTTCTTAAATGAACACCACGTGTTGAGGGCGGTCCTTCTTTTGGAATAAGATTCCACACAAAACCGCCGCAAAATCCATATCGGAGTTTGAAGGGGTACTCCGAGGCCCCCTATAATATGCTTTGCTTTTTGTGCCGGAAATGTTTGCTCAAAACAAGGTTGGATTTCTGAATTGTATGGGATCAGGGGCCTTCAACTATACCGAAATCTCCTATTCCACGGTACTGTTGCTTATGTCATGTTCATCATATGTGTGCGGCCAGGGCTGTAGTTCTTGATTTCTGCATAGGAGACACTGTACACCTGACGATCACACCACTTTTCTGTGGCACATCCAAGCTTATAATTTTAAGTTACAATTTCATAAAGCGGAACTTTCAGTCCTTGTTAACTCATTCAATCCCAGCCACTTGCACTGGCGCAAACGAGAGAAAAAGGCCTTTTTGTACAAGCATTTCAAGTATGGTACTCTATTTTTTGTTTTTGTGACATCTCAAACATCTAAATAAGGCTTTCCTTCTACAAAACAACACCACAAAAGGGATTTTGATATAATATATACATAAAATATCTATCTGCACTATATTGAACAATGAACTCTGTACAGAAGTGAAACTATTTCAGTGAGTATGTGCACATGTATGTTTGCATGTTAAGTTTGTGTGTGTGTGCATGTGTGTGTGTGTGTGCGTGTGAGATACAAGCTGATGCAATTGCCCTCATACAAGGGCTCACAACATGCCTTCCACATTCTGGTTTTGCGTGTTTTTGTAAAGGACTTTCGCAGCAGTGTGGTCTTTGCATGAGGCAGAGAATGTTGATGTCCATGGAGCGAGCCTCTTTTGATGGTTGCTTCTTATTTTTGCGCAGACGAAAACATCCTGCTGCTTTGAGAAACTCCTCTCCCTCGTCTTGGTGGAAGATTTGTTTCCTCCTAAAAGCAATCCTCGCGGGTTAATTGCTTTGATTTCTCCATCGCTACTGGTTCGAATGCACTCTCAATTGACTACACACTATTCCACCTGACTAGCTACCCCTCAACTCCGCCCATGCATTTCTGCCCCTCTCCTTCTACTTGTTCTGCAGCATTAACTGGCTCATCCCTTAACACACGCTCTCACCTGCTGGACAGATTTTAAATACATTCCAATGCAGACTGGCCTGATCCTTAGTCAGCGGCTGTCAGACCCTGTGTCACACTATGGCGCAAAATAAATTAATAAATTAATAAGAGCAAATGAAATATAAAAATGTCATGGGTAGGCGGCTGTATTGGGCATAAATATGTCATGGGGATTGAATGAGTTAATATAATTCCTTATTTTCCTACCAAGTTCACTCCTCTGACTGCATTAATCTCCCACTCACCCACGCATATCCCATTAAAGGTAGCAAGTCATTTGATATTTGTTTTCCGTGTATTTATTTGACTTGCAAACAAGTGAAGCGGGTCTTTCTTTCATCCACGCTGCATGGTAATTCGACACACTTAAGATGTTTTATTGTTACTCTAGAGGCTCTTTTGGATACTCTTTTGATTGTGGGGTGGTTTTTGAAAAGCACAGCTCTGTTCTACTTTAGCAGTGTTACTTTGACACTCCACTCAGTTGCCCATCACACCAACTCGATGCAAAGTCGCATCTGAATGTCGTTACAGGGAAGCTGTGTCTTGCTTTAGGTGGCTAGAGCTGCGTGTTAAGAGAATTTGGGTGAGACGGAGTGAACTACAGTCCAGTGAATTCCAAAATAGCACAGAAACACTTGATAAAGGTGTACAAAAGACATATTCAAATGTTACTCTTTCCAAGATTAATAAATCTAATTATCTAAGAAGAAAAAATAATAATGTTCAGTTTTGATGACATCATCTGAAAAGTAAAAGTGACATGAAGGATGATAGTTTCATTGAATTTTCTAGGTTAATGAATAGCACTTTCTGTGATAGAGTTATGTTACATAGGTCGAGGAAGAACACATTTGATTTTGATTTATTTTATTTATTAACTTGATGAGGCGCTGCATAAACACTATATGACTGTTTCATAATCATTCAGTGGATGATAGAAAATACAGAGAAATGAAATGGCTATGATTAAATGAGGGTGTATAATTCGGTTAGCTTTGATGAAGGTCTGCACTCTACTCAGTGGTATTCTTGTTGAATAAGTTGTGTTTAAATGTGTGTAGCATTCGTGTCAAACTTCATTGCATCATACCGAGAGCTGTCTGGAAAGTAACAGAAATGTCAGCGGTTCAGATCATGGGTGGATGGTGTTCAATTTAAAAAGGTAGCTGATAAAGTACAAACAGAATAATAGACGTACTGTTAAAATCGTATCCCTCTTAGTAACTCATTAAGGTACTAAATAGGAGGTGCTAGATTGCCTGCCCACAAGGTTAATGTTAATGAAAACAAAATCGGGAAACCTTAAACTCATTCATTCAATATGCAAGGACTTTGTTGGGGATTGACAGCTATGCAAGTTAAAGATAAAAACAAAGCACGTACTTCATGTGTCTTGTGAACAGCTTCACTGTACATTTTGATTCATCTAATCTAAGAATCAGTATTATGTATTCCACTTACAGCAGGCATGTCCAAAGTCCGGCCCGCGGTCGAATTTCATCCGGCCCTCGGCCCCTGTCATAAAATCAGTGCCGTCTGGCCCGCAGGTTGGGCGCAATGGAACACGTGTTGCATTGACTGAGGTCTCGTAGACTGGTGAGTGATGTTTCATAGAGTACTGCTTCCCTCTAGTGGCTAAATGAGTATTAGCATTCACTAAATGAGTAATAGCATTTAGACACTAGGGGGCATCACTCACGAGTTAACAAGATATCACTCCGTGTTTATATTGACTGATATGTCATATTTCAAATTCCTGTTTCAAATGAACCAAAAGAAATTCTTAAGATTTTTGAAATTAAAATGAAAATGGAAATGTGAAACAGAGTGGCTTACTAAAATTTGTTCAACAATATTGTTGTTCAATGTAAAGAATGTCAGCCAAGGTCGGCCCCCCCAACATTTTACCACATAAAATCTGGCCCCCTTGGCAAAAAGTTTGGACACCCCTGACTTACAGTATTCTCCCAAATCCCCAATTCCACTGAAGGTGGGACATAATACAATGACTTGCAAATCCTTTTCATCCTGTATTCAATGGAGTACAAACGCAAGATATTACATGTTAAAACAGAAATTGTCTTGTGTTTTTCACAAGTAATCACTCATCTTAAAGTTGACGCCTGCAACGCGTTCCGTAAAAGCTTGGACAAGTTCAACAAAAGATGGGAGGGAGGGAATGGGATCTGTTTGGAACATTCCACAGGTGAAGGGGATAATTTGAAACACGAAAGTGTCACAAATGGGTATAAAAGCACGCGATCCTGAAGCTTCGGCGGTCCACCGGCCCAACGGTCGTGGCCCCCACTTCGGGGGCCCCGGATAGTTTCGGGCGCTGGAGGGCGACCGTGCTGAGCTGTCGATGGTGACATCATCGAGAGGCGGTCGAGTGAATGACAGTGGTCATCCATTGGTACATATGAAATTGAGTCTACACCGAAGGACCAGATAAACGATGAAAAAAAAGACCTATAGTCTGAAAATTATGGTTATACCTGCACACACAAAAAAATGTGAGGCGATTTTGCTTGTCTAGCAGACATAATCTTGATTGCACCTGGTAAGCAGCTAAGCTTCCACATCTGTTGCATAAGCAATCAGCTTTGCGGCCACCTTTGCATGTGCAAACCTTTTATTTTTTTTAATTAAGCCCTAAGGATTTTCCTCAAACCTTAGCATTATTCTTTCTGTTCGGATGTTTGTGCCGCCGGTACTTTCTATTGAAGTGCCAAATGTCGAATGACTACCGGTATTTTCCTTCTTCCTGCTGTATTACCGACATTATGATGCAAACATCTTCCCCCCTCATTTGTTTTTCTCGCATATTAAATTACTGTATATCTCCTTGACAAGAGGACACTGAACTGAGGTCGTCTCGTTCAATGAGCTGTCCTTGTTCCTTTCCGCAAATAAATCAATGGCTTTGTAATTTCACTTTCATAAGCTGTGACAAACTCATCTTGGCAGGACTCTGGCCCTCTCAGCATCTAATAAAGTGGGAATTAGAAACTAATTATAGGTCTTCATCCTCCCACCACCCCACCACTTACGACACACTTGCGTGTAGTGGAGTAAAGTCCCTAATGAACTTTTTCATTGGACCAATGAACACATGTACACATGTAGGCTAAATTGTTGCGAACTGTCTGAATGATGGCTGTACTGATGGTTCGTATATATAATATAATGGCCTGTAGTGAACATATTGTGACAGCTGAGGAAAAAGTAAAAACAAATATTAAGATTCTCTATGGCGGCCCGGTAGTCCAGTGGTTAGCACGTCGGCTTCACAGTGCAGAGGTACCGGGTTCGATTCCAGCTCCGGCCTCCCTGTGTGGAGTTTGCATGTTCTCCCCGGGCCTGCGTGGGTTTTCTCCGGGTGCTCCGGTTTCCTCCCACATTCCAAAAATATGCATGGCAGGTTGATTGAACACTCTAAATTGTCCCTAGGTGTGAGTGTGAGTGCGAATGGTTGTTCGTCTCTGTGTGCCCTGCGATTGGCTGGCAACCGATTCAGGGTGTCCCCCGCCTACTGCCCGGAGACAGCTGGGATAGGCTCCAGCACCCCCCGCGACCCTAGTGAGGATCAAGCGGTTAGGAAAATGAATGAATGAATGAAGATTCTCTATGTACCATAAAATAACGGACTCCGATAAACAAAGATATGACACAGAAGTAGAGAAAGTCTTTCTGTGATGCAAGGGTACCATTTGTGTGGTTGTGCCATGCAATGACAGCTGAGCAAAATAAATGCCCAATAGTCATCAAGTGATAAATGCATAAAGTGACCTGGGGTGCGGTAATTGCAATACTATGACTATTGTGCAGGTGCTGCAGATGATTAGTGCACCATTTAAAGTGACCAGTAACAGGAGCAGTAATTGTGATGCAACATTGGATGTGCAATGATGCAGAAAGTCCTTGAGCACTTTAAAGTGTCTGCTGTGAAATATTGATCAACAACAGTCGCGCAAGTATTTAAAGAGCTGAAGTTACAATGATGAGTACTGTAAAACTGTCTCTCAGTGATTTGCAAACCTGGCAAACATTTGCAAAGTGCCACGATCGTAGTGGAGTCAACTGTCTAGGGAGCTGATAGCAAGAGGGAAGGAGTGGTTTGAATGTCTGCTGGATTTAGTGTGCAGGGTGTGACAGTGCCTACCTGAGGGAAGGAACTGGAAGAGGTGGTGACCAGGGTGTGGAAGAGTTCAGGAGAGCTTTCTCTGGACATTATTCAATCACGATTTCTATTTGGAATTGCTGCAATACCATTGACTGAGTCGCATCATTTGTGAGTTGTATGACATAACCCTGCACACTCCAAGTGTGCACTGTTCACTTGAGGTTGGCGTACTTCATTTGATCCCACCCCAAATTGATTTGTACTTGTTATAATGGAAAAGCAACAGAGGCCAGGCCGGGTAAAGCGATGCCGGTGTTGGGTGGTGTCAGGCCGTTCTGGAGGCTGGAATGGAAAAGCGGCCAATGTCACCGGGTACACTAACAAGTTTCAAGTAATTGCTGTCACTCTTATTGTTGGAAGAGTGTGACAAATTTCGCCAATGTGTCCAAAAGCATGGACGGGTAGTTTTGACAATAACAATGCACTTGAAATAGCAAGCCCTATAATTAACTGGACTTAAAAAGGTTTTCTGAAGAATCCAAAATCAAACAAGGAACAAAATGGACCTTTACTCACCATTTAAAAGAAAACTCATTTTGCAACCCGACACAGCATTTTTATTTCTGATTCACTTCAAATGGCATCCAGATGTCAGATGTGTGTAACCACTGTGTCAACCTGTAACTGGGCCTTTGATTCTAATGTTGCACAGCTGGTTTCCATCCAGAAGAGTAAAGCTGGACAGATAACAACAAAACGTTCTTCCTAAGTTAAATGATATACCACAAACTTTTATTAACATAATAATTACTCGCCCAAACTCGCCCGTTTTTTTACTTTCCCTGTTTGTCTGTGATTTTGACCAACTATACAGGGCCCAAAAAATCTATACAACACTGTTTGGTATGACTTATCGGACACTGTAATCGATTATTTTTATCTCCGTTACAGGGTGGCCTTTAAAAAAAAAAGCCAATCTGCGGCTAGCAGAAAAGCACTGACCTGCTGGTTCCGTCTCTCTGAATTAACTAAAAAGAAAATCCACGTCTATTCAATAAGAGGTCTGCTTGACAGATTTGTCCACATTGGATAGTCAACCCTGCTCTGTGTAATATGTTAACCTCTAATGTCAACCACATTTGACACCAACATACGGCCACCGACTAGTTTTTTTTCTTCTTGTCATTACGATCCTGTTTTCTTTCAAATGCTGTAAAGTTGCCAAAACTGTGGAACCTTGTGCAATGAAACTTTATTTATTTATTCATCTATCTATCTACCTATCTATCTATCGGTAATTTTTTAATGGTCACCAGTTGTGAAACATACTGTGCATGGCACCTTTAGTGTACTGTATTTATTTCAGATTTATGAAAAATGAGTAGACTTCTTGCTGGTTCTTAAAACCTGATATTGGAACCAGGATAACTACTAAGACATTTTGTAGATTTTTACTTGACTGCATCTAACACATTACTAGCTTTGTACTATCATCGAAAATCAACCGATAATAATTGATCATATTACAATAACAATAACTAGCTGGAAATTGTGAATAGAGAAAAAAAAACACTGACTTGACTACCGTAGGTTCTTGGTTAACTTTTTTTTTTTTTTTTAACTTCCTTAAACGAAAAACAACAAAAGGACGGAAACGTAATTTTAAAGTTAACACATGCGGAAATGACCCAGGACACACTGGAGGAGATGGAGTCTCCCGGCTGATCTGGGAACGCCTTGCGATCCCCTGGGAAGAGCTTGAAGAAGTGGCTGTGGAGAGGGAAGTGTGGGCTTCCCCGCTATAGCTGCTGCCCCCGTGACCCTACCCCAGATAAATGGTAGAGAAATGGATGAGTTAAACACACCAAGAACATAGAGATAGAAGTTAGAGTATTCCTATTCATTTCTGAAATGGATACAACTGAACTTTGTTCTCACTTACCACAAAACCTTTGGACGGAACTGTGTATTCTATTATTATTCTACAATCAGATAAGCACTTGAGCAGATACACGACAAAATGTGTCTGCATTGCTTGTGAAATGAGTTCCACTGTTATGTGGTTTGAAACGTGTATTAGTCCCTCCCCTCCCCTCTTCTTCTCCAGAGAAATGATGTATGAAGCAAATTACTTTCGGAGGTCTTTTTTTTCCCTTGACCTTTTAAAATAAACTTCAACCGGAAAAAAAACAACACCACATGTATATAAAACCTTTATAGAAAAGACATTGTTATCATTTCAAGGTAGCGATGAGAGGCAGCAGGGCCTCCACACTTGCTGCACTCATCTGCATTTTCATGTTCAAGTACGATAGAGGCAGGATTATGGCTTGAGTAGCTCAGCATACATAAAATGAAGACTATGGATGAAGAAATGTTGAGATTTATGTTAGCTGACCATGGATGGTGGACCGTTATGTCACGTTGACTGCTGAATTCGAATCTTGTGACTCTACCTGGAAATCGGACTAATACTCATTCATTCATTCATTCATTCATTCATCTTCCGTACCGCTTGATCCTCACTAGGGTCGCGGGGGGTGCTGGAGCCTATCCCAGCTGTCTCCGGGCAGTAGGCGGGGAAACCTGAATTGGTTGCCAGCCAATCGCAGGGCACACATAGACGAACAACCATCCACGCTCACACTCACACCTAGGGACAATTTAGAGCGTCCAATCAGCCTGCCATGCATGTTTTTGGAATGTGGGAGGAAACCGGAGCACCCGGAGAAAACCCACGCAGGCCCGGGGAGAACATGCAAACTCCACACAGGGAGACGGAGCTGGAATCGAACCCGGTACCTCTGCACTGTGAAGCCGACGTGCTAACCACTGGACTACCGGGCCGCCCCGGACTAATACTCAGGAAGTTTTACTCATGGGACTTGTGATTGGACTCCCATTTGTCTGGAAGCTTTTTAAAGTACCCAAAAGAGACCGATCCAGCACATACCACACATTTCCCAGGAGAGTAACTTAAGTCAGTGGAGCCTAGACAGGGCAAACATGCAGCAGGAAGGAGAAGTTGAATGTGGCAAACCAGCACACAAAAAGACACACTGACTCTTCCATACCTTGTATTTTCTGTAGGGAAATATCAAAATGATTTATGTGTGAATAAATATTTCGACTGTCGTATTTCGCTTCAAGCACATGTGTGGCTCTCATTTGTGTTTTCCACTAGCTTCCGCGAGTTTCTGCTCAAATGACTTCGCCATAGTAGAATGTTGTTTTCTCGCGTTGTGCTTGAGAGCAGATGAGCCAAAATATCCTGATGCATGTGTATAATTCACCAAGTTTTAACCTGAGATCTGGCGCTGCCTATCGGTGGTCAACGGGAGCAATGGAATAGAATAGTTTCAGAGATTATTTATTGATTCAAAGCATGATTGGTGAAACTCTCTCAGCGTCATATTGTACAATCCTGTCACAAAGACACTATAGGTCAAGACACCCGCACAATCAGAGATGCAGTATTATCTCACAAAGCCATGCAATCGTTACCTTGAAAAAGTGAGGTCTATTCACACCAGAAAAAGTCCTTTGCTCCGCCTGCTCCGGTGTGAACTATATTCTATAAACACATCGACGCATGTGACGATCTGTGCTTCCATTGACCAAATATGATAATGGCGGAAGGCAGAGCACAGAAATGGAAACGGAGGAAAGCGTGGAATTCCTACTTGCTGCATTCCTGCTCTGCGTATTTGTGCCCTTATTAGCTGCAAAATTCTTGTGAGTGTCAAATGCAGGTTTTGCGCTTGCGCTGTTTCTAATTTTGCACCTTCCATAATGTGGTTATTTGTTGTCTTTGTTGAGTACTATGGTGTTCGAAATCACGTGTCCTGCTGTATTTTATTATTCATGAACTATTATTTTCCACGCGATTGGCTGGCAAACCAGTTCAGGGTGTACTGCCCAAAGACAGCTTGAATGAGCTCCAGCACAACTCTTGTGAGGAAAAAAAAGCGTATCAGAAAATGGATGGATGGATGAACTATTCGCACTTTGGCTGAGAAATATGAGCTGTTTATGTAAGTCTTGTCCATTATTTCTCACTGCTCTAACTTGAGTCAGTTGGCTACAACGGCCTGTAGTGGTGAAAGGTACTCAGGCTACTCAAGTCAAAGTAACATTATGTGGTATTTAAAGAGTAACTGTAGTCTGATTGCTTGACTGGAAAAAGTAATGCGTTAGTCTTTACTGAAAAACGTACACATTAGTAACAAATTAGTTTCAGCACTGAGTAGAAGACCAACAGCTTTGATGTCTTAGCTACAGTATAATGCTCAGCGTGACGACTTTTGTCATGAGTCCGTATGTGTGCCAGTGACCAATGAGCTTTCAAGAAAACAATTTGCTCATTGGATACCTTTATGACTTGCTCTGCTTCACGTGAAAGAAATGCTTCCACAATTTGATGCACCAGGAAATGGGTTGTTTTTGGGCGCTTGTTACCTTAGCCAGGCCTAACAATTCATTTTTTTGTGAGATTGATTGTGGACTAATAGTTGCTGCAGCGTTCACAATTGAAGTTGAGTGTGTGTAGTTTTGCAGTTCCCGCAAACCAGCTGATATTCAGCTCAGTTTTACGAAAACCAAGTTCATTAAAAAAACCCTTCCTCATAGAATAACAGTTGGCAGATCTATACGGGGTTTTGAATATTACAGCATCAAACTACAGCAAACATCTGATGATGACCGCCATATGTTCTGCAACGTTGGTCCCCTTTAATTGCTTTTCAACGTCAAGAGACTAAAAACAAACAAACAAACAAAAAAAGCATCCATCCATTTTCAATACTGCTTTTCCTCGTCAGAATCGCGCGTGAGCAGGAGCTTTTTCAGCTGACTTCACATGAAAGGCAGGCAACAATCCTGAACTGGTCACCAGGCAATTGCGGGGCATATAAAGATGCCGCTTCACACCCACATTTACACTTATAATGCCTGAAGAAAACGCACACAAGAACTGGAATAGCAATTCCAATCTAAAACTGGCTTCATTAGCTTTTCAAAGGCAGCATTTAACTAATGTCCATTTCGTGTACTGTAGGTTCAAGCTTATTTCACCTTCGCCAAAGAAAAGCTTACGCAAATGTTATTCCTTGGGACTCATCGCTGTCCATCTTTGCTGCCTACAGACAGATAGATGCACGCACACGCACACGCTCGCAGCCAGCCTCATCAGCAGAGGTTGTTATAGGCCAGAGTCCAGAGGTCACATCATTACCAATGCAGTCATGGATCATAGATACAGCCCTCACATTACTCCTTCCTTCATCATCCCCCTCTGACCTTGTCCACAGCTGCGCTTGCTCTCATCTTTATGATTTGAAAAGACCAAATGCTTCTCCTTCTCACTCAAAGTATTACCCACGGTTTCAAACGTGAGCATTCCATCATTATCATCATTTGACTATCCGTATGAATTGACAAATCCGTTAATCAAACACACACTGCTCTATGGTGCATCGTTCAAGGACTCCTGCAGGTCCCGTTGGTTGGTGGGGAATATTTTTTCGTTTTTTAATTTGAAATGGATGACAATGTCTGCAGTCCTTGTCGGAGGTTATCGACACATTCCTTCATCTCGTGGGAGCAGTGCTCGCTACTTAAATATTTCCTGTGTTGACATTGAGTCAACTCTTACTGACGCATCTAAAATCCATAAAGCCCAGCCTCCACTTTCAGAAACATAATGTATGTTTTATAAAAGCATTCACAATTTATATTAGAGCATAAAACAATATGAAACGTGTAGTTTCCGGCTGGATTTGTTTCAGTATTTCTGAACTTGGAATGGAGTTGGCAGAAGCTCTTTCAGCTCTCAATTTGATCAAATCATCTCTGAAAATGAGCAATAAAACGTTGGAAGCCTCATACGTGCTGCACTCCAACTGAGCTCAGATGTGTGGAAAAATAACTGATTTTTTGAATTAACATACAAATTGCTGGTATATTATCGGATGTGGGTGGGTGGGGGGGGGGGTGTTCCGAATACGGGTAGACAGCATTTTTCGATCCAAATGTTTGATATTCTGTTCTACACGCAGCTTTAGGAGCCATTTTGTGATGTTTTACACTGATGAAATAAGCAGGCGGCTTAGCAGAATGTTATCACATCTATTTAGTCACACTTTGCTGAGCACTCATGCATAATGTTGTACATAAGCATTTACTAAACTCTCGTCGTCTTTTCGGCAACATTTAAGTGACAGCACCAGCCGTTTCACTGCCCTTGCCGTGATTTATTCAGTATCTAACATTGATCGGCTTGGGGAGTTCGGCTTCTTAAGTCCAGCACTTTCTTGTGCGGCTTTGGTAGTGACCATCATTTCTTTGAGTCCAATGTCAGGCGTCTGCTTTGATGTATGAATGGAGGCGTTTTGTTCAAAGGGACAACCTTTTCTGTGGCCTCCTTTGAAATGATAATGCTCCAGCTTGCTGCAGGTGGAGCTTCTGCCCGGGGTCAATCAAAGTCAAAGTGAGAAGCTTCTCACAGCTTTTCCCTGAGTGGCCGATGCCGCCTAATCTTAACATGGGATGTCACGTTGACCTGCAGCAGAACATACGTTTTAGGAAGGAGTCACAGGATGGATTTTACAATGCATTCAACTGACACGATTCAGGAAAAAAAAAGTGTCAAGATCGAAATCAAGCCTTTTCCAAATGTTAAGTGAGATATAGATCTTGTACTTTATTTGCCAATGTTATCATGCCATAAACCTACAGATGGGCTCTACCCTTTCAGCCTGATCCCCACATCAACAAAATACATCAATCTGTGATGAATATACACCGGTGTCTCGCCAAATATTAAATCGCCTGCTGTGAAGTTAAACTCTAGAAGAAGCACAGAGTATTAAATATGGTGTAATTGTTCCCCAAATTTGCTTTTGTACACTAAATTATTTTTGTAATTTCACTGGTGCGGTTACTACTCATCTACTTTTTATTTCGTATGTTTTTACATGACTTGAACTCCTTTGTTTTTAAATACTTTTGGATGTTGTCATTTTGATCACATCAAGCACATTTTGGATGAAATATGACCTGTAATTGTGCTACAGGCATTCCGCCCCAAAAATAATAAGAATAATTAAAAAATTCGGACTGCAACCAGTAGAGTTATGCCAATGCTACTGTCATTTAAACCAATGGGGGAAGAGTCAGTTCAGGCCAATAATAACTCTTTGTAATGTTTAAACCTTTGTATTATTATCCATCCATCCCTTGTGTAATCCGCTTCTAATCGCAATTCTATTATTCTATGAAATATATTGTTTTCTTTTACTTTTGTGTTATTGCTGCACAACTAGTATGTCATTACACTATGCAACCGTTTATGCAGCCGACCTAGCCTTTGTCACTCGGCCAGTGTCGAAACAACCATCTTTCGAGTGCCATCCCAAGCCAAGGTAAGTGAAGGTTGAGTCAGGAAGGGTATCCGGTGGGGAAAAAAACTAAACAAAACAGCGCTAAACAAATTAATCATTAAACTTGCTGTGGCGACCCCTGATGGGAGGAGATGAAGGTCAACTACTGCTAACATCTGTGTTGTCGCTGCTGTTTAAGTAAATTTTGGATGTCTTTGCATGTCATGTATTGAATGGCTGCCATCCACACCGAGAGTTTCCACAAGCCAGCATCACAGAGGATGCTGCCACAGAGACCAGCACGACCCCGGGCAGACCTGGGACTTACCCAAAATGCAGTTATTTTCGTTTACTCTGCAAGGAAAATGATCAATTTGTGTACACTATTCTGATTTGAATATGCCGTGCGCAGATCTTGATTTTCCACCCGATTTTCTTTGGCTAGCCACACGCTCGGTGAACCAAGAGGCGCAGGTGTGTGTAATTACATCAGCAATAAGGCCTGGATGTGGTCCGCCTGCCTCAAAGTGAAAGCCTCAATCCAAACCTACATTAGAGACAACAAAGGAGGCAAAGTCCTATTGATGATGTCTTTGATGTTGCGGTCTTTCATGAGGAGATATTTCTGGCTGCGGAATAATTTGCTGGCATATTTTAGTCACTAGAACAATGACACAAGCTATCCATGTATGACCATAGACGATGCTTGTCGTGTACGGAAAGCGAAGTGTGATATGACTAAAACGTACAAGATGTAATTTACACTCGTTGGTCACAACACTAGGTGCACTTGCGCAACCTAATCAGCTCTTATCCAAGAGCTGTATCCAACAGTTTGTTGTGTAAATCCAGTTTGCACGATATTTCTCAGAAGACAATCATGATTCCATTTTACTAAGAGCAATAGTTTTTATGATTAAGGAAGAGAGCACACAATTTGGGTCCTGGTAAAGGTGGCCCCGGATTTTTATATTCATGTTGTACCGTGATGCCCCAATGCTATCAGGACTAAATGGGAATGTACCCCACCACAACAAGCTGGAGATGCTATTAAAAAAAGATGTGTAGTACCATCTCTTGTGGTTGCTTTGTTTGGTGGTGACAGAGTTTGCTGCTCCAATGAGTGCCTTTCCAGTTATCTTTGTAAAGGCATATTTATGTGATACAGCTCTTGTAACAGTGAGCTTGTGTGTGTGTGTGTGTGTGTGTGTGTGTGTGTGTGTGTGTGTGTGTGTGTGTGTGTGTGTGTGTGTGTGTGTGTGTGTGTGTGTGTGTGCGTGCGTGCGTGCGTGCGTGCGTGTGTGTGTGTGCACGCGCGCGCGCATGTGTACGTGTTAACACATTCCAAAGGTTACACGATGTTCAGTGAGTGTTGGTGACCTGCGCAGGTTGCGCTTTCACCCATTGCATGATGATGCTTGCTCACCACAACCTTGACCAAAAGCAAAAATACTTACAGTATATATGCAACCATTTGTATATACAATATGTATATGTATTTTTTTTCCATGTTCAGCAGATAACGCTTGAATGATGACATGCAGCAATCAAAGATATCTTGAGTTCAAACAGCAGCTGGAGTAGCTAAGGCAAATCTGTTCCCTCTTCTTGAGAAAATGAAGACGTGAATACAATCGAGTCGTGCGTGTGATTGATTCGCATACATTAAAACAGCTTTAAACAACGACTCATGTACTGAACACGGCAACAAATCATTCTTGTCCCTTTGGTAATTATTTCCTAATATATTCCATGCTTAAGAAATGTGTTAGGCTGCCACCCAGCGTGGTTCATGCCCCGAGTTTCCTCATCAGCATTGGTATTTCACAAAGTTCATCTATCTATCCATCCAGCAATTTTCGATACCGCCTGTCCTCCTTAGGGTCAAGGGTGAGCTGGTGAGCGTAACCACGCTGACTATAATCTCTAGTCAATGCAGAATCATCAATTAAATTTACTGTACAACAAAGGGGGGAAAATGGGAAAAGGAAATTACTTACCGTATTCACCACAAAACCTCATGTGGATTGTCCAACCATCCGCACTCAACCCCCCCTCCGAAGGACAATGTAGAGCAGGATAGGCAAACTACGGCCCGCGGGCCGAATCCGGCACGTTGGTTTTTTTAATCCGGCCCGCCGAAGGTTGGTCAACATTTAAGGTTCGATGTGAATGATTGTATTCATTTCAATTGGACTTGTAATGACAAGCATTTCACCGCCAGGTGGCGCATTGACTTGAAGTTGCAGAACACTGGGGGGTGGGGGGGGGGGGTCTTTTCGACCTCCTAGGACCTCTGTATCGCTCTACTTCTACTGGTCTGATCACAACCCAATGCACAGGCTAAAATAGGTCATCAACAACACTGTTGTCATTTAAAAAAGTATATTAATACAGTATTTTCATGCTTTTGTTCTGTTGATGTTTGATATGGACTGTCAACAAATGCAGTTTTTTTTAATGTACCATAGTTCGTGCTGA
Source organism: Hippocampus zosterae (assembly GCF_025434085.1). Taxonomy (NCBI): domain Eukaryota; kingdom Metazoa; phylum Chordata; class Actinopteri; order Syngnathiformes; family Syngnathidae; genus Hippocampus; species Hippocampus zosterae. The sequence goes on along the minus strand of NC_067461.1, from coordinate 13,054,261 downwards.
CTTGGCCCTTCTGTCAAATTTTAAAAGTCAATGCGGCCTCCAAGCCAAAAAGTTTGCCCACCCCTGATTTAGAGTATTCACTGAACCCCCATGCAGGTTTTTAGAATGTGGGAGACAACCGGCAATATGTCTCAACTCAACTGTATTTATAGAGCACTTTAAAACAGCCATCGCTTGTATACCAAGTGCTGCACATGGAGCAAATGTCGTATATACAACAATAAAACAAGAAATTAAGAACCAAGACAGTGGAAAGCACAAAACAATAAAACTAAGATCAAGTCTGAGTCATGTCGAGTCAAATGCCAAAGAATCCAAATGAGTTTTGAGACAGGTTTTAAAGATGGGCAGCGAGGGGGATTGCCGAATGTTCAGTGGGACGTCATTCCAAAGAGAGGGACCAACAATGGAAAAGGCTCGATCCTCTCTGAGCCTCCGCTTAGTTCTTGGTATTTCTAATAATGTCTGGTCCCCAGACCTAAGGCGGGCTGGTGTGCAGGGGCGTAGGAGCTCAGAGAGGTAAGGTGGAGCGAGGCCATTGAAAGATTTGAAGACGAACATGTACATAAATATACATGGCTGTGATGCAGTATTGTAAACATCAGTGGGCTGCATCAAAGTTTGCAGTCTACTTACCGGTAAGTCTGTCTTGAGGAGACACCGATGAAGTACAAACCTTCTACTGTTTTGTCAAGCTGACCATCTTTGCCATCATGTTGCGCTCACCCTTTGGCAAAGACGCTCCAATCAGGGATGAATAATGACAAGGCACAGTGGCATGCAGGGAACCCAGCTTTCTAATTAGTCTTCCATTAACTCTTTCAACCTTGACTATTGTGAAGAGTGGCTCACTTGCTTAGCTCCAAGTTGGAGTTATTGCTTCTTTTTGGCACAGTAGTGAGAGTTTTAAGTCTTTTATCAAAGCAACATCTTAAGAAAAACAAGTTCCAAGTACTTCAAAACAAGTTCTCACATTGCAGAAGAGCTCTAGTAAGATACTAGTGTTATCTTACAAGCTCACTATGCATCTACGTGCTATTCTCATTTAACTTTTTCCAGTGATACTCATTAGGGATTGCCAAAAAGAATACATCATCCATCCATTTTCTGATCCGCTTTATCCTCACAAGGGTCGCAGGGTGTGCTGCAGCCGATCCCACCTGTCTTTGGGCAGTAGGCCGAATACACCCTGAACTGAGTGCCAGCCAATCGCAGGGCACACAGAGAGAAAGAACCATCCATGCACACACTCACACTGCGAGACAAGTTCGAGTGGTCCATTAACATGCCACACATTTTTTTGGAATGCGGGAGGAAACCTGAGTACCCAGAGAAAACCCACGCAGGCATGGGGACAACATGCAAACTCCACACAGGAAGGCTGTGGCCGTAATTTGACCCTGCACCTCGGCACTGTGAAGCCAACTTGCTGCCCAAGAAATATACCATCCCTGTAAATCCGAATGATATTCTGTTTGGACTCGACCTTTTTATTCCATTTGACGTGTTTATACGGAGCCTTTTTATCCATTTGTTCATTCCGATACATTCCAATCAGACTACATGGCTCTGTGTAAACCCGGCTTCTGACTGGTTTGGATTGTTTGGATTTCAATTCACAATGAGGGATATAGAAGTAATCCATTTGGAGTCAAACTTGCTACTATCCTAAAACTTGTATTAACTTTACAGCCAACATCATCAAGTGTATAGTTCAGTAAAATAAATCCGAATCATTCGACATAAATCAGACAGGCTTGTCTTTTGGAATAGGTGATGCAACAATGATTTTGCAGAGATTCGGAACGGTGCGTCTTCAGGGGCGTTTTAAAATTAAAGCCTCCGTGACAGGGAGATGTCATGCATTGGCCAACTTTACATATTCACGAGCAAAACCTACTGTAACAAAAAAAAGGCTTGCATTCAATGTCGTCTCGGACTCCTCGCTTAAATGCTCAATTGGAAACAATAATATGACCAGTGCTACACACACTGAAATTTCTGCACAGTTAAATATGAACCCGGCAGTGGTTTCATGTGTCATGCAACAGTTTGGACCCTGTGGTGTCTTTTGTCATCCTCGAGCTCATTTTCCCATCTGTGCCGATGCGCGCAGCCCAACTAAAATTGAATAAATGAACAGGTTAAGTAACAGAACATCTTGTTATACGCGGTAAGCGTAGGCTCATAAGCAGCCTTTCTTTGAATTTCACTATAAGGCTCGCCTTTATGATTGGTTTCACAGTGGGCAATCACTTTCAGGATGGAGCTCCATAAAACACTAATAGAATTCCTGGGGAGCTGCAGCATAGTACACAGGACATTGTCACACACGTACGCTTGGCATAGTATTACTTTTCACACATTGGTTGTCAACATGTACACAACTCCAAACGATTTCTTTCCCTAATTGACGGTTGAGAGTGAGACAACATTTTCCAAACAGTCATCCTCTGGAGATCGAGCAAAAATAAAATGCCCCCATCCTGAAGTAACCCTTAACATTTACTACAAAGCCCCGGTGGTGGAACTATTTATAGATCTGTGCCTGTATGAAAACCAGAAGGTGGTCTCTTTGAATTTGATCCTTGTGTTCAGTCCAGAATGAGAAGAAAGATGGGGAGATGCATTTCACCCTCCAAAGCAGCGCAGCCAGATAACCATAATGGTATCCGTTATCTGTATGCCTTTTTGTTTTTTTTATTGTTGTTTTTGGATAACCTCACAAGGCATGTTATATACTTGCCTGAAGGTCTCGTGAGACCGAAGACTCATGGGAAATGATGCGCACCATCGCAGCAGGCTTTAATTGCAGCGTTGCCGTCTCTGCCTGCTCTAAAACCATCCACTGCCCTTCATGCCCTCCACTCTGCTCTCAATGACCAGTCAAATTGCAGCCTTTGCGATTAGCAAATCATAATTCGATTGCAAATGCAATTAACCATTCAGCCCTGGTACCGTACCGTACCACATACAATATATTCTCTCCCTTTTTTTTTTTTTGTCTTATTACAGTTGATATTGTCGGCCAGTTGGCACTCAGCATTTTATTGGGCCCACGTTAAGGCTCTCATCTATTGTCAAGTCTGTGTCCGTACATTTTTATTTCATTCGACCATTCATAGCACAGCCAAAGGGTCAAGTTGAACAAAATTATATCACTTTGTTTTCAGTGTTCAAGCTGGCTTACTTTTTTTTAAAGATACCAATGTAATCATGGCTCTATTGCTCCCACACGTGGAGTAAAAACATGTATTTGCCATTTTAATTTTGTAAATTGCATGCGCAGTGAAAGCATTCTGGATTGCTTGTTCCTTTTGTGGTCTTGAAGGATATTGCTCTGCTGTAACGTGCACCCTTTTGGTGAAAGTAATTGCGGTTATGTGCTCCACTATTTGCTAAAAGCGCTCTCAAATGGCTAATTCAGGTGGTCTCAATAGGGATGGTACTTAATCAGGCTCCCGAACAAAGCTGATTGTGTCTCGCTAATGCACCAGCTTTTAATATCCAAAATGTTTCGCTTGGTTACTCTGTTATTGAATGTGCTGAGTTTACTTTTGAGCTAATTGTTTTACTTCACTTTTTTTCTTTTCTGTGCAGATCATGCGGGTCATTTTCTGTGTCTTCCTCGAAACTGACTTTAACATCTACAAGAAGAAAATGTCCATTATTTTCGAAGGTATGTGTCGTACATGTCTTTACTCCTTGCTGCACACAGTTGTGATAATTCATACCCTGACCCAATGTGTCAAAGTGAATTTTTAGTTGTAAAATGTGTTTTTGTTTCTGTCTGCACACAAATGATTCCAAGAAATGGTATATGATTATATGATGCAATGTTAGCTATTTCGAAGAAAAAACAACTTTGCACGTACAAAATTAGAAGTTATCTTGATGTGTCAGAATGGTGCAACAGATTCTATTTCTGCGAAATAATGCATCCATCACACAAATCATTTTCCAAATATAAAGTAAACTGAAAATTGTGAATATTGTGATCCAGGCTTTCCAGTTGACATTCATTGAATAAAAGTTATGAATAATGTTATCTTAATTTGCAAATGCATTGATGCATCATATTGTGAGTTTTGTAGGCTTAAACGCTATTATCCAGTATGTGATTTTTTTTTTTTATGACACCATCTTCTGGAAGATGAACACCAATAAATTATTCTGACAGTTTGGTAAAACAAGTGTATATGACAGTAAGAGTAAAAGTAAATACTTGCTAAATTAATGTGGACATTCCAGTGTGAGTTTAATGTAGTTTGTAACCTTTACAATCCCATATTCCAACAAAGTTGGGCCATTCTATGTCACGTAAAATTCATTCATTCATTCATTCATTTTAAACAATGCAATTTGGGAATCCTTTTCCACGTGTCAAATTGAATACACGACAAACAAGTGATTTTAAATTGCTGAACTTTGTTTTCTAAATATGGTTTATAATGATTGCCACTGCATTGCAACACCTTTAATTTGAACAACACTCAATTGTTGAAGCGTTGAAAGTGGAATTCTTTCCATATTGTTGCATGATGTACCTCTTCATTCTGGTTTGCCGTTGCTGAAATAAGATTCAGTTTTTTTCTTTAATTTGTACAAAGTGTTACCGGTACAACGTCCTTGGAATTGGGATATGTAAATGACTTCAAGAGCTTCATTTGCAAATGTATTTGGCATGAGCAAATCAAGTCATCCATAACAGCCTCAGATAATCCTTGATGAGTGCTCGTCTATTCTTGGTGTGAGATAAACATCTGTTCCATTCTATTTTATGGCTCTCTCTTACACCCTCCATCCTTGGTAGCTGCATTACTTCTTGGCGAGGGCAGAAGGCGTAACAAGTTCTGATGGGGGGGCTCCGTAGAGGATTGAGTTGGATAGCTTGGGAGCCACTCAGCCGAGGCTGTCTGGCTTTGCCAGCCTTGCTTTACCTCCCATTTACCTTACTTTTTCAAACCCTCAACCCCCACCCCTTTCCGCCCACCACCCCAACGGAATAGCGGCTCTCAAGCCTACGTCTCGCTTCTCCCAGATGGAGAGTGTTTGCTCCCTATGTGCGTCCATCATCTGTCCCGCTCGCCTTCCTGGAAGATTACATTCTGGGCAGAGACCTTAATTATATGGCCTGCCCTCGTGTACCCAGTCCCCGTCTCATCATATTAGTGCTCTGAGATGAGAATCTGGAGTTGTTGTTCTCCAGTTATCGCTCCAACCACTTACAAGAGCTGTCACATAATAACTGCCCTACATCTCGCCATAAGCGGCAGTGGAGGAGAAACAAAACAGTATATCTGTTCTTGTCGCACAGAAAACATTTAAGATTCAGTGGTGGTATTGTCATGGTATGTGTAGTTGCTGTTGGTCGGAATCCCGCAACTCTAAGATCACTACTTACTTTCATGCGTGAGATTAAAAAAGAAGAAAAAAAACATGGCATCGTTTTAGGTGGCATTATACTTTCTATGCAATTATTGTCAAAGGAAAACCTCCCAAAACTTATACTCTGGCATGGCAGTGTAATAGATGAATTTATCTGCACTCAAACGTACCCACGTGGCCCAGATGCTCTTCCATATGACAGCATTTGAACTCCGCTCTGTGCTCGTGTTCCTCTTTGAAGAAGTATGGAGAAAATAACGAAGATACAGTGCACTCCGCTTAATAGAACACCATTGGGCCGAAGCGCTTCTGTTCTACTAAGCGGGGTTTCTATTAACCGGAGACACTTTATAGGTACACCTTCAGACACGTCGACGACCAAGTTATGCACGCAGAAAAACCCCTGCTGACGAGTTAGAAGAGATATTTCGACTGTGGACGTCTATATCTTTAATCAAACAACAAAACAACAACTTTAATCAACTTCAGTCAAACATCTCAAATCACGAGAAAAATTTAGTCACTTTTGTCTGGAAACAGGAGTCCGTAATTTTGCGGTTGACTTCCCTCTCAATGCGCTGGATAAGAGGGAAGTCCTGGAAACCGCGGGCGTACCTTCTGAGAATCCGGCAATGCATCGTATCGTCTGAGTATGTCCTTCTTATCCGCAGGTGATAGCCCTCGTCTCTTGAATGAAGTTGAAGCCATTGTGACGTGCGTGTGTCTATGTGTGGAGTGACGCGTGCTACCTGTAACTGTATACGGCTAGAACTACCGCGTTTTCTCGCGATAGTGGTACAGTATCGCGATAGCTACACTTCGTCTCTCTCTCGTCTCTTGAATGAAGTTGAAGCCATTGTGACGTGCGTGTGTCTATGTGTGGAGTGACGCGTGCTACCTGTTACTGTATACGGCTAGAACTACCGCGTTTTCTCGCGATAGTGGAACAGTATCGCGATAGCTACACTTCGAAAACCACTAGTTTACAATGTTCATTGCTTACGGCCTGTTCTATTAAGCGGAGATTTGTTCTACTAAGCGGAGTATCTTTATAGGAAATTGCATTAGGCAAATCGGTTCCAGAGCCTTTTGCTCTATTAAGCGGATTACTCTATTAACCGGTGTTCTATTAAGCGGAGTGCACTGTAACACAATTTGACTACAGACTTGACACTGCGATTCTAAAGACTGTCGGAGAACTGATAGGTTTGACACAAACAAACAAAGGTATGCTGATTGGTAGGCTTGCAACATGTAAGAAGACATTTAGCCTGCGAAGATTTGCAGCAGGTGTGCTTCAGAACATTTCATTAGCCTCACGGTTGGAGACAGGCAATCAGATGTCTTTTGTCGCTGCATTCTATGCATCACACGGACACCTGAGACATCGTTGGGTCCCCTGACATCGTTGGAGCGTTTGATGTGTCACATCACATGGGCACTGCCTATTATCTTCTTCTCTGGTCCTCACTTACTCTCACTTAGACCTCTTCTTGTCTTGAAGCCACTCGCCCTTCCCTTTCCTCTTTTTTATCACTTAGGAGGGCCTCCACAAGATCTATCATGTTGCATAATGCATTACTTGATGGCTGACATAGCGGGTGGGGTTCCTGTCTATCACAAGAATTTAGCATGAAAATCTTACAGACGTCTGCAGTCAAGCAATCATACGATAACAAGTCAGGTGCGGTACAATGCATTTTCTCCATACAAGATCCTTTCTTTTTTTTTAATAAAACATTTGAGAACAAGCACAACTATCTGCCAAATTCACTGAATTATTTAAGTGGCATTCAATTGTTGGTACATATTCTTTCAAGAAAGATGAGCCCACAATGGACACGTGCCTGCAGGGTGTCTTGAATCTGCCTGTTACAATGAAATGTCAAGGCATCTAGGAATGAACTGTGATGTCCGGTAGCAGGACGCTTGGTCACAGCCGCAGGCACAACAGAAGAAAGACACAAAGAGAATGGCTAAAAACACCCAAAAATGACTGCACTGAAGAGCCTTGATCTAAATCCTACTGAACAAGTGAGGAAGGAGCTGATATGTAACATTTGGAGAAAGAATGCTTCAAACGTGCGACAGCTGTAGCAGTTTGCCCATGTAAGGCCGGCCAAAATACCTGCCGACAGGTGCACAAGACGCTACTCTCATGGGGTTCCATGATCATATAGTGTGATCATCGGGTAATTGCCACAAACGGCTGTGCCAGAAATATGAAGTTAAGATGATCAGGTCACTCTCATTAGTGTTTTTAAATAAATCTATTGGGCCCCAAAAAGCAATGCCTGATTTTCATTTATTATTAGTTAATTATGAGTAATATTGTTGTTCATTATTACTACTTTTGTTAGCTTTGCGTTATTTGGGTGACCAATGTGAGTTTTTCCTTTTTTAAAATAGAAATAAGCCTGTGTGGAAATATTTTTTTTAAACCCCCAAGATGAATTCCAACAAATTATGCACAAAATGTGCAACTTTTTTGTCAATCCAAACAAAAATTTCCCATCAAACAGGACAGCTTTGTAAAAATATGAATGCCTAAATCAATTCTGGGTAATTTTTGATTGACGCCATGCTTGTCATGGCGCATATAATTTGCAAGTGGTGAAGCAGCTGTGGTTTTGGACAGTGAAACCACGTTGAAATTGATTCTGGTTCCACTTCTCGACTAATATGATCAAGGGTGGCTGCCCACAAGCTGCTTTCCATCATTTCCTATCCTGGGTGAGCTTCGGTGCTGACAAAATGAAAGCAGCCCTCAGATCCATGGGGGCTGTTGTGTTCTCGCCAACTGTTTCACTGACTTTGCGATTGACAATTGTTTACATGGGTGTTAATACACTCTATACTCCCCATTCTATACCCCCACAACCACACGTGTGTGACAGAAGTGCCTCGCTCTCCGCCCCCAACTGCTTGGAAATAGCAAAGCTGCCCTGTGTGCGCACACGCACACACACACACACGCACACTTGTCTAACACACGCATATGTTGACAGAGGATATGGGGGCCCACAGCAGCCCTGTGAGGGGTGAAAATGAAGTCTGTGTTGGTTTCACAGGGCCTTCCCTCGGGGCCAGGAAATGAGATGACCACAGTGTGTTAGTGATGTGATCGCCACAAAGTGCATTGGCTCACACCTTCCCAGTCACGTTTGACAGATATAAGCATCCGCTTGAAGCACATCTGTGAACATGTTGAGGCATACATCCCTGACACGTAGAATGTGAGAATACATGGTGTAACTACGCAGCGTGGAACATTGCACTTTGCACGGACGAGACGCCCTTACATACGGACTGCTGTTTTTCACTTTTGCAGTTCACTTGGCATTGAATGCTGTGTGTGTGTGTGTGTGTGTGTGTGTGTGTGTGTGTGTGTGTGTGTGCGTGTGTGCGTGTGTGCGTGTGTGCGTGTGTGCGTGCGTGCGTGCGTGCGTGTGTGTGTGTGCGCACGTGTGTGTGTGTGTACGCTCGCTTATTGCACGTTCACCTATTCATAATTGTAACAGTATCCGGCTTCAAAATGCAGCTCACAGTTAAACGAGCGAGCGGAGGATTTGAGGTACAAAACTTTGAAGATGCTGCGGCTTCATTCAAATCTCTGACCTGGATGAAAGGAAGCGTCACAGTTGAATACAAAGACAAGGGAGTGAAAACTATTGACAGATATTTTTCCTGTTTCCAAGCATGCTAGTTGATATTTGTCCCGTGTTTTATAGAAATACAAACTATATGATTGAGCCTCTCCTGTGTTAGTAGTGTCTACTGGGACAGGTTTTGAACACATACCGTGCCACTTAAGATAAACACAAGCAAATAAACCGTGCAGGGGAAGAATTAATTGCTAAATACTTAGATTCGGGTGCCGCCCGGTGATCCAGTGGTTAGCACCTCGACCTCACAGTGCAGAGGTACCGGGTTCAATTCCAGCTCCGGCCTCCCTGTGTAGAGTTTGCATGTTCTCCCCAAGTCTGTGTGGGTTTTCTCCGGGTACTCCGGTTTCATCCCACATTCCAAAGACATGCATGGCAGGCTGATTGAACACTCTAAATTGTCCCTAGGTGTGAGTGAGAGAGTGGATGGTTGTTCATTTCGGTGTGCCCTGCAATTGGCTGGCAACTGGTTCAGGGTGTCCCCTACTGCCCGAAGACGGCTGGGATAGGCTCCAGCACCCCCCACGACCCTTGTGAGGATTAAGCGGAACAGAAAACGGATGGATGACTATTTAGATACACTCAATTGTGGTTTATCATTGCGTGGGGGGGCTGCCGAATCCCAGAGGCTCAAAGGCACACAACAATTCCGCCAGCGTTTTAGCATGATGCCAGTACATTACATACTGTCTTGTCCTATTTGTCAGGTTCAGAAAGGGTGACTCATGTTGGATCACATTCTTTCATTTCACCTGTGCTAAGATACCACAAGCTGGTTTGACTTTGCCTTTCACACTCACAATTTAAAAATGCAACATCGGCCACGGCGATTTGTCTTTGGCCTCACAAATCATTTTTGGCATCCTTAATTCCGTTATTTGCATAATCTCCTACCACAATGTGCTAAATGAATCGGGCAATAATTTGTGTTTTGCCGATGCGTTAATAGTTGTACCCCATTAGGTGATAAGCTACAGTATATCTTTTTGTGCCCATTTTTTGCATACGTAAACCTTCAGCAAATCAGGACCTTTGTGTGTCTTTGCCGGTTTCCATTGGCTTGCTGGTTCGGTGTTTCTCATGGAGGTATTTCTGCAGCCCATTTAAGTTATAGGTTTGCAGCTCTTTTGACAGTAGATCCTGCATGCAGGCTTTCATATTTACGTGCCTTTCATATCATAAGAAGAATCAAATCGTAAGAAATTAAATTCATGAGACTAAGTGAGAGAATGACTTTGAAAAAATCAGAGAAGAATGAAATAAAGGGAGGAAATGTGGACAATTGTCAAGTGGTAAGGTGCTGTAAATTGTAAAGAAGGCAACCAGAAAAAAATAAAGATGAGTAAGAGAGAGAGTGAATGAAAGACTGACAGAAAAAAATCTAAACTGAAAATGGAGGAAAAAAAGGGAGATACTGAATGAGTGAAGAGATCTTATCAGGACCGTTTAGGAACAATTAATGTGAGCCAGACTAAGGAAGAACAGCAAGGAGAAAGGGGAGTTGCGGGATGGAGAGAGGAATATTTTCTCGATTAAATTGTACGGTGGGAGAATGCGTCTGTCGGTGAGCAACTGAGTGAGAGAGCGGGCGAGGAAATATTGTGAAGGAAGGGAACAAAGAAGGAACTAGTTTTGATGAGTGGTAATCATGTGATAGCATGTGACAGCGGCTGAGACACTCCATGTTTCCCAAAGCAGGCGAAGATGAATGCACTGTAGCCTTTTATTCTGTGTTATACAATTGGGAAAAAAAGGCTGTCACTGACTCCGCTGGGAGCACCGATGCGCTCAGAACAGATGACAGAAGCCTTTTATCACATTGGATTCTTGCTCACTATGGTGCAATGGTGGCACAGACATACTCTGGCAGCCATGTCGCCCTTACACACATATGTACTAAGAGCATGTGTATATTTTTCAAGGCCGCCCACAGCATACGGTGCTTTCAAGCTTCGAGCCGCATGCTGATCTGAGTCGCATCTGTGTGTGCTTGGATAATGAGGCGCAAGCGCAATTGCTCTCTACCTGCCCAGGAAGCAACATCCAAAGCCGTTTTCTCATCTGCCACTTTCCAGCGAAACCCGTCCGAGTAGAAACACCTCCTGTTCACTCCGAGCAGGCTCTGAGAGAAATCAAAGATATTTTTAAGACCCGGTTGTTCAACTCGCTTACTTTCCTTGTACTGCGAGGAAAGAGGAGGTTTTGTGTAATGTGTGCTGAGCCAACTTCTATAGATTTAATTGAAAAGGGATGTCTCCCACTCTCTCTTTACACACACACACACACCAAGTGAGTCATTTTGATGTAATAGCTCACTCGATCCAAGGACGTCTGGTTGTGCATTTAAGAGAGGCTGTTATGAAATGTCTGAGCTAGTGTGAGGATAAGGAGAAGGATTAGAGAGTTATAAAAAACAACCATGTTTTTATAACTACCTTTTTTTTTTGCTCTTTCTGACTCACAAAATCTTACTCTCACAAAATGTATCTTCTGCATTATTACTGAGCACAGCAAGCGTGTAAGAATGGAATAGATGCAGACCATCTCTCACCCCGTCACATTTAAATGAAATGTTAAACGGACGTCCAGACCACAGCAGTGGAAGATGAAGTGATTGTAATTCTAATCAAGAAATACATTTGAAAGATTGGTTGTATCAGCCTCATGCTTTCTTTTCCCATCTTTCCTAGACAACGACATGGAGGTTGCAGACGAGCAGCTGAAGGGAGGTGAGTGACAGAATATTTCATGGTTGCCTTTTCACCTTAACCGCCCCCACTTTTTTTTTCTTTTCTTTTTTTTTTACTGCACACACAACCCGAGTGAGTGGCAGAGCTTTGACTCGTGACAGTGATTTGCGAGTTTTTTTTCCCCTCTATGCAGCAGAGGAAATGTATGTTTATTCATTTGCTCACAAGTTGAATCACAATTTGACGCGTTGAAAATACTGTCGAAAATACTTCATGCCATTTAAGGTACAGTGCATTACAAGAGTTTATGTCCGCCGCTAATTCCCAGTGTCAATCTCTTCATCTAGCTCACTGGCACCATGCCTTCATACCACCTAAAGTGAGCGGGGAAAAAAAAAAAAATCTCACAGCAGCGTGTGCTAGGCTGCAGAACAAACGCAACCACCAGCGCATCGTGCTTTTTATCACCGCACTATCTTGGCAAGTGGCCTCTAGTGCCCAGATACTGCTTAACTACTGACATTTATCCACATGCTAATGTCCTAAATAAAGATGGCATCTACAAAAATTGCCGTGTACTAGTTACATAAACAAGTGAAACAAAGTTGATAAAGCTGAAATTAAGCCGAGTGTTGTTGCTCCTTTGGTCATTTCCTCCTTATGAATATGCGAGGGAAGTAGGTTTGATTGCTGTCTGTTGGTTAGCTGTCTGGTTTTGTTTGATTGTTCGCAATCATTTTCCTTTCAGTTTTGTGTCGCAAGAAGACAAGAAATGGTCAATGCCGAAGAAAAACTGAAAATTGAAGACTGTATTTTGTCTTTTCAAACTCTAAATCGCAACAGAGTCCCAGCTTCTTGAGTCCAACGAATGGCCCGCTAACATATGAGATAGATGAATACAAATGAAGAGTTAGAGGAATTGACTCTCTTTTTAACATTGGATGTGCAAGCTTTTCCCCTGCAGCACGATAAAAAGTAGTCCATATCTGTCCACTTATATGTACCATACATTATGCGTGATTCATGGCTGGTTGTTGTGTTTTAATGATGAACACTGGATGTTCATCAAAGAAAGCAAGACATTTCTGACACTTAATAATTCACCAAAAACCTTTCTACAGTTTGAGGTTTGGATTCAATGCCAACGATTGGTGACATCTTCTTCAAGGACATATAGTATTTGGTTGAGGGGAACTTGTCCTGACCTGATCTGTTATTTCATGATGGTTTCAAACCAGGTGTTACACCACACCCACTTCCAGCATGCGGCTATTTCAAAAAACAGTTCCCTGTCATGTCATATTGCCAACACTGTCCTGGTCCAGTTGGGCCTTTCTTTGACGGGCCTTTGCTCCTCTGCCAAGTGCTGGCGTTTTATTTTGCCCGATCAGCCAGAGTTTGACTCACTACTATGTGAAACCTATTCAAAGCTTTGAAAATGGCAGCCGAATGGCTCACGTTTGATGTCAGTTTTTTTTCCCTCCCAACTGTACTCCGGGGTCGCTCTCAAAGCCTCATATTGCCCCACAGGAGTCACTTTTTGCCAGGGTTATAGGGTTATAAAACAACAGCATGTAAAAGCAATTCACTCTCCCCTTCCCCTCTTGTACTGGGGTCAGCCTAAACAGCCTGCACAGATGAGCCAAGTTAGCATGCATTGTCTTTTATTGAGCACTCAGATGATTTGACAATCTGCAACCCGGGTCACTAAATCATGATTTCCTTGCAGATAACATGTCACCGTCTACGCGACCAACAGCTAAGGATGACGACGACAATAACAGAGGTACGTGTGAAGCATCCACATTTTGTCGCCCGATATTACTTGTATCACATGATTTCAAGACAACGGAGCTCAATATTTGGCAACATACTAAGAGCTTTTTAATGTTCATATTGTATTGCTTAACTGCACGAAAATTTCTACATTTTTACTGCAGCCCTGTTGTGCTGGTATGCCTGATACCGTGGCCACTGAGTGAATATGGATGTGTATTTGGAATCTGACTGCTATTATTGATGACTCATCATGGGCACATTTACATACAAAAAAAAAAGTTTTTTATTTGGCAAGCGCTTTCTTGTTAAGCATTCACTAGCCATGGTCAGCACTCCGTATTCCCAAGTTGCTCTTTGGGCAAATGAATACAGCATGAAGATCAGTCCTTTTCAAACGAATGTTTTCTGTGAGGCAAACTTGTTTAAGAAGCCATTATCTGGCTATTCCGCAGTTTCAGCCCCTTTGGATGTGTAATATTGAAACAATTATAGGCTTCTCCGATACGATGGACCAAAGATAATTAGATTCTTACACTGGAGGGTGTTAGTAGGCAATTAAAATGGTACACCATCCATTTGTCTTCAAGCCTAAAGGTTGCGGGGAATTTTTAAAGATAGCAGTCATGGTTGTTTTCCCTGGGGAAATGGCTCATCTCGCTGATTGTGGACGGCTGGACTAGATAGCGCAGTCACTTCAAGGGCGTCAATAATTCTGTGTTTTGAAACAAAGCGCGCTTTTGCTGCCTTTCTGCCTGCCTGCATTTCAATCTGCCTGTTCAGCATACATTTTCTATATCATCTTGCAGCAGAAACTCCAAAATGATTCGCAAATTCAATCAGCAGTATTAGGAGGGCATAAGTATTTTGTAATAATCTTTATAAATCCTAATTTATCAGGCCCGGCAGCTTAATAGTAACTAATCCATTCACAAAAGGTCCCGGCACAGCATTCGAGCATGGGAACACTCAGTCCTTGAGACAACCTCTCTCACAAGGGGGGGAATGGAATGATTTCATAGTGCCTCCACTGTAAAGGTTAGGTGTCGAGGCAGTGCATGGCGGGGATTAATCATAGAAAACACTCAGATGTCACAGATAATACGGAGGGTGTAAGAGATGCACATTAGGAATTAGAAAAAAAAATACCACGTGTCAGCTTTGTGATATTCAACGTTCAAGATCCGTGACCGTCTCAAACGACCAACAATTGCTTCCATTCAAAATGGAATGCACTTTATCTTGAGCCTCCAACGTATCGGTTACCGGTCCTATGTGGAGCACTTCTTTGAATAAATTACATTCTGTGGCAGCACTTGGCTGGAATGTGTCTGTCAATATGCCTCAGTGTGATGCATCGCACTCCTTGGGGGACTTTGTGCACCCCGCGCCACAGGTCAGCCATGAGAGGCTTTTAGCCGCTGTACACATGAAATGAAACCATTCAGGTTACCTCCAGTGTGCAATCTTTATTTAAAAAAAATGGTTAGTGGAGTGACACAAAATAGTCATTAAAAACAAGCACTATTATTACTGCAGAAGGTACAATGTGTGGGAGGGAAAATGAACGCAAGCATCATCGAAATGAATGTTCATCCTATTCTCATCAATTTAATTGGAAATAGGTTTTTCTTACGGACCTCATGTTCTCATTTGCCAAACAAAGCAAAAGAAGTGCTTTTGGTCATCCCAAAACCCATTCCTGCTGGGCCCTTTCAGTGTTTGTGAAATTCATTTTAAAAGTGTAATTCACGATCCTCAATAATCCTCATCTTTAAGCAAATTTATGTGCTATTGACGACCTGTAAAATGTTTCTTACATTTAAATGTTTGGGGGTGAGGGGGGTTTGCATACATAAGACAAGGCAAAAAAATGTTTCCCAAATATATAAAATTGGGAGAAACATGCATGCTAATGGAAACAATATTTTTTCTTGACTCGAATGGCCAACTTGTAAAAACAAAGGGCCAAAGATAAGTACTGAGGCTTTTGGGTTTTTTTCAATAGCGACATCACCTGAGTTGGCAAGCAGCCCCTCAGTGTTTACTATTTGGCAGCAGTGTGGTATTAGTGAGATTAGTGGGTGTCACAGGGCACAACAAAATGTGAACCTTGAGCCAGAAATCAATGTCTTGCTGGATGTGTTTATTTAGGTTGCTAAGGATTGCTGGTAAAAAGGCGAGGATGAAAGAGCAATGGTGCTGAGTGTGGACCGTACATGGAGAGGAATAACGATGAGTGGGCCGATGCTCAGCCACTCCACGGGCAATGCTGACAAACACGTGCAAAAAAATCCTTTCAATGTGAGCTTTTGGTCATCCCAGTAGCCTTCTTGCAAATGCCTCGTGGTTTTTTTTCTTGTATTTGCTCCAGTTGGCTTTAACAGGAGGGGTGGATGAGAGGGCAGTGGAAAGAATGCGTGTGATTCTCATTTATTGCCGAGTATGAGATCCATCCGGATACAGTATCCACTCTACTCAAGGACATAGAGCGAAGGTTGCATGTCACCTTTTAAATCATTCATGTTCTTGTAATACTTAACCCCATGGAGGCCGTAAATAAATCATCCACGTGCCTGTAAGACATGTTTTTGTTTTGTTTAAAAAAAAAAACACCGTGTGGCCGCTCACTTAAAACGATGGGAACATTGGGGAATGGTATTTAAAAAAATATCTCCTCATTCATGCTGAGTATTGAAGTGCGGGTTTGAGCGCAGAGGCTTTTTTTGTATGTAGCTGCTTACCAGTGGTGAAGTAGTTGGACTTGGATTCGCGATGAAAAAAGGGTTAAGTACACTTCAAGTGGACAAGAACGCTTGTGACAATGCTGCCACCTGCTGTTTGTAATGCCTGTGTGAGTCGCAACGTCGGGGGGGGGGGGGGGGGGGGATCTCGTTGTGGAGAGCCCTCCTTCTAATGGTCCTAATCTTGGAGCCATTATAAATCACAGCTGCCCTACATATGATATTTTGTCACCCTGTGCGTGGGGCATTACTTTGTGCAGATTGAGCACTGTTGTTCCCAATAAGATCAAAATAAATTCGTAAATCCAGTGGGGAAGGGTGTGGTGGTGAAATAGCATTTTCCCTCTTTCTTCGTCTGACTTGATGTTTGGGATCGCAAACTATAATTATGACAGTCATTCAGGCATTTTCAACGCAGTGTGAGACCTTTGTCTTCATCTTAACCTGCTTTTTCCCAGTAAGATATTCCTTTTGGCCCTCTCAGTGAGCCTCCATCTCCAAATGTCAGTCATGATTAATAGAAAAGGATTGTCATCGACTGCGTGTCACCAGTCGTCGGCGTGATGGACAGAGGCACTCGAGATAAACATGCAGCGATGCTCGAACTGGACTTTTCCCATTTAATAGAAGCTGACGTTTTTATTGTTCTGCGTGCATGGCAAAATTGGTGCAGATATGGCAAATGGTTTCTCTGTGCGGCTTGTTAAAAAAAAAAAAGCAATTACAGAAGCTGCACAGTAGCCATTGTGTGCAACATGTTCTCTTATTGGTGTCATGGCTTGCATTTACACGCGCTGCCAAATGTCATTGGTTTGCATACAGTGTGTGTGTGTGTGTGTGTGTGTGTGTGCGCGCGTGTGTGTGTGGGTAAAAACGCTGAAAACACATCCGTTCTTAACATCACATGGCGTGGGAAAAAATACTCTCATTAGGACAGGAATAGTATGAAAAATATATATTTGGTAGTTAACTCATTCACTCCCAAAGACGTCTTTTCAGACTTGGTCCAGAATTGGCTGGTACTGAATGAGTTAAAGTATGACGCTGCCCTGGAGCTGCACCGCTCGGTGGCTTCAATACTTCAATACTCCCTGTGAACCTGAACCGAAAAGCCATATGGGAAGTAGATGGATTGATGAAATAATAATGCATTTACAGTCCAGTTGAATGACCATGGAGTCAAAGTATATTAAAAATAGAAACACCTAAGTAATTTAGCTGCACCTACCCTACAAAAATCAAGTGAATGCATTTTTTTTATTCATTACACTCCTCTGAAGTAGGGGGACTATTTGAATCCTCACCCTACCCCGCAAAATTAAATTAGCACACACACACGTTGAGCATTTGATTTATGGGAGGAATATGTGTCCTCCGATCACAGTTAATTTAGAAAGAGTTGGTGAAGAATTCTGCACATCCTTTTGTTCGGTGGCACATGCCAAAGACAGCCCCATTCATGTTTCACCCTTCATAATGTCTGAAGTGAATCATAAGGCAATTTTTTTGTTGTTTTTCCAAAACTTTGACTTTGAGACGGATTTCAAAAGAGCTCCGTCGTTTTTTTGTATTGATGAGTGAAAAGTGGTCCAGTGTAAACTGCCACGAGATGAAAGACACGCAAGCTACACTGGAGGTTCATGATTTATTTCAAGGTTCAATATTCAATCTGAATCATTTATCAATACAAAATGTTTTCATCTTTGGTGTGTTTTTTCATTCTATGTGCGTGGCGTTCTCAAGTTCAAATGGTGAACATTTTCTCTCCTTTCCAGGAAAAGAAGAAGAAGGTGATGAAAACAAGGCTGACAGTGGTAATGTCACTTTACGGCTCATTAACATGCTCACAGCCCCTTGGCTCTGCCACTGTTTCTTGGTGTCATCAAAAATTGAATGTACTATTTGCTCCACTTCAGTCTTTCCATCCCGCATGCCAACACTAAAGAAGAAGGAAAAAAATCACTTGTCTTATCACAGATGCTTGGAACAAGGAAAATCCTTCAATTATGTATGGCTTTGGAAGTGACATTATTTTCCCGCTTTCTTTCTGTCACTTAATTTATGCATGCCTTTGTGGTTTCATTGCTCTCACGCTGCAGTGCAAAGACAAAGCGGCATAAAGCGATGGAATGAAAAAGCTGTTTTCGGTGATATCGAAAGACGAGTCGTTTTGACTCCGGGGCACAAATATTTTCTCCATTTTTGTTTCTACTACTCTTTGTTTCTAGATGCGGAAGGAATTGAAGATGTGGTGATGGAAAGTCAGAATCCAGGTATGGTACACTTGCAAAAAAAAAAACAAATAAATAAATATATTGTCTGCGGTGACGTTAATGAGCAGGTTTTGTCGCGAAGGACTTAATCACACACAAATAAATCTGGTCCAGCAGCTCCTAAAACAGGTTCACATGAATTCATTTCGTCTGCTTGTGGTTTGTGTGTTATAAAAAGAACAACCATGAACAGGGAGCAGGGAATATTTCTTTTTGTCTTGAATCTGAACTTTTCTACCTCCCAGTGTCATTAACATTCAGGATTGGCGTTGCTGTCAGGGAGCAGCCTTGAATTTCTTCTTATTTTATGTAAATCATATTCCATTGACAACATTTTGACAGGTGGAGCAGATAGTGTCTCCAAACATGTATTTTGAAGATTTTCAATAAGCGTGTTGTGGTAAATGCATCCCTGGCCTGCTATCCAAGGTCTGTAATTAACCTTCTTGGGAGCAACAAAGGGAAAAATACATGAAACAACAGCGGCAGACTAACATACCTGTAGCTCATGATTACATTGAGGGGAAAGAAAAAAAATACCTCTGGGCAGTTACTTTTCATGAACCGCCTTTTAGTTAGCCATCGGTTTTCCCCAATCTTTGAAGTCATCAACAACGCACATGGTTTCCCATTTGCGTTTGCAACCATTTTCACACATCTTGAATTGAAGCCTTGACTCACCTGAAATCTAAATGAATCCTTGAAAACCTTTCATGTGTTTTGTTGCTGGTCAAGATGAGGACGTGGCCCTTGAGGAACTGAGTCAAGAGGAAGATGAAAATAACAGTCAAGGCAAATGTGACGATATTGGAACCGAACAGAATAAACATGAAGACACAGTCAGTGAAAAGAAGGATAAAGAAGACGACAAAGGTACAGAGCCATTCTTGCATCCTTCCATTCCTGTGACAGCATAGTTGACCTAATCGGGGTCTCAGGTCAGCTGGAGCCTATCCCAGCTGATTTCGAGAAATTCGACACATTCCGTCCTACTCGCCAGCCAATCGCAGAGCGCACACCATCTCGTCCCAGAACAATTCACAGTCACATTCACACCTATGGATAATTTAGGATGTTAATGTAACCTAACATGCATCTTTTTGAAATGCGGGTGCACGCTTGAATAACGAGGGAAAACGGAGGCAAGAAAATATGCTAACCTGCTGCAGATAAGATTTGAATCCAGCGAGGCAGATGTGCAAACCAACATTATTAGCTTCATTCGAAATGGCAATTTACAATATTTGATTTCTGGGGAATTGCAATGAGATTCGAGATGAGATTATTTGATTGCAGCCTCGCAGGTATGACAACCCATCGCAGAAGATGCTGTTGGTAAAATGAATTAAAGACCTGTCTTGACCATTGTTTGCTTGTTTTTTCAGCAGAAGATGAGCGAAGTGCTGCAAAGACAGAAGAAAAAGAAACAAGCAAATCCACAGTGGAGATGCAAGGTAAAATATCTGTCTGTCTATCTATCCGTCCCTCCCTTGCACTTACAGAGAATGTATGTACAGTATTTAGTGAGGCAGATATTCAGATCCATGTCCATTTAATGCCTCCTGCCAGTAGCATTTCTGGTTTTGGGAGCAGTTTATTGCGCAGTGTGTTTGCACACATTGCCCTAACTCCAGAGCTTCTTTAGTTTCTTCCTGAAATGTTGTGGCGTGGAAGCAGCAGCGCCCTAATTGTATTTAGTCCATGTAGCCCCAAATTAAACCCAGTCTAAATTGAGTGTGGATGCTGTGACCACTATTGCATTAAGACAACTGTCTAAGTCACTCTTTCATTTTCTTTCTCACAATTTCGAGTGACGTTCAATTAATTTAGGGGCGAGAGTGAAACTTCCAGAAAGATGTGCTTGAGAGAGACTTCTCAATCCACTCTGAAAAGCCATCGGAATACCCCCCGTAAACACCACAAGCCTTTCCATCAGTGGAAAGCCACACTCCACCACGTTGATTGTGTCGCGACTTGCCTGCCACTGTCTGTCACTGTCAAGGGTTACTATGGGATGGCTGTGGCAGAGCAGTAAACAGTGGTCTCGTTCATGAATGCCGGCAGATTACATTTTGTGCAGAGTCTCCGCGACATCCCAAGTGCAAACTGGCGCTGATCTTGATTCTCACACAGAGCTGAGATTAGCCAAGTATTTATAAAATGGCCCTAATAAGTAAAATCAGGTTGCAGAATGAAAAAAAATCAATCCGTTGTCTCTGCTCTCAAATGCTTCTGGGCTTTTCTACTCAATATGCAGGAACCACATCCTGCTCAACTGTTAACTGTCAATCAAATACCACTACTATTGATGGAAGCAGTGTATACATCAGCCGTCGCCAACCTAATTCTAAGTAACTTCTGCTTGGGTGCTGATTAATGCAAAAGGCTACCAGTTTGATATGCACAAGTTAAAAAAAATAGCTCAAATTATCAGGTGTTAAACTCCTCCAGATCTCTCGCAGTAGCTTTTCTTCACGAATACGATAATACAAATGCTGACATTTGACATGCTATTTTTCCCCCTTTTGATTGTCGTTACCAAATGTACACCTGTGCTAGTGTGATTTAGAAAGAATAGCAACAACAAAATATCTGACACACCTTACTTGTAAGTGGAGCTACTTCTATTTTTGAACAATAACACGAAAAAGAAACGTGATCCCGCGGGCACCACGTTGGTGATACCCCGGTATACGTGAACTATGAAAACGATGGTAACTTACACAATGTGAAATCAGGTTTAGAGGCTTGGATTCAAAATGGAATGTTATGGTGGGTCATAATCATAAAATAAACTCATAATCCAGTTTATTCTCATTGACGGGGGCATATTGTGACTGCCAACTGTTCACCCAACAATAAATAGCCCTGGGCAGCTCAAGCTCTTCTATCGTGGCAAAGGGCCAACTCATGGGTAATTGAACACTCGAAATTGACCATAGGTGTGACCGTGTGTGTGAATGGTTGTTTGTCGACGTGTGCCCTGTGCTTGGCTGGCTACCAGCTCAAGGTGTACCCCGCCTAAACTGGGAAGACACCTTGTGTTGGCTCCACCACGCTCGTGACCCTCGAAGATAAGCACTTCAGAGAACGGATGTGCATATGTGGTGTGAGAGAGAGAGAGGGAATGTGGGAGAGAGAGGGAGAGGGAGAAAGAGCAAATGGGAGTGAGAAAGAGCGTGAGAGAGACACTTGAGAGAGAGAGAGAATCATACCTGTCAGACAAATGCTACACTAACTTTGTGATCGGTGGGGTAGAATTCTGTATCATGATACATTGTCTTCTCACCTTATAACTGATGAGACTTGAAAGCGCGTGGGAGGTTTGTCGATGGAAAGAGTTTGGAGCAAGTTTCATTCCAGGGTTCAGTGGACATCATTGCACATTTCCTCTTTGTCATTAGTGGTACCCTCCTAGCCTCCTGTGGTGGAATAAAAAATAAAAAAAAAGGCACAAGTCTATGCTGAAGTCTCTCATGACGTCTCTGATAATGACAATGATAATGATGCACAGTGATGCAATGATGCATTTCAAGCTTCTGACAGTTTGTTAATGGCTTTGTGGTTAATTGTTGGTATCAAGTGTCGAATTTGGATTCATATTTTTAATAAACGAGTCCTCCCTCTCCCCATGCAGTTTCTGCATTCGTCATATTTTAAAAGCTTTTCCCCACTGCCGTGCCCTAATATTTTTGCATTTCTCGCAGTGTTATTAAAAGAGTATTGCTAAATCTAAGTTCGAGTTGAGTTTGCTGCTTCAGTGTAACAGTCGACTAAAGCCGCGTAAGCATTTACGGGCAAATACGTTCCTTATTTAAACACGCCATAGCAATAAGCTTCTCGTGTGTACAAGGCATTGATCGCACTTTGTGAGGAGTGTTATAGACATTTCAAATAGCTCCTTTTGCATTTACACATTTGGATCCACTTTGTCTTTAACACCCTGCAGTTCTCACACAGCTCACGATTGCACATATGAAAGTGAGTATCACAGCTAAGAAGTTCAGTCCCAACTCACCTCCGCTTAATACCAAAGGGTGAAAATAGCTTCCTGTTCCTCTTCACCCTTGTCACTCTCCGAACCTGTTACCTTTCTAATCTGCATGTTTGCTTATTTTAGATGCCGATGTTGGACACAGATTTGTTACTTTTAAGGTTTATTTATATTTATTATTACTTTTAATATATATACTGTATTAGTACATGACATCTGTAAGGCTTTTGATATACAGTAACAAAATAGAAAGTGTAGTGAAAATATATGCTTAAGCAGAACGAGCCAAATTTAATGTCAGCAATACAAATGAACCAAGCAGGCATATTACAGCAAGGCACCGTCTGCAATGTGGGGATTTTATCGTGTGATAGAATATTCACATGGAGAAGAGATGTGTAAAGCGGTGGGCAGAGGAAATATTTTTGAGGTGCACGCTACATTATTTGAATTATATGTATTCAATATCACCTTCCACATGCAGGTAATGAGATTCTTAGCTCGATATTTGTGGTTAGAAAGGCTCACCAAATTGAATCAGAATCCAATCATCTTTTATTTATGAATATTCATCACATACTCTAAAAAGGGAATTGGAGGCTGCATTCTTATTGCCGATCTCTTCAGCCTTGTTCTGCTGAATTGTGAGTGGGCACCTGCTTCAATAAGCGCATGCAACACCCATAAATTGAAGCAAGACGCTCTTTGCCTTGAGCAAGGAATAAATAAATGTGAGTTGAGATCAAAATTGTTTTTCCTTCATGCATTGTGATTCTCTGTTAGAAGTCAATAGCCATTGTCTTTGTTTCGACGGTAAGATTTAATGGCAAGCCTCACGTGTGTATACCAATGGCATCATTGTTCTTCTGAATCAAAATTTGGAGCAGGTTTTTCCCCTCTGCATTTGACTGATAATCGTTCGAAAATCCTCAATAAATTTGGTAGTTTACAAGCTGATTTTTTTTTCCTTGTCTTTGACCTGAGTGGTTCCTGCATTCAGCTGCTTAACCGTTTACTGTTTTGTTTTGTCTTACCGGTATTTATTTTTTTAATCCTCCAAACAAGTATGCACCACACAGGTAACACAGCCGTTATGTCTGAATACTAAAAGTAGGAATATTTTCCTCTCCTGTTTTTGTGACTTTTTTTAAATGAAGGACATTTATGTTAGATTTGATATATTCCCAATTTATTTATTTATTTTCATTTATTTGAAGTGCTGCTGATGTAGTGACGTATGCTGGTAAAAACAGTTTGCAAGCTGCAGAAAGCCATTGGTAATGTAGTGGTTATAATACACAAAAAAGCGGCTGGACTACAATTGTTGGTTATTTTTTAAATGAATCATTTTTCTTTCTATCTGTCATTTCGGTTTCAGGCAGGGGTTTCAAACTAATGATTCTCGCAGGACACGTAGCTGTAGTTTCCCCCCGAGGGCCGTTAGGAATGAATCCATAGAAACATTTAATCCCCTCCACCATATTATTACAAGTAGACAACCGGTTGCAGGATAACTAGTTTTGAAATCAGAATTCAAAACTCAATGATAGTATATTTTTCAACGATTGTTCAAGACACTGTAACTATTGGTCAAGTCACTGTAAAGAGGGGTTTGGTAACATGACAATGCCCTCACCGTTGTTACATGTGACAATTTAAAAAATTGGTTTAGATTTTTACAAAAAATTATGGACATTGACACACTTGATTTGCTTTTGCGGTCCACATAAAGTGATGTGGAGGGCCCAATCTGGCCCCCGTGCCTTTTGTTTGTCTGTCCTTCATCAGTTTTTAATGCTGAAAGAGTCAGTATTGCTGTCTCACATCTTTGAATGACTTGCATTGTCTTCTTAAAGTGTAGCTTCAACTTTTAGGGGATCCATTTTGAATGAAGTATGTCCATTATAATAAACCGCCACATCTATGCGTTTTCTGTAAAGACTTAAACCACCAGATGGCAAATGCCCGAGAAAGAGAGAGCCAGCCAAATGGGCATAAGTGCGAGAGCACCGTTTTGTCAAACACATTGTTACAGATTTACATAATTTTATTTCTCATTCCACATACCGGTAATTTACATTCCTATCCATTCACATAGTGTCAATGTGTGTGTGTGTGTGTGTATACACACACACACATTATATTTATTTATTTATATATATATATATATATATATATATATATATATATATATATATATATATATATATATGTGTGTGTGTGTGTGTGTGTGT
Organism: Hippocampus zosterae; assembly: GCF_025434085.1. NCBI lineage: Eukaryota > Metazoa > Chordata > Actinopteri > Syngnathiformes > Syngnathidae > Hippocampus > Hippocampus zosterae. The sequence continues at coordinate 13,029,497 of NC_067461.1, read as the reverse complement.
GTGTGTGTGTGTGTGCAGGTGTGTGTATATAATATATATATACACACACACATATAATTATATATGTTCTTGAGGAGGAGCCTTGACAAGGTTGTGACTGGGTTCAATAGAAATAGACAGGCAGGAAACAGTCTGGAAAGCCAGACATGAGAGGCTCGTGAGGATAAAACTGGAGACAAAGACACCCCCGATCAGGCCAGAGGCACACCCGTTGTATTAGCCTCTCGGGGCCTGCTGCCGTCATTCCCTCAGCGTTGGAATTCTTCGTTATATTTTCTTTTGGGGTTTTTCCTCTCTCTCCTTGACTTATTGTGTTGTTAAATTTACAGCATAGTGCTCCTCGTTATCCATGCGCGCACACACTGTCAACAAAGTGTACAGTTTGAGTCTTGGTTTCATGACGCCAGTCTGTCTTATGTATGGACAGACTCTGTCCATACATGTGACAAATTCAAAATGGTAACTCTCCTACCAGATCTCATTGTAATGATGTCGGTGAGCACAAAACATGCTCGTCTTCCCCACTTAGCTGTTTGTCTTCCTTGTAAAATCCTTTCACAACAACGAAAGAGTGCATCAAATCATGGAGGCACCATAAATCTATTGTACCGCTAACTTATAAGAATCACTTTTATGCTTTAGTCGGGTCCTGTTATGTGAGGGGTGTTATTGATTGATTCAGTTTATACTTGACTCATTCTGAGCTAACATTTACAACAACAAGCTGACACAAAAGGCTCTCCGGAAATAGGGCAGGCTTGTTATTGATGTTAAGGTTCACTCAACTATGGCAGCCAGGTGAGTGTGTTTGCCTGCTCTTGTGTTGTATAGTCTCACACAGAGTTCTTCCTGTTTATAAGGAGATCATATTTTGTTTTGATTTGATTTGTCCAAAAAAAAAAAGCAGAGGGGGTGTTTCAATAATATCATACATGAATGGCCTTTTACTAGGATGTAAACGCCAAAACAAGTCAAGTAAAGTGTTCTTGATTCCCTTTAAAGCAGGCATGTCCAAAGTCCGGCCCGTGGGCCAAATCCGGCCCGCGGTCGAATTTCATCCGGCCCTCGGCCCCTGTCATAAAATCAGTGCCGTCTGGCCCGCAGGTTGGGCGCAATGGAACACGTGTTGCATTGACTGAGGTCTCGTAGACTGGTGAGTGATGTTTCATAGAGTACTGCTTCCCTCTAGTGGCTAAATGAGTAATAGCATTCACTAAATGAGTAATAGCATTTAGACACTAGAGGGCATCACTCATGAGTTAACAAGACATCACTCCGTGTTTATATTGACTGATATGTCATATTTCAAATGATCCTTGCAGTTGTGGAGATGTGTATTGCTTGTTCATTTCCCCGTTGTTCGAGTCAAAGGTTTTGTGACTATTGAAAAGTCATGGTGATACATTTTTTGTTTCAAATCAATTTGCACTCAGGAGACTTCTGTTTAAGAAAAAGTCAAGTGAATAAGCAGTTGCATGTGATATACCTGTTTCAAATGAACCAAAAGAAATTCTTAAGATTTTTGAAATTAAAATAAAAATGGAAATGTGAAACAGACTGGCTTACTAAAATTTGTTGAACAATATTGTTGTTCAATGTAAAGAATGTCAGCCAAGGTCGGCCCCCCGACATTTTACCACATAAAATCTGGCCCCCTTGGCAAAAAGTTTGGACACCCCTGCTTTAAAGCATATCAAAATAAAAGTTAAAATATATATGCTAAAGACATTGAACTTTCTCCTGACGTGCTTTAACACAGCCCTTTTATTTCGAGAGAGAAAAAAAAGGGTTTCCTCCAGGAAATTAGAAGCGGTATGGAGGCATACAATTGGTAACTTTGATTGTGGAATTTGAAGAGGCAAATTCTTTTTTGTATAATCTACAGTGGAAATACCCCTTCGATGCTATAGTCATTCAAAACTACATGCGGTAGGCCAACAGTAACTTCTCGAGAATAATGCACATTTTTTGTTCTGCTTAAAGGTGTCCCCTCATTCCTATATGGTATGGAATGTCAGTCCACAAAAAATGGACATGTGCAGTGAAAAGAGATCCCACTATTTGAAACGCTACAGTTACCCATAATATCTCTGTGCTTTTTTTTTTACATTTGTTGATTCGTCTCCAAAAGCAAACAGAATTTACGGATTAATTTCAAGTCTGAGTCTGTGGCCTTTTGTGGACAACAGAACACTGGTGACATAAATTTCGAGAGAGCAACATGGTCTTTCCCATGGCTAAGAGTTGCCAGCACACAATGAACTTTCAGCATAATATTATATAGTGCTGCACTCCTCGGGGAGGCAGATACTGCTGGCCGATGTCATGAGTCTGCCTGTATGTTTTATAGCTTTTTACGCTCTCACACTCTTTAAAATCCTGGAAGAGAAGCCCTGGTGGGGCATCTTGAGCACGGAGACGCGCCATAGTTCTTATCTTTCTGCGTTTTTAATGCAGCATTGAATTCCATTTGGCTCGGCTCTTCATTCTCAACTCTCTCTGATGCATGTTGTGTTCACTTGTTATGCTAATTTGCCCAAGCTGTGTTTGAAACCGGGACTATTCTATGCTTTGCAAAATACAGAAATCTGATCTCACTCTGTTGAAATCGTGCATAGCTGTGGTTATTTATGTTGAGATGGAGAATAGACGCATCCGGTGCACAAATTGTAAGAGATGTTTGGTCAGCTCTCTCGCTGAGAAAGCTGCCTCTAAGAAGGAAGGGTCACATTGGCTGCAGCTTTTTTTTTTCCAATTTCCCTTTTGAAGTTTCTTTTCTAATAAGCCCTCTTATCTCCATTCATCTGTTTGGTACACAAAAACGCCAAATGAATAAACTCCGAGCAGAGTGAGAATTTATCAGCCATTGAGAGATGCAGCAGATGTGTGCTTGAAACGTCTGGATCACATCTTTGTCATTCACCAGCGTGCGCGTCGACACAGGCACACGCGCACACACACCAACACTCTAAAAGCCGACACGAGCCCAAGACAGCATCTGAGTGATGTCTGTATGGGTTGCCTGTCTCCTGGAGGCAGGAGGAAAGAGTTGATGGAGCTGCGGCTCCAGATAGGAAAGGAAGTAAACCCCAAGTGAGATGCTGACTGACAACTGTTGTCTTTGGGAATAAAAGATCATAGTCAACATGATAAATCCGTCATTCTTTGGATTAAAAATGGCGTAACATTTTTAAACGCTGGCGCTCTTCATGTCTTCGTTCACTTGGAAAGCGCAGCATATGAGAAATGATGTGATCGTGATAGTGCAAAAGGCTATGGCGAAGAAGGCACCGAGAATGCCGAACACTAAGGGTGAGCTGAAATAAAACGGTAGGAGTGACAGATTTACATTTTATGAAAATCAATAGGGGCAAGAGAGAATATTATTTCAGAAGTGCCGGTAGACGTGTGTTTGCAGCTCGTGTCTGCCATGCTTGTGTAGTTTGTTGTGACACGACTTCTCAAGTGTGTCACTGTGGGCTTGTGTATATCTGCTGGTTAGATTTTTCACTAAATGAATATGCATGTTGGTGGCACAGTTAGCATGCTATACAGTCTAAAAGTTCTCGGTTCAAATCGCATCAAGGGATCAATGTATGTGGAGTCTGCATGTTCTCCCTGTGCTTGCATCGCTTTCAGTTCATTTGAGGACTCTTATTAAACCTTTTTGTGATTGTGGTGTATTACATTAATCTGGCATCCGTGCTTGATCATGATTAGTGTGAATGATTTCACCATTGACTTCCTCCCAGCTCCTTTCCTGTCAGGCAGAAAATGATGTAAAATATTTCAGGTTGTCTTTCATTGCGGGAATTGAACCTGCTCTTTTGAAAACCACTCACTAAACATGTCAGAAAAGTGTCGAGGTTGGCTACTTGACTATAATGTATTTTGGGCCGGGGCATCGGAAATATGGTTTCAAAATGATGAACTATAATTTTGAGGCATCCATTTTTGTGTCGACCGAGTCCGTTGACTTCTTTCCCCCAGCTCAAGAGCAATGAACAATGAATGTTGACGCCACATATTATTTCTATATACAAGAATAAAAGGCAATCAGCACTTTCGGATCTTTTCCAGAACATAAGCCTCAATGGGCTTCATGGTTAAAACTGTGAGATGTTCTCATTGCTAAACATGTTTTGGCGTGTAATGGGGCACATCGCAATGCTGAGAGAGGCCAATGCCATCAGGTTTGCTCTGATTTACCTGGTGTGAAACAGTATTTAATTCAATACACCTGGATATCAAGAGCCAAAGTCTGCCCAGTGAGAATTGCTCTGAGCGTCGCTGTCTCCGCCAGCTTGCCACCTTCTCCTGTGCATCCCGGTGCCATCTGGTCCCCAGGTAAACACTGCACAACACACAGCAGCAGCCTCTTAAAGTGCTGTGGAAGAAAATGGGATTCAGCGCAGCCATTACTCTCATAATATGCTTGGGTACATCCTTAGATGTACCCGTTGTTGACAGCATATTCTCACCAGTGATGGAAAGGCTTTTTTGAAGTAACGGGTTGCAGGCTCTCAGAACTTGGATTGTAATGTGTTTAAAACAATCCAAAAATCACCAAGCTCTCGCATACTTAGCTGTTGTTCATTAGGCTAGCTATGTACGCCGGGTTTCAAAGGTTTATATAGGTCTATTGTGTTTTAGCTATTGTACAGCAGTAGTGTAGACCTGCAAAAAATGTTCGCGTATAAGTCTCGGAAAAGTTGTATTCATGTGTTTCTTAGCTCACTGCAACTTTTTCTCGTTGTGAGTGTTGGTTAGCGGTGGTGAAATGTTGCATGTCTGCAAGGCTTTGGAGTGTGCTGAACCGTCAGCTTCAAACACCTGCCGCATGATCTCTATTTAAAAAAAAAAAGAATATTTTAACTTTTATCTGGGCTCTTTTGTCACACACCTGTCTGAGATTTATTTCAGTGATTTACATGCAGGAGAAACAACATATGGCAAAACTCGTGGATATTCCTTGTGTCCGTTTGATCTGGTGGATGTGACTTTCAAATTCTTCCTCCTGCCTGCTTTTGTCTGAAATGTTGTCTTCCCAAAAAATGTGATGAATCTCCAGGGAGTGCAGATGGAAGCGTAATGTTGATTCCGAAATCTTGATGGACAGGCAAAATGTGAAAATGGCTGGCTATAGAAGTCATTTGTCATGAGTCTCGCAAATCAATTGGGAGAAATTAAGTGTTCTCTTGCCGTCTATAATAGACCACTTGCTGACAGCTGCCACTGTAACAAGATAGTCAATGTTATTCACTCTCTGTGGTTTTAATATCATAACTGTTTAGTGCATGTTTCTCTTGAGGTCTGCCAATTAAGCTGCCCCATGGCTGACCTTTGTGGTGATGGGCAGGACTTTACCAGCGCTCCAATTTTTTCTTCTTTTTTTTTTCCCCCCAGTCGAGACAAGCACTTTGATTACCGGTACACTGACTGCTTCATTGCACGATTTCCTGTGGAAAGCCAGGCGCTGCCCAGAGGAGGCATCACTCCCTAACTGCAAATGAAGGCCTGCGCTGCAGCCTCTTGTCACACATACAAACATTCCCTTTTTCCACATCCATCCCTGTGGTGTATTCGATTAAGGCGGTGCAAGTTTTTCATTACCTCTGCGTCAAATTAAGCACAGCTCCGACCGTCACCGGTTTGGTGTAGTAAGCCACAATCGCGATTGAAGAACGAGCATTGAGCTTTCTACAGCAAGTGTGGTTAAAGTGTAAAGATGATGTAAAGTTATTCAGCAAGTGATGAGAGAAGAGCCGGTCACCACTGACAGCAGGTATGTAGGTCACACAGGGGGAGTTGTCTTCTGCATCCCCCGCCCTCTTCTGTGTCTATTTTTGTGTCATCTCCTCCACCTCTCTTCGTTCTTCACTTAATCCGGTATTCACTCACGGCATCTCACCTCCGCCTAACTCTTGAATGTTCATCCACAGTGGCCGCCTCACACTGTTTGGACTGCAGATTAAAAATGACGTGAAAGAGAAATCAACACATCCAGGAGAGACACTTGAGCAAACATCAATGGTCATTTGTTTTCCCGATCTTACGCACAATATGTCGTCAACGTTGTCTTCTTACCGGCCTTCCAGTCACTGACATTTTCTCTTTGCTTTTGCCCAACACAAAGCAGATGGTGTCCTGTCCTGTTGGCTGAGTCATTCCAAAGACTCCTCTTGTCAGGCAATGCCAAAGCACTTATACTGAGTTTGGGCCTTTTCAGTTTGTTTACAGGACCCTAGACCAATTCGGAGCCGCAGCAGCGCAGTCGCTGTTGCAAGGTTACTCAAACCCACAGGGGAGCACAATGTTACTTAGTGTTCACAACGCCTCGGCCTTTCTTTTGGAGAAGAACGGCCGAATATCAATGAAAGCTCTTGTCTTCGGAGGTGGATAGCCAAGAGAGGGGCAGTCTTGAGGTTTACAAAGCAAGCTTGTTTTCATCTCCTGAGCCTTTAGGTCACATCTCAGTGCTCCTTAATTGGCTCAGATTGCCAGAGAGTGTTCTATCCTAAAGCAAAGAAAACTCTAGCTATGAAGCGTTTACCCCCCTTGGACACAAGCTATTTTTCACCCTCTTGTTTGGAGAACAGAGGCTCATACAGCTAAGCTATTTGCACGAGCTTCCACAACAAATGGAACATTAACATATGAAAATGGAATTCTTTCCACATTTACCCGCTCATTAATTCTTTTGGTTTAGAAGTTGTTGAGGCCCACCAATTCTTGTTTAGCTTAAGGTGGAAGATGTATTTAATTATCTTTGCATTAGGGCACATCAGGCCCTCAGCTATTCGTCCATGCAAAGTTTAATGAGGGTTTTTTTTCCCTCCATGCTTGTTTAATATACATGGCCTTGGACAGACCAGGACCAATTTACTCCTAGGCCACCTACTTTGTTCTCGGAATATATTTCCTTTTTCAGCCAGTACAAGCACTCAAAAACACTGTGATGCTGACCTTGACATTTTCTTCCCTTATTCTCTCAAAATGAAGTGCTGTTGGGCAAGCAATGGCCTTCCATCTGCTTCATGAAAGCTGCAAAACTTTAAGCTCTTCATCAGATAATCAGCTTAAGAAAATGCAGCAATGAAAGTGATTCGCTCCATAATTGATTTTCAAGTGTGATCTGCTTCGTTTTGGCTTCTGATGCTTCAAATAGTTGAAGAATTAGCTGCGGTCATTAAATCTTTCTGCCAACATTGAGTCCTTCACTGAGGTAATGACAGGTTATATCCATACCAGGTGTTTAGGCGTGCCAACATTTGTGAGAGTTAAGGACATCATGGTTGGATCATATTTTGTGTCAACTTTGAACTGGCTGTTTTTCGTAGTTTTCTCAGTGAGGTTACATTTGGTGAGGACAGCAGAGGCTGTTTCTTTCCCAGTAACAAACCCGATTCGTTTCCTAGAAATCTGTGGCATGCTGCATTGCGATAATCTTCCATTGCCTTTCATCAGCCTTTTATAAGTAGGAGAGAGCAAATTGATGGTAAATTTGTTGCAGCAGTTCTGTGATCCCGGTAACTATCTTTTCTGGGTCGAGTCATCATCTCTCATCGTCTTTGCTCCTTGCAATACAGTGTCTACTTCTGCTTTTATCAAATTTTCAAGATCTTGCTAAGCTGCTTTTCCAACCTTTATTTTTCTTAATGGCTACTTTGATTATGAGCTGTTTCAAGTGCCTCGGGAAATTATTCCGAAAGAGGTTGCCATATAGTGTCTGAGCCAATGAGTCGCTTGTCATATTCTGTCCATCCATCCTTTGATTGTATCAGCTTCAAAAAGCACCTTGACATTGTTGTCTTTGATGGCAGTGCTCACTTGTAGTCATATTTTTCCACAAATGTACGTAATAAGCAAGAGATTTGGTGTCCCTACACTTTAATGACCTGCCTGTGCAATCTGTAACAATTTGCTTGCCGACTTTATGTCCTGATGAATTTGCACGGGGTTCTGTTTTCTTCCTTTGGCCACCAGGTGAGGACCATGTATGTAACTAATTCCATCTACGCTGAAAGCCGTTCACAGCAACTACCTTGTTATGACTGCGCCAATTAAGAAGTAGTTGCCCCCGGTCATGACCTTCCCCACAGCCATATTCAGATAGCGCTGACCTAAGCCAGTAGTTTCTCCGGTGACTCGCTTCTCATATTTAGTATTGCTCCCTGGACTGTCTCCACAATATTCTGAACAAAATAAACCATCTTTCACACACATGAGAATTGCAGGCTAAATAATTTGCTGGGGCACAAATTGCTCCAGATCAATCTGTAGGACCTCTTCTTCATCAGTCTGATTAAGAAGAGGTCAGATCCTCTAGATTGCATCTCTTTCCACTCTACTGACAAATGCCAAACGCAACCCTTAGGGCCCACAGTGTTTTATGGTGCAGACCAACTCGCCAATCGCATTTTACAATCGGTCATAACGGTTTCTTGTGTGCATTTTGAATGCTAGTCTGGGGCAGACTAAACCCACACACAAGTAATAATTGCACCTTCTTTTGACAGTGGAATAGCGGTGATGCTAAGAGCCAAGTTGAGCCCATTAGGTGTTGTGGAAAAGGGGCAAAATTACGTCAGAGGTTGATAACCCACGAGGTGAGCGGAACGGTGCTCAACTGCTGATCCGAAACAAAACTACAATATTTTGGGGGAGGAATATTGTTGTAATATTGAGTTGGTGTTGGGAAATATTTGCAATACTGGAAACTTTCCATTTTGGGTGCATGCAATACTGTGGTTGCAATGCAAGCATGCTGATACCTCTTGTTGCCAGCTCTTGTCCAATAAACAAATGGAAGGTGGGCTCGGTGTCATACTTGTCCACGTATAAGGATGACTTAAACCCAGCTCATTTCCTTCCTCGTCTTATGCATGCAAATAGCGTGCACTTAAGGTGCTGATTGATTTTATATTGTGGTTGTTTTCCGTGTGAGCGTCGACTCGTTCATACTCAAATCACTCATCTTTGTAAAATTTGTTTTCACAATGTCCGTCAGCAGAGCCTCGGATTAACTCAAATTCTTTCATCGTGCATACGAGTCATTTGCATACCAAAAAGGAAAAAGTGAGACACTTTCAAGTACCCCTCAGGGTCCTTGGTCGGAGCGTTTGGAACCGCTCGTGTAAGCGGTCTCGGTTCCTGCTGAGGGAGTCAATTCTGTCTACTGTTTTTGTTAGCAGCCCTCAGTGGAGTGGGCCTTCCCTTCACGAAAACCTTGAAGGGGACTGTCGTTTGTCCCCCCTCCACACCAACGCCCATGTTTATGTGTTTACCACAATGCACACACATACTCCCCTAAATTGATGGGCTTTTCACTGTCAGCACACATTGGAGTGAAATTATTAGACAAAACCAGACTAATGTTTCCTTAAGGAGACCCAGGTTCATCAGGCCGCAATGAAATTGTGACATTTTTCCTTTGCTTCAATCGCTAATTGGTAGTCGGAAAGGAGATTCTATGACAGCAGTATTGTGTCTGCTCAAACAAAGCAGAAGCATCTGGAATGAGGCCAGTGCTTCAGTGAGCTCCTGCTGCTGAACACAATGCTGTTGCTATGATGCTATGCTAGCAAGGATAATAAGGCAGACTTGAAAGAAGCTCTCTTCCCACACACCTCACAATATCCTCATTTCACCAACAAGCCATCTGAATTGTGAAATGTCGATGTTTGGAATTAATGGGAGAAAAAAAATGTAAATGTGTTCTATTAATAATTTATGATGACTATTGGCTGAGTTTGGTTGATTCTTATTCCTACTGTGTGTGAACACATTAACATTTTTTGACAGCAAGCTATGAGGCATATTAGAAGTAAATCTTCTCCTGTGATATATTAATATGCATCAACCGGGCACAACATGAGGGAGACTTGCTGGTTGCTAGATCTCATGCAAGAACGGTATGCATAAACTTTCCAGAGATGACAAAGATCTGAATGCTCATTTTTGTTTGACACTCTTCAAAGAAGTATTGATTTCACAGTAGGTTTGTTTTTCTGGCTGTGCAGAGGTATCGGACTGCACAGCCCCATGTCCGTTTTTCATACAGTAGTCCCGCTGTCAGGTTTACATTTTATATTTTTAAATTGGTACATCACTGACAGAGCGAGGCAATCAAAGCTCGGCATTATTGTATTTAAAAGATGAATTTGTCCTTTTGATATAAATGTAGGCCTATCTCTGGTCGTAAATCTTAATTATTTGTGCATGTAGTAACGGTGTTGTCGAACGTTAATGAACTAACTTTAAAATAGATGCAGATAAGACAAATTCTACACTAATTTGTTTCATGTAAAAAAATGAAAACTAACAAGCAAACCGGTTAGCACATTTGCCTCAAGGGCCGAGAGGTTTTGAGTTTGAATTTTGGTTCATTTTTTTTCCCCTCCACGTGCTTGTCTTGGTTCTCTCCGATGACACCCTTATTAGCTGAAGAGTAAAAGTGTAAATGTGGCCACGAGCAGTTGTTTTTCTATCCATCCCTGTGAATGTCTGGGCACCCTTCTATGGTGTAACCGTCATCTTACCTGAAGTCAGCTGGGATAGTCTGCAGCTCACTTATGATCCTAATAAGAACAAGTTGTACAGAAAATGGATGTATGGGTCTCAAACACTTTTGTCTCTTTCTTGTCAGAATATACCCAATAAATAAATGTGTTATAAGGAAGTGTACCTTGATGCCAAATGTGGTCAATTTTGTTGTTTTGGGCTTAACTGCAAATAGAGGTACATACAGTATGTTAAAAGTAGAGCTCTCACAGTAATTGCTGCTTGGATGGCCATTTATTGTGCCTTTTTTTCTTTTTTAATTAAAAACTCATTCACTCCCAAAGACATATTTATATGTCTTTTCACACTCCACACATTCAACCAAAGATCCTTTTTTTTTCTCCAAGACTTAGGGTAAAAAAAAAAAGGGGGGGGGGGTCTAGAATTGGCTGGTACGGAATGAGTTACCTTTTTTAACCTCCTTTTATGCATTGACACTTCATTTCCAGAACCTCAGCACTTAACTTTGTTTGTAGATGCTTTTATCCCCTCAGGGCAATTCTGTGCCTTGAGAGGAATCACACACTCACACACAGACCATTGCTTCATCCTTCCTACCGTTAGTCTAACAGGGATTAGAAACTTCACTTCAGATAGTTGCATCAGATAACCATTCTGTCTTGGAGAAAACTATTTTTTGAGTCAGCATAAGAGACGAATGGAATCAGAAAGGTGAAGATTTCCAGAGAACAGAAGGCGGAATGTCAAACAGTGATGTAACCTTAGCACTGAAAGCAAATTAACGCCACAAAAAAAGGCATTGTATTACAGTTTACATTGAACTCCATGCATCATCCTAGGTCATTACCACAGGTCGCAACCTCTTTTACCAGCGTCACTACTTGCGTGTCTTTTGGCGAGCATCTGACCTTTACTGCAGGCTGCAGAATGTTTTCAATTCTAGCTATTCGTTCGTAGCCAAGCGGTTGTATTTCACGCTGCTGCTGGGCCGCCAGGCCGCCGGGGGAGAGCGGGTATTTTTATGGCGTGCTTTGTTTGCCTGATTGTTGTTGCAAAAGAGGAAAGCGGAGAGGTTTGCTCGGGGAGTGAGGAAGAAGGAAGGAGTTGTGTGACTACAGAGATAACAGGCCGTATAGAGAATGCGGAAGGAGGTTTAGTGTGGGAGGGGTGGTTTTCGGGCTGCCTTACAGGGATGGCAGTTTGTAATTAATTTTGCACGAATCTCTCTCCCTTCTAGCCTATGTTTTTCTCTCTCTTTTTAATTTTTTATTTTATTGTTTTTGAAGTGCAACTCAAGAGGCACTGAATTTCCAGGCATGCGAGACCATTAAGCAGAGCTGTTAAACATGTAGTATCATGGCATTATGCAACTACTTAGATGTTTATGAATTATATCTACAACTCAGATGTGCTTCCCATTGCAGTTGTCTCTGAGACCGCCATACCTGGCACCAGCACTGGAGGTGAGCAAATCACTTGTTTCTCCATCCTGCCCCCTGTTGTTAAAGTAATGTATTGCAGGAACTCACTGCCCATTTTCTTTCCTCTGTTACACCTTTTTGGGTGGGGGGCGTCCCTCAAACATAACCAATCACAATTTCTATTAGACAAGAAGCAAGTAACAGAACAGATGTTGATCGGCAAAATCAAAAGAATATTTAGCATGATTATTGATATGGCTTACATTCAAACATATGTGGGAAAATGGGCTATCATCCGATGAAACCAAGGTTTAACTTTTAAGTCAAAATTTCAAACGGTATGAATGGTCAAACACAACTCTGCTGATCATCAAAAAGAGACCAAATGCACAGTGAAACATTGTGATGGCATTTTGTTTGTCTGCTGGAATCGAGGCAAGCCAGTTGGTCAAGGTGAAGGGAGTTGGGAACACAAATATCTATTATTAACACAAAAGATCCAGGCTTCTGCTAAAAAAGCCAAATAAAGGAATAGCCTCTTAGAACATTTGAATTTTATAAGAAGTCATTTCGTTTTCCAACCGTGGCCAATGTGTACTGACTCCCATTTTGCATGAGTTGGGATTTGTTAATTACAGAGAGCCACTGCCCCAGTTATTTGTGAGTGTCAACAACATTATCTCCATTTATTTTACTCATCCTCTTTTATAGAATGTTTTTGTTTTGTTTTTCAATTGAGTTTGTGTTTTATACATTACATAAATTGTGTTTCTTACCACAGCAATCTGGCATTGGAACAGCAGTGTTCATTTCATCTTGATAACTTTTTTACTCCAAATTTTAAATCAAATTTTATGGGCCGTCCAACCAAAAAAAGTTGGCTTATGTCATTTTTGCCTGTACAGCTACCATCACAATGTTGAAGACGCAACATATTCTTGTCTTTCTCAAGCGTTCACACTCTGCCTTCTGTTGTCTTTCTCTCTTTTCATGCCCACTTCCTTTTTACTTTAGTGGGAATAAAAGATCATGTTGAGAGTTCAGGGGAACACAAATCCATTTTGACTGACAGCATGAAGTCCAAAGGTAAGGAAAAATACAGCGGATGCATTGCCGTTTATTCAGAATGCTACAAAAGGATGCGTACGAGAGGCCACAGCTGCTCAATTAAAATTCACTCCTGAGGTTGAGCTTTCCTCGGAGTCGCGTAGCCAAATCTGTCGAGCCACGCCGTGCATCCAAGTGCGACACGGCTTCGCCCTCCTCGTCTCTCTGCTGTCTCTCCCGCCGAGCTCATGCTCTCCTCCCCATCTGTCTCCATCTCTTCGTCTTAGCAGGCAAAGACATCAGGCAGACAGTCCTTACGTGCTGCCTTCAGGGCCAAATGCATTTGTAAATGCACCCCCGCACCCCACCACAACTCCATCTCAGGTCTGCAGCTATGACCCTGGTATTTTGGTATAAATGTGTCAGCACGTCTATGGAGATTGAGTGTGATAAATGGCCTGCAAACTCCACGATCAGACATTCAATAAATCAAGTGTGCAATACATATTATTCCAAGGAGCAGACAAGACAGACCGCAGAGACGATAATCATGCAAATAAATCATATTTGGTAAGAATACCACGCAGTTATTCTCAGGTGCCCACTGAGATTTGGGCATAATAACAGGGCATGTAATTTGAATGAAGCAGTTCTTCCAGAATACGAAGAATGTGGGTGTTCTTCATTTCTTCTTTTTTTTTCATGTCAATAATGGGAAACGTGTTTTGATCAGAATCCATTTCCAAGGGAAATAAATCTTAAGCAACCACCGTGAACTGTTACTTTGGCTTAAATCAATAAAGCAGGACAGTAGCATCCCGCAAAAAAGAAAGCACAGAAAAACAGGTTATTGTCGGTAAAAGGGTTTCAGAACTAAAGCTTGCTTTTGAATTAGACATCATGCAATATTCTGATTTTTATTTTTTGGTGTCTATTCATTTTTAAAGACCACTTGTCAGGTCAGAGGACACTGACCTTGGGTCCCAATTTCTATAGGAGCACATCCCAAAGGTGCTGTTTAGCCTTGTGATGACTTCAAATTCATCCATACCAAACCCATCCCAGCATTCATTTATCAATGTCAGAATTGAATGAATACATCTTCTCTTTGTATAATAATTTGATTATTCAAGTCAAGTCAAGTCAACAGTATTTAGCACTTTCAAACAGCCATCACTGCGTACAAAGTGCTGTACATGGAGCGATTTAACATGCACAATAAACAGTAATACAAATCGGTAATAAAGGCGGTAGAAAGCACCAAGCAGTAAAATCAAGAACAAATCTAAGTCATGCTGAGTCGAACGCCAAAGAATACAAGTGAGTTTTGAGGAGGGCTTTGAAGATGGGCAGCGAGGAGGCTTGCCGAATGTTCAGTGGGAGGTCATTCCAGAGAGAGGGACCAGCAACAGAAAAGGCTCGATCCCCTCTGAGCCTCAGTTTAGTTCTTGGTACTTCTAACAAAGACTGGTCCACAGACCTGAGGCGACCGGGCAGGTGTGTAGGGGCGGATGAGCTCAGAGAGGTAAAGTGGCGCGAGATTATTTAGAGATTTGAAAACAAAGAGGAGGATCTTGAAAATAACTCTGATTTCAATTGATTGAGACGGTGTTTCATACCAAACAAAACGTTCTGAAAAAGTGTGAGTCATTATCAGTGACGATGCCGACCTTTTCAATGCGACTTTTAATGAATGTAGCAGCCACTTTTATTTGGATAGATTTTCTCAAGATCGTCAGACCTCAAAACAAAAGGGAAGCGCCGATGTACACAACGTATATCTAAATGAATCTTGGAACCATAAACAAAACCCTGCCAAAATCCTAATTCGGAAAATAACTTGACTTTCTCTGTGTGTAGATGCTGCTGAGAAGAAAGAATGACCGCCTGAGGGAAGGACAATCAACCTCATCTGACAGCCAGCAAACTGAGTGAAGGCCATTCACGAGAGAATCAGACATGCCCAACGGCGGTTCGGGTGCTGTCACAGGTTCAGGACATCCCGTCGTTCACATTTCCAGCTTTGTTTTGCCCTGTTCTTATTTGTTAATGCGACCCCGAGCCCTAACGTTATGTGCGTCCAAAACCTTCCGGGGTGGACTTGAACATATCAAGGAGAAAACATGAGCCATACCTCACTGTGTCATAACGTTTCAAGCGGGCCAGTTGAATGCAATGAGATGAAGCGAGTCTCTTTCTTGGAGCCACGCCCATGAGGTCAGCACGCTATAAGTCGGGCTCACATATCAGTGAAGTTTAGTTCATTCAAGTCAAATGTCTTTGCTTCAAGTTATCGTGATCGAGGCCAAGGTTTCTCTTTCACCCGCTTTGATTAAAACTGCTCCTAAACCTTTTTTTTTAACTTCTCAAAACCCACACAGGATAAACGTTGATTGTCTTCTAACAAATGGACTCGCCATCTCCCTTTCCCGCCTCTGACACAACCCCCCTTCCGACTTTAACCTTTTCTTCACCATTCTCTGTGCATGCCAGCAAATTACTTTGACACAAACGAGTCATCTCTGCTTGTCTCCTTTTCAGATTGTCAAATATTTGTGGAAGAATCTGCCTTATTTTGCATCAAACGTGCAATCGATTATCACACGGTTAAGGAGATGATCCGGATATTATTTGATTTCATTTTCATTTTTATTCGATTTCATTTTATCATCGAAGTCATGAAAAGGCTACTTACTACCTGTTGATTGTTCTCAAGCTTATTCAAAAAATTTTTTTTTCTCGATGTTCTTCATGGCTCCCATTCGGCGATGCCACAGTGAAGATCAAATGGGTTAGAGTTCTAAGAAATATTGCCTTCATACTTTGGTGTTTGCATTGATAAAATATAACTAAAAGAATTAATAAAGATTGAAATGGGAGTTGTCTTACATTTTTGAATGCCACACATCTAATTTTGCCTGATGACAGGATCTCATGTTTTATTTAATTCCGATTGCATCAGGCGCAGTTAACATTACCTCAGCTCATACATTATACGCGAGCCGCTGTAACAGAGCAATCAGTCGGGCGTCTCTGGGCAGACGGGAATAATTAGTGCGTCCTGTGATCTCCTGCACGCTACCTCTCAGGCGTCCCCCTGAATCAAATGAGACGAGTTGTGTGACAGACCTCCTCACCTCAGAAACCCGCAGAGAAACTCCAGCAAGTCTTGATGCGAGCGTCTCCCGTACTTGCGCTTCACACCAACGAGGTTGCCGTGCCATCCGTCTAAAGGAGAATAGCTTCTGTTTTGTTTGCATGTGTACTTTCTTCACTTGCCATTTTGGCACCTGCATTGCGCGGGCAGGTCAAGGGAATGAAGCTTCCAGTTTGAAGAGAACCCATTGAGAAACTGTTGAAAAAGTACAAGTAGCTCGCTCGCCGGGTTCACCCTAAAGTTCATTTATAATAATGGCACATCAAGTTGGGATTTCCAGCTTGAATAACGCTGGCACACAAAAAAAAGGCCACATGATGAGATGCACATCCGTTACTAAACTAACATTCACTCTTGAGCAGTAAAAAGCATACGTACGTAGAATCGCTCCGCTCACGTTACTTTTCTTATTTCTTATTTCTTTTTTTTTTTTGGTGACGCTCCAGATTCAAGCAGGAGGGCGAAAACAAGACAAATTATAACTCAACAAGCATGTCACACACCTTGTAACCCCCATACTAAACGTGACGAACACACACTTCTACCCCACGCTCCTCTCAAAATAAGTCGGCCTTCTTTGATGAGAATGTTTCCATTTACAGTACATTCATCCAATAGAACATATGGTTTGAAAAACAGAAAAAAAAAGAAAAACACGGTCCTTGAATGACAAAAATATTTCAGTCAAGCAAAAAGCAGGTAATCGCGTATTATAAAGACATGAAGGACTTTTCCAGGAATATTCAGCATTGTGAAGTGCTTCAATGCAGAATTTTGTGTTTCAGTGAATTTCAGTGACTTCCGAAAAACAACGTTGAACCTGCTCACTCGCTTTCTCTGCGAGGTCAGAAATTGATCAAAAATCATATTCAACCCAAACTTCAACATTCAAACTATATCTTTTTTCTTACTATATATATATATTCATTCATCTTCCGTACCGCTTGATCCTCACTAGGGTCGCGGGGGGTGCTGGAGCCCATCCCAGCCGTCTCCGGGCAGTAGGCGGGGGACACCCTGAATCGGTTGCCAGCCAATCGCAGGGCACACAGAAACAAACAACCATTCGCACTCACACTCACACCTAGGGACAATTTAGAGTGTTCAATCAGCCTGCCACGCATGTTTTTGGAATGTGGGAGGAAACCGGAGCACCCGGAGAAAACCCACGCAGGCCCGGGGAGAACATGCAAACTCCACACAGGGAGGCCGGAGCTGGAATCGAACCCGGTACCTCTGCACTGTGAAGCCGACGTGCTAACCACTTGGCTACCGGGCCGCCCTATATATATATATATATGCACTTTTGCAGCCTGTTAACTATCGTAGCTCACACGTCCCATTTTAAAGTGCTTCCCTGGGCCCTCCTAGATTCCTATTCTTTGCCAGTGCCCTCTGTGAATTGTACACGAAGCAAACTGAATGAAAATAATGACGATAAAAGATAGAGCGCAACAGCTCTGATCACAAGCTGCAATTGCAGACTGCTGAGAGCTAACAACTTCCGGTGATGTAATCACGCGCCATTGTAAATTCAAGATTTACCTGCTTTATTTTATTTTTTAAATATATTTTTTGTAAAAATGAAACTGATAGGATGATTAGGATGCAGCGTACATTAACGCAAAAAAATATATTACTAATATGTACAAAGACACACAAATGGTTGTTTGGTTTTTTTCCTCCTCGACACTCCTCAGATCTACTTGGGACCTGTCTTAGATCTACCGGTAGATCAGGATCGACGTAATGGGCACCCCTGCTGTATATATATTAGTGCTGCTTTCAACACTTAGAGGGGCACATAGATATCACGGCATACTTGATTCTATGGAGGCTGTTTTTTTGTTGTTGTTTTGTGTTAGAATGACAATTTTTATTGCCATTGGACAGTGTCCAATGAATTGTCTTGGTCTTTATGTGAACTGATTTTATGACAGTATTTATAAACACAAAAAGGGCCTCCATCCAATAGCTTTCTGGTGAAAAGGTGACAAGTAACAAGTTTTCACACCCCTTTGGCAGCTTCCATATTTATGTTCCACCAACTCGCTGGAAGGCCAAGCGGATGTCAGGACAGATTGTCCCTGGAAGAAAGAAAGTTTAAATGTTAATGACTTCATTTAAATGTTGCATGTCAGAGCCAAGGGTTCCGTGAATCGCAGCCATAGATCAGTGTCGGGGGAAACGGCTCCATGGCCCTGCTGCCGTGCAAGAGCTCTTTGGCATAACAGCCACTTCAGTGCTACAATAACAAAGCGCGTATTCCACAAAAGCAGCCCGCGGCCCTTATTTCTCCTCGCTCCAACGTTGGAATTGCCGCGGAAGAAATTGTTCGTCCGTCGCCGCAGAACAACAATGGCAGCAACAAATCCAACGGATCTGCACGTTCACCCGTTTCCTGTTGGTGACGAGCTTGAAAAGGCTTTGATTGACACGTGTAGTTTTCATGTTTGTCACTTTCTATCTGGCAGGCCTCATCAAGGTGCCGCGGGATGATGTGCACCATTTATTCCATTTTCCACATGAAAGCTCTTGGGGACCCGGCTTACATAAACATGCATTACCAGCCCCCCACCGATGCCACACCATGGTGAGCCCGCGCCACGCTTGATGTTAACACAGCACAAACAAATTGGGGAGAAGTAATTCCAGCTCGAAAGCGTTAAATCCCAGCATAAGATAAGCGTTTTCGTCTGAAGTACAGTGTTTGTCCTTCATGAAAATTCATCATCACCAGCCCACAAGAGGCAAAGGCAACACCACAGGTGAACTAAGCTGAGATAAACACTCTAATTGGAATGAAAATTGACGCCACTCATTATGGATGCCTGCCTTCAAAGGTGAGGAGACGCTCGGAAAAATGTTGAAAGGAGCTACAGTGTTGCTTTGAAGAAGGAGGAGGCAGAGAGTGTGTTGATTCAAGTCCCGCAGCACAGCACGCAGATCACATTTATTGTCTGACAAAAAAATAATCATCATCATAAAATAAAGGACCGTTTGCCTGGTACTGATGGCCCCACGTGACAAGAGAAAGAATTAGATCAACTCCTTCTGTCCTTGGCCCTTTCCCTATTGTTGCTCTAATTATCAACGTGATAATAATGTGCTGACTCGAGTGAATGGCTAAGTTTTACTGCTATTGTTGCAAGAGCGCAGATAAGGCCAGTCATTCAGTATTGCATTGCTTTATTTTCTTGTGTCTATAAAAAAAAAGTCATAATAACTTTCATTACCAATCAGGAATGTACGCGCTGGGAATCGTTTGGAGATTATTCCGATGATTTCCCATCTGCTTTCACACAAAATGGTTTTGTGACGATGCACAAGAGTGACATGCACACCTGAATCCACTTACCTCCTGTTGTCAGTAACAAAACAAAGTTTGGATCATTGTGCTTTCAGGAAAATACAAAAACTCAGCTGAGGACGAAACTAATGTGTGCGCAGCGGCTTTTTATCAGGAAAATTGCAACGCTGTTTTATGGCTTCAACTGAAGGCAAATGATGAAGCGCAGCCACGATTACAACATTTCCGAGAGGATTTATTTTTGGTCACGGAGGATTCGTCTTCTCCTCGCACTCTTTCTTCAACCTTCCGATTCAGCCTCACCACAGTTTCCAAACCCCCTCCTTAAATTAACATTTTCTTTTTTGTACATTTTGACAAAACAGTTCCATGACCAATTTAAAACATCAAGCGACCTTAGATTCACATAAGAAGAAAAGCTTGATGGTGTTACTCTTGCACAACATTTGAATGTCTTGAGGTTCTTTAAATACCATTTAATGTGAATTCAGAGGTGTTTCCATTATACGTGTTTGAAGATAATTGCTGAGAGCGTGCAAATACAGAACTATGCAGCCGTCGCTTTTGTCCTTAACTGTATTTTTTTCTTTTTTTTAACAATTTCAGTTTTGCCGATTTTTTTTATTTTTATTCTTCTCATCCCCAGTTAACGCCTCGTAACTCACTTCGAAGTTAGGGATGAGTTGCCTGTGCTTTATTGGAACTTGAGTGCTTTTGTTCACATCAGCGGTTATCCAGTGCCGCTGTGAAATGCAGTTAGTGTGGCTGCTTTAGAGCGTCTCATTGTCATCCGTGATAGCATGCTTGTCACAGAGAGAAGGCAGAAGAATGAAGTAACAAAAAACTAACAAAAAAATGAAGACATTTTTTAAAGTCTGACATGACAACCAATGTCTGGACTGGGGCTTTGTTGTTTTTGAGTGCCTCCTTGATGCGTCATGGAAAAGCCCTATGATGACCAGATGAGATGTATTCTAGCCAAGGCTGCTTCTAAGACAAAATAATTTAATGGCTGAAATGATTGGACATAAAAAAAGGTGCGAGACTAACTAACATCCTTTTTTTCCAGGTTGTAGAAGTGGTATCGATTGATAGTCAACATAGGGGAGGGGGGGGGGGTGTCATGGGTGTCATGTGGGATGGGTTATTCGACAAAATGTTGTTATCTTGTTTGTCCTGCATTGTATTCAAAATTTGCAAAAAGTTTTGCCTAATTGTGTTGTAATATAGGGCAGTGTAAGACCCAGTTTAAGCACAACAAGACATCTCGTGGTGATTGCTAATATTACACCACTGCAAATGCAAAGTTTGCCATCCGTGGATAAGCATATTCGCAGATTTTTTTTCTTTTTCAGTATTTTTTCATATCTTGGATTTTTCATGTTTTGCCTGAGATTCCCCCCACACCCCAATTGTCCCTGTTTTTCATGAAAAACATTGAATGTTCATCAGTATATATATATATTTTTTAAGATTTGTTTGGGTTTCTAGCTATTTCCGTTTTTGTTTGTTAATCGGGGGCGGTGGGGGACTCAGAGTGTGGCCCATCAGTCATCCATTCCTGGTCTAGGGAGAGTGATAATGAATAACTAGTGACTTACAAGTCACTCTGGCGGGGTAGATCAGAAGTTTTCCTGGATTCCTGCAGATTTTCACTGCGGCCACTGAATGGCAAAACACTTAAGCACAGTCACTTAACAGGATATAAGCTAGCAGAGCAGTAGGGAAGTAGCAAAGGGCAAGTAAAGAAACAAAAAAGTTTCAAGTACAGTTTTTGAAAATCAAAATCTGAAAATAAAAAACCTCAATCACAAAATAAAATACTGTCAATGTCGACCAACGATGCTAACTATTTTGACATTATAATTAGCCCGTCATCACGCAGAGTTGTTTTACTCTGTAATCCAATTCATTGCGTGTATGAAAATTAGCAGTATCACTTATTTTATATATATACAGTATATATATATATATATATATATATATATATATATATATATATATATAATATCTTATAAGATCAACCTTCCATTACCGTCATTAGCTATTCGTATTTCGGTTAATTACACTCCAGAAATGAACACAGTCTTTCAAGCATCACCTTCAGCGAGAGCGCTCTAAATGCATGCGAAAGTACTTTGAAGCCTCAAAAATGACTCGGCAGTGACATCGACTTTTATCAGTGCCATTTTTGAAAAGCATCGGCTGTCATCACAGATTCTAGCTTAATTGCAGCGTATCATCGCGTTCAGTCTTAAGTTCCGGATGAGGCTCAGCGGTTCAGTCAATGCAGAGAACATTGCTTGAACAATTAAACACAGCAACTGGGTTGCAGAGAACACATCAGTGTTTACTGTAGTGAAGAGTGCATTCGTTCACTGTCAACATCATGCTGGGATGCTTGTAAATGCCTCTGTTAAACATTGGCAAAACTAGTTCTTCGACACATCTGTTTAAATGTTTGGCTATGCACTTCACAAAAGTATTAACACACCGTAATGTTCTCTGACTCCTATTCTCTTATGGCCATGACAATAATCCCATCCATTCGCCTTCATTTACAATGTACCATCACAACGGTTTTGTGAATTCAAATTGTAAAATTTGACACTTCACATGATGCCTTTGAGTAGTTTAGTGGAACGTACAGATAATATTGGATGTATTCAACAGAATATATAGAATTCATAAAATCCTTGAACCTGTAGAACTCATAGATGTGCATATTGTCGTGAAATTTACAAGGTTCATTTTAATTTGCTCATGCAAGCCAACAGTCGTAATTACCAAAATGAGTCTTGCAGCTACTGTATTCAAATGAGTCCTGGCGCAAGCATCTGAATGTGTGATCAAGCCGAGCATTCTGTACGAGTGTTTGCTGCCATGAGTGAGCAGCACTGCCAAGAACGATGCCACAAACTTGGGAACAATTCTGCTGAATTTCAACACCGATTCCTGTGCGGCACATTTGCTGCCTTTTTAGTTTGATTGTCGAGAGTTCCAGGAAGCTTTACATCAACCTGATTATTTTCCAAAGCGAACCTGAAATCCCATTCCAAGAAAACAGATAAGCTTGATTGCGTTTCACATCTTTGCTGTTAATGCTGACTGACAGCACCAAGCATCTGTAGTCCTCCACTATAACGGAGAATTGTAGCCATAGCAACAGGATGTCTGGTAAATGAGTGCGTTCACAATCAGTTCAACAGGTTTTAAATGATTGCCCCCTTTTTTTCTTACCTGAAGACATTGTCAATTCCACTGCTTCTCGATAGTTCTTTGTTAAAAAATAAGAAAATCTGAAAGGCTACCACAAGAATACAAAATTTAAGGAGAAATGGCATTGAAATCTAAAAGCTAAGTCAAGCCAATGACAGCTCTTTCTGTAAGAATATCAACCCATTTTGTCATTGAGACATTCTTACCTGCAAGCCACCGTAATCACTCAAATGGGGCCCATTATGTTCATCTGTCAGGTAACGAGGAACAGCTATCTGTGTGTTGAATTGTATGTGGCACGGACCATAAAGATTTCACAGTACATAAGTGTATGTGTTATTCATTCACACATGAGTGTCCCACTCTTTCCCGCCAGGAGTCATTATTTTTCCGCTGCCAACTCCTACCGGTTATGTTAATGTCCGTGATTTCCATAACAGAACAAGCATCAATGTAAGCAGGAAAATCTCTCCACCGCAGCATGCCATTTTACGTGTGCCATTTGATGAGCAATCATTCATAGATGGCGTGCGGGTAGATCCTGATGGGCACATTAGTTATTACCGCTGGGCTGGTGTCGGGTGAAGGACACGTTAAGAGGTGTCTTTGTGGATTGTCAAGTCCTAATGCTTTCTGCTATTGACGCACTCGCGTCATCCTCATTAAGCCAAATAGTTTCCACTTCAATGCTTGCTTAAAACTCAACTTTCACAGGTGCCAAGTCTGCCCTCCTGGTGTTAATTCCTTTCTTTATGTGCATCAGCTTTCGCCATGGTATGAAATGGGATTAATTTAGCGTTGTTGTCAGGTTGCCTGAGTCAGTCGGCAAGGTGTTCATGATTCAAAAATGATGATGGGGATGATTGATTTGATGCCACTTTTTAAGCTTGCCTCTCACAGCATGTCACAGTTGACCCAACAACTCATAATAGGGGCCCAAAACATGCATATTAACTCTTAATAATTGTATTCATTCATAAAGGTTGTGAGTAAGAGAGAGAAGGCGAGAGTAACTATACTCTCCGAAAAAGGTTGCAGCTGGTGGACTGGAGCATGGCCTGATTTTAATGGCAGAGGCCAAAGTGCCTGCAAATTTTTGAAGCCACTAATTGCTTGTCACTCATCTTACAAAATGTTTTTTTCACAATTTGTTGCCCTTTTGTTGGGAAGATGTAATAATGATCTGTCTAACACAGACTGGCTTTTTTTTTCCTTTAACACAAATATTCTTCAAAATTATAATAAACAGTTTGTTTGTTTTTTCACGAAAACCGTGAGTAAATGAGGACAAATAAATATTCAGGAAAATGTGAAAAGAACATATTTTAAAATGTTGGAAAAATTAAGAAAACAAATCTGCAAATACCCAAAGTCGCAGTTGCTGAACTGCGAATATGCATCAACTGTAGTTTTAAGTTGGAATATTACTACTAGATCACAGACATGGGTTACTAATATTTACACTGGGTTTTAAAATGCCCTTTATCATAACATGAGTGGGCCTAATATATCCTGTACATATTTTTAATGGATTTTGAATGATATGCAGGGCAAATGGTACTTAAACATGTAAAAACTGTGAGTGATGGTTTTTTTCTTTTGTTTCATGAAAAAACGATCAAAATTAATTCTTGCACTTAATGTGGTTTCGCTGTTCATCAGTTTTGTGCCATCCTTGAATGTTTTGTGACAGTCGTGCCTGTGGTGGTCGGAGCACTCGGGGCAGTGACCCCCAAACTAGATGAGTGGTTGAAACAGATCCCAGGAACAACATCGGACATCTCAGTCCAGAAATGTGCAGTGCTGGGAACAGCAAGGATACTGCGCAGAACCCTCAAACTTCCTGGCCTCTGGTAGAGGACCCGAGCTGAATGAGGGACGGACACCACCCGAGGGGTGAGATGAGGAATTTATATATGTGTGTGTGTGTGTGTGTGTGTGTGTGTGTGTGTGTGTGTGTGTGTGTGTGCAAGAGCTCTTTGCACTGAAGGAAACCGCATAGTATTTTCTTGTTGGATTAGAATAGTGCATCTGTTATATATGCATTGAGAAAAGAATTATGAAAAGTGAAATACATTAACAGCATGTATTTTGCAAATACACACATATTTTGTCCATATCTAAAATGGCATATTTGTTATACATGTGGCCCCTGGGTAGAACTGACAGAGAAATTGTGGACCCCCACAGCAATTGTTGCCCGTCTCCCTTGTCCAAGACAAATTAATGTTAACAATTAAGAAGCATACAAAAACAAAAATCACCCAAAAATACTTACTCACCCAAAGGGACGTGAAAAGGGCAGGGGGAATCGTTGTCCCCGGGTTTCCATGTAAGAGGGGTGGGGGGGTGGGGGGGCAGCAAAATGTCTTTGACTACGCCCATGTAATACGCCAGACATGTGTATCAACCAGAGCGTTTTCCATCTAAATGACCCAATAACTTCTTTCATGCTGCAGGATGAGAACATTCAATTTGTGGTGCTGAATCACTTATTCAGCTCACCATTTCTTTGTGCGTCTCTCTCTCTTGTCAGCTATGATTTTTAATGTTGCCTGTCAGCTTTGCACTTTGGCACATCTCATGTCCCGAACATCTCCACAGCTCCTCCCTGAGGAGTCAGAAATACCGGCTCTCAGTGAGGCTGGTCTCTGTGTGTTGTTTGCAGTACCTTTCAGAAGCCAATTCAGAAGCTAGCCACCATGTTCCAGACTTGTACCAGTTGGACCGGCTGCCAGCACCGCCACCTCTTGGCTATAAAATCCGCTCTCAGTCTTTTTACTCATCTGTTTCTCTGAGGCGCCATGTACCCAGCACCCTTCGAGAGACAGAAGGAATCGGAGAACAGAGACAAATCAATGATGGGCCTTGCTTCTGCCCAACCCGAGTCAGGTTGGAGAAGATCCACTGAAGGTGGAGTTAAGGGGATTTTTAAGCTTCCAAACTCAAATAGACAGGATGAACAATGGATGAGATCCACTCTCTTCATTTGAATGGAATGCCAGCATCTGTGGCTGTTGATCCCATTGAGTATGAGTTCAAACAATCCAGAGTGGAATTATTTGGACTACATGGTTGCCGACGCCTGACGGTGCTCAGAGCAAACTCTCAAAAAATAAGCGCTACTTCTCCAGATATTCTAATTTAAGATGCAATAATCTTGAAGATGATTAAAAGTCACAGCATTCTTCACTTCTGAGAAGTAGCATCGCTGCGATGTGGAAGATGACTGTGATCAACTGTTTTGTAAATTCTTAACGTGCTCTCTCCTCTCCCCCCACCCCCCACCCCCCACATCTCTTGTACAAAAATGTGCCTCAGAGAAAAACCTGAACCCGAAGAGATATAATTAACAGATATTTGATGTGCTAAATTTCTAACTCACCGCAATAATCGTTTGCTAAAGAATAGATGAAATTCCCATCATATGCAAAGTGACGCTTGCGAAGAAGCCAGAATGCAGGACCTTTTGCTATTCAGCTCAAATAAAACCTTGAAAATGTATTCTGATGGTACAATCGCTTGTAACAAAGACAAGTGCATCTTTGCATTGGCGCAGCGACCCCAGATCGCATACGAGGTACAGGCACACTACATGCAGCAAGAGGGAATAAAACTCTGGACCTGCTGCGTGCTAAATGTGAAGGAAGCACGTCTGAAATTGTATTATTCATTGAGGAAAAAAATAGGTTATTATTAATTATAAATATTCTTATTATCATTATCATCATCAAAAAAGGATGGATGTTTGTTGGATCTTAAGTACAGCGCTCTGTTATTTTTTGGGGCTCCATCAATAATAAATTGAGGCAAGTAATGTTGCTGCAATAGCCAGGACAATGTTAGGTTAGCTCTCACATCAGTGTTTACTTTAGTATCATGAGTTGTACTGGTATGTTTGTACAAATCTTGCAGGGTGCAGCTTAAATGTAGATTCTAAACCTGATAGAACAGAGGCACATACATCAACTGCCCCCTCAAAATTACTCAACACAGCCATTGATGGCTTTAAACAGATGACGACAAAAGTGAGTAGTTCTTCCGTGTGAAATGATATCCAATAGTTATAGAGGGGTGCACTCACTTTTTGTGTAAATTTGGCTTGGTTTCTATAGATTTGAACCATACCTTGTGTGTCTTAAAACATACATTTATATGTACCACAGCATCATAAATGGAAATTGCGACGGACGGCCCAGAACAAAATCATGTATTCAAAAATCCCTCAATCCTCCAACCACTCAGTCCATGCAGCTATAGACCAATTTGAGAGACAAGACTTAAATAGTAGAGTCCATTTGCAAGAATCAACCTCATTACAGGCCGTTTCTACTGCCGGGCTCCTTAGTCCAAAATAGTATTGGAGACCGCTACAGAGTGCAGCATCTGCCTCAATATGTACACACACACACACAAAGGTGAGGTATGTCACAAACCTCTGTTACCAAAAAGTATGCTCATTAGCTTGGCATGATTACAGACACGAGAAGGCTCTGATTGTCGCGTGCTGAGGCGTGACACTATTGGAGAGGAAGAGGATGGGAGAACGTAGGGGACGCCCAGCTGCGGCTGCTTCTAATTGGGCTAAGCTGGTTTTCATGGCTCTAAAAAGAGAGAGGCCCGCGAGCAAAGTAGCAGGGCAAACCAGGCTGCAGAGAGAGCAGGGGAGGGTGCGGGTGGATTGGAAGGCCGGCAGGCGGCCTAGAGGCTGGTCACACTCCAGCAGTCCCAGCCTTTTTGGAACAACAAGGGGCAGAGAGAAGCAGCTGTCACCCCCTGACAGGAGCACACACTGTCTTCGGGCTCATGAAAAACACAGAAAAAGCAACACAACTATTGAAAAATCTACTTGAACAACAACTACTTTATTCAAGGCACTCGCAGAGGGAGGGCAAAATAAATATACACAACGGAAAGGGGGCAAAACAAGCTGATTAAAAGAGCCAGTGGGGATAAGTTGAATGCATTCTTCTGCCTGGATGTTTATTGTGCAGCAGTGGATATAATTAGAAATGATTAAAACAGAGGTGAATTGATGGGCAGGGGGCAGGATGGAGGGGAATTAGTCAATTCCCAGAACCAGTACCCCTAATGCCCGACAATGAGTCTGCAAGATGGTGGTGTTTATGTATGACATGCTTCGAGGGTGAACTGATTCACCTCCACTCTCAGAAGCATTAATTAATGATCTGTTGTGTGCATCGTATAGTGACTTTTTTGTTAACTATAGCGCTATCGTCACTTTCTTTGAATGATCTCTTTTTTCCCCCTCACTATTTTGCAACGATATATCATAGAGGATGAGACGACACATCAACGCTGACACAGACAATAAATGTACCAATAAAGATTCTCGTACTGAAATTGAAGATATGTTTGCATGGAACATAAATTATTGGTGATTCATTCACAGGGCTTTGTTTTTATTTATCCATTCCCTTTACAACCAACCAGATGTCTGGAGGGCACGCCACAATTCTATTATGAAACAAGGGTGAACAGAATGTGAGGAAGTATGATATAGTAGCTCACTGCTGTCCCCTGCCGTCCAAGTGGGAGTATTCTTAGGGATATCGTCACCCTTCAAGCTTTTAATGTTGTCAGCAGAGCAAAACTGTGTGGTTTTCCTGTAGCCAGGGGTCTTAATTTTGTGTCTAAATGCATCAACACACATCAGTAGCATTATGCATTGTCACAGTGGCTCTTGGACTTGATAGCTTGTTATTATCCCTCGAAGCTCATGCAAAGACACAAACACACTTTGAAGAATTCCAGTCATCTCAACGCAATTTGAACTACAACAAAAAATGCCTTATTGTTACGATATAAAGAGTATATGTACATGACGTAGCAGGCAAGTCTGCTCCCACCGCACTGCGTGCGTGCATATAGGCCGGTCGTGGAGCAATGAGTGACCAGGGACTCCCTCAAGTGAACAGAGAGAGGGAGAGAGAGAGATAAAGAGACAAAGAGAAGGAGAGGGACAGAGAGAGAGCGTAAATGAAGCCGTGAGAAAAATCAGATCACCTTGTATTTGCATAAACAGACTTCAAATAGCTGCGCGCATGGTGTATGTGTGAGCCATCCAAGCCTAAACACCTCCCAGCCGTGGACCAGTATTGGGTTCATCCAGGTCATTTAACACTTAAAGACGGTCTCCAGGGAACCTCTTCATGTTGTACAAATTGTTTTGCATTAACAGTGGCTCGGCACTGCACAGGAGCACAGCGTGTGCCTGGTTCTGGGGAGTAATTTGCCACCTGTAGTGAGAGAAACTTTGCACTGTGCCCCTTTCCTTCAGGAGCAGGGGCTCTTATAAAATACTAAATTGCAGCAGAAGCAACATCAGCAGCAATTAGGTGAAAATACACCCTCTCTGGGTTAAGGTCCCCGGGATAGGCTGAAGATATGGGGAGTAATGAGCGAGTTCTCTTCCTCCTTATTTATGTTTGAAGCAGATGTGGCATCTCATAAGAATCAGATGAAATATGGAGCACGGGCTGCGTCAACCTACATGGAAATGTGAAATCATTCCGAAAGTGCACTGATTTCTATGAGTGATGAAAGAAACGCACAAGGTTTTGGAGGGAGGGCACGGCACACAGGAAATAGCTCAGATGGGAATAATAACCCCCTGTGCTGAACGCATTTTGAGTATTTTTGACTCCCTCACATCACACACGGGAGCCACTTCCTCGAGTCAAAAGCAGTGATGACTATTCCAACAGAAACAAACTCCAGCATGCAGTTGTATGTATTGCTGACAGATGATGTATTTCCGATACAATATATAGCACAGCGATGTCTCCTGTTTACACTTTACTTCCAAAGTTTGATTAATAGCACCAATAGGAGGTAGTAAGCCCCGACACAGGAGGGGTGGAGATGGCACTTGCAAAGCCTGCATCAGCAGTCTGATGCTGTCACCGCTCTCCTCAGCTTCCCATAAAAGTAAAATGCAGCATGTTTGTGGAAACAGCCTTGTCCTGTTTGTACAGGGATTGTTGTAAATAATGTGCCTGCCGGCCTCTCGAGGAGAGCTGTGGAGAGCGCTCATCACCAGCAAACACTTCATCTGCTGGTGCCACTCGCACTTATGAACCGCTGTGCTTGATAAGCATGATTTATTGGCAATGCCTATTACTTTGAATAGGGGATTCAATGTGAAAAAAAATATTCTCGGTCTTATTTTACAATGCAATATAGCCGTGAGATTTGCCCAAGGATTACAATGTTCTAGGGCATTTGTTCGATTAGTTTTTGCTTTCATTGAATTTATTATCCATCCATCCATAAGGGTCGCGAGGCGTGCTGGAGCCCATCCCGGCTGTCTTTCGGCAGTAGGCGGGGGACACCATGAACCAGTTGCCAGCTAATCGCAGAGCACACAGAGATGAACAACCATCCACGCTCACACTCACACCTCGGGAAGTTTGGATTATTCAATAAGCCTGCCATGCATGGTTTTAGAATGTGGGAGGAAACTGGAGTACCCGGAGAAATCACAGGC
The DNA here is from genome assembly GCF_025434085.1 of Hippocampus zosterae. Lineage (NCBI taxonomy): Eukaryota > Metazoa > Chordata > Actinopteri > Syngnathiformes > Syngnathidae > Hippocampus > Hippocampus zosterae. The sequence continues at coordinate 12,999,309 of NC_067461.1, read as the reverse complement.
AGGCACGTGGAGAACATGCAAACTCTACACAGGAAGGCCGGAGCTGGAATCGAACCCGGTACCTCTGCACTGTGAGGTGGGCGCGCTAACCAGTCGATCACCAGGCCGCCCCGATTATTGTCATTCACACCATTTAAATGTTCTTGTCCAAACATGGGATTAAAATATTTATTGTGGAATAAACTCAGAATAACAATGCTGTTCGGTTGTAGCATTGTTTGAAACCGTAGCACTCAGCTTCCAAAAAGATTGCTCTAAAATTAATGCCTGCAATGCTCACAGCCCGTTGGGGCCCATATTACTGCAGTCGAGGGGCTCATTGATAACCTCAACTGACGCTGTTTCACGGTTTTGAGCAGCGTACAATGAACAACTAGTTTGTATCTACCCCAGTGTGCAAGTGAAACCCACATCTAAAGGTAAGTGACAGTCACTTACCTTTTGTGTTTGTTTGTTTTTTAACTGGTTTTCATTTGATTACGCTGTACTCATGGATTTTCTTTTAATACAGATATTTACTCCTGTCGCATAGGTTGGTGCAGAGGTGGGTATTACACAGGCACTGCACCAATATTTTTTTCTCTCCCAGGGCTAAGGGCTTGACTGAGGTGAGGCTGAGAAAAACAATAGAATTTCATGACTTTCATGGTTCTCTAGTTTTTTTAAATAAAAGTAAAATAATACGCAAGTGGCGCGCACTAGAGACATGTATTCGATATCAGGCACGAATATGCCCAAAGGTAGAGGTTTGGACCCTATTGTCCACTCACTGTTAATTGATTATGTCTTTGTATCCCCTTCTGTGTGCACTGCTCAGTGTGACAGAAATACCCAAATTTTAGGCCCACATCGCCTTGCAATTTTCCCCCTGTTCTTAGGAGAATGATCGTTGCACACTATTTTGAAGCCTCTGCACTTATGAGCTGTTGCGGGTGCTCCTACAGAACTTGGACCGGGGTCATTTTTCCAATCGCCCTCTTCTTCTTTACCCCCTAGAGCAGGGGTGTCCAAAGTCGGTCCTCAAGGAGCAACACACCTGATTCAAATATTCAGGATCATTCTAATGCTGCTTCACAGCTGGCTGATGAGATGATCATCTGAATCAGGTGTGTTGCAGCCGAGAGAGCTGGAAAACAGGCAGGACAGTGGCCCTCCAGGACCGAAGCTAGATATGCCTGCCCGAGAGGGACTGTGAGATTTTGGGCGGAAAATGTGTGTGTGTGTGGGTGCGGGGGGGTCATTGCTGTGATGGACTGCAAGCTAACTAACTTTATTTGAATTTCCAACTGCACCCAGCACTGGCGCAACATGTCCCCAGTCGGAGCGCCTAATGCAGGGGGGGGGGGCAACTGAATGAACAGCTCACAGCAAGCTCTGTTAAAGCCTGATAACGATCGTGATCATTTCAATCAGGTATGTTGGAAAAGGGAACTTCTAAAACAAGCAGGACAGCAGCTCTTTAGGACCGGCGTTGCCTACACCTGGCCTTGTGCCTAGCGCAGTTGTAGGTGCATTCGTAACTCATTCACTCCCAAAGAGGTTTTTAGATGTCTTTTCAGACATCTAAATCCGTCTTTGGGAGTGAATGAGTTAACAGCCAAAGGACAAATTGAACAATGCTCTAAGTTTCCGAACAGTGGTCATGAACCAATGCCCAATCAGAAGTTATGTCTGAATGCTCCCTAATGCGCAAGTAACTAAAAGACTCACCCCTGCCCTCACAAACACGGAAACAGGAATTGTATTGGGACAGAATCCTTTCTTGTGAACTTAAAATGTTTTTTTAAGATTATAGAAATAATTAAATTGCTTGGCTGAACCCCAGTGATGTCCTTGCAGGTAGCATCCATCGATTTTGCAACAAAATTTGTCATTCACCAGCCAATTGATCGAGACGTTTCCACACACACACACACAAATCCCATCTTAAAGAAGAGTATTGAGTCGTTATGCCAACTAACTATTGTTGCTGTCACTATTTTTGAACTGATGCATCTATTTTCTTTCATATGATATCAGACAAGGCGGCATTCTGGAAACGGTCAATAAGACAAGCACAATACTCATCTAGAAGTCTGTAACCTTGTCGTACAGCTTTTGTTGTATAAATATGATTTGGTTTACAGTATGTGTTTAGCCAATATAGATTTTTAATTTTTTTTGGGGGGGGGGATATTTCCTGGTGCAAATTGCATGGTCTAATTCCTGTTACGTATTCCGGTAGATCAGCAGATAGACAGATGAATGATTGTAATGAACTTGCTTTTTGACTGCACATTTTCTTTGAAAGATACAGAGGACCAAAACTGACAATTATTTTGAAGGCATCCATTTTCAAATCTCTTGGATCCTTATTAAAATCCAAATTCAACCACTACATCAGAACATCTGACATGTCCCAAATCTGAACACTCTTTTAGAGAGCAGCCAATTATTTAAGCAACCTGCTGTGCATCAGCTTCATCTCTTTTCTCAAAATAATTTGCAAAAGGTTGAATGTTTTTTTTTTCCTGATTCCTATCTCTGAAATAACAAATGACAAGAGCGGTAAAGGGGCACACAATTGAGAGCAGACTTCCACCAAGCTAGACGGATTCTTGTCTCCACAATCAGCACAGAGGGTTCCTAGCAAAGTTTTATTCACATTTTATTTGTAGACAAGTACAATTAAATTAATATAGAAATGAATGAATGACGGTGCCTTGCCATCAAGGTTCGGGTGGTTATGAAATAAGCAAACAATATGCACAGCATCACAAATTGACTGACAGTAAAGGGCAACAAGCAGGGAAAAAAGTCCTCTCTATATTTTTTATGAGTTGCACTAACATTTAATCCGTCTACTAGACATTATGGAAATTGACTGTAAAGATTCGGTGTCTTCCTGCTAACTACAAACAAAAACACACCGTGGACTGAAAATAAAAAGTCTTGCTTTTGTACTTGGTGGAGATAAATATTTACTACATACCTATATACACTGGCTAAAAAAGTCAGCTTTAAACCAACATTAAAATTATCTAAATCTGTCACATCCACGGTGTTAAAGGCAAAACGATGGTCCCCTGGCTTGTGCAGGGAAAGATGAAGTCCATTATGAGACAAGTTCATCTTTTTATTGAACAGAAACATTCCCAAAATGAGGGCAGAACAACACGACAAATATATATTGCTGTTACTTGCACAACTGCATAAGCCCATTCTGCACAATACAACGAATAAACATTTTTTTCCTTACTTGACGCTGATGAATTGCACTGAATGGAATGAGCCAGAGATGGGCAGTCTGGACATTAGCTGTACATAGTGAGCTGCAAGCAAATGGGAACTAGTTAATGCCGTGGGCTCGACCAACAGTCTCTTAGTGGCCGACCGATGGGCACCGCTGAGCTAGACACGGCCAAGCATTAATGAGTTGCGTTTGACGACTTCAGGACTGCATCACCGCTTTTTGCTGGTGATGTGATTCTGTTGGCTTCATCAAGCCACAATCTTCAACTCTCACTGCAATAGTTCACAGCCGGGTGTGCTGCAGATGGGATGAGAATTAGCACCTCCAAATCTGAGAACACGCAGTCCTAAATCGTAAAAGGGTGGAGGAAGAGATTCTGCCCCAAATGGGAGAGTTCAAGTATCTTTGCGTCTAATTCACGAGTGAGGGCAGAAGGGAGTGGGAGAGTGACAGAGGGAAGCGGTGCAGCATCTGCAGTGATGTGGACGGACTCTGTGTGTGTCTGCCCAGGTGAAAAGTAGCTGAACCAAAAGGCAAAACTCACGATATACCATGAAATCTATGTTCCCACCTTCACCTATGATCACAAGCTGCGGGTCACAACTGAAAGAATAATATCATGGCTATAAGCAGTCACATTAAGCTTCCTCCACAGGGTGCCCAAGGTCTCCTTTGAGATGAAAAGCTCAGTCATTGGGGAGGGGCCCTGTGTATAGCTACTGCTCCTCCGCATCAAGAGAAACCCGATGAGGTGGCTTGGACATCTGGTTCGGATGTCTCCTGGATGCTTCCCCAGTGAGTATTTTTACTCTGTTACATTACAATACTGCAACGAGCATGTCTTTTATGATTGTCAGCAGCAAGTCAACTTTATTAATACATGTAGAGCACTTATTACATTATTACATATTGTAAAACACAGTAAAATAGCAATATAAAAACATTTCTTGGTCATACAAATTTACCACTATAATAGCATATTCTTAATAAAAAATAATCTTGTCTCAGCCAAATCTCACACAACGAATAGTGGCAAGTCCATATTTGTCCATTTTGTGCATCTGAAATGCATTTTGCTCTTTCACTGTATGGACATATAGATCAGTCCAAATTCCTTGACAGACACATGCCAGTATAGGAGTATGGATCTGGAAGTGCTCGAGCAGAATAAGCCACTCACCCTTGACTATTTAAGTTGCAATACAGTATGTGGATATCACAGCACATTACGAGTGTGACTCGAGGCTTGACCTCTCATGTGGCAAACATTCATTCATTCATTCATTCATCTTCCGTACCGCTTGATCCTCACTAGGGTCGCGGGGGGTGCTGGAGCCCATCCCAGCCGTCTCGGGGCAGTAGGCGGGGGACACCCTGAATCGGTTGCCAGCCAATCGCAGGGCACACAGAAACAAACAACCATTCGCACTCACACTCACACCTAGGGACAATTTAGAGTGTTCAATCAGCCTGCCACGCATGTTTTTGGATTGTGGGAGGAAACCGGAGCACCCGGAGAAAACCCACGCAGGCCCGGGGAGAACATGCAAACTCCACACAGGGAGGCCGGAGCTGGAATCGAACCCGGTACCTCTGCACTGTGAAGCCGACGTGCTAACCACTGGACTACCGGGCCGCCCATGTGGCAAACAACAAGATAATAATCACTTAAAACTCACCCAATAGCTCATCTTATATAAACTACTTTAAACTGAGCAGACACGCCGCAATTCAGACGTTATTGATGCTAATATAGCAATACATAATTCAATGGCATGAGGACATCAAACAAAAAGCCACATGCATAAAACACAAAAGAGGAGCCGCATGAGAGAGCAACGAGTATATTCAGCGCACCATATTATGCAGCCCACTTGTGCAGATTCACTGCAACACAGTGATTTAACAATCCTCGGCGAGGATAAACCAGCACATCCTCTTGTCAGAACATGGACCACCCTGGTAGGGGTTGTACAGACGAGTCGACTTGTTGGCTTTACTACTCCACCATAACGTTTAGAGCGTGATGTCAACCTGTCGAAGAAGCAGAGCCACTTGCAGTGTGGTTATAATGGGGTGCGTTTATTTCGAAGGCCTAACTTTGCTATCAATTGCATTTTACAAAGCCGGGCACCGCTTTGCATGTATACTTGCACATTTCTCTCTGCGCCTCTTCCCTGTCTGTACACACCAACTGCAAATGGCTGATATAAAGATTCAGTATGAGGGTGGACTTAGTTTCATTGGTCCATTTTGACGTGTTCGGTAAGACTATGGGTAATTTTATTGGTGATTTAAAGCTTGTCTGTAAAAAATTTATAAACAACGTCACATTAAAGGCCGCAGGTTTCAAAGCGTGGGGGGAAAAATGTATCATCTGGAAACTATGGTATTTATCCTGCTCATCTAAAAACAGGTGTTGTATAAATATATACAAATATATGAATATTTTATTTTCGTGATTTCATTTTTTTTCTCCCTTCCATTATGACTCATGAGGGCAGCGCCCTAGCACCCTTCGACGAGCTGCCACTGCTGGATAAACAAACCGTCAAAGTGGAAGCAGAGTGCAGAATGATTCCACCGCATATGAAAAGGTAAGCGATTTTTGTAAACACCGTAGATTCACGCCATGCAGAGCAACGTGGCCATCGAACAACTATGATTCCTAAACAATTAAAATACATTTCACCACCCGTGCTTCTGAAGATAAGCAGCTATAAAATTGACTGTTTAAATTGGTGACTTAGTTTTGCTAAAACTTGACTTTGCCTAATTTAGCCTGGTGGGAGATGGGTGGGACCTGTCATTCCACAAGCCAAAGAAACATACTTTTCTGGCGTGCATATTTGATATATAACATGGCAACAATCGGCTCATATTGAGAATAAGTTTTCATTCTGTAAAGATTATTCGAATAAAAATAAACATTGAAAACATATCTATGCCACATGCATTTTCTCGCATTGGTGATTGTTCACGTTTATCTTCGACACGTTCAAAACCCGGATACATGCACTGCGTGTCAGAAAGTGCCATGCTCTCAGGGCCTTCAAGGCCTTCTGTGCTGTCTAAAACACGATCAAAAGCAGACCCTTTTTTGTTCAAAAGGATTTAATATGTTGCAATGCAAATATTTTGTCCAATATTTTGATTTGTTATAGCCACAATCTGCAATCTGTGTCTCTTCTCGCTCTGGTTCAAAATCAGTGCCGGTAATTGATGAAATGAGAATTTGTCCCTCCCACTTGTATTGTTGCAGCCTAACACTGTGAAGTAATTCTCATTTTTAATGAATGCATCTATTTTAATACCCACTAAGGAACAAGACAACATGGTGGTCCTAAACATGTCTGGTGGTGTGCAATTCCATGGGAAAACCCGATACTGTATACCATATACTGTACTTTTATATCCCAGACCAGATTTTTTTTTCATAAAACAGATGTGTTATCTTGGGAAGAGTTCATTAATTTAAAGCAATTGAACATCACTTATCCAAGACACACGAACTGATCATTTAAAAACATAAGCAGAATCAATCTCTACATCAGTGAAAGGCTTTGGGAAGGTCTTCAAAACCTTTGCTAAAAAGGTAAATCACTTCAGCCACTGCAGGCAGACAGAAAGATTAAGATTGGCTCAAAAAGATTTATCTCATCAACAACTAAGCAGTGAGAGAACTGTCTGGCTCACATTCACATGCTTCTAAAGTCGACGGTAAACAAATTATCCTGTTACGGGCTGTCAATGATTGCATGTCTTGGGACCGGAAAAACCCATTGAGAAGTCATAAAGTGTGATTAGAGAGTCGGTGCCCACCAGTGGATAGGAGCCGGAGCGGCTGTCTGTCCAAGAGCAAACATTTCCTTTGAACCAGTGAGAGACCAGCAAGCAGCCTTGGCCACTTCGCACTCAAACTAGCCGATGTCCTCAAGTTGAATATTGGATAAGTAATATTGTACAATTTAAAGTAGAAAAGTGTCAGCCCTTGACCTTGAAGAGAGATGCAGGGATTGTTTCTTTTTTTTGTCGTGCTCTTTTGTGTTTGTTCATCTTGTTCTGGCTGGCTGTCAATGGCTGTCAGGAAAGACAGGTTCATATATTGAGTGCTCAGCATAAAATGATGTAAATGCAATTAAAAAAAAAAAAAAAAACAATGAAAGGAGCTCAAAGCATTCACAGGCCCCAAACCGAGAAAGGTCTTCAGTTGGGATTTTTTTTATACAAAAGTGTCAAGTGACCTACTGTATGTGCAGCTCACAATGCAATTCCATGTGCCATCAGACCGCTATGAAACAGTCACGAGTTAAAGGATGAGTAATTAATTTTATTATTCGGTGGTAACTTCCTTCGTGATAGTTGGACCATGGAAAATTATTTGGATCGATTATTATTTACGCGCCACTTATCAGAAGCTAAGATTGTAAATTACAAATCTGTGACGCAGGTGGCGCTGCTGTGAGGGATATGGCTGTAGCTGCATGATAGTGTTTCAGACAATTTATTCCAGCAGTCCGACTCTGGCTCACTTAGAGGCATTTTTTAGAAATAGGAAGACAACGTGAAGTACTTGATAAATGGGCAGTTGCACCAGGTACCCAACTTTGTATACAAGCCATTAAAGTCAGTTTTCCATCATCTCTTAAAACATCTGGGAACTATTTTTAATATTTTAGTCTCCTTTAAGATTTGATTTTTATTTAAAAATTGTAATCCTATTAAATGGAATACTAAATTTAAAAAGAATAATAATACAGGTACAATCCTAAAGAGAAAGTTTGACAACAAAAAAAGAATCAAACACCAAATAAAGTTGGAGAAAGAAGTCAACTCCACAAAAGGCAACATGTATTTGACAATTCAAAAACAGGAAAAATATGTTCACATCAAAATTCAACATCAATAACAACTTGACATGTACATAACAAACATAATTGAGATGATTAAAATCCTTAAAATGAGAAAAAAATTATCAAACGAATTAAACTGGAAGAGTCACAGTTTTATCAATTTTATCAGATATCAAATTTATCATCACCTATGCTGGTAAAACAAGGAAGCGAGTGAGTGGTGGTAGGTAAGTGATGGAAATTCTACAAGTCATGTGATATAAAATGTCAATTTAACGGAAGGAATGTATCCGACATCTAAAGTGGGTTCAGTATTAGCAGTTCATTGCACTGGTTGCTAATTCTCCATGTATCTTCAAGTTGAGCAGCTCATTACTGTCTGCCAGTTGTTGATCAGACATTTGACAAATAATTAATCAGGCATGCTGCCTCAGTGGAGCAAGTGAAAGTTAATTTCCACACCTCTGCCTCTGGAAATGAATTTGAAGCAAGCACGGGCGGGGTGGCTACTTTCGTCACACTTTCAGGGTGACCTCTGGTCCTCATATTTGCAAAGATTAGATTCAGACTGACAACTTCGCACTTGTCTTCATCATGTAACACCATGCAGCGTACATTAGCGCGCTGACGAAGAGTCAAGTTGCGAAATTGTTGATGGCGGGGCCTGATGGCGACTGAGCGCGGGCTCGGATCAAAGACAAAATCTTCCTGCACCAGACCAATGTGTGTTTCAGTAATTAAAAGCTGAGACATAGTTTCAATACAGCTACTAGAGCTTAAGCGGACCTTTACGCTTGTGTACAATAAGAGCTGCACATCCCCAAGGATAACTGATGTGCCTTCGTCCATGTTGCAATAAAGAAGACAAATCAGACCTGCAAGACTCCACTGAAACTGGCAGCACACCCTCACCCCGGCACCCCAGCAGAAGGTCAGGTATCAAAGCCTGTGAGTCCAATGATAATCCGTTCCCAACTGTCCTCCAGTCACCATTAAACAGCAGGTGCCGAGAGACCCGGCTGTCCCCAGGGCACAGGACTCCCTAGTATGGCCCAACACACCTCTTGGGTAAGCTTCTGGCTGTGAGTGTACAGAGATGCTTTCCTGCGTAGCTCCCATCACACGCAAGCCATGGCCTGAAAAGCTTATCTGCAATCCCTTTAAATGAGAGAAGGGGAGCTGGTGCAACAATACCAACTGCTCAGATTCTGCAGTCAATGTATAAAGACCGGTCTCCAAGAGGACCAGGACAGCAGGACAGGGTTGAGGTTGGCTACATTTAGCTACATTCAACCAAAAGAGAGCTACATGTTTTTGTGCAACCCACAATGTGCTGGACAGGACTGACCGTAGAGATTTTTTTAGGTGCTGAAATGAGAGATTTTGTAGGTTCACAAGGGCAGCGGTTAAATCTATCAACGGGTGACAAAAACATCAAATCTAATTTCTTTGCACAGTGACATCGTTATCTCATGCCTGATCCTTGTTTGTGATCTGAAGTGTAATCGTGTCATTCAATGGGAATATCTCTGCACTTGTTTTGTCCTCTTGTACTAAATCAACATGAACTGTTTCTTGCTCATGAAGGCCATCTGGGTTCCAATCCGCATCAACGATCTTCTGTGTATGGAACATGATTGCTGTAGTATGTTGATAATCGGAGTCCTGAATATTAGTCATACGCTCATTGGCCCAAAGGTGTTCCATTATTTCCGTCTGGACCTGTTGTATGAGTGGTAGCTCTTTGACCACTGAATAAATAAGACTATTCTTGAAACATGAAAAGAAATAACTCTTTTTTACCAGGGCGAGGACTTGGCTGTCGATTACAGACATGACCTTAATTTCATTGACTAGAGAGATGACATGATTGAACCAGCAGGTCACAAATTGCTTTTTTCTTTTCTCTTCAAACTGCTGCAGTAGTCTGGATGAACTCCAAAGGAAACGCCGTGCATCTTGGACAATCCAACTCACTCTGTTGACTAAGGCACCCAGTGTTGAGCTTTGAACTGTAACCCCAACGTCAACTTTGTTCTGTGTTACCGGCTCATCCAAAGAGGCGCAATCATTTATGTCTCGAAAAATCAGTTGTCCTTCTAAGATCGCTTCCTGGGATGAAAAGCAGGATCCCGGCCTGCTCGGAGCGTTTCCCTGAAACGGAAGTGTGTTGGTTTGCTTGGAGACAGACATGGAGCTTGTTTCCCCTGCATGCTGAAGGTGGGACATGTTGCCTAATGAGCATCCACCAGAGCCAGGTCTCCCCTTGCAGCAACGAGCCACAACACCTTGGATCTCGTTAGCATTCCCCTCTGGCTTCATGACACATCCATCACCCAGGCCCAGGACACTTGTCTGCTGGAGGCTGGCATCCCCGGACCACACTTCCGCTTTTGTATAACTTGATATTTCAGCAGCATTCTCAGCTTCCCTCCAAGGGTGCTTAGACATCAGCTCCGGTCGTGATTTATGACACAGAACTATCTCTTGCTTCAGCTCACCCCTGGCGCTTACCCCATTCTGATGTGTGCCTCCATCCAAATCGAAACTAGTATGAGCGGCGGGACCTTTTCCAGGTATCGGCTATTTTATATTGTGCCGGTGGAGAAAAAAAAAGAAAACTGATGTATCACGTTCCCTTTATGCCAACTATAATCATGTGCTTTCAAGGTACAATATACAATTACATTTGGATGCAAAAAAAACTACAACAAAGGCACCTTGAAATATTAAAAATGCATTGAAGTGCTCTGTAGGCATGTTATTCTTTCAAATGTGTAAATTTGTTTAAACCCCAGTGGGAGAGTGTAATCAGATATAAATGTACATAATCCCTCTAAACAAGCTAAGAGACAATTTCAGGCCTCTGTATGGCGGCCCACTGAGAGTGGATACGTGTTATCCTCAATACTACAGACCAAGTAGTTTTTCTTTACTCTTTTTAATCATCTTAATAGCACATAACTGCTGTACTTGTAGAAAATAAACATATTTACAGCCATTGTGAATTTATTTGGTGCCTCAAAGCTAGAAGCGCAGGTAATGAGTTCAGACTCCACGATCTTTGAAGTGAGTAGATCAAGCTCACTAAAATGAATTAATAAAAATGATGGACGCATGGACACAAATAGACAGCGTAACGTGTGAGCATGCTGCAAGCAATTTCTATTTTTACATTGAAAATCTGTTCAAGGTGAAATATATTATTGCAGCAACTCTAGAGCCCGCTTTACAAAAACTTGTTTGTAGTTTGAGTAAGGCACCCATCAAAAGATTGGATGGTATTACAGCCACCCTACCGGCTGTGAAATTAAGAAGAATGTGTGCATGTTGACATGAGATTTACATATCATATGCGTTGCCTTATTATAATCAAACCATCCATTTTCAATACTGCTGGGGGGGCAATGTACACATTAATTAAAAAATGATGAGCTAAACTGTAACACTAATGGGTTTGAAATTCCAATCTGCATTTCATCGATGACGTAATGTTAGCCAATTGAATTAGTAGCTACTGAATTCTTCTGACGTAGAGCAGGGGCGTCTACATATTTTCTTTTAGCATATCGAGGGAAAAGTAAAAAAGTACTAAAAGGGCCACTGACATTCGTCTTTAACATGCTATATCCAATTCATCGGTGTTCCTGTTTAATGTTTTCTTTGCATTTTTGAAAATCCAGAATAGGTGTCTATGAAACCAATGCAGTAGTAGTCAGGTGCGTCTTGCTTTTCTACATGACAGTCTTGTGTGCTTTTGCACTGAAACCACAGATCTGCTATACTAATTTACAAATCTATTTTGTTGGCTTGGTGGTTAGTTCTGCCTCCATTATTGGCCTCCCCACACAAAAAAATGTCTTCCATCTGCTTTTTATGTCTTTTTCCTCACCCTTTTTGTTCCCACAAGAAGAAATCTCTTGCTTTGTCACAATCCCCTCGAGCTCTGACCCTGGTCATCATCAAAATAAAAGACATACCGGTACTCTACATTGGCCCTGAAGATAAAAAAGGCAGAAATCTGTGAGATTTTAAAAAATAGTGAGAAAAGTACACTGTAATTCTCGGGGTATGCTGACAACATTTCACAGGTGTGTTCAGCTCAAAACTGTTTCGTGTTTCACAGATAAGCTGGTATGTTTGGGATCATAAGCATTGGGATCATTCTTTCTTTCTCCAAATGTTAGTCTTTATATCACTTTGTTAAAGCTTAATCTTTCTATCATCAGTTCATAAAACTGTTTTGAGGCTTGTCTAAATTTCAGCAAATTCCAGTCTGGCATTTCTGTTCGTTTTCATGAGTGGTTGCATCATTTGCCGTCAGGTTTACTTGTATTCGTGGCAAGTCTTCCATGGTAGATTGTGAAACCTTCACTTCTGAAATCCTGAGATTGGCTATCGCAGGTCACCCACCACAGCTCTAAAAATGTTTGTCGTCAACTGACCCTTATCTTGTACACCAGGGCTTTCTTTCTTCTTCATAGCATTCCAATTGAATGCCTTGGCCATGACCGATTTTTGGGCAGTGGTACTCATTGTTAAAATACTTTCAGAGAGAAGTGTAGTTAAACCACCAAATGTGTTGATACTGAGGTAAAGAGACATTTCATTTGGCTCTCTAAGTAAATAAATTCAGGATCAAGCTGAATTGCTTTCAATTCCAAGATGGCTCATACTGTACAAGATACAGATACTGATAACCATGATGTGTTTTTCTGCACGTCTATCACAACATGTCAGGGTGAACTTCAAGTGAAGAGTGATTTATTTATTTAATTTGAAAGGGGCACGGTGGTATGCTACAGACTGAACTACAGAACCTAACTCGGGACAGCCTCCAGTCTCAGCTGTCTAGACTAGCTGTGATTTACACTGGCGCAGCTTGAAAAACTTCAGGCTGGCATGTCCATTTGCATGCCCCCACTTTTCACAGAAATGCTGCCATGATTTATGGCTTTGATTTTGCAACGACAGATTCTGGACGTCAAGATAGAGTCGTGAATCAGATGTAACCGGGTCTTTGAAAAGGAGTTCTAGTGTTTTTGGATGCATTCGCCTCATGTCTTACCTCGGAGGGCCAAGTGTCATTTTGGACAAATTGTTAGATTTAGATTTTGGCGACAACGTGGTCATCGATATCAGCCCACTCTGCGGAGGATGAAACAAGACAAGACAAAAATGAAAATAATTCAATTAGAAAATGTGTTATTCATACCTTTTGCTTAAAAAGAGAGAGGGCATTTCATTTAGTACATCCGAAATGTATAAAGATTGAAAATTAGACATCATGTATCGACCTTCATGTGTCGTTTCCTATCAATTCACTATCCTAAAACAGCTCAAGCTTTTTTGTGCATTTGTCAACTAGCACCATTTGGCTCATATAAAAAGGTATTCGGCTTCTCTCAGGAAAATGTGAAAATTAGATCAAAATGATTGCGGTATAACCTTTGTACCGATTAATTTCTATGCGGATTTGGATTCCTTTCTTCGCCAATATTATGTAGGGATTAATAGGTGCCCATTGTAACATGGGCTTGCTGGATGTTGCACAGGTTATGCAGCCAACGGTACAAATATTAGAATTCGAATCGATTTCTATATTTAAGTAACCTTGAACTAGATTCAAAATGATTTAATTTTGCACAACCTCTCAAGTGTCATTTTGAACACACACACAAAACATTTACACTTTTGAACAATAACTCTCCGAGTATCTCTCCGAGATAGGTGGCGTCAGTGGGGTGGTTAAAGTGTAATATGGTTTTTCTCCCAAGCTGTATGAAGGCGCATGAACGGAAAGGAGGGAGAACATCAAAGGGTGGCAAATGACCAAGCTACCTGCAATCTCAAAGTATTTGGAATTGGTCTGGATCACTGGACAGTGATTTCAAACTTGATTGGAAAATTGGTGCTGTTATTAAATCCAGCTTCTTTAACCTGAGACAGCTGGCCAAAATAAAACCTCTCCTCTCACGTGAACGACAGTAATTCATGCCTTTGTCACATCCCGGCTCGATTACTGCAATGCCCTTTACTTTGGAATCAGCCAGTCCTCCATTAAGCGCCTTCAGCTGGTCCAGAATGCCGCTGCTCGCCTCTTGACTGGTACTCGTAAGAGGGAGCACATAACTCCTACTCTGGCATCTCTTCACTGGCTCCCCATTCATTTTAGAGTTATTTTCAAGATTCTCCTCTTTGTTTTCAAGTCTCTGAATAATCTCGCGCCACCTTACCTCTCTGAGCTCATCCGCCCCTACACACCTGCCCAGCGCCTCAGGTCTGTGGACCAGACATTATTAGAAGTACCAAGGACTAAACTGAGGTTCAGAGGGGATCGAGCCTTCTCTGTTGCTGGTCCCTCTCTCTGGAATGACCTCCCACTGAACATTCGGCAAGCCTCCTCGCTGCCCATCTTCAAAGTCCGCCTCAAAACTCACTTGTATTCTTTGGCATTCGACTCAGCATGACTTAGATTTGTTCTTGGTTTTACTGTTTGGTGCTTTCTACCGCCTTTATTACCGATTTGTCTTACTGTTTATTGTGCATGTTAAATTGCTCCATGTACAGCACTTTGTATGCAGCGATGGCTGTTTGAAAGTGCTCTATAAATACTGTTGACTTGACTTAACTTGTTGACTAGTCATGCAAGCCATACAAAAACATGTGCAGCAATTGAAGAGTTGAGGTTTTTCACAACATTTGCCATAGAGAGCAAAGATGTCGTGTCAGAACATGATCCATAATTCGTGAAAAGTTCCTAAGAACCAGACCGATAGAAACTTTCTTGTCAATATTTCAACTCAGCAAAGCATCTTCACTGAAACCCTGCTGGCATAAACTGGGAGTTGGCCTACATTTCCTCAAACGAGCAAAAAGGGAATGACTTGCTCTGAAGAAAGCAATCTCCAACGTGAATGGCAGTGGCCATAAGTAAACCATGGGATGGTCTAAGCGGTCAAGGAAGGCATGGTAATCCTCAAAAGGTGATAGAATTGAAGTGATATTAAGCTTTATATATATGAGGCGCCGATTCATGCAATCACAGCCAAGGATTTTCTCAAGGCCTTTGCCGTGCAATCGCTCGCCTCGTCGCCGGCTCCAGCAATTTCTAATCTTGCAACTACAAATGACTTAGACAAGTGACAAAGCACCTGCGAGGGCAGCCTCTGATAGATTCCAGCTGTTGTTGCTCGGAAAATTACAAACATTTGTTCGCCTTCAGATACAGCTGTTTGTGAAGGGGATATGGGAAAAGCTGCAATGGTGATAAAAGAAGGCTAGCAGAAGGCTGTTCTGCACTGTTGAGTTGTTATCTCAGAAAGCCAAGCCCTGATGAAGAGGAGGAGGCAGTAAGCTGCAAGGCTCCAAGCCCCAACCAGCAGTGCCAGTTTGGACAAGGGAGGTTAAGAATCTCAACACTCTTTGACTCAGTCCTTTGAAAGAGTAAAGCTTCGCTCCCATTTCAAACCTGTGCGCCCTATCGACTTGATCACCCAATTAAGGAAAACAGCCTGGGGCTTTGTCGGCCTCTCGCCCTTCAAAATGTTTATTAAGAGAAGCTATCCGTTTTATGAAAAGCTGTCTTCAAAACACATCCATCCATCCATCCATCCATTTTCCACCGCTTATCCGGGGTCAGGTCGCTGGGGCAGCAGCTTTAGTTGGGAAGCCCAGACTTCCCTCTCCCCAGCCACTTCTTCGAGCTCTTCCTGGCGGATCCCGAGGCGTTCCCAGGCCAGCTGGGTGACATAGTCTCTCCAGCGTGTCCTGGGTTGTCCCCGGGGTCTCCAGCCAGTGGGACATGCCCGGAACACCTCACCAGGGATGCATCCAGGAGGCATCCTAATAAGATGCCCAAGCCGCCTCATCTGGCTCCTTTCGATGTGGAGGAGAAACGGCTCTACTCCGAGCCCCTCCCGGATGACCGAGCTTCTCACCTTATCTCTAAGGGAGAGCCCGGACACCCTGCAGAGAAAACTCATTTCGGCCGCTTGTATCCGGGATCTCGTTCTTTCGGTCACGACCCATAGCTCGTGACCTTAGATAGGGTTGGGACGTAGATCGACCAGTAAATTGAGAGCTTCGCCCTTTCGCTCAGCTCCTTCTTTACCACGACAGACTGATACAACGTCTGCATCACAGCAGACGCTGCACCGATCCGCCTTTACAACACACTAATGGCAAAAATGTGACGCTGCGAAAGCAAAGGACAACATTGATTTCAAGAGATGAAACAGTTTGATAACCAAATTTGGGAACAAGTTCATTCCTTTCTCCGAGAGTGTAGGGGGGCAAGCCCACCCTGAGTCAGCTGACAGGGATGAGTTACCGCGGTGCCATTGACTGAACATATTGCACCCTCCTGAGGGATGAGAGGTCACAGTCCCCGCATGGTTTTCAAACGCACAGTGGTCACCAATGCACTCACAATTTCCATCTTCTATGAGAAACAAAAACATAAAGAAGGCAGTTAGGAGTCAGTAAGTCAACAGATGATGCAACAATGGGTTCTATCCTTCAGTAACCCTGACACACCAATATTGCAGCCGCAAGATGCTTTGTTGGCGTTTATCATGGTTCTGCCTTCCTACAGAGGTGATTAATCAGGAGACAATAAGTAAGGTGTGTGAGCAGTTGGCTTTGGCTGGTGATAAATTCACAGAAAACAGAGAATGAATGCCAGTCAGGTGAAGATGAAATGCTCCATTTACTTTCAAATAATATAGGACGACGCCAGTGTCGCGCAAGTCTTCATCAGTGCCTATGAAATGGGGGAACCGGCAGTCCAAAACCAGTACATTTCCTTCCTTCTTCAGAGCCACTGCCTCCTCTTATGGGACACAAGAGATTACCCTGAGAACGACAGAGACCGTCTTAAGAGCCCGTAGCTGAAATAGCATGAAATAATAAAGAAAAAAAGCTGACAGACATTTAATGACAACCAGCAGAAAACTAAATTCTTTATGACTACTCTTCCTTGCCTGAAGGCCAAGCAGAATAGCCGAGTTTTGCCCATGTGTTGCTACGAAGCAGTCAAGTGGCTGACGGGGAGAGAGATGCAATAAATCATTTAGATTACCATGGTGGGAGTCAAACTGTACATTGTGCTCGCTGAGCGAAAAAGACACAGCGCCAGCAGCCACACACACATACACACATTGCATAAATTGCACCATTGCCATTGGTGATGCAAAACAATCAGGGTTGTGTCACGTTTAACGTTCCCAAGCTTGTACATAGGCATAAAAACAAACTTCTTCCACATCATTATGAATGTCTCCGTATGGAAGGAAAAACAAGCCAGACATTGCCTTACGCAGGGTGGGTCTACCAAAGTTCACGTAGGCCTACAAATTCGCCCCTTAGGTCGTACAATCTGGAGTACAGAATTCCCAGAAAAACTGCTGTGAGGTCACACAATAACTTTTGCTCAACGAGCATCAAAATTATTAATTTCCACAAATGAGTTTTGATTTTTCTGTGGTTTTGTGATTCCTCCACAGACGGGGACTGGTGTTTCCCAGAATTGGCTCATCGTGTGACACAGGAAGAAAGAAGTCCCCAATCTCTCTCTTGGCAGTTCAGTACAATTAAGAGCCAACGGTAGCTTAGTACATTAAAAATGGTCAATAATTTAACAGTAGATGATTTTTTATTCTTTTTTAATAAACTACAAATAGTCAAAACAAAAAGCATAAATCATAGAGTGGAATGCACACCACAAGTCAACTTTTAATGTTGAGAAACTAACCATCAGGCTGATGCAGTTTTGCTTTCTACCATCACGTCACTTAATAGCTAAAATGCAATTTGTCAAGTTTTACTGTACAGTCATTGACTTCTTATAAACCTGCAGGGAAATTAAGAATGGTGAAAACCTTGATGCATCAAGCTGACTTGCCTTCACCGATGCTCTGCTCACTTCAGTGTTCACTCAGCCTACGTCAAGAGTCATTGGGTGAGTAATTTACATTTATTTGAGTTTAATTTTATTCCAACGGTTTATTTTTAAACCTAAAAAAATTACATGCATTATAAAGGTGCATCTCAAATTATAATTTGACATTTGTAGTTTACAGCAAACAAAAAGCCCCCATTCACCAAATCAAAAGATTATTACAATTAGCGTACTTGGGAAACAATTTGTAATCAAGAAATGTCGGCCCGCAGAAAAGTTTGTTCATTCATCAAGATTCAATATTTAGTGGGAGCTGCGTTTTGCATGAATTATTGTTTCAATATGGTATAGCATGACACAATCAGCTTGTGGCCCTGTTAAAGTGTTTTGGAAGCCACAGTTGCTTTGATAGCACCCTACACCTCCAGAGGTTCAGGTGTGGTGGTTATTTGATGTAGTTTAAACATTTTGATAAGAAATCTCATTTTTAAAGAGTCACGACAAAACCATGCAAAACCTCCAAAATCTAAAGTGGATCTCAAATAAACAACACAGATCAAGTGCCTTTTTTTATACATTAAAAATTGCGACCGAACTAAATAATTTCTAATAACGTGACTTCTTTATTTAAAAATGAAAATATGAACTTAAAAAACAACAACAAATAAAACAACTGATATAATGTTTTTAGTTTTTTTTAAAGTGGCTCCAATTAACACAATAAAAGCTGTCCTAGTAGGCTATTCTTGACAGGTTTACAAACATATTTCTCATGCATTAAAATACAGCATGGAACACAGTAAGGACAGTTATCAAGTTGAGAAAACATGGCACAAGAGTGACTACCAAAAACTGGACATCTCTAAAATGAAAGAAAAAGGCTAGAATAAAACTGATCAGGAAGGCTTCCAAGAGGCTAATATAAACATTGAAGGAGCAACATGTGACAATGTATCTTTGTCGTAGGGGTAAAGACCAAGATTAAGAAGTTAACAATAAAAAAAATGTTTCAAAAAATACAATTTAAAAGCACTTGAAATCTTCAAAAAACATGTGGGGAAAAAGAGTTTGGGCTGATGAAACCAAGGTCATGTTTTTGGATCATGCCAAATGCCATATTTGGCATTGTTAGAAAGGAACCTGGCACATAAGTCAATAGGTGACTTGAGCTAGGCCGCTGTGACCTTTTTCCTGCCTAGACACTTTCCTATTGATTTGCACTCAGGTAACTCTTACCAATTGAAACCGTGAAGTCACATATTGTCACATGAGCTCGGCATAGTCGGGGTCGACTAGACACCATCTCTCTTGAGTTTCATTTACGCTCTTAAAGATTTGAACTGATTCTTTCTGTCTCACGAAACCGGTATTTGGTGTTTAGACTTTGTAGCCACTGTACACTGTAATTATAAAATACAAAGGTACCGACACCGAGTGTTTCATACAGTCCCTCTATCCATCATTCAGAAGATGTAAATGTGCATGTCACACCACCTTTACATTAACTCTTTTATGCACCAATTACAATAACCTGTAACCTGATAAGATGTCGACTGTAGTAACCGATGTCCCTGAAAGGGTTAAGCAACCATACTGGGCTATTCTTACTATTACTATTATTTTAGACTAGGATAAAATGGTCCGGAGAAAACAAAGCAATTTCTTCCTCACTTGACAAGAAATGAAACATTTAACCTGGGATGACCTACTGGGGTCAAAGAGCACACTAAATTAAGCCATGAAGAGAAAGTTACACTTCGGCAAGTGTTCACGGCCAATAACCTCCTTCCCAAGGCTTTGGGATTCAAGAAGCTGAAATCTATAGCCAAGTGCAAATGCTACTCAAAAGAGGTAACTCTTTTTAAAACGGTGGACTAATGCCCCAGATTGCTATGGATTATCTGGAGTACCTCACCAAGAACCAGAGTGGAAAATCTTGCACCTGGGGAACCGTCATTCTACCACTCTCTAAACCTCTGCCTCCTCCTACTCACTTTTGCATGGACAGTGACAAGAAACATGTCAACAACCTCCACCTTACTCAGTGGCAGTTGAGAGACTGAAGAAATCCTCCTCGCCACTACCCCTAATGAAGCGGGAGAGGTATCGACCAGGGCCTGTAAATTAAAAGGGATTCTTCACAGACTTCATTAAAAGTTGGGAGAGTCCTGGGATGAATGCATTGTCTCCCATTCCTCTAACATCAGGAACAGATGAAATGCTCTTAGAGTCTCCTCACATTCACATATGTGGCGGTGAGCGTTGATCATTTTGGATGGGCACTGAGTGGGCCGTGTTGACCAAAGAAAAAACTAAAATCTGCTTTCCACTTGAGTCAGCTGGTGAACATACTTGAATTAATGTTGACATTTGCAAAAGGAGCATTTAGGATTCCATTAAATACCATAATCAGCAGAAGAAAAAAAAAAGTTCTTTGAGCATTTGACAGTTCTTATTCACTCATATGAATTTCATACCATCCAACTGCAAGCCAACTAATCACTCTTAATACCCCTCGGCCATGTCTGTAGCGCAACATGCCAGCTGAGCAGAAATTTGCAATGAATGTTGCAGAGAAACATATATGCATTTTTACAGTATTAATACATACACATATTGATTGGACTGAAAGACAAAATAACCAATAAAATTATGATTACTTTTTAATGTACAAAGCGGTCAACCACAATTATGCATTTTACACAGATTTTTTCAGAAACTGTCGTCCATAGTCTGGTATGAACACTTAAATTTAAAAAAAATTGTAATACATAATGATTCCTACTTGTTAAGTAATTAGCCCATGCGATACGAAATTTCAAATGGCATTTTGGATTATAAATGTAGTACACGGAATGATGCAAAATTGGCGGTGATATGCATAATCCGTCTTTTGAGGAGAATGCAAAAGAGATATTCAAATGTGTGAGTGTCATGGACTATGTTCTTGTATGTGTCAGTATGTTCTTTGTTCTTCAAGATCGTCTTTCATTCTGCAAGATCCTGCTCTGGATCCATTTCATAATTTGTTTCTCCTAACAAGTCATTACTGCATTCTAAACCAATAAAATACGGAAATAAACTATATATACTGGTAGACCTAAAAAAAAAAAAAAATTCTTTAAAGCTCTTGATTAACTTGTCTCATGGCCCTGGTGGGAATTTCAGTGTGGAAAAGTATTCATTTAAATTACAAAGTAGGTGCCAGAAATTTTATTTTTGTATCGACCAGGGGTCAAGGGACAACAAAGCGTGTGACGGAAAAGTGGTTAGGACTGCACGACTGTCCGTGTTTTATGTTATGTGTTGTGTTTATTATTTTACTTTATGTTAACTGTTTTGTAAAGCGCTTTGTTACAGCTGCCGCTGTTGTGAAAGCGCTATATAAATCAGCATGTATTGTATTGTATTGTATATGAGTAACCTGCAGGCCTGTTCTAAAAATAGCTCACCGGTGATGGGACACCAAAGAATGTTGTACAAGTGATTATTTTAAAAAATGTCAAAATGTGAACACACAAAAAAGCATTTTTATATTCTTGTCTTCTAATTATTGTGAGAAAATATTATGTCTTAACATAAGTGTACATAAATTATTAACATTTGACACAATTGCTACTTCAGAAATGTGTATCAAGAGTGGTAGCCATTTACATCAATCTGCCCACGAAGTAGGTCTCGGTTTCAAAAAGATTGGTGATCCTCGGTATAGGGACCTCTGGCACATTGAAGGAGACCATCTCCAAAAAAAACGTTTCATGCATTCAAATTGGATAAAGCTTGACAAGTAGTGATTGAAGATTTTTAGATATACAGATATTTCGCTTTAAGTGCCGAACCACCTCTGATGTCTGCAAAAGTAGCCCATGACAAAATCCCATTTATTTTTCACCTACACGAAATGCAAATACGCTGGCGAGACAAATGTCACATCCAAAAAGTTGTTACAATGATTGTAGTTCTGGCATCACCAGAGCGCATTCTGTTCACCGGCACAGTGGCCTTTTGCTCGGATGCCACAAAGTCTCTTCAGGAATGCAAACTGCTGTAATGATACCTATTGTCAAATGGACAATGTTTACCTCCAAAATAGATTCGGAATAAGCTTCTTCATTAATACTGAATGCTCACCAGTGCAAGATTAAAGTGCCATATGTCAATCATGAAGATTTCTTAATTAGGAGCAGTGACAGTTGCTAATGATTTCCCCTACCATTGTTTTGTATAAAGGGCTTTCAATCTCCCAAAGGTCAGCCGCTAACTGACAGCATTGAACACTAATACTGCAACATACACTGACACATATAGGTATGAAACATCATCATTCAATAATAATAAATAAATAATTTGTTAAAGCCAATGTTAGAAAATACCTGTTTTCAGACATTTTTTTTTTTTAGAAATGAGAGTACTAAGAGGTGGAATGAAATCTGCTCAATAACATGCAACTAATCAAAGTATATCCACTGGCATGTATTATTGGACAATAAATCAACCACTACTTCTCATGACAGTCACGATCCCGGTTTATGCATAATGAACAGGCTACTTGGCGAACTATGATGGAGCCCAAAACAATGACATTTGGTGTGATTTGGGATGTTGGAAAACATTCAGAGGAAATGTGTTCAGCAGTCACTGTGAACTATTGAAACAAAGCGTTTTTCTAGAACCTCTGGGTTTTCACAAGCTCGCAGCCTCAGAAGCAATATTGGGCTGCAGGAGAGTGCATGTCAGTTTGGTTTCTGGTTTCTTCTTCCAAACATTGTCACACTTTCACCTGAGGAGTATTTCAACAACTCAACGTTTGGCTGCCACTTCAATCTGAATAGATGCAAAGTTATATTTCATGCCAGGTTGACTCTCTCTCTCTCTCTCTCTCTCTCTCTCTCTCTCTCTCTCTCTCTCTCTCTCTCTCTCTCTCTCTCTCTCTCTCTCTCTCTCTCTCTCGCCAACACAACTTCCAACATTTCTGGATGTTGAGAGGAGCTGCAGAGACACCAACTGGCGGGGTGATTTCATTGCAAGCACAAGTGTCAAAACTGCTTCTGTGTTGATCACAACTAGACAGAAGTAACCAAGAAATATCGAAGGTATGACAGATGAAATCATTAAGAAATAAAACGACAATTGCTCCCAAAAAATCTAAACTTCCATCAGGCGTTTATATAACTCATGTCTGAAAGTCAAATAGACATTAACTTGGCTCAGGAGATTCCCCATGAAAAAAGGGTTCAGCTTTAGATATATAAAATACAAATTTGCAATTTAATTATCTGTCTTGAAATAAATGCAGGAAGAACAAGAGAAACCTATGACAAATGTAACACTTGCTGTACCTGCAGAATACCATGAGTCTCCTCCCATTTGCAGGCTCGTTCTTTGGTTCGACTATAAACCCGCATAAATGGAAAGCATTACAAAGTTGAACAACTAAGCACCCCAAAAGTGTACATGAAGCAACAGAAAAATTGACTTTCTCTTCATTTTGATGCAGCTCCTCTTCGACCTTCAGTGAGGAAGACAGCCCTCGATGAGACACCTGTAGCAGTACACGGGTAAATACATGCCTTTTTTTTCATAAATCTATACTATCGGTCAATCCACATGTGGGTTATTTTTCCAAATTCTTGATGAATCTGAAGTGCTGAGACTGGTGTGCGTCCTTTGACAATGCAAGGTAACGGTTGAACAAAACATGCCGTTTCTGGGCTCTCCTGAGGAATGATGATTTTGGAGCTACAAGGATTCCGCCCGACACCAGCGTTATGTACAGTAATCATATATTTAATTGGATTTACAGTCATAGCCCTCCGAAGGAAACCATAACTACGATGTGGCCCGTGAAAAAATTAGTTTGAAACCCCTGTCTTCGGCCATTAGTTTAGGAGTTAGTTTAGAATTAGTTTATTGTCAAACAATTTGAGGAAACATTACTAACTTACCAATAACTTTCCATAGCTGTCATGAAATTAGGTATGGATACAAGCTATCCGGCCTTCAAATAAAATGTCACTTTTATTCTACATTTCTTTAGGGTATGAAAATTTTTTAGCTTAATTCTGTTTTCTTGTTCATCGTCCTAATGGCATAATAGTACACATGGTGTCAGTAGTCCTGCTTTGAATGCCATTTACCCAGAACTGACATCACATTGCCCAGGGTGATGAGGGATTTGTTGATGTTGGCGCCCTCCTTTAGTCTGATGCCTGAAGTCTGTGTGGTGTCTGCCCTCTCACTGCCAGCCAGATCCACCAGGTGGATCTTACTCATCCTCTCGCGTGGCAACTCTGCATCAAACCATTTCTGTGGCAAGAAAAGCCTTCACAGCGGAATACTCAAAGCATTGTATGACAAAAAAAGTTATAATGGAAAATAATAATAATAATTAGCTTTTGAAGTTGGTGGCAATGTTCAGGACAACATCAGAGAATCAGGCTAAATTTTACACCTCCTGAGGCACACTTTAGCCTTGATAAACCTCCCAAAATTTTCGGGAGACTTCATGATCTGCTCAAGTTCAACACAGTACGCTCCCTCTGTGCACCACACCTTACGTGAGTGAAGCAGATGGTGAAGATGTCATGCGAACCGCTACTGGAGTCATTTATCCTTGTTCTGGCAGTGATACGGTTGGCGTTCCCAGCAGTTTTCAACTCTTCCATGTTGCTGTAGTCATGTACGAAATGCTTGGACAGATCTAAGCACAGAAGTTTTTATTATTTAAGAAATGTCAATGTTTGTCAACTCAGGAGAAAAGTATATAAGGAGGAAGGGTGTGTGTGTGCGTGTGTGTGTGTGTTGGGGTGTGGGGGGGTGGCGAGGCGAGGGCGAGGTGTTGGCATCGCTTACTCTCAACATATGGTCCATCCCTCGGGTGCTCTCTCACTCTTAAGCCTCCACTCTCCATAACTACAGTCTTCTTTTTAAGCAGGTCATACACATACATGTTCATTGTAGATTTCCATAAAGCAGGTGTCCAAATCCAAAGTCCAAAAAGGGATTCCGTGTTAGTTGTTTGTAAAGGACAGCACCAAAAGTAAAAAATGGGCACACTGGTCAAAAGCCCCCCCCCCCCCCCCCTTGGTGCCCCCCCCCAAAAAAGTACAGTAAGCAGTTGTGAAACTGAGTAAGCTTCAATAAGATGCAACATTTAATTCAGATCCAGAGGTTCACCTTGATTGAACCTAATCTGAGGTGATGTGACAATGTACAGTGAAAATTGGATTTTCTATGATTAATTCAAATTGCTTTCAAGCCCAGATAGACTTACCGCCCCTGAAGGAGATTGGCATAACTCAAGAGCCATAGCAATTCTTTGTTCAAATAAGATTTGAACCTTCTTGTTTAAAAAGAAAAAAAATCTCTGTAGATATTTTTAAAAAATCCAGTTGAAACATGCCATATATGTTTTATAACACACAATACAATGAAGACTGTCAACAACAAGAGAGCAAAAGTGTCTGATTCGAACACATAACAAGCGGAAGAGAGAGTACTTTGAGTATTAATGCAACTGTGTTCTGCTGTGTTGACACACAACAAAGTTGAAATTTTCAATTACTTTTGGCATTGCCCTCATATTTATAAGTACGCCCATACATCAAAGAGTAAGGTACCATTTTTGACCACGGATATGAGGGGACTGAAGCAAACAGACGCAATTACAGAACAAAGAATATTGAACTGTAATCATTTTTTTTCTGTCTGTAACGTGATCTGAAAGACAAACAAAAAACAGTTGCAGAGTTGAATTTAACCAATGCAGAATTTACCACTACATTCCAAGCACAAAAATGGTGGATACACGTGAATTTTCTTAATTCAGCAGGAAGTCTGGAAAATCTGGGGGCGGTGGGCACAAAAGAAATGGTTTGCTTTGCAAGTTCATTCTTTGTGAGCAAAATGAGATGTAAAGTAGGGCAAGGTGCACTCTAAGGGGAGGCAGCTGGCAGTAAGACCTAAAGTGGAGCAATCATTTGTTTGTTTGTGTGTGGAGGTTAGGAGCAGTGTTGCATTGAAAACGAAAAAAAAGAGAATCCACATTATAAACTTCCTAGGGATGAGTGTATCATTATTATTTGTATCAATATGCATATCCAGCATTACAAATTGATTAAAAAAATTCCTGGGTACATCTCATTTCCTTAATTGCTGTTCTGCTTTTGCATCACTGAAACAATATTCTGTTAGTTTGCATCTGTCATTATTTATTTTTTTTAAAAAAACATCCCATACCTGACCTCTGTACGAAATGACACCATATTGCTCGTACTTCTCTCTGATATTTTGGAGAACAGGCCTTCACAGATCTGTGAGATTAAACATTTTTCTTCCTGGCAAATTAAACAAAAGAAGTCCTTACAACATTCAAAATTCTGTCGTACTAGTGACGTTGTTAATGTGAGTTTCTATGTATTGCTGTTGACACAAAGCAGCGAGGAGAGACCGAGACAGCGGAACAACAACCACAAAAAGTTACTGACGTGTGAAGGCAATCTCTTCATCCCTTGTTTTAATCACACAGCGGTAGATAGTGTGCATTGAGAACGTTATATGTAATTATCAAGTATGTTGAAAGGACCAGTCATGCTGTCCTCATAGACATTCATTTACTCCTTGGAAGAGTGAAATTTACATCCGAGTGCAAGGTGGGAAATGGAAAAGCTACGCGCTGCTGCACTCATCACCTTTTCTGATTAGTGCAGGAATACATGGAGACAAAGGAAGAGAAAAGCGGGGCTGTCTGATGAGGTCCGTTCCGAATGTAAAAATGTGTCAGCATTGCATTCATGCTCGTTAAGTGTGAGCACGACTAGAATAAAAGATCCTCAGTGTTGATTTTATTGGGGCAATAGCAGTGAATGACGGATTTTAAATGAACCGTGGTTATGAGAGTTCATCTTAATTTTCATCAATTTGACTTTTTTATGGCACCTACACAAAACACAAACTGCCTCATGGAAGAAAAAAATAAAAAATGACAAGGCCATTTCTGACCATCTGCATCTCCCATAACAAGCTTTGCAACACTTATCTCCAGGATCTCAGATATACCTGCATTGGTTGAATTTACACACAGTTACAAGAACTTGTGTGAGCCCTTTGAATTGCCTGGATTCATGCATAGAAAGCTCTGAAAAATGTCAACTAATCTTCATCCATAGATCACAAAAGTAGATAGTTATTAACAAATAGCACCCAAATAATTAGAAATTTCCATGTTTATAATGAAAACTATATGTAAACGTTGCCAACAGCTCACGTTGGGTGATGCTTCTTGAGAATAGAAAACTCAAAATCAGCGTGTTTTCATAGCATATCCAATTTGGTCTCATTGATTGTTGTGCTAAGTTGCCCGTTTCCCCTCTCACATTATGCCTTGCAAAAATAATTTCCAGTGTGAATGTTTACATAAGGGCCGCTCCACTTTTTTTGACTGAAGATATACTTTTCAAGCAACCAACCTTCGTTACTGCACGTGCACGCGCGCGCGCGCACACACACACACACACACACACACACACACACACACGCACATTTCTTTGCAAGTGCCATTGGTGAATTGGACATGAAACGAACTTTGAAATGATGATAAAAAATATACAACAATAATAATAAAGATGTATCGCAACAGCTCTGATTGCAAGCTGCAATTGCAATGTGGTCATTTGACCACCTTGGGCTAAACAGACATACGGCCTCTGGAAAGCGCTCCCCTCCTGACATGAGAAACTTGGGCTGTCCCGGCTAACTCTATTCAAATTGACCGCTTTACTTTAATTTATTCTGCTCTGTCTTATATAATCATATCAAACCTGAACCGTGTCATCTTTGCAGGAATGTCATAACTATTGCATGTGATGCATGGTGTAGTTAATATTGTGAAGAGTGAATGACACATTAAACATAGATTTAAATGTATGTATCTGTCAGAGATTTTCTCGGACAAAGTTAAAGAAACGACTCTGCCAACAGGAAAATTGTCTTCAATATCGGCGGAATCGGACCTCTGAGAGCGAACGACGGTTGTTGCTCTGCGATCACACTCCAAGTCCCGTCTCCGTGAGTTCTACATTTTATTGTAACATATGCAAAATACAAGATACAAATACAAATACAAATACAAGAAAAACACTGCCCCCGATATTTGCATATCTGTGGATCTGTGTTTTATGAATGACCTTATGAAAATGTTTTGGAACAGTTGTAGATGCAAAACTGTGCTGGCAGCTACATAATAGATAATAAAAGAAAAATATCCCAAACCATGGGGATCCTCCCAAAAACTAAGGATTTGCTGAATAAGAGATCCTTGTACACCTTATACTTTTATTACTTCCATATTTGACCTATTGTGTGGGAATATGGGGAAATGCCAGTAAAACACCGTTTTAAAACTACAATACAAAGCAATCGGAACAATCACTGGCTCCAAATGGACGGAACCCACAAATCCACTGTTTATCAAATTAAACAACGAAATCTCATGACCTGAATGACTTCAAAATCGCCCAATTAATGTACAAAGCACACAATAATAACCTTTGCCAAAAGATCCAGAAGCTTTTTAAAATTCGAGAAAGTTGTCATAATTTAGGGGGTACTAATCTATACAAAAAAATCCAAAACACGAACGAACATCACACAAAGGAGTGTATGTATTATAGGTGTAAATCTGTGGAATGATTCTGAAACGGACCAGTAAAATGAACTCTCTTGCTGAGATTAAAAATGAATTCGAGAGTAGTACAAGACAACTACACAAATCAGAATTAAGCTGATAAATTCGATACACTCATGAAATATAGCAATACATCAGAAATACATTGATGAGATTATTTAATATAGTAATGAAATGTAGCATCCATTATGAATATGAGAAAATCGACATATACATGTGCTCTAAAGAGTATGTACTGTATATACAAACCTAATGTTGTAAAAATGTATTAGTACAGTATACATAATGGTAAAAGCATTTGTTGATATTTAGACTTTCTTTCCTATTTAGAACAATGATCAATTCATATATAAGAAGGGGTAGGACTCGGGGTAGGTTTTTTGCTTCTTTCTACTCCTTTGAACACATATTTGTGATGATTACTATTTTCTTTTCCTTTTTTTATATCTTACCTTCACCTTTTGCCAATTTATTACCGAATTGTATATTTTATATGTTCAATATACAAAACAATTAGTCAGTTCAGTCTGTTAAGTGGGTTGGCTGCAGGGATCTTGTAGGTCCAGCAGGTGGCAGTGGTCAGTGACACAGTATCAGCACAGTATCAACACAGTGTGTCAGTGTGTCGACACGCCTCATGAGGCCTCATGGACCCATCACTAGTTTTATCAATACACATCTTCAAATACACCCTGCTCCTCTCTCCTTCCTGCTTTTTGGGGTCCACCACCACCCTGCAACGTGACACGCAGGCATTGAAACCTTCAAATGCGGCTTTTAAGACATCATCGCCCAGATCATTGAAAATCTAAAAAATAAAATAAAATAAATAATTGGTAGACTGTTAAAACTAAGCAGACAAAAAAACATTGAAAACTCATTAAAATACTCAAAACTCTAAAGTAAAGCAAAATATGCAACTGCACATAAAACCAGTTGCCTTCTCCTGGGATGCAAAGGAGGGACTTCTGTCAGTTGAGTCATATGAGAAGTCATTAGTAAATATCTTTGTGTTCTTATCGTCCCCTCGAACCGATGATGGCTGAAGAATTTTAAAAGTGTCAATTACTTTGCTTTAATCTGGCTCAAAGTGCATTGCTGTTAAAGACACTCTACTAAATAATAGTATATCGTGTTTCCTTCCAAAAGAGTCACCACCTTGGATGATAATCGCTGTTCTCTGCTGAGGGATAAACCAGAGCGTCTTGTGAATAAATAAAAATCTGGGTTTTTTTTGTTTTTTTTAATTACCTAATGTTAAGTGGACGGACTCGAACTGCGACACGTACTTAAGCCATCACGGAAAAAACAGCTGCAACCTTCCGAGTCAAACCTGAGCGTCGGCAAAAAGACTGTGAGAAGATATCCAGCCAATTTATTCACCTATGTCATAGGTGCTCATTAGGTAGATCCTGATCTACCGGTAGATCTAAGACAAGTCCCAAGTAGATCCGAGGAGTGTCGAGGAGAAAAAAAACAAACAACCATTTGTGTGTCTTTGTACATGTTAATAATATATATTTTTGTGTTAATGTACATTGCACCCTAATCATCTTATCAGTCTCACCAAAAATTTTTTTTTAAATAAAATAAAGCAGGTAAATCTTGAATTTACGGTGGCGCGTGATTACGTCACCGGAAGTTGTTAGCGCTCAGCAGTCTGCAATTGCAGCTTGTGATCAGAACTGTTGCGCTCTATCTTTTATCGTCATTATTCTCATTCAGAGTTTGCTTCGTGTACAATTCACAGAGGGCACAAGCAAAGAATAGGAATCTAGGAAGGACCGGGGAAGCACTTTAAAACGGTATGTGTGAGCTACGATAGTTAACAGGCTGCAAAAGTGCGTTGCATGCCTCAGTTTCAGACTGTTTCTCAGGTGTCACCAACATTTTTTAGGGTGAGAGCAACTTCATGTGTACCGATTGTGTGAAGGGCTACCAAATTGATACACGTCTGAAATAACATATTTGTCCAAAATACCTTCAATAATATGAGGATGTGTTATTTTTAATACTTGATGATTTAAATTGTCAGACTTTGATCGTGTTTCGAAATGTCTCACAGTACTGCCAATGTTTGCATTTTTAAATCATAATTTCTACTAGCAAATCACAATGTCCAGGCACTGGCGGGCTACTCAAGTGGTCTTCACGGGCTACCTGGTGCCCGCGGGCACCATGTTGGTGACCACTGCTGTTTCTCATCAGGGCGTGTGTGCGTGTGCGTGCGTGCGTGCGTGGTTGTGTGTGTGTGTGCGTGCGCGCGTGCCGGTAAGGGTAGATCCCGGGAGGTTAGTTGATCAAAAAGTAGATCTTCGATCCAAAAAGTTTGAGCACCCCTGACCTATGACATACCTTGGCATACATCGTTTCGTGATTTGCACTTTTTACCGTTAGAGATCGCTGTCTACAAGATCAGATTGAAACGTTGATAGTCCAGTCGAGTGTTATTGTAATAATAACAATTATAAATCTTGTTCGTGGTCAAGTGAAAGCAGTTATTGTCATTTGTTTAAATTGTTCTTTTTTTTCCCCAACCCTTCGAATTCCACTGTTGAGGGGAGAAGACAATATTCACGGTATTTTCATAACATAAATAATATTGAAATGCCCTTCAATGTGGAAACAATATAATAATTCGGACTGAAATAAAATCAATTATAATTGCACATTTCTACAGGGTTAATATCTTTAAAAAAAGAAACCATTGATTTTGCATTCTTCTAAAATAGAAGAGATTGGTAGTTTTTATAGCAAACTGTTTTTAACATGCAGTTGTCAGGAAAATCCTATCAGTACTGTACTCTGAATGCCACTTTGAACATGTACGAATGTGAAGTTGTTTTTTTCTTGAACAGTAAGCTACATGTGTTTGCAATGGCTATTTTTGAAGACACATTTTATCACTTTTATTGCTCTTGAATCCTATTAAAGTAGGGTGCGACTTCGTGAATAGAGGAAATTGCGGTCCCCATGGTGACATTTGACGACAGCTCTCACCATTTGATAGTGGTAATTACGACGTTTCCGTCTGCATTGAATGCATCGTAGGTTCGTTCATGTGTCCCATGATCCCTTGCGATATTGGCACTGAGTCACTCGGCGGCGGCAACTTTCAAATCGACAGCACGGTATTCGCGTTTATCCCCCCCCCCCCAAAAAAAAACACGCATACAATTGCAAAACCTGAGCGCAACGGAATAATGAAGAATCCGTCCCCGTCTACAGAAAAACTTCAGGAAATGGAAGTGGCAATAGCGCCACGGTTTCTGAATGCTCCCGTCGATTCAAATTCACACGGATATTCGGAAGAATCTGTCGATGCGGCAGATGGTAAAACAGTAGTGGGTGAAAAGGAAGTCAAATGTTCTGAACGCGAATTGAGAGCAACCCACGATCAGATCAACAGCGCCGAAGAAAACGTTATCATCAGCGTCACATCCAGGAACTTCCTTGGTAAGAGCAGATTTTGTTGAAAAGAGTCTTACTTTGAATGTATTTTGGGACGATTGATCTATCTAGACTACAGCGTTTGCTGTCGTCTTTGTCTCATTTTAAATTGATCTTAATGTCGTTTCATTTTAAATTAATTTACCCTGGATATACACAGACACGGGTGGCACAAGTAACTTGCAATCTGTACTTTAGAAGTAGTGTACATACTTTTCGGGATTCCACAGCATAAACACCGATTCAATTCCAGTACTTAAGTAACGCAAAAAAGGCAGACTCTGAAAACCTCAAAAGTAAAGAATATAGATATATCGACATGAAAAAAGAAACTGTACCTTAAACAAGTATACAGTCTTTCCTTCCAAGCACGTCACCACCCATAATTGCCCAACTGTCTATTATAACAAATGAAATAAGTGTCGTATTTGTACTTTGTTACTTCCAGACACTGTTCAGAAATGAATGTTGTTTCCATCCTCCTCTGGAGAATATGGTTGTTGATTCACATCCAATTACCTCAGATATACTGTAGAAAATGGGTCCATTGTTCATGTATTTTATGCTTGCATTGACAGAAAACATGCAAGAACGAGACTGCTGCGTGACAGCTGGTAAACAACTATTCCACACAGCTGAGAGTGATGCAGAAATGGCGAGAAGGGCCAAGGAGGAGGGAATTGTCAACATTGTCTTCCCGGGAACTGTGACTCAGGAAGGCTGTTGCCGTTTTGTCAGCGAAATCCTAAAGTGTATTCTGTATCAGAGGCAACAACTGCCCATGACCTATGACCAACTAGTGTATTCGCAGAAGAAATGTCAAGACTCAAAAGTGGTGAATGTCCAATCCTACCGCACATTATGTAGATAAGAATCTCATCATAGCCGTGAAAAATATTTTTGTTCTGATTTTGTCCTCATACACTTCTTATATTTATTTGCTTACTTTTCAGGATGAAGATGTTGTTTGTCGAAGGCAGGTGAATTTGGCAGATGTAAATAGGCGTAAGTGTCAAGAGACGCTGCAGGACCTTGAGGAGGTGCTGCATCAGCTGGAGGTGCTGTTCTGCCTGAGCAAGGTTCCCCAAGTTCTGCTGCTTATGGGTGGCTCACTCATCCTCCCCAAAGAGATATACGAGATCAACCTGGAGGCGCTGGTATTGGCAAGTGGCGATAACTGCCTACGGGTGTCGTCATGTTTAAGACAACTCTTCCGCACACTTTTTGTAGCTGACCTTTTGTCCGATAGTAGACCAGGCCGTTTAATGCCCACCACAGTCTTGGCACTGGCACACAGGGACTGTGGGGTAGGTTGGTTTCATCCTAAACTCCAATTTAAAGTACCAACTTGTGTCAAAAAGCAAGTTATTGCTCTTTGTACTGACCTGTGCACTTTTGGGAACAAAAGCGCAGACAGCCA
Source organism: Hippocampus zosterae (assembly GCF_025434085.1). Taxonomy (NCBI): domain Eukaryota; kingdom Metazoa; phylum Chordata; class Actinopteri; order Syngnathiformes; family Syngnathidae; genus Hippocampus; species Hippocampus zosterae. The sequence goes on along the minus strand of NC_067461.1, from coordinate 12,965,769 downwards.
TGAATATGTGTGGTTTCAAGCACCTACAGCCATCAAAGGCTTTCGAAACTGACTGCAAATGTGCTACTTTTTAAAATCATGGTTCAAATTAATTTAGAATATACAGTATTTTAACATTTTACCAGCATATTTTTAATGAAACACTGCAACATTTATTGGTATCAAAATTAAATTGATTCATGCAAGACAGATTCTTGATTTGATGTTGTGTTTAATAATGTGGCAAAAATACCAAGATTTACATGATGAGGATTTTGGGGGCCAGTGATCAATTGGCAAGATTGAATAAACCAATCAGATCACAAGATGGAGGCATATGTCTATTGAAATAACTTGTTTATATACTTGCGAAATGTTTACGATCAACAAAATGATTCAAGCATATTTGCCAATATTAACAATATTTGCCATACCTCAGGGAAGGAAATAAAGTGATTTTTCAATGTAAATGTTTGTTACCAAATGATCTAAGCATAATTTTAACAATGTTGCTGCTTTCAAAACATGCAATACATAAAATTACAATTGAATATTTTATTTAACCTTTTTGAAATAATTTGAGTAAATGGACTTTCCCCCAATTCAATTTTTTGCACCCACCTGTGTGTGTATGTATGGTTACTCTATGTGTGTGTGCGCGATATATAGCCACATATTCCCGGATTTGTTTATTATTGTTTAGAATGTTAATTTAGATGTTGTTGAAGCGGTTGTGAGCAGTTAATGTGGCCATATGCATATAATGCAAATTGTTTCGTGAATGTAAACAAAGTCAAATCAAATACTGTAGTATGATTCACTTGAAAAGTATGTTGAAATTGAGATTCAAGGAAATCAGTTTTCGTCCACTTGACCCTGCAGCGATTTTTAAATCTAGTCAAAATCTTTCCAGTTTTTAAAACTTAATTTTTGTAATTGTGTGACAATTAAGAATCATATGATGATTACAGACTTAGGAGCATTGTTTCGTGTGATGTTGTAGGATATGGGGAGCGCAGACTAACAAATGCATATGTTCAACGTTCCACTTTTCGAACAAACTGGATTAGATCACTGGCAAGCAGCTGAGGCTCCTCAAAGGCAGCAAAGTGACCACCTCGAGGCATCAGAGTGTATGAGACGATGTTATGAAACCTAATTTGGGCCCACATTTTAGGGCAGTGCATCAGCTCTCCAGGGAAGGCAGCCAGCCCAGTCGGCACAAATATTCTTGTTCTACAAATTACAACAAAGGATTATAGTCTTCACGTGACTCCAAAAATACCGGGCCTCAAGTGTGGTTATGAATCCACAAACCTTGAATCAATCCGTTTGTCAAGATTACTATTGAGGTTCTCTTTGTAGAAGCGCATGGAGGAGACGATGGAGCCTGTGGTCCAGTAGATCATCACATTTGTTAGGAGGTCGTCCAGGCTAAATTTCCTGTGCAAAGCAGCAACAGATGTGAACGATACCATAAATATTGCTGATAAATGGAAAAAAGATCAAATGTACTCTCTGACCTTTCCAGTCCACCGTCCTCCAAGTGTATGTTCTCCAGGTCAGTCCAGGTGGAGAATTTCTCCAGAATGTAAGCAGCCAAGCCTACAGGAGAGTCATTCACTCCACAGCCTGTTAAACCAATGGCAGCCATACATAAGCATGTCTCTCTGACATGCCCATTAAGAACAAAACCACCAAAGTGTAATGTGTGTTTATACATTACATATACTGTGTGTGTGTGTGTATATATATATATATAGAGAGAAAGAGGCAGGCAGGCAGGTTAGCATGTCCGCCTCACAGTGCAGGGATGCAGGGTTCGAATCCGGCCTTCCTATGTGGCATTTGCATGTTCTCCCCCGTGCCTGTGTGGGTTTTCTTCTGGAATTCTGGTTTCCTCCCACATGCATGGCAGGTTCATGGAACACTCGAAATTGTCCCTCGGTATGATTGTGAGCGTGAATGGTTGTTTGTCTATGTGTGCACTGCGATTGGCTGGCAACCCCACCTACTGCCCTAAGACGGCTGGGATAGACTCCAGCACGCCCCGTGACCTTTGTGAGGATAGATGGATCATAAAATGGTGTGTGTGCATATATATAGAGAGAGAGAGAGAGAGACAGAGCATTTATATTTTGTTTTGGTGACATTTTTTCTTGGATTATTAATTTAAAACCAGAGAATTTGGCAAAAAAATAAAATAATTAAATGTGAAACACTATCATAAAAGCACATCTAGCTGTAGTGTAAACAACACAACACCATTCAAATATTCTGTCAAATCTGCTGTAATTTAATAAGTATATTTGTTTACCCTCCTTTGCAGTATGTTTGTGTGTTTCTGCGTGCTTACCAATACTGTCTGGTTTGGTTGCCTGAATGTGCATGTAGCCCGTTTCCCTCAAGATGGTCCACACATTTTTTTCAAAGAATGGGAACAAGCGGCGGGCATCTTCCCGACTCAGACCAACCAAGAAGGGCAGATAAGGGCCGATCAGGAGGGACAGCAGCACTTTAAACCCTCTTCTTGACATAATCATGTTTAAGTGGAGACCTTTCACACACCTGTATGGCAGATTAAAAAAAAAAGATTAAGGAAAAAACAATGGGCCTCAATCACTAACAGTGCATATGCACACCTTTTTTTGCTTCAGTATGCACTTCTGACACACAAATCTGTGATTCATCAATGTATGTACTGGAATGTCTACATCCTCTGTGAAAAACCTCCTCAGACCTTGCAACGGCAGAAATAATGAGCAACTTCTGTGTGTGCAGAGTAACTAGTAACATTTTTATGCATTTATTAGTGAATGACGCCCAATGTCAAGCGAATGATCCTGCAATTGTTTTGCTTATTTGAGAAATTTGCAGCATCAGTGTCTATTGCACAATGAATGCAAGCATTGTTCCACACCGAAGCTCCAAATTGTTACTGTGGGAGTAAACTAACATGTGGGGACAATTCCAGCACTGTGCCACCATATTGTCCACTGCTGAAGCCTGTTTTTGCAAGCTGTCTTACTGAGGTTTCATCTGTGCCATATTTGTGGTGATGAGAGCGCCCCAGTCTCCTCCCTGCAGATAGAATTCCGAGAACCCTAAACGCTCCATCAGCTTCAGGAAAATTCTGGCAGCAGCAAGACTGTTGAAGCCTGCACAGAGGGAGATAGAGTACAAATGTAACGTGCCGTGAATCATCTTTCTACGATGGAGAAATACCTTGTTTATGAGGGGCTTCAGAGAAACCATATCCTGGTATAGATGGACATATGACCTCAAAGGCGAGATCAGTATGGCTCTCTGTGAGAAGTGGCAAGATCTTGTAGAATTCAAAGAAAGAGCCTGGCCAGCCATGGACAAGCATAAGCGGGACAACCTTTTGATTCTTTTGTTGAGATGGCCGCACATGGATAAAATGCACGTCTATTCCTGTTGGGGAGAAGAAAAGTTTGAGGAATAGCACTGGAGAAATTCATGCACATTTTTGGTGCCACATTGAAAATGATCAATACAATACAAAACATCCTTATTCATATTGCGTTTTCACAACAGCTGCAGCAGTAGAGTCATTAAAGTTAAAATATGGATTTTTGCAGATGTGTTATATGAACGTCAGAGAGGTTGAATAAAAGGACCAAGTTGCCCCACACACATTTCGACCACTGAGATAGTAACAAACACGCTGTGTCATCTCAGCAAGAAGTGGTGGAAACTTAAATGGTAGACCTTCTGTTACAGTATTAAACTACTTTGTAGGACATAGATCCTGCAAAATTATGATAACGAAATAATTATTAGCATAATGTCAGAATTACAACCGTGTTGATATTTTGTTGGATATTTTCAACATTACCATATTTTACAACCTTCTTATTTTCAGTTTATAACTTTTCTCATAATTTCCCTGTTTCTGTCCATCGCAGGGCCCAAATATTCCTTCCCATGTCGTCGCAGTACATCAGATGAATACCTTCGATTTTAGTTTTGAAGTGTTGGTACTTGTTCAGCACTGCCACTTGTTTTTTCCAGTCAAACTCGTGTCTCCAGTAGGAAGCGACTTGCTTGAGGTAAGTTGAATTGAATCCATACTCAAAGGCACTATCTTCGACAGGGTCAGTGTAGCGGGTCTTGTCAAGGCGCTCTTGAAGGACCTGAGGAATTGCCATTTCGCACATGATTTTTGCAGTCTAGGCCACATTTTTATATTTTAACAAATGTGAACACGTTAAGTCAACCAGCCAATTCACCTTGATTTCATCATCGGAGGTTTGCACCTCAAAAGAATATATGTTGTCGTCTTCTGATTGTGGTTTCTCGCCTGCTCCCCACCAACCTTCGCCGAGAGGAATAGTTTGGACCTTGGGACTTCTTCTGTGCTGCATGTACAGCAACGCAACGCCTGCTGCAACAGCGGTGCCGATCACAACCTGCTTGTGGAAAGCGTCCAAGCTCAGGAAGGAGTCTCTGCATCATGTAAGCACACGATTTGGTTGATTTCTCGTTGAATCAAATTAAACATGCTCTATTGTAGAAGTTTACTTACTTCAAAAAATGTACTCTTTGCATTTTGTTCGTAAATGTGAACGCCCACTAATGCGCATTGACTAAAAAGGGGAATTTCACAGAACTTCCACAGATTTTGTGAAATGTAAATGAATACCGAATACTAATATTGAGTATATTATTACTGAATGCAAGACGCTGAAAATGAACCGAATACGAATATCCGACGAAAACACCTCGACAAGTTTACTCCCGGAACACAACGTCAACAGCCGCCAGGCCAAAGAGCTCCGAGAGTGTGCATTAAACGATTTTGATTGGCCCCAAAATGAGCCAATCATATCGCGCGACTCAGTTGTGACGCATTTGTTTATAAAACCGAGAGGAAGACCGGCCGGGCCAAACTATATTTTGTAGCCTTGAGTGCGATGAAATACAGGAATATGATTTTGAAGGGAGTCTTCATTTTTCTAGGGGTCGTTTGCGCCGTAGGCCTCGGCAGACTTGTCGGGGGGCTAACGGATGTGGACGTCAATGAAGAAGGCGTGCAGAATGCCCTCAACTTCGCCATTTCCCAACATAATTTGAAAACGGAAGACCCTTTCCTCAGAGTAAAGACTGGCGTGGTCGGGGTTAAAAAACAGGTAAGTGACGATGTACAGATTACAGTATAGCAACAAATCAGCGTATATAAGATCGTTTGTCATTGGAATCTAAACGACAGTTTGGGGAAACAATATCAGCACAGTAAATCCATTTGTGTTTGTTTGTTTTCAGATTGTTTCTGGAATCAAGTACGTCATCACCGTCAACATGACCAAGACTAACTGCTTGAAGGACGCTCCAAATGAACAATGCGACCGCCGTGCCGATTTTCCGGTATGAATCGTCATTATTGGTTTTTATTTCTGCACAGCCTTGTTTTTGCTTCTGCACAGCCTGTGGAGTTGGATCACGCGGTATTGATTGTCAAATTTATTTTTACTTGTAAGATTCCTGGTTGCAATTAACCGTATACAGAGTGCTCCGACCTACGTGTTAAAAACAGTAACATATCCACAATGCCATGCTGCCTACTATACTGGCAGTTAATTTGGCCTTTCTTTGCAACCCTTGTTACTGTAAATATTTTGATTAGCTTACGCAACTAGGAGTTTTAAGTGGACTTTGATGCTATGTAGCAATGTAAAAGAACACTGGGACTGACAGACAGGCAAGGGTGCATTTGATTGGAGATTTGGATTCAAATGTCAGATGCAAATGAACTTGCCATTTTCTCATCAATCGACTCCAGGGGTAGGGGACTAAGGGGATGGCTATCTCCGGCCTTTTTTTAGATCTCTCTACTTCAACACGCCTGATTCAAATGATCAGTTCATCAGAAAGTTCTGTAGAGGCCGGAAACGATCATGAACAATTAAACCAGGTGCGTTAGAGTAAGGAGGCATCTAAAATAGGCAGAATATGTCTCTCGCGTTCCCTACCCCTTATCTACTACATTCAAGTGTATCTCAGGGGACAGCACTTTACAACATGTTCTACAAATGAGAGGCAAACGTTTTTACTTGGTTTTGTTTTTTAATTGTCTCTCCAGGCTATTGTTCCATGCAAAATTTACATGTAAAACAAGTGATCAAACAGCAATCATCCGCTGGCTAAATACTGTCAGATAGATTACTCAGTTTGCAGTCAAATTCAGCAAAGGTCCCATGTGATGTCTTTTAAAGGTCATGCAAATAATAATCTTGGTGAAAGAGGAATCCTTTCTACCCATCTCCTCGGAAAACTTGTTAGGGCCAACAGTCGAAACTGAACGTAATCATTGACCACAATCAAAATGACATGGAAAGTTTAGCTTTTTCAATCTTTTCTCTCTGAGTCCGATTATAGTGGCAACTCGATTCAGACGGTGATTTCAATCCGTGACCAAACCTTTAACTCAATGTACCGGTACTTGTTTTTCAATCAACTTTTTCCTTATTGAAATTGATGTTAGTGTCATTAATAGGTTCCAGCACCAAAAAAAAGTTGCTACTGTTTCATAAAACCATTGTAGACATTATGCAATGTTTTTCAGTGTGTAATTACCATAGAAATTTTATAAAAAGTTTCATGACACATAAAAACTTGCATAACTTATTACCATACTTAAACGTTAAGCACCTCTGAAGACGCCATAGTTTCGCATGGCTGACCGTTGCACAGGGACATGGCTCAAAGATCTAGTTTGTTCACTTAATTTTTCCGGGAGGTAATAATCATTGTGTTTCTGCTGGGGTGAGCCTATCTAAAAGACAAAATATGATCTTGACAACTACCATTTTATGTTGTTGTCATTGGTCATGACTGCATTTATGAAAATCCGACTGAACCCACATTTTAAAATCATTAACATTAGCAGTGCTATTCCATGGATTTTAGTGCCATGCAACAGCTTCATTTGAAATTGGAAAATTAATCACATTTGTTTAGTTTTCAATTATTGTGCTTAAGTGTTTATGCTCCTTTATAATAAGTGCTACTTTTATGTCTAATTTGATTTTATATGGAACAGGGGTGGGCGATCCCAGTCATGGAGGGCCCGCTGTCCTGCATGTTTTCCATCTCTCCCAGTTGCAACTCCCCTGATTCTAATGATCAGATCATCAGCAAGCTCTGCTGAAGCCTGATCTTGAACTTGTTGATTTGAATCAGGTGTGTTGCAACCGGGAGAGTTGGAAAACATGGAGGATACCCCCCCCCCCCCCCCCCACACACACACACATAAAAAAAAACCTCAGTTAGGTATGCTTAACTTGCATTCAATTTTGAAAGGGTATCATGTCACATGGTACAGTGTGTTTCCTTTTTCTCTCTGTTGCAGTTCATAATCAGGACATGAACCGTTCTGTCTCCCTCTGTTGGTCATTATTTGCTTTATGTTCCTCTGGAGGGTTTTAAATTCTTTGTGTTTTACATACCTGCCCAACAAATCTGATTCTGTATTTGATATGGATTCTGACCTCTTTTCTCAGCCTTACCTGTGCACATTTTCTGTGTGGAGCCGCCCATGGCTGAGCGACATGCAGCTGCTAGAGCCAAGGGACTGCTAGAAAATGAGCCACGTGGGAAAACATCAGTATACTCTATTACTTTTAAACGCTTATTAGTGTTCTGAATCATAGGAAAAATGATATACTAAGTCAACTATTTACAGAGCATGCAAATAATGACTGTAGCAGAAGAAATGGTCAAAGTATCACAATTTTATGTTGGGTTGTATCATTTCCCTTTTTTTTTTAGCATTTTAGTGAAACTACACATAGATGTGCACTCTTTTTTTGCTTTTAATTAAAATTATTTTAATGAAACAAACTTGCTACACATATGTGCACTCTTGCTAATTTGCCTTTTATAAGCAATGTGTTGTGTTTTAATATGAAATTAAAGTCCTGAACATTTCACAAACGAATCCCGTGTGAGTCACTCATATCGGGCTAGATTTGCCAATAGGAGTCAGTATTTCAGATGTGTTTCGGTTGAATCAGAAGGTTGATATCATTGGAAAGCTTGCTAAACATTGAAACTGACAACGTATGGCTAACTATTTTTTTTATCTGCTTATCCTCCCTCACAAGAGTCATGGGGGACACACCCGATGTCTGCACGTGTGCATGAATTATTCCAAAGATAACATGTTGAGTCCAAAATGTAATTATTTTTATTGTCGGACTAGAAAGTAAAAATGAATGCCGCAAACTCACGCCAAAAAAAAACTTTCATAACCATGTGAAAAGTTCTCTTTCTTGCGAGAGATCTAAATGTATATTTTTCATTTAGATAATGCTGAATCAGGTCCAAATCTTGTTTTTTTCGCACAAGCAAACCTTATGGGCTGCATTTACCACCATCATTTTGCCACGTTGTAGGGAGCTTTTATTTTGAAATTATGTTTAAATTGGGCTGCTTTTGATCTCCGAGCGCACATTTTTTTCCGGTGTCTCATTTGTCGGCAAAGTAGACAGACTTCTTTTGAGAGGTGAGTTGAGGCCGCTGAAATTTGAGTAAAACTGTCATTTTCTTAATTAGGATTTTGCACCGTTGTATGAGGGTGTGAGGCTGATAAAACTGTAGACGACCCAGACGTCACATAATTAACGTAAAGATCGGTTATCTCCTTTTTCATGTGCAGCATTTCAGATAACTAATTGCGGTGAGAGGGTTCTGGAATTACCGGTTATGATAACTCCGCAAAACCACTGGGGGGAAAAAAGTTGTGTTTTCTCTGCAAAAAAAATCTCGTTGCTCCTTTTTTCTACAAATAAAACTTTGGCGTTACTCTTGAAACAAAATAGACACACATACGCACACAAACGCGCACACAACATCCTCATTTGTATTGTACATTTATGGTCGTACACGAAGTTAGTTACAGCAAGTTACTCTTTTTTGTTTTTAACCCTAACCCTAAACTCAGTTGTTTTGTTCATTGTTACGTAATTAATGAATGCATGGGGGGGGGTAGATCCCAATTGGGGCGTTTTGATAGATCCCAATTGGGGCGCACGGTGGTCGTGCACGGTGGTCGTGCCCCCCCCCCCCCCCCCCCCCGCCTCCTCACTGTGCAGAGGCTATTGGTTTGATTCTGGCCCTCTTCCTGTGTGGAATATGCATGTTCTCCCTTTTGGCTGTTTGGGTTTCCTCCAAGTCCTACGGTTTCCTCCCAGATTCCAAAAACATGTATGGCAAGTCAAGTCAAGTCAACAGTATTTGTAGAGCACTTTCAAACAGCCATCACTGCGTACAAAGTGCTGTACATGGAGCGATTTAACATGCACAATAAACAGTAATACAAATCGGTAATAAAGGCGGTAGAAAGCACCAAGCAGTAAAATCAAGAACAAATCTAAGTCATGCTGAGTCGAACGCCAAAGAATACAAGTGAGTTTTGAGGAGGGCTTTGAAGATGGGCAGCGAGGAGGCTTGCCGAATGTTTAGTAGGAGGTCATTCCAGAGAGAGGGACCAGCAACAGAAAAGGCTCGATCCCCTCTGAGCCTCAGTTTAGTTCTTGGTACTTCTAACATGGCAGGTTAATTAATCACTGTAAATGCATACCTGTCAACTCATACGGTGTAGCCATAGTTTTTTTGTGGTGAATCTTACGTATATGGCCGTATCGCACAAATCATACGGATTCTGAAAATTTACGGGTTTTTTTCTTCCCCTAACAGGTAGTTCCGTTTGCTTTTGCCCAGAATGGTGCTAGTCTACTCGAATGCTTTCATTTCCGGTAACTTTGCAAAAAAGTAACGCAGGATTACAACTCTGAACACAGTAATGCTACTAAGTAGAATGATGATAAGAGATTAACCAGACATTGTATTAAGGAGATCTACAATAAATATCATAGAAAATTTCGTGGGTTGTTTTCTGCCGTTATTTTGACATATAAAATGCTTTGGTATGTTAAGGATTTTTTACTCTTTATGAGGATTTTGTTGGCAGTTTATACAGGTTGGCGCTCCGAAAAGTTGACAGGTATGTAAATGGTGAGTGCAAACGTTTCTTTGTCTATGTGTGCCCTGTGATTGGTGTACCCCGTCTACTGCCAAAATCAACCAGCTGCAGCATGTGTGTGACCTGCGTAAGGATAAGCGCTGAGGACAAGGGATGGATGTTATAGGTCCCACTTATCGATGGAGATAATGTTTTGTGTGTGGTGTGCTGTGTTGGTCATCTCAAGTACACCAGATACTCCAAGAGCAGTAAGCAGGGGTGAGGTGGCCCTTGGGAATTCAGGGAAAATATGTTCATTTTCCCAAACGGTATTTCCAGGCCGGTCCCGTGCATCACAAAGCTTGTCGAACACACGACATTGGAATCAAGCAACCAAAATGAAGGTCCTCCAAAAAGATGAGCAAATGGCTGCTGAGAGTGTTCTGCTGAAACACCTGCCCGAGAGTTTTCCGGTAAACCTGCAAACATGTTAATCTTCTCATGAAACCTTTTAATCTCTCATTGAATTGTTCTTGTTTTTGTAAATTTCTTCTTTACTGTCTTTGTAGGTCTATGGATACTTGCGTGCAAGTAACAGAAACAAACAAGCTAACGTACAAATCGTTGTTGATATGTGGCCTGATTTTAAGGTCATCATTTGTCGCCCTGACCCAGAAGTGAGTTTGTAAATCAATGTCGAATTTTGGGAGTTTTCTTTTTCCATCGTAACATTTTGTGTTAATTTCACAGAACAAACCAGCCTCGGACTGGACAAAAAATGTCTGCTTCTACTGCCTAGATGAGCAGATTTTGAGGAAAATGTTATTAGAAGAGGATGTAATCGACTGGAGTGCTGATTTTACATTTGAATGTAAATCCACAGAATTTGGAGAGAATAACAGAAACTGGCACCTCATATTTTTGTGAAAATATATTGATATTAAATAGCCAGTACAATATCATCTACTACACACATATATTACGCGACGGTGCATGAATCCATTTGAATGAATTTCATATTATTTTGCCATGGAATGAAAATGATTCTATGCATTTTCTTTGAAGACTTTGATCATTCTCACACCGACGTGCTCAAAGAGGTTTCGACGCTAAGACAAGTCAGCCACACCTGTCTGCTTTCTGCATATCAACTATACTTGCCAGATAGTAGCCATTTGGTCACACCGGCATTCAACAGGTTGGTAGTTGTTAATATAAGATGAGAAAATATGTCAGTCACATCGTTTCTCATTGCCCACGAGTCTTCAAATAAGCTGCCAAAGAAGATTAGTCAGCCCCAAGTGTAAATGCTTTTAAATCCAGGTTAAAAACATTGCTTTTTTTCCTCGTACCTACTACGATGAAGGTCGTTTAAAGCATTTTTAAAATCAATTTCACTCTATGTTCTTCCAGTCATCTCGGTCATCTACTTTTTATATAGCTTCTCTTTTAAATCGGTTTAGCTCTTTTCTTTGTAAATGCTATTAAAGTTTGTACTTTTAAGTATGAGAAGCACGTTGAGTTACTGTGTGTATGAAATATGCTTCAAAAATAAAGCTGCCTTGCCTAGTAAAAGAGTATCAAATATGCCTGAATACAAAAGCGTTGTCCTCTTCAGGTTAATCTATAGATGGTCAGCCATACAGAAAAGGAAGCAATACAGGTGTTCCCGTAAAGGGACTTTTGATGTCACAACATCGTAAAGCCATGTTCAAATAATATTCTTTCGAATGAAAACTGTGTCGAAAACTGAAACCAAAATACAAAAACAAAAGGCCGTCGATTATTTTTACTTTGAACCCTGCATGAATGCATAATTTCAATGTTGTACAGGAACATTAACGTTTTATTCATGCATCTTATTTATTTATTTTTACAGTGATATCCAATCAAGGATCTCATCTCTCGATCTTTCCCATGCTCACATGGTGAGTCAAACCTGGAAGTTTGAAGGGGATGAATTGAGCTACAAGAAAATTGTAAGACAGATCAGCAACTACCCTTCCTACTGCATCACCGATCACCAGGGTCAGCCTGTATCATGGCTGCTTCTACATGAAAACCTGGCATTGGGCATGTTGTATACTGTGCCTGAGCACAGACGAAAAGGTTACGCCACAGTCCTTGTCTACACCATGGTGCAAAAACTCCTCGCTGAGAGCTTCCCAGTGCACTGCTATATAAGGGAAGGCAACATGCCCTCATTTAAGATGTTTAAAAAAATGGGCTTTATTGACGTTCCCTCTTACAAAGCGTTATGGTTTAAATTTGCCACATGATTTTGAGAAGTGGCCTCTGTTTTATCTGACAGGCAAAACTTGTATCACAGCTAAGTAAACCACTTTCCGAGTGCATCGCAAACCTGCGACTTTTCCATGATTTATTTCTGTATGACTGCTTTTTGCGGTGGTGGGAGCTTGATCACCTGCTCGTCAATTAGATTTGCATTTATGCGGGGTTGATAAATGTTGATGTTGATCAATGTTAAAATGGCTTAACTGTCTGTCTATAAAATATTGATTCAGTCTCGTGGCTCGCTGAATGTGAATGGCAATGACAACTGACAAAGTGATTTGCAATCATTGATAAGACAGTGATGTTTTCATGCAATGCTGAGTGTGATGCAGTTGAAAATGTTGGTGCACTTAGTTTAAGTGCTGGCGCAAACAAGAAAAATAGTTAAATCAATCTTTGTCTGTAGTTTATATCAGTGTCTCGCGGTTTTATTCACGTTTCACTACTCTTGCCAAATTTCTAGCTACTTCTTTTTAATCATTACTTTGTGTGTTCAACCTTCCAGGATGGATTAACTAATGTCACTTGATCCAAATTGATGGCTTGCTTAGCTAGAATGTCTGCATTCTCATTACCTTCCATCAATATGTGTGCAGGAACCCAAATAAAAACCACACTTGATCTCCTATTTTGAATTCTATTCAAATTGTGATGTAGTTTGTTCAATCCGGGGGCTAAATTCTATTTCTCCAGTACCTAAATACCTCTCTGTTTGGAACATCGCAGGTGTGCATCGGAGACTCTGCCAATTTTAGGGACTGGAAAAATACAACACAATCTGCCACAGAACACAGGAACATGATGAGAAAAATAAATAAATACAAGCTCAATCCAAAGTAGTGTTTGTATTTTGGCAAACGTTGTGTGTGATTTTGCAATACATGTTAATTGTTTTAGAAATTGTGCAACAAAAATCACTGTTGGAGTGTAAGCACTCAGAAAAAAAACTAAGCACAAATAATAAACCAAATCACACTGACAGTAAATGTATATAGTTCTAAGCATTTACCACCAGATGACTGATAGTAAATGCAAAACATATGCATTTACTTTACTTTTAGTGTCATCTGACATTTGTTTGTTTTTGTTACTTTTAGAAGATCTACATCACAGATGTCAAACTCGAGGCCCAGGGGCCAGATCCGGCCCACCAGATCAATTTATGTGGCCCGCGAAAGCAAATCATATGTGTCAACTTGCTAAAGTCTGTACCGAAATGTCAGATTGTCATGTGTCATAAATAACATTGACATTTTGCAATAATATTATTCCCCAGTTTACACTCACTTGAACAATAATTGAACAAACTATTATAATTGACTTGACTGGTTTCAAAACTAGTAATCTATTAATTTGTTGTGTACAAGTAATAATTTTGTGGTTTTCTGTCTGAACGGCCCTCCGAGGGAAGACGCAACTCCAAATTGGCCCACGACTAAAATGAGTTTGACACACCTGGTCAACATGATATCAAGTACTCTGCTTTCCACTATATTATTTCCACTTACACCCCAATGTTATGCAGATTAAACTCAGTCTGTTTTTGTCATCAAACTGCACTGTAAAAGAGCCAACGTGGTTAGTTGGCTTGTTTACTCAAACCCCACACCGAACGTCACAAAACAAATAACACACGAAAATACATTCACCAAACAAAATCCTCACTAGCCAACAAAGCTCTCACATACTGTGCGCGCACGCGTGTTTTTTTTTTTTGTTTGTTTGTTTTTTACAAGTCAAATATCTCGGAGGCTTTACAGTTTTAAATTGACATTTGTTATCTAAATTTATTTTACGAGTAGGGAAAGTTCAGTGTGGTTCAAACCTTGTCTTTTCAAACAAGTAAAACTTGTGGGTTGGATTCAGCACCATAAATCTTGCTCCACAGTGAGCTTTTATTTTGAAAACGGTATTTTATTGATTTACCGCACATCATATCCTCTCTCTCCCCCCCCCCCTCTCTCTCTCTCTCTCTCTCTCTCTCTCTCTCTCTCTCTCTCCTTCGTCATAGTGATGGGAATTCCGGCTCCTTTTAGAGAGCCGGCCCTTTTGGTTCGGCTCCCTAAAAAGAGCCCGCTCTTTCGGCTCCCAAATAGCTCCTCAGTTTTTTTGTTGCCTAAATTAATTTAACACCAAAAATAACGTAATGTTATGTGTAAAATGAAGTACTAATGCAAAAAATTGACATTATATCAAATATTAATATTAAATATAAACTATATGGCTTTATTTATATTCTTCTAAACATACTCAACATGGAGTGCTACAAAAATAAAAACAAAGTACAAAGACCCATCTCAAAACAAGGTCGTCAAAAAGTTCCAATCTCTGAATGTGTATATTTATAAGCTTTTAACTATTTACAGTAAAACAACATAAGTAAGCTTTGAATAACCACACAACAAATTATAAATTCATTCATTCATTCATCTTCCAAGCCGCTTGATCCTCACTAGGGTCGCGGGGGGTGCTGGAGCCTATCCCAGCTGTCTTCGGGCAGTAGGCGGGGGACAAATTAACATTTGTAAAACAAAAAGAAAAAAAGCAGCATCCAGGTAAAGGTATTAGCTTGTCTTTAGCGAAGATTGGCATGAAGAAAAACCAAGTGCCTCAGCTTTGAGGGGTTGATCCTCTTTCTCCTGTTAATATTTGCCCTGTTTTGGAGAAGATTCTCTCTGAGGGGACAGATGATGCGACAACACACGGCCAACACAAAATGGATGAAAATCCCTTGCAATCATTTTACCCAGTTCCTCATCAATTGTGTTCTGTTTTGCTGGTTTTATAGCTTTTTGCATAAAGTGGCTCATAGAGCTCTGGGTTGTACATCTAGGCAGTTGTGACATTGCAGCAGCAGCAACAGTTGCAGACACTAGCACCTTCATTAATAGCTGGTTCCCTTGCTTGTCTTTTCTCTTCAAATTGTACTGATGGGTGGATATTTCTGATGTGCCTGTGCAGGTTATTTGTGGAGCCCGATCTATGGGATATTTTAACCTTGCACAGTCTACACGCTGCCTTTGAACTGTCAATTAAATTGAAATGAGTCCATATTTCACTGCGTTTCCTATCCATTTTCTCACCTTTCCACTTTCCACCGTGTTGTTTTTTTTCACTAACTAGCTCTCTCGTCTCCTCGTCTGTCTTGTTCGCGTGCTGCTCAGTGTGCTGCTGTGTGTGTCTCTTCTCGAACCACTCCCCCTTCTCTAAACTGCAGCGCGTGTGTGTGTGTGTGTGTGTGTGTGTGTGCGTGCGTGTGTGTGTGTGTGTGTGTGTGTGTGTGCGTGCGTGTGCGCGTGCACGTAACCCTCCCCTTCCGTCTCCCAATGTTAAACTCCCATCGTTCACTTCAAAGAGCCGGCTCTCGTAGCCGGCTCGTTCGCGAACGACACATCACGACTTCGTCAGTACTTCTTATGAGAGGTGAGTTGAGGCCGCTGCAATCCGAGTTAAACTCTGCCGGTTTTTTTTTTTTGTAAGATTTTGCAACGTTGCATAAGGGAGTGGTGCTGATTCAACTGTCGATGACCGAGACGTCACATAATTAACTTATAAACGTCGGTTCTTTGAGATTGTTTTCCTTTTCGTTTATCAAGCGTTTCGAACGGTGAATGTAATGCCCTTAGATGTTCTCGAATTCCCATTTCCAATATGCCACAGCAAAACCACTACGACAAACTAGATTGCCTTAACTCCAGAAAAGTATGAGCATATTATTCAAGCAAAGTACAACTGGGAGAAACCGATTTCGAAATCTGCATTGTTGACTGCTTTACACCCCCAAAGTATCCTGTCGTGTATCGCACAGCACGCCCATGGTCACGCCAGGACTTTGGTCACCTCTTTTTTTTTTCTTGACGCCCAACCCACAAGTGTTTTTTAATCTGCTGAGTATACGGGCAATCTTCTTCTTCTCGAGTCATCAATTTCCATCTTTCCCTGTTCTCTGCATCCTCTATTCTGACTCCACGGGCAATATACTGTGTGTGTGTGTATACTGTATATTTTTCTTACAGTAACTCATTGAACACATTATTTAGTTAATTAAATAAAAAATAAATTGAGTTGAATGATTGATTGTTTTTATACCTTTTGAGATGTTAAAATTCAATTGTGTACCCAGCTTTATTTTCTGTCTCTTTGTGTAGCTTGTTTTAAATTCTCACGTCAGCAGGCTTACAAGTACATGTTTGTGATTTTCCACAGGAGTTGGGTAATAACCTGGATCTATACGAGCATCCTCATCCAGCTCAATTGAGAAAAAAACACATGACCAAATGTTTCTATTGCTGTGTCTCTTCTTCTTGATATTGATAAAAGATAACCTTTAAATTTAAATGTTATATTTTAGCTGTTAAACCAAACTTCGAGATGACACGGAAGGGGAATGAGTTAAAAATGGTGAATTGTTAATTATGAATCAAATATTGACGTTTGATCTCGTTTAAGGAGGGAAGAGCAGTGAAAAGCACTGAACATACGACATTGGAAACAAGCAACCAAAAATGAAGGTCCTCCAAAAAGATGAGCACATGGCTGCTGAGAGTGTTCTGCTGAAACACTCACCCAAGAGTTTTCTGGTGAACCTGCAAAAATTTTGTCTTGAAACCTTTTAATCATTCATTCAAGAAACTCAATGTTTCGTGTTTGCGTGCGTGCGTGTGTGTGCGCGCGTAAACCACTGCTGCTCCTTTACTGCCTTTGTAGGTCTGTGGATACTTGCATGCAAGTAACAGAAACAAACAAGCTAACGTACAATTCATTGTTGATACGTGGCCCGATTTTAAGGTCATCATTTGCCGCCCTGACCCAGAAGTGAGTTTGTAAATCAATTTTGAATTTTGGGGGTTTTCTTTGGTCCACCTTAACCTTTTGTATTTCGTAGAACAAACAAGCCTCAGACGGGACAAAAAAGGTCATGTTCTACTGCCTGGATGAGAAAACTTTGAGGGACATGTTATTAGAAGAGGATACAGTTGACTGGAGCTCTCATTTTGTAATGGGTAATTTCACAAAATTTGTGGTGAACATACACTACCTCTTTGAAACTGGCATCCCACATTTAGATTTAAAAAATAGTATTGAGTCGCCCATCCACTGTTAAAAAATGGGAGAACTCAGAAGTTTAAGGCTTCAAACCTAGGTATAAATTTAAGTTAGGCAATTCAACAAAAATATTGTTTCGCTCATGTGAAAAATTAGCTTTCCCACATTTTCAACAAAGAAATTACGGAAATAATTGTCCCTTGTATTTTGGAGCAAACAAATTACTTGTGCTAAATATTTATCATTTATTTCCATAAATGTTAATAAATTTGATTTTAAAATGGTTTCAACTTAGCTGTTTTAGACACTATCAGTAACACATCTATTCTGTAGGGTGGTCTAGATATCAAGTCATGTACAACTTTATTGTCAAAAACGTTGTATGTATATAAGTGCATGTAAAGTAGATTTGAATTGATCTCATAGTATTATGCCATGTTGGTGGAATGAAAATGATTATATGCAATTTCATTGCAGCCTATGATAGTTCCCACGCCTCCATGCTCAAAGAGGTTTTCACGCAGAGACAAGTCAGCCACAAACATAGGGCTTGTGCACATCTTCTCTATTTGCCAGATAGTAGCCATCTGGTCACACCAGCATTCGACAGGTGAGCAATTTTTAATGGTTAAATGATTTTAAAGATTAGAAAATATGTAAATCTCAAAGATAATTTGTTCTCGCCCTTGATCTTAAATCATGAAAACATGACGAACCAATCACCAGCATTAAAAATGGATAAAGAGAATGACAGCTGTTAAAATGCCCAAATTTAACTGCAATTTTGAAAATAACATTGTGTCGTATACCCTGTACAATTTAATTAAAAAAACAATAAAATCCTGGGGGAAAACGCGACAAAAAGATGGTTGTATCACTGTGCATTCCCTAAAACTAATATTTTGAATGCACCGTTTGATGTGTTATTTTACAACAGTACTGGGTCAATTTGGCTGTCTGAGTTTGTCAGTGTGACACATCTTGATTTGACAAAATTTGACAATTTCTGCCTATTCAAAGAAGAGCAAAATATGCCCTCTTCAGGTTAACCGAAAGATGTTTTTGGCTAGACTGAAAAGGAAAACAATATTTCCTTTTTTTTTTCTCGAATACTTGTAATGTTGAGGTATCATGATTTGAACACTTGTTGCATTTGTTTGATCTGCCGCAGGAAATATTTTCAAGAAACCTTCAATGGTATTACTGGGTGGGACTAATACTCCATATAAATCTGTGTAGAAAACCGTGAAAATGAAATATAAGGCTGTGAATTATTTATCTTTGACCCATGTGTGTATGCATAATAATGTCAGTCAGTTTTTGATTAATTTATTACGAGTTTTTTTTTTTACAGTGATATCAAATCAAGGATCTCATCTCTCGATCTTTCCCATGCTCATCTGTTGAATCAAACCTGGAAGTTTGGAGGGGATGAATTTGGCTACAAGAAAATTGTAAGACAGATCAACAACTTTCCTTCATACTGCGTCACCGATCATCAGGGTCATCCTGTATCATGGCTGCTTTTGCATGAAAACCTGGCGATGGGCATGTTGTATACTGTGCCTGAATACAGACGAAAAGGTTACGCCACAGTCCTTGTCCACACCATGGCCCAAAGGCTCCTCGCTGAGGGCTACCCAGTGTTCTGCTATGTAGAGGAAGGCAACCTGTTCCCATTTAAGCTGTTTAAAAGCTTGGGCTTTATTGACGTTCCCTCTTACAGAGCGATATGGAATGTATTGAACACCTAATTTTAAGAAGCAGTCTACATATGATCAGATAAACAAAACTTGTATCACAGCTCAGTAAGTCACTCGCCTTTCACAAAACAAACCAGCAGCTTTTATGTGATTTATTTCTGGTCGATGGCTTTGTGTTGTGGTGTGTGCTTAATCGACTGCTTGATTATTTGATTTGAAAAGGATTACATTCCGTGAACAATTAACCTTATTCTATTAATCTGACCGCTTACGTTGCAATTGACACTTTTACCGTTTAGCCGGAGACAATATAAAGGAAATCAAATAACGACATAAGCTCTTGATATGAAGAAATTCTTGCCATTACATTTAGGCAAGGTTAGGTAATTGTTCTTCTTGAACACTGTTAAAATGCCTGAACTGTTTAATTTTTGTATATAAAATATTTATCCAGTCTCACTGAATGTGAAGGATAGTGACAGCATACAAAGGCACAAAATTTCATGGAGATTTGCATAAATTGAAAAGACTTAATAGCCCCCCTCCCCCGATGTTCTGTGTTTAGTGTATTTTAAGGTTGTACAGTATTTGTATCCTTAGTGATTTTCGTGAGGACATTCCGACATGAAAAGGATGCCACGCAACCATTTTTAACTATGTACAATTGGGGCACACCTCTTCACTGGGATGAAGCACAGCAGCAGCTAAAAAACAAAACAAAACAAAACTGTGATGATTTACTCTAGCAATTACAATAAAACAATTTCAGGTGTAAGTTAGCAAGAAGCAGTACCGTACACAATCCTTTTGAAAAGAGAATGTTCCATCTTAAGACAACACGGAACAACAGAGAGCTGCTGTTGTTCACGTTTTTCAATTGAATATTTATTTTGAAATTGCAGAGAAGTCCATTCAGTTTTGGGAGACAGAAAAACTTTATTGATCTTTACAGGGCAATTATTCAACATAATTCGAATCAATTCTACAAAATAGTAAAAACCGACATCAATTCACACATAAGGCGCACTGGTGATTTTTGATGATGCCTTGTGGTCCGAAAAATACAGAACTATAAATTACTCAAAGGTGTGAACGTGAATATTAAGAGTTGTTTGTCCATATGCGTCTGCATCCTGTGCTTGACTGTCGACCAGTTCAGGGTGTGCCCCAACTTTTACACAAAATCAGCTTGGATGGGTTCCAGCTCACCCATGACCCAAATGCGTACAAGCAACTATAGAAAGATGATTGTTTATTAATGTAGAGAACACAGGTAGAATTAACTAAATGTTTCTTTGTAATGGAGGGTGAGGAGTTCGCCCAACCTTCTCACAGCTTGGAGGCATCTAGGACTATTGTGTTTGTTGAGCAGACTCTTTGTTGGATCTGAAAATAAAATCAACAATCATGAGTATAATATTGAGTAACAGTACTAATGTTTCTGAAGCCCATGACAGTCATCAGTTCCAAACCACTTCTGTGCCTTTTCACACCTCTTGAAAACATTTTGCAACGCCTAAAGTAGTAACACTCATATGAAAACAAAGGCAAATTTGCTAGAAAATGTTGATGAAATGACAACTTGCGTTCACCTCTGTTCTCGAAACTCTTCCAAGCGAATCAGCCACTTTTCCCAATATTCCGACATTAGCTCACGGTTCAGTTGGTGAACGTGGGCGGGTGAGCCATCCTTGTAGGCAACGACAATAAGCCCATTCTCCACCTGCAAAACCGAAGGGTGGGTGATGAGCATTGGTCTGATTACACACAATCACTTAATAGAGTACCTGGTATTTGTATCTGCCATCACTGTTCAAAGCTCCAGCGTAGGCCGCTACCTGAATGGGGTTGTCATATGTGTTGCTCAGGAACGGCTTAGGTTTTTCAGAGGTCTTCCAGTCAATAACACACAGAACACCTCTGAAAAATCAATCGGAAAACACAGATTGGTGCTGTATTCTTGCTTTGCCGCACAAACTGGTTCATAATGTCCTGTTATTAACTTTGAAATGTCATTTTGTTGGGCCCTTACCAAACTGAGCAGCACCCAGCAGGCTTTATATCAATTTCTCAGCAAACAAAAGCACAATTTGGACTTTCATGAAGAGCGGCATGGTGGTTTGCACATATGTGTGCAGTTTGCACATATTTGAGTCATTTATGTTGAGCATTGTACTTGCCTGTAGTGGGCCACACAATCCACGATGCCCAAATAATCGAGAGTGTCGTGCTGCACACTGCTCTCTATTGCTCTTGCTGCGTTCACATCTTCCAGAACGTAAGTGATGCTCTTCATGTATCCCATCACATCAGATGATTGTGGTTCATGTTGTTCGTCTTGCCTTGTTGCGCCTGACATAATAACTTCTTCCAGGGCTGAATGGAAAAGTTTCCCTTGCCTAAACAAGTCTGATGAAGATCAAATGCAATTAAATGAAGCATATTAAATAAATGCTGCAAAACCTACTTTGGGTGTATTCTTTGAAGCCTTCCTCCCCCAGTTCTGCAACCATCCTTCTCTTCCATCTCTCCAGATAGAAGAGCTGCTCTGCTGAAAGCGTCGCCTGAAGAATCCTGGTAACACTCGGTATGGACGACCGACCTTGGCCCCTGTTTAACACGATTCGCACTGGAGGTCCTGACTCAGGCTCCCGTGTTTCCTCGCAACGTAAAAAAGGATGAATGACTTTTGGACGCCTCCTTTGTTGTCGTGACTGCGTATGAGCTTTGACAACTGGTCCAAACATGTGCTCATCCTCATCTTGAATGGTATCAGGCGTTTGAGAACTGGTCCTCGAAGAGATGACAGATTTTACAAGGGACGAGTAGCGCTCACTGTCTACTGAGTTGTACGGACTCGCCCCCCTGCGGGAGGTAGAACGATGACATGCGACACCAAATCCAAAAGTTAGGGAGGTATACTGGAGCATCCTTACAGAAATACTTCCGGTGAATGGCAAACGTTTTAAGATGAACATTTTTTACCGTACAACGTTATCATAAGACAACTTGTTTGTTGCTTACTACGCATTCCTGCTTGAAAAATGCTTTAAATACAGGCTTAATACTTCCGATGAACTACCACAATTTAGCCCAGCATGTTCCGTGTTGCTATAACTTCCGCGTATTCCACGCAACATGGCCTTCGCTGGAGGCTGCACAAGTGGAATACCTGGGTATTGAAGTCCGGGGTGTGAGCAAAACTGCGCAATTCACAAAGTGAAAACTACATTACCCACAAAGCGCACCGAAACGTTATAATGCGTCCTTGCGCGCTGCTAGAACCGATCGTGTCTCGTTACAACTTTGAAGTCCTCTTCCACCACTTTGCGGCAACAAAACCACATAAACGTTAACAATAATGGGTGAAAGAAGAGGCTAATTCGCATCTGCACACACAGAAATGACTGTGAGATAGTTGAAACTGGGGTGAATATCTGGTCGATTTTGAAAGTACACAGTCGATAGTACCTTTCGTGCGGAGAAGAAAAAAAATTGACAGCTCATCAAACCGCTAGCTCCTCACTTAAACACAGACATAGCGCTTCCTTTCTTCACTGCCTCCGACTCATCTGCTCTTCAACCGACTTCGGTCCAATTATGACAGCTACTTTAGACGACAGGGACAAGGAAAAGGTAAGACCAAACAAGCATAGGGCGTGCATTCTTCCAAACGTTATTGCGAAATCATTAGGAGCGCTAAAATAAGTTCGACGATCAACCAAGAGTGTTTAGCTAGGTTACTGTTGCCATCTTTTATTCGGCTCCATTTAACATTGGTCTCTAGCTATCGGCTAATTATTGACTTGTTGACAAAATGGACTTAACGTGACTGACGTTTAAGTGCCTATTGTGCGGATACAAATGACAGCTTCATTGTCATTTAGTGATGTACATGATCAAAGGCTATTTTCTATTTTTTTCTTCTATTAACCTATCAAAGGCTGTCAGCACCCAACCTCAAACCTTGGGTGAAAGAATTAAAATGTATTATGTATTATTATCATAGTGGTGCCTCTACAATTTCTTATAAGGCGGACAATAATAATCTTAATGTTTACTGAGACATAGTCTGTGACGGCACGAGAAGACAAAAGTGTTTCACATTGCACTATTCTTTCTCCTTAGATGCGCTCTGTGTCTGTTGACTTAAATCATGATGCATCTCTACTTATCGACATTCCCGATGCACTCTGTGAAAGAGACAAAGTCAAGTTTACAGTCCACACAAAGGTAAAACTTAATTTGAGGAAACCTTTGTAATGGTGAGCGAGTTTCCATGAATCACTGACCCAGTATTTCATTATTTCCTAGACTACAATTACTGCTTTCCAGAAGCCAGAAATCTCTGTTCCCCGGCAGCATGAAGATTTCATCTGGTTACATGACACTCTGGTGGAGACGGAGGACTATGCTGGTCTAATAGTAATACACCACTCCCTGCCCATATACTAATTTTGCTGGAATTAGATTCCTCTAAAATACTATCTTTCTACTCGTGTTTATTGTTCCTAGATTCCCCCCGCACCTCCAAAGCCTGACTTTGAAAGCCCAAGAGAAAAGATGCACAAATTGGGAGAAGGTGAAGCCACCATGACCAAGGAAGAGTACACTAAAATGAAGCAGGAACTGGAAGCGTGAGTGTCAAATGAATTAAATATGAGTTAAACAGCCAGTGGCCGGTGAAATGGGTTTGCTTTGCAACTTTGTTTTTGTTTTATTATTTTCAGTGAGTACCTGGCTGTGTTCAAGAAAACAGTCCAAGTACATGAAGTTTTTCTGCAGAGACTCTCTTCTCATCCCGTTCTAAGCAAAGACAGAAACTTTCAGATTTTCCTAGAGTATGACCAGGATGTGAGTTCTGCATATTGCTGACTTCCTTTCCTTAGTTTGTCCGTTGGAAAGAGGGGAAGTTTTTTTTTTTTTAAACAGCGCAGTTGTGACACTTGGCTTCCATTCTGCTGTGATCAGCAGTTACAGTATCTTTGAAGTCATTTTCTGTCAGTGGTGGGTTCACAGAATGACATCTTATATATAAATGACTGTAATATGTTGGTTTAGATGTTGTCACTTGTTTTGTTGTGTACACCAGTCCACTCTAAAGATTCAGTGCATTTACAGTTTGCATTTTGACATTTTAGCTCAGTGTCAGAAGAAAAAATGCCAAGGAGATGTTTGGAGGATTCTTCAAGAACATGGTGAAGTCAGCTGATGAGGTCCTTATTTCAGGAATAAAGGTATTGCCTTTGTGTAATTGTCCTGAATCAATGGAAGCTTTCTCATCAGAATCCCCTTACCACCTTTTGCCTCGCTGTTATTTCACCCACAGGAAGTTG